>NC_046229.1:18537640-19152111 GCF_009819885.2 Catharus ustulatus
ATTTACAGCTGGTAACCAGCTGGTTTGTCACGTTTGCTTTCAGGAATGCCCTGATAAATAAATATCTGGTCACCTGGATCCTCACAGAGCCATTACTTTCAGGTTAAATGGCCCCAGCACACTCGTAAACAGACCTATACATCCCTGGAAAAGATGCTGGCAAGTGGGTAGGCCTGAGTCAATATAAATATAGGCATCAGTTATTAGGTTTAATATAATTTTAAATTATCATTTATTCAACTATAGTTTTCAACTGTTAATATAGCTTTATTTGACAGGCTCTGCGATTATTTTGTCATCACTTTTTAAATACAGGCAATTATCTCCTCAGTGTTACTAACTATATGCAGTATATTAACAAATACAGATGATTTGTGCTCCTAGCCATACATCATTCAGATTTACAAAAGCACAGGGCAAGAAATGTCTATGCTTTTTATCAGCACCAAGTTGATGATAAAAATTTATCTAGTGTTGCATCCATTTTATGTGCAAGAACACTTGAACATTTCTATTTACCAGCATAGAACATCTATTATGAAACTGTCCATTCAGTATTTGTTTTCAGCTTATTATCATTGGAAATAACAGTAACATTTCATCTTTTGATCAGCCATGTCACAACTGAACAGACAAGTTGGTTTTACACCTGGTTAGGGAAGGGGAAAAAAGTTTAAAGAAATATATTAGTTGAAAAAGACAACATAAAATAAATTAGCCACTGTCATTTAATAAACAGCTGAATCAATCATTAGAATCATTATTCAATTAGTTTCATTTTTAGGAGGAAAATGTATACACAGTAATTACTGTAGCAGAAGGTGAGTGTCTCAGCATGTGGGCTGTGCTCTGAAAGCATCAAAGCCTGGATGTCATCAGTAGCTGACAGTATGACTGATTCAAAGTCCCTGGAAAATGGGCAAAACCACAGAAAACCGGGACACTCTGTCTCTTCTTTCCATCCCTGGAGAGGTCCAGGCATGAGGTGTGGCAGCTACAGAATTAATTTGCTGAGACATCAGGAAGGGCAGCAGATACTAGCAACCAGTGTTTTTCTACCTCTCACTTTCTCCTTTATCTCAATGAGAGATGACAGATGAGAATTATACTGAATACCTGCTTCTTGTTTTGTCCCCAAACCATTGCTTAATATTTCCTAATCCTTCTGAATGTTTCTTAATAGAAAGGGAGGATTGAGTCCATTTATGTATTTTACCTCTGAAATAAGTGAGACTCATGAGATTTCTGAATTCATTCTGTCTATAATATTCATTCTTACTTGTAAGTAAGAAAAAAAAAATCACAAGAGATTGTCGGAGAAACTTTGCTGTCCAGCTTCTAAAGTCTATTTTCTCCCTGATGACTCAAGCACTTACTCTCTTTGTCCCGAGGCTCTTCTCTCCTCTCTCTCCTTCCTTAGCTTTTCTGTTGCAGGAGCTTTTGCTTCTGACCATGGAACTTTTGAGGTAGTTTTTTTTCTCTGTCTAACCAAATTTTCTGTACTACACCTAGCACTCTGTGCCACATGATATATAGTGATAGAATTTAAAGAAAAATGGACAACTGTGTGAAAAATTGAACTCTTTATCCACTACTAAAAAGCTGCTTCACTGATCACTAGTAGGCAGGAAGTGAGATTTACACGAGGATTTCTAAATTATAAAAACTTGCAACAAACTTGAGTATGCGCAAGGAGGAACTTCCTTCCAGTTACCAAAATTACAGATACTTCCGAAAATCTAGTGTTGTAGAATAACAAAATGCCAGCATTGAGTTCTCACGGAAAAGCCTGAAAAGCAATTTGCAACATGGAAGGTGTGACTAGTGGCTTGATTTACAAACAGATTCACAGAAGAGTTTTTAAAACAAGGTATAAAGGAACACAGTGCCATGTTTGGAAATTATGTATCTTTACACTTTTCATTTTGACTAAAGGTTTTACAGCATTCCACAGCAACACAAACTGAATACAGCTTGTTAATATGGATAAGAGAATTTACAGCTACTTCCAACAGATCTGACCAGAGGCCATTTAACAGACTACATCCATGCCAGGCGTTGTTATATGATGGCTGAAACGCTATTTACTTTGGCCCCCAGTATTTATTTCATAACACTCTTAGAAGAAGAGTGATAAGTAATGCAGACCACAAATGCAAAAATTCTGTGGGTATGCCTTTTTCTCCTTTTAAAGTATGAGACACACATTGAATATATACTTCTCTAGGACCAGTGAGAGTGGAAATTGCATTATTCTATGGGAAGATGGCATAAAAAACTATTGTGTTTATTAATGATTTTCAAAATAATTCAAGGAGCTCTGGCTCCAGCTGTGATTCCTGATGATGTGGATGTTGAAACTCCCTTGCAGATAGCTGGTTCCTGTGGGAAACATATCACAGTTGAATGTTTTTATTTAGATTACATTATCAAAAATAAAAATACTTTGGTTTTGGTGACTACTACCCCAGTAAAAATGGAATGTTTGAATTTTAAAAAAAATAAATCAGGTGGAAATATACACTGGCCACTAGTATTAAAATTTCTATAGTCTTGTTACATGAGTACTATCAAAGATATAACTTATATGCAATATACGTATTTTTCTCGTTACACTGAGTATAGTGCACAGCAGACCACAATCAGATTAATACGATAACCAAAGCCATTTGTGGTAAAGCCAGCACGCTTTTTATACATAGGTTGGAGGGTGCTTGAGGAGAGTAGATGACCACAGTTGCTGCCAGTTTACCAAGCAAGGGACAGGACTGAGGCAGGGAGGGCTGAAAATATTTGCTGGACAGCAGAAAGGCACAGAAGAAAGGGGAAAATACCTAAAGGACATATCCCTACATTTAACCTAAATCTTACGCAAATTCTGCATAAGAATGAGTAAACAAATTACTACAAATGAGTATTCGTATGGGCCCTAGTGTGAGTGCAGGTTTCTGGTGTGTCCTGGTGAGCATTCAAATAGTCCATTTGCGCCATGTCAACCAGACCACTATAATCTGTGGGTTTCTATGGGTTCAAAGAGAATCCAAAAAGAGACCAGAATCACCTTTTGCCTCCAACTCTCCTAGAACAGTTACACACCCAAAGCAATCCATTTCTAAATAGCTTTTAATGTGACATTTATATTCTGAGCCAAGTGTCGACAGAAAGCTGGATTACTTTTACTTGACTTTGACAGGGAAATTGAAGTGTAAAGTTCACAGGTCAACAAGGTGAAGAGTAGAAAACTATGATTAAGACGTTTGTTTTGTCTTATTCCTTTACTGGTATACAGGAAGGACATGGGAATTCCCAGATGCATCCACATCCTTTGGGTTATACACTTTTCTAGCCTGTGTTATCAGCAACATTATGTTGTGCAAATATGTTACGTGGACAGGAAATTGTTATACTGCCATTGCTCATTTCAGCTTGGCAACTCAAATTTTAGTCACTACAAAGAGGGTCAACATCCTTTTTTCAAAATATCTTTCCATTATTAAACACGCAATGGTTGCTGCAAAATGTTGCTTCCTCAAATAGCTCCTCAAAAAAGAAAAGAAAATATTTTTACCTTTTATTGAGTGTTTTTGTACCATACATTGCCTAATAGTTTTCTTCACTGTAATGATACACGGTTACTAGGACAAATGTTGGGAGCAGCTAGTAGAATGCTAATTCTGCTTTACTGCCTGAATGCTCTCAAGTACAGTAACTATCCCATGACTTTGCCCATAATGCGACAGACTAGGAAAAGTGTTGTTCTATGGTTTCATCACAACAGATGAGTAACACCCCTCGGTTTATGTGTAAAGATTAAAATAAATCAAAACTGCAACAATATCTAAATATTTAGGTACATTTTGCTTTACACAGGTCTCAGTGTAAGACTGTATCTCATTTTACCTAACACCACAAAAACACTTTACACAATAAGATTTCTTACAACAAGCATTTTGAACAGCGTGATGAGTTGTTATTGCAGAAGCAGAATTGTTACTAGAGAAGAAGTCTCAGAAGAATGTAGTTCTTTAATCTTAGTAATGGAAAAAAGTTAACTTTAGTGACAATGCTACAAAATTAATTAATATTGATATTCCTGCTGTTATAGGAAAACTGTTTCTTCTTTAAATGTTCATGATTAAAAAGTGATTACATATTGTATTAAACTATATATTGATACTGGAAGAACCAGCAGGCAAATGGAAGAAAGCAGAGTAAGGCTGGCCAATGACATGGAGCTCCATAGAATCCAGCTGCTCTGCCTAGCTGAACTTCATGCAAGTGTGCAAGATAAAATTTTTTAAGAAAGTGTGATATATAACGTAGCAATATTCGATATCTTTTTGGATAATGGGAAAATTTAAATCTAATGGAAAGGATTCCATTAGATTCCAGGATTCTTCTCTCTGAAAAAGATGTTTATAATATTAGATTCCAGGAATACTTAATAGAGTAGGAATTATTTCTCTAGCTGTTTTGTATTTAATAAGGTTTTAGAGAACTGACCACAATTCCTAGCAAATATTTCAGCTATTGCACTCTTACGCAATAAATAGATGTTCTTATAAGAATGGGTACAGAATTTCTATGAATTAGATCTAATTAGCTGAGAGAGTGCTGATTCAATGTAACTTTAATGAGGATGAATAAACTGTTCACGTAAGTGACGCCATCTCATATTCTGTAACACCACCAGTGGCTGCTGGTTCCATGACTGCATTTCACTCACTGTTGATTTTTCTTCTCATGACTAATTAAGACGAAACATAAACTGAGCAGGTAATTTATGAGAATGTCTGTAAAAAAATGAAGGCAAACCAAAGGTAGTATAAAGAGTAGGTCAGATAAATAACAGATGTCTGGGGGCCGTTTTCTGACTCAACATGACTGGCCACATACTGATATCATAGATGTGCTGCTCAAACATCAGTGTTTGGAGAGCATATTGATGATTCTTTGACAAGGGAGCCTGTTGGCACTACATAAATAGATAACCATCTTTCCTCCTGCTCTTAACAGGACCCTGCACAAAGCAGGGTGTTCGGTATTTCCTTTTCAAGCAATAAAGATGTCATATCTTTAAGTCTTTTTAATGTGCATTCCAGTGGAACTTTGGATCCTGTCTAGTTGTATAAAACTTATGCAGAAACACATTATTGCCTATGAAGACCCTTTTCCTGGAACTCCTGACTAAAATAATGATTATTCTTGTGTAAAGTAATTGCAGGAATTGGCCACACTGTGCATTGAATACAAGGAAATCTACAAGTGGACTACTAACTTGAGTAGATTCTGTGCTGTAGTTGGGAGCATTACATTTGAATAAGCTAGATGGTCTAACGCCTCTTCTATATAAAACCTGTGTTATTTTAAGGAAGAAAAAGCTGAATAATATATGCTGCTGCCCAAGCCTTACTAGACACCGGCAGGCTTTGTTTTAAAAAGACAACTAATTAATACAGAGAGCATTGTACATGCGTTTAAACCTTTGTACAATAAACATCTAGACGCAATAAATCCATGAAATTTGGCTGGCGTTTCCACTAGAGGAACCAGTGAAAAGCAGTGCTGGCGAAGTTCAAAACTAAAAGCAATAACAAAATGCAGTAAGGCTCTCAGCAGTGCAGCCCAGCGAGGCGCTGTGCCTGGCTCGCCGTGCGGAGCTCCAGAGGCGCAGCTGCCGGAGCTGCCCGAGAGTGACACCCAGTGGGAAAGGCACGGGCAGCCGCTCCCTCTGCACCGCGGCACTTCCGAGGGCCTGCGATCCAACCTGTCTCTCTGGGTTCAACACCATTATTTTTTGCTGGCAAACACTCAGTAGTTAATTCCCTTAATGTAAATTGTCCTTACAAGAACTAAACTATCAGTGGAGCATCTTGTGCTTTCAGAAAAGACTTCCCTCTAGTCCTTGTAATGATTCTGCTGCTTATCTTAGTGTTGATAAAAAACACACTTCCCTGGTCTCCACCTAACTAATGAAAACATCTCATTGTTTTCATTCAGAACTAGACCTGACTCTGTAGGTCACAGATATTTCTGCAGACTCCGTGTGTTCAGCTTGATGCCTTTTGCAGCCCCATGTGATTCAGGTTTAACCTAGGTTATTCCATTCTCTTTGCTGCTCTCAAGAATATCTTCCATCCTTCCTTCTATGAACATAATTTACAGAATAAGCCATTCTTCCCCAGCCTTACAAATCCACAGCTTTCACTTCTCAGTTCCTCTGAAACTCAAGCAATTCCCTTCCCTGGCTTTTTGAGGGGATGTTTTGAAGGGCAGTTACTTGTCTGTTCTCTGTATTGAGAAACTGGGATGTACTGTCATCTTGTCTGTTCTTTTGACCAGTGAGGGACATTAACAGCCCTGAAGCACAGAAGTTGTTCCAGTTAAAGCTCTTTCATCTTACACTACCCATGCCATTTATCAGAGTCAGAACACTGGGTATATCGTAATTCTGATTTCCCACAAAGGTACAGCTCTAACCTTGTCTGGCTTGGTAGGTAATGTGCCATGTGATCCTGAAACATTGATCCTCTTGCGGTGTTCTATAACCTTGAAATGAGTCACCTTTAAATTTTATTATCAAGTTCAACTCAGCAAACACTTTCCTAGGGTCAGGCTGTGCTCTAGCTTGTGTATTGACAGGAATGAAAGGGCTCTTTGTGCAGATCTCTGCATGCTTGTGTGTCAAGTGGAACAAATTAACTTTGTGGTATTATACTCATTTCTTTGAATGATTCATTTGTTTGGTAAATCACCAGAGGGATGGAAGTTTGTAGCAGTAATGTGAAACTATAGAGGCAGTAAGGTGTGCACACTTCATTCTTCTAGACCACCGGCTAATCTATTCAATGATCTTTATCCTAAAATGAAAATGCAGCTTCTCCATGCACTGGAAATACCCTGAAGAATTTGGTTAATTAATGTGATTATTAATTTGTTAAATTCAAGTGAGAAAGCTGAGAAGTGAAACATCTCAAAAATCACCAAATTTCTAGAAAAAATACTTCATATTTTATGTTTAGTGCATTTTCATCATTATATTTATAACAAAGTATTTTAAAAATCCAGCTGTAAATATATGATCAAGTGGGGTTTTCTAGATGAGCAAACAGAAAAGCTAACATGGAGCATCATAAAGAAACTAACTCAAGCCGTCAGAAGGATTGGATTCTTTAAATGCATAGGGCAGAAGTGTCCCGGTGGATCCAGTGGAGCAGTGACATTACTGGTAGACTGATCAGAAATCTGGCTGGGTGCTTTGGGCTGTTAGCCAAGCCTGAGTCTGCCAGGGCACTCTCAGCTCAACACTGAGAATATTTGTTGGCAGGAGAGGAAAGGTGATTGCTTGTGAAAGGGAGTGGCGGCAGACTCAGATTCTTTTGACCATTTCCCATTGTCTTAACCTTTTATGTACCTTCAGGACTTCCTGTGTGACTTGTTTATGCCTTTCACGACCTACCCTCTTCTTCCCTGGCCAGTTTAATGCCTCCCTATACCAGTTCTAGCCTCCCTTAGTTCTCAGGTTCCTAGTTTTTCCAATCTTCACCTCCTTCTTTCAGCCATTTCCTCCTGTCTGTAAGTCCCCTTGACATCCAGCCTCACCCTGCTCTCGAATCCTGCAGGCTGTCCCTTGCCTGCCAGTCCTCCCTCCACCTCTTCTCTCTGGCTGCCATTCCCATACTGTCCTAGACTTCCATTTATGTAATTCTGTTTCTGGTGTCTTTGCTGAGCCAGTCCTGGCTTTCAGTCTGTTACTGTGGCTCAACAGAGGTATAATGGCCCACTGTCTACAACATTAGGATAAATGCTTTCATTATACTGACCTTTTTGAATCCTTAATTCTTCTCAGAGAGCTGCTAGATCCTGCTTTCCTTATCAGCCAAGGTATTCCTTCTCAACTCCAGGGACCTATTTAGCAGCAATATGAATTTCTTCTTTTTCTTTACATTCATCTCAGCCTTTGTCCATTGTGCCTGCTGTCCATCAGGAAAATCACTGATGTGAAGACAAAACAGTGAGTGGCAGGTCAGAAGCACATTTCAGGGTTACCCAGACTGTCTCAGCCAGGCCCTGGGTACACCATGCAGGCACAGACCTTTTAGCTATGAAGCTCATAGCTAATATGAATAAGCTCATATGAAGTTGACCAAGCAGACACCATGATTTATCAAAGAGGTTTGGGTAAATATGGATGAATTCTCTCAAATACAAGAAAAGCTGGAATCATTTGTTTCTTCTTGTCCATTAAAAATCTCTGATCCAAATAATATGTAAGAATTTCTTTACTACTATCCAAGAAGGGATACCATATTGTCTGGTTCTTTAATTTCATTCTTAAAAGTGACTGAATAATACATACTGATGTTTTCCAAAAATCTTCAGCACCTACCATGAGAAATTTCAGACTGAATGGTTCAAGTGAAATGACGTCATAAACACCAGGTCTTAGAATCCAAACCTGACCAGCAGCTTGAACATAATAGGAGGCATTATGTTCAGTTTCTGGGTGTTACAGTTCAGGATATTCCAAGAAGCATAGCTACGTACAGAGAACAGTGCCTGCCTGCTAAGCTATTGTACATAAGCCAGATCATTTGAGAACGATGGAAATTATGCTCAGCTGCACCTTCTCTAATTAGGCAGAAAATGTTTGCTTTTGAGTTTCTCGGTTGCTGTATCCTGTTATTAAAGTAATTGGTCTCTGTTCCTTGTCTGACCCAGAAGGGGATGCAGATAGGGAGAGTCATCTCACTTAACCAGTCTTGCAAGGAACTGTCATGTTTCCATTCTTCCCCTCTCGGTCCACATTCCTGCTCCAGTTTTAACCAGGTAAGTTTCTTGGGAAGAAAGTTGAGACCTAAGTACAGCAGCAGCTGGATTCATTCTCAGTGAATAAACACTGCACTCATAAGAAATAATAAGAACTTTGTTATTTAAGCTTGGAGTCAGAAAGCTTGATTTCATGATTGATTTTTTTCTGTATAATCTGTATGACTTCATAAAAAACAAAGAGTTGAAAAATGCCCATGAGTTTGCACTGCTGCTCGTCTCTGTTGCTGATGCTAATAAACATGTCTGAAGATGTTCAACATGTGAAATATCCCTTAAAAACTACAAGTAGTCTCAGAAGTGTTAATGTTAATCTCCCTTGTTGCGGTTCCCCCACTGCAACTCACTAAGCAAGTTGAATTGCTAATATCTTAAAACACAAATAAATCACTGTGAGATCCTGAGTACTCCAAGATTGTAAATACTGTCTTTTCCTTTACAAGAAACACTACATACTTGAGAGATCAGTGCAGACTTACGAGTGAATGTGGATCCTCACCACACCAATCTCCCATGGAAGAGGCTGTAGTTGGATACAAGATTGAAATGAAGATATTTATATTAGGAAGTCAGCATCTTGTCCATGTAGACCAGAGGACTGAGACCAAAGGCTCCAACATGGGCTTTCCCCAGAGAGAGAGCACAAACCAGCAGACACCTCTCTGGCCAAGTCATATGTGCCCACATGAAAGGACCGATTCTCTACTCCAATACTCTTTTCCCAGAATTCATTTTCATCTAATTTCTATTCCAATGCTATAAAATATCACTTTCTAGAACTCCCTGCTCCTCATTGAGTGCTCAGATGACTCAGCTGCAGAACCAGGCTCTATCCTGTGAAAGTGGAAAAACAGAAAATCCAAAATTGATCTTCTGGGCAATTTTTGGCAGAATTGGACAAATAACAAGTGAGAATTTTTAGTATTACACTTTGGATGTGGGTGTTTAAATCTGTTATCCAATCTGGGCCTTGTTTCCTGATATTTTTCTTCAGCTGTAGCATGAGGATCCTCATTTGTGAGTACTGGATCACCGTGGTGAGAGGCTCCGTGCACACATCCCAAATGCTGAGGTGGAGCTCAAACATGGGAGCCGAGCCCCACCTAGTGACCCATGATTAAAGTACTCAGCTGCTGCTAAGTAGGATAAATATTTTATTTGCTCATGTTTGTAATTTAGGAAAAAAACAACTTTTTACAATTAAAATATTTCTTTTACAATTAAAAAAAATCTTAATCTAATTGTGAGTTATTTTCTAGCATTTCTAAGATGACTGCTCCTAGGCTAGCTGAAGAAATACAAGAGTTTTGATTGATATTGCTCAGCAAAATCAGACCTCTACTGCTGATTCCAATGTTTTTACATGAACTTCAGTTACCTGGATTCTGAAGTTTATTAAAAAATATTTGTTCCAGTTGCTGTTTTCCTCTATTCACAGTAAGAATGGAACACAAAACCTAAGGAGGATCCTTCAAAAAGTGCCAGATCAACAGCAAAATATTGGCATGTGATGACAGGAAGTCATCAGATTCTAATATAGGCCTTCATCGCTGGCATTGTACTTCAAGATTATTTTCTTAATCAGATAATGATTCTGTCTCAGAGTACTCTTTTTGTCTAGGTTAAAGGGTATTAATAACTTTGGTTATTTTTCTGGATATAATAAAAAATTGAACTTCTCTTATGAAAAAGGTTAAGTTTAATGTGAAATTTAGCATTTGCATTTCGAGGGAAAATTACTTTTCCCACATATTTTTCAAGTGCAACAGCACAAAGTGAAGGGAAAACTATTTTCTCTATTTAGGTTTTATAAGCGGAAAACTACCCTTCCAGTTTTAGAATTTTGTTCTAATTTTCATCCAGATTCTAAAACCTCTCAAAAATTGATGGATAGGAGCATTAAAAGACCAAATGCTGAACTATGTACTGGCTGGCTGGAAACTAAATGGTTTAATAAAACTTTTGTAAGACAGAGTCTTTAGAGATCTTTCTTTCTGTGTTTCTTCAGAACCACTTCTTGGGAGGAGGTGAGGGTGTGTGCAAATTTAAATTAGAAAGTTCTGTCAAAACAGTTTAAATGTTAATTTCAGAAACATTGTATGACTTACCCTTTTGGAAAAACGTAGTTATTTCAAGTCAACTTAGAAGGACTCTGAGATGTTCTAGCGCAGAGATTCATTCCTTGATCTAAAAACCCAGTTTCTGATATTACCTATTTACTTCCATGTATGATAGTTGTCACCAAGGTTTCATGCTGCACTTTCTCCAGAGAACTGGAACACATTTGGCTTTGTTTTGCTTTCTTTTTCTTGACAAAACTAGCCTAGTGCTCTATCTCCTGTACAAGATGGACCAATTTCTTAAACATTTCTGCAAAACAGCTTCCATTTAATTCAATTTCATTGCAGTTGCAGATGTTGTGTTACTTCTTAAGGAGGCCTTTTTTTTTTCTTCCACTAACTGTTAGGAAGAGGAACACATACTTTTAACATCCTTTCAATTTGTAGTTTTCTCTAGATTATTGAGCTGAATTTAGCGAACATAAAAAGTCAACAGGGACAGCACAGAGAAAACACGTTATTAAAAGTGGCTAATAAATCTCGCATTCCTTGGTCATCTGGGTTACAAGGATCGGTGTTATTCCTGTTGCAGCAGGTTATTTCTGTGCGTGCAAAATGCATATGGACATAGATAAGAGGTGTGTATAGCATAATACAGCATGTCAATGTGGTGTAACTGTATAAATAACAACCAAACAGAAGCTGTAAAGGGTCTATGACTGACTGTGCATTGATCATGCATTCGGGACAAATGGGGATCAGCGTCAGTGGGCTTTACAGGACGGACCAGCCCCGCTTTTGTGCCGCCAGTAACAACTCCTCAGCTATTCCCAGGAATAAGCTAATGAAGGGTGAATGGAAGCCTCCCATCCTGGCCGGGTGTGTAATCCTGCAGCTGTGGAGGAGCTGCCGGACCCCCCGAGCGCCGGGAGCCGGGTGCGGAGCGCCCCGGGCAGCGATGCCGCTCCCTCCCTCCTTCCCTCCCTCCCTCCCTCCCTGCCCTCGGCCCTGCGGCTCCGGCCAGGGCCCGGCCGAGCCCGGCCACGGCGGCGGGCGGAGCTGCCGGAGGTGCCCCCGCCCGGCCCGGCCCGGCCCCGCGGCGCTGGAACCGAGCCCCGGGCAGCCTCGCCCGCCGAGCCGGCTGCGCCCCGGACCCGCCCGCCGCCCCCGCGGGGCACGGCCCGGCCCAGCCCGGCTCGGCTCGGCTCGGCCCGGCTCGGCTCGGCCCGGCTCGGTTCGGCTCGGCCCGGCTCGGCCCGGCTCGGCTCGGCTCGGCCCGGCTCGGCTCGGCTCGGCTCGGCTCGGCTCGGCTCGGCTCGGCTCGGCCCGGCCCGGCTCGGCTCGGCTCGGCTCGGCTCGGCTCGGCTCGGCTCGGCTCGGCTCGGCTCGGCCCGGCTCGGCTCGGCTCGGCCCGGCTCGGCTCGGCTCGGCTCGGCCCGGCTCGGCCATGGAGCGGCGCGGGGACCCGCGGCAGGTGAGCGCCGGGCCGGAGCGTGCCCGGGACGCCGGCGGGGCGGAGGAGACGGAGCGGGGAGTGCGGGGACAGCGCACCTCGCTACGGCAGAGAGCTGCCAGGTGTTCGGCACTGGGAGTGCGGAGCTGAAATCGCCGCCCTTTGGAACTTGAGTTATTTCACATGAAGTTCGTTCTGCTGTTTTCTTCCCTTGTTTTTCTGTTTAGGACTCTGGAGATAGTATTTCTGAACGACTGGAATGGAGACCAGCCGTTTACAGAAAGTGCACAGACACTCTCTGGCTGCTCCTCTTCTGTCTTTTCTGGGCTGGTTTGGTAAGCACGCACGTTTGTTTGTTTGTTTATTTCCTGGAAAGACAAATCAGATCCAAAGTTAGTGGGGTTCTACACAGTGTTACACTAAATCTAAACTGAAATTGTCACGAGCAGAGGTCCCCAGGAATGCCCAGGGATAGATCTTACCTCTGTGGTGGTGCGGGGCTTTATTGTGCTGTCTGTTGCACTTCTAAGTTCTGCCCATGTGCTTTAGATGCCATGTATACACAGTATACACAGGACTCGGTGATTTAGAATTCTAGAATTCGCTTTTTTTTTTTTTTTTTTTTTTTTTTTGTAAATCAGTCCAGGCTCTCTGACTGGGCTCTTTATGCTCTTTATTCTACTTATTCATTGTAGCCTTGATATCTTAAAACATGTGTCCGTCTGATGCTACATTAAGTCACTATCTTAGAACAACGTGCAAGCCGTGGCTTTGTCTTTCTGAAGCGTGAATGGGGTTTTTAATGATATATCTCAGTCCACTCAGGATTCTCGTAAATGCACTTTTTAAATGGAAGCAGATGCAGAATATTATCTGCACATTTTGAATACTGCATAAATGGATGGTGAACTTTGTGAGCAGGATAGGGGGTTTCTTTACCTGCTGTCTAATACTTAGCGCTTTGATCAGTGGAGGGAATGCTGTGAATGAAACCTATCAAATGTTAAGGATTTAGGATTTTTGTTTGGTTTCTCTCACTGTTTTTATTGCTTACTTTCTGTGAAATAGCTTATTGCATGCATGTATTTGTTTTCTTGCGTTTGATCTTATTTTTAAAATATTTAAGAAAATGTAATGGCACTAATTTGTTGAAAGAAATTGAAATCACATTAATAGCTCTGTGGAAATGGATATCATGGCCATGTGCAGATATACCCCTGCAGCTATTGCTCTGTTACTTAACAATATTTGTGGCTTTTATCCAGCATCCTTCACTTAAAAAATAATAATAAAAAAAAAAATCACCCGCACAGTGGACCTGTAAATGCCCATCTTTGGACAGAATACCAGAATTTTCCTAAAAGCCTGTTTCAGCTGAGTTACAGTGCCATCTTATTTCCTGTTTGCCTTCTGAGAACACTTTAATTATTAACAAATACTTGCTCTGTAAACAAACTGGATCTGGAAATATTTTGTTATTGTAACAAATCGCATCCACAAGTAGTATGTTAGCTTGAATTGAGGAGTCTCTTCAAAGATGTCCATATTGAGACAGCATTAACATGCCATCATAATTTTTTTAAAAATCTGAACTAGTTAAGACTGCAACATAAGAGTCTACTATAAGCAAAAATGAGATTGCTCTCAGTACTAAAGAAGCACATCCGTCCATGTTCATGTATGAGACATGTTTTTGCCCAGATCCAATCTTTAGTCACAAGTACGAAAAACAAATAAAGACTCTAAAGCTTAAGTTAGAAGGCAGTTGTGCTGGATCTGATATGTACAATCTGTCTGGAGCACAGCTGATACTCAGCTGTATTCACTGAAAGCAGCAGTGGTCAGTGTGGGACTGGGAAGTCTTGCTGCTGCCAGCAGTTGGCACATAGCCACAGAGCTTAGTGATTGTCCTTGGTGTGTGTGAAATGTGACTTGCACCCCATGGGACAGAGGAGAAGCTTGCATCACTGAGTTCTTCAGTAGCTGGAGTGATGGGGAGATAAGCCTTGGGTAAAGCAGTGCTCAGGACTCCACCAGTTTCACAGAAGAATTGCTTCTTCTTCACAATTGCAGAGGTTCTTTCTAGGGATTGTTTTGGCCGTCACAAGGTACAGGAGGGTTTAAGCTGCATTCCTAGGCAAGGTGTTTTATTTTGACTAAAGATTGCTGCTACTTGGCCAGCAGAGGAACTTAGCTGCCTCTGGGGTTTGCATGAAGATGATCTACTGGAGCTTTAATGTGACAGCAGGACAACTAAAAGGTCAGGGCAGTGTCACCTAAGTGCATAGTGTGGCTTTCTCCAGGTTTTTCACATGTGTTAAAGTGCTCCTTCACCATTTGAGTGATCTTGCTGAGTGAAACACATGAACATCACTAGGGACAGTATTTAGCACCTTAGTAATGCTTTCCTCTTATTTTAATCAGGACTTCTATCTTTCTTCTCCTGTGTTATTCTGCTTAATTTATATACTTTCAACGATAGATGGAGGAAAGCTCTAAGGAAGCAATAGGGCTAAACTTGTCCATATGATTTGCTCTGGCCTTGTGCAGAGGGAGTGAATTTTGGATTTAACTGTTTGCAACTAGAAGGCAAAAATCTATGACTTAAAAGGAATATTTATTGAATGGGAAGGAAAAACTGTGGCCGCATGCTTTCACATTAAAAAATATTTTAACAGATGTTTATAAGTGGCTATTCTGTGGTGGCTGGTGCTGCAGGAAGACTTGTGCTTGGATATGACAGCTTTGGGAACATATGTGGTCGGAAGAACACTCCTGTAGAGGGGGCAAATCTTTCTGGATTGGACATGACTAATAAAAAGTAAGTATATCAGATAATGTCTAAATAAATGTAATGTTTGAGAACTCAGTAAAATACATATCTTCTAGCTGTCAGTCACATACATCTGTGTATCTACACATTGTTGTATTGAAAGGCAAAAGAGGTGGGAATACTGCAAAAAGGTGAGTGAAATTAAAAAGTTAAGATACAATTAAAAAATGTGCTGCATTGTCATGCTTTGTGCAGCTGCCTTCTTTAAAAGGATCTTAAATGGGACATCAGCCAAGCAGGCAGCTTGCAAATGGCAAATCTTTCTACTTAAGGATGTTGTACATTGAAGCTCGCAGTCATTCCACTGACTCCTTTGGAAAAAGTTTCACTTGCTTTGTAGCACTTTAAAAAGATGGAAAGAAGGTTCAGAATTTAAACTTATAAAAAACCAGGAAAGCTTATTTTTTGAGAAGAGGATCTTTTTTTCTTTCTAGGTATGTGTTCTTTCTGAATTCATGCAGCCTGGAAACGCAAAGCCTCAAAAGCAGTTCACTTTCCTTGTGTGTGTCAAGTTGTCCACAACAGCAACTCAACTCTTTGGAAGATCTCCAGAGTTTTGCAAGAAATAATGGTGTGCCACAGGGAATATGAGTACCTTAGTGTATCTGTGGAACAGCTGAGCAGCTTCCACTTTGTTTTTATTATGTTTCTCACACTAGGAAGTCATATCTTCCCATTAATTTCCTGAACAGTTCATGGTAACAGTAAATAAAATGTCCTGTTTCTGCTTTATTTCAAATCCATAGTTTCTAGAAATGTTACAGCTCTCTTATGCAAATTAGAAAGTTGTTGATTAGCTCCTGCACGGTGCTGAGATTATGTAGCAGAAAACTGACTGCTGAGAATGAACTAGTGAAGTTTGGTGGGGATGCTAGTAGGTGACCAGAGTTCATACGCTGATGGAGACTCTTGTCCAACTGGTTCCTTTAAATGTAATTAAAACCATAATGGAATTATTAATTCCACGAAGACACAAGTGGATTTATCCTCTAGACATCAGATCCCAATGTTTGCTGTTCCATTTTGTTGTAGTTTAACCCCAGCTGGCCACTAAGTATCACACAGCCACTCACTTCCCAGCAAAACCAGGACACACCTAAACATTTTATTTGCTTCTGGTGCTCAAAATGAAAATACTGTCAGAAGTAATTGTTGTGTCAAAGAGACTGCAGTTTATTCGTGTCCAACATGTAAATAATATAATCTGTGGCCTAAACCTTATTTCATGGGATATAAACTTGAGACCATATGAATATTAATGGCTATTTTTGTTGGAGGTCAGTCTAGAAGGCAAAAGATTCTGCAGAGATTGGTTTAGATTTACTCAACTACATAATTTGTTATTCACATTCCCACTGGAATATCAGGGATGGAAATGGTCTGCTAAGGGATCAAACCAGAAGTAAAATTTAAAAATTAGCTGTCAATGTGTTTTAACCCTCAATTTTTTACTGATTTTAAATTACTTTTTTTTTTTTTTTTCTCTTTTTAGGTTCTTTTCTTTGCGTTTACAACCTGAGTGTTTCCAGTTACACTCTAAATCCAAAGGCAGCTCAGCTGTGTCCCACACTGCCAGTTCCACCAAGGTAAGAATGGCTGGGCACTTTACAATCTCCTTGAGTCCAAATAGCTTCTTATGGATTGTTACTTTCTCACATTTTTATTTGGCTTGATGCTTCACAGTCAGGATGGTTTTGCTTTGTTTATTTATTTTGTCCGTGTATCCTTACGAGTTCTCTTATGTGCCTGTGAACATGCCAGTGTCCTGTCCCACTGAATAAACAAGGACTGCATTCCTTCCATTCCTCTACCCTTTATTCCTGTACCCTTCCATTCCTCTTCCTTTTCCAAATTAGGAAAAGGCACTCCATATGAGGAACAACTTAGCTCCTGCACGGATTTTGCTTTCTCCCTCAATGCCAAGGATGTGGTCTTTGGCCTTGCTTCTTCTCCTGAGCCAGAAATTTCCATCAGAATAATTTTATAGCCAGAAGCTATGGCTTGAAGCACAAATCTGTGGATGTTGCTTTCTTTGTTAAATTTGGCATTTGTGAGTCAAAATTCTTAAGTACCACTGTGTCATGAAAATACAGCAGAGAATTGGAATCTCTGTGTTTGCAGAGCTAACTCATCTGCTCTGAACAGCAGAAAATGGAATAACAAAGTGAAGAGAGCAGGAGACTCTGTAATGTAAAAACATTACATACAGCAGATCAAAGGAGAACATGTAAATTGATGAAAAAATATGGCATATTTCAGTTATTTCCTCAACTTTCTAGGCCTTTTTCAGTTTGTCAAGGAACTCTGCAAAGTTACTCATCTTGCACAGTAATATTACATAGTAGAAGCAAAGCTTGTTACTGAAAATTTTAGCTGTTGATAATAAAACCTCTCCCTTTCAGGTGTGAATATGCCATTGATTGTTGTAGGGCAGCACTGCCAAAGTGGGACAATAAATTCATGCGAGAAGCTTGGCTGGGAGTGTCAAATAGTTTTGTATAAATATTTGGTTTCATTAATTGTACCTTGCAAACATGGTTTTAGTGTGGATTTTAGAAGGCTTAAATATCATAAAAAACAATGCAGTGTTTGTGATGTTGAATTATCTACAACAGCATAGGTTTCAGCTATGTGAGCACGAACTTTGTTTTTGCATAAACACATGGGAGCAAAGCAGGTGAAACCAGACTAGAATGGGAATAGGAGCTATGTGCTGATGGTGATAGGTAATGGGAGAGTTATTAATTTCTTTCCCCAGGCTGATTTTGAATGGATCTCTTCTGGTATAGTGATGCAGGCATGACACTGTTAGGAGTTAATTTTGCAGATGATACATAAAACTACTAGTTTTAAACGAGTGCTCTCTGTGGAGAATGGCAGGATGGATCTCTGTGGATTTTAAATTACTCCAGTAATTAATTTTTTTAACCACTTCTTTTTTTAACATTTCAGTAAGTCCTTTCCATTATTTAATCGATGTGTTCCACAAAATCCTGAATGCTATTCCAAATATGCATCTGCCTTAATAAATATGGTTAATGAAATGGATGTTTTTCACCGAATTCTGAGTGGAATATTGGCAGGAAGAGATACTGTGATAGGACTGAGTGTCCTTGCACTAGGTAAGGTTTTAAGTAAAAAGTGAATAATGATATTCAATTAAAAGGTTAAAATGTTTCTCATAAGTCTGTATGTTTAATTCAAAAGTGCACTTTTTTCATATTTTCTGGGCAGAGTTATTTTTAAGGAAGAGTGATCAGGTTTTATCTGGGGCATTTAAAAGACTGGTGAAATGCAGATCTCTGTCAGATTCTGTGTTCTATGACATGGTCATATACCTCATTTTGGAGGACTGTAAGAAATTGTTGTTTAAAAAAATGACATCAGCATGAATACTTGAACTTAACTCTTACATAAAATGTTATTTAAAAGCTAGTATTTCCTGTGGTGAAATATATCAGCTATAAGTTCCTTTGTATTTAAGGTAGAGGTAACTGTGAGTGGTAAAAAAATGTTTAAATGTTAAAAGGTTGTCTGCTTTACTAAATACTGTTACTCTTAAGATAACTGTTTAAAAATAAAAGCCAAAATTCTACAAGAAACTTACATTTATATTTAAAATTAAAAGGGTTGCAACACTCAAACTGTCTTTATATGTATTTTTCAGCCTTCTCTTTGATGCTGGTTTTAGCCTTCAGGTTCATTCAGACCCTCCTCATCCATACTCTGATTGCACTGGTTGTATTTGGGTTGTTGTGTAAGTATATTTACTGTTTCACTGTACTGAAGGATTAGCAGCTGAACAAACAGCTATCCTTTATTTCCATGGCCATCCTCAGTAACCTTCAGTCATTTCCAAGCTGAGACCTGCTTGTCTTTTGGTGCCAAGGTCTGGCTGTGCTGCTCCAGCTGCTGAGTGTTAGGATGATGGTGATGTTTATTGTTTTTATAGATGCCTAGAAACAACATTTCTTTTGGCAGATGAATGCAGTTATGAAAATGCTACTGTTTCAAAGAATGCTTAGTGAACTCTTACGCTGTCTGCTTTAGGAAGGGAGAAGCATGGGAATTTGTCTGGCTAAAGCTTGTCATTCCGCGAAAGTTAGCTTTGTATCTCCACTGTGAGATGACATGCCTGAGCCTTGGGATAACTGCAAAAAATCCAAATGTTCTGCTGTGGTTTTACCTCAGTCTGAGGCCATTATTGGAAGTTTCTCTGTCACCACTGATCCTGTGCCTCACTTTGCTAACTGACAGTATTCCCAGGCTGGGTGTGGGATAGCGGGAGGGCAGGACACTGGGGAGGGAGGCCAGGCAGGCATCAGCCCACCAGCAAGTGTGCCCTGCTCACCCTCATGCTGCTCTGCTCTGCTCAGTTGTCTCAGGTGTTCTCTGGTGGCTCCATTACGACTACAGGAATGACCCCAGCACTGAACTGGAAACAGAAAAGGAAAATGTAAAGTTCCTGCTCGGGTATGCCATCTTCTCAACAATAGTTACTGTAAGTAGTGTTTTGCCCTAAGCAATGGCAGAGGCTGTAACTTGAAAACTTGAGCTACAATGCTTCTGCAACAATAAAAATAATTCCTACTTCTTTTCAAAATGGCAAGTGACAATAAATTCTAAGATCTTCCTACATTCACTTAAATATAATCATAAAATCATAGAATTGTGTGGGATGGAAGGGACCTTAACAATCCCTAGTTCCAACTAGATTTTTAGGCCCCCATCCAAACTACAAAAATAGTTTTATATCTTCCTTATGAAACTTGTTTGTCAGCCTTGCCGTGCCTTAGACCAGTACAAATGGTGTTAAGGTTGTTGGCACAGAAATTCAAGAATTGTGATCCATCCCCGTTTTTGTTCTGCTCACTGGAGAATCACGTTGAATAAACACAGGGGCACTAGCTGAGTATGAGCATGAGAGCTGTGGATTCTTCCCACCCTGTAAGCAGGAGAAAGGGGTGGCAGCTCTCTTAGACAATGAAAGGGGCAGTGAAATGCAGGCACAGTGTCCAGACCTCAGGTTATGGGGTTACATTCTGGTTTTCTGTCATTGACTTTGTTTTACAACAAAAAAACTGAGTGTGGCTTGCAACTTCTGAAGTGATTTTTTCACTCTGATGTTGCAATGTTAAAATGAGCCATTTCTCAATTTGAGGGTACAGTCAATTTGTACTTCATGAGACATTTGTCAAAGCAATTGTCCTGTTGTCTTAGAGATCAGTAAGATCCATATGCAATTTGCCAGATATGAACAGCCTGACAGTTTACAGTGACAAATGTATATGTGCCACAGATCAGATTTTTTTCTTTAATATCCTCTACATGTTATGATCTTTTTACATCTGCTGACACTAAAGAGGTAAGAAAAAGTTTCTTTGAATGCATGTGTGTTCCAGTAAAACTGACTGTTGTTTGCAGAACTGTGGGAACATCCACTGCTGCGGGTTATGCTTCTCTCCAGAGCTGGTGGCTTCTTTCTAGAGCTGGCAAGAAAACTAGTGAAGCAACTGCCACTGGTTGTATTTATTGTTTTAAAGATTCCAACATCCCTTTTAATTGCTGTTCATAGTTCCTTGTCACATACAAAGAATTGGGGATATTGTGGGGTTTTTGGCTCAGGGTTTTGTTATTGGCAGGTTGGGTTTTTTACTTTGGGAAGACAATAATTTATTTAAATACATTTTCATTTTATGTCTGCTTTGCTCCTATACATAAATAGCTCTCAGACTAGTTTGGTGGATTGCAGAAAAGGACTGGTTCTCCTACCATTGTGAAAGTGAACAGTGGCGAGCTAACCTGAGTAGAAAGAAAGTTTAAAAGTTCGTAACATGCAGGGTATGTGAAAGCAATGTGTAGTATGGAATATACATTTATGCTTGCTATAAAGCAACACAGACTGTTTCCATTAGATGAATTAAAGTCTTTTGAATCCTATTTTGTTCAAAAAACCAGCAACAACTACTGCAGGAAACCAGGTTTTAACCCACAGGCTCTTTGAGAACACAGGCAGTATCTTGGAGGGATTTTCTGATGTGTAGTACGATTGTATAAATTGCTTTGCTGACATGTCTTTGTGAAATCTATATCCTCTGATCTCACATTTGACAACTCTGATAATTTTCTTGAGATAAAACCCCCAACAATTTGTCTTTTTATTTCCTGAAACAGGTTGTTCTGCTCTCCCTTATATTTGTACTAAGAAAGAGGCTTCAGTTCGCTGTACAGCTCTTTCGAATTGTTGGTAAAATCATTGGCAGAATTCCTTTCCTCCTCCTCCAACCATTCTGGACCTTTCTGATTCTTGTTGTGTTCTGGGTATTTTGGGTTGCTGTACTGCTCAGTTTAGGAACTGCAGGTAAGTATATACTTTTCATATTTTTGACTGAGTGCTATCCATTTCCTAAGTTCCCTTCTTAAATGTGAGACCTCTTGGTGTTGGTGTACATAATGTGGGCTAGCATTGTTACACAACTGAATTTTTTTTTTTTTTTTAATTTTATTTCCCAATTGCTGGAGCCTTTTACATTGGCCTTTTTGCTTCCATATGTGGCCTTGAGTTTTGTTCTTTTTCATTTATGTATTAATAGATGGTTGTAGGTGCAGTATATGTTTGATGTACTTAAATAAAGAAAGTAACAGGAAGAAGGAAACAGCTTTTAATGCAACTGTTACAAAATGAGGATGTTCATCTCCTCTGACTATAAGCAATGTTGGATTGTCACAGAGGAAGGACATTGCTTTGGAGCAGTAGTTCAGTGACAATTGCTATCATTTGTATAGTGCAACAGTATTTGGATAAATTCAGTGGTTCTTGCAGTTGCAGAGGAGGTGCTGTGTGGGAAGAGCCAAGCACTATGAAAGATCTGGAAGAAGAGATTGGTGGAAGGGTGTTACTGAGGGATATAGCACTGTAAGATCTGTCGCTGATTAAACCAGGGTAATTTGGATGCTGTCCCTTTGCCCAGTACCATGCCATCCAAGTGAAAGAGAGGTTGTCCTTCTGTGGAACATCACTCATAGAAGTGAAGCTAAAC
This sequence comes from Catharus ustulatus, assembly GCF_009819885.2. Taxonomy (NCBI): domain Eukaryota; kingdom Metazoa; phylum Chordata; class Aves; order Passeriformes; family Turdidae; genus Catharus; species Catharus ustulatus. The sequence continues at coordinate 18,559,856 of NC_046229.1, forward strand.
TCTGTGTAGCTCTGGGGGTAACTGCTCATGTACACATCAGCCCCTGTCCATGAAAAGCATTAAGATTTGGGGGCTGGTATTTTCTAATTTTAAATTTCTAGGGCCACTGTTAGGAACCAATCCTTTGGGTCAAAGCTGATGTGGTATTGATGTGGACAGAGACCATTGTTTATGGGTTTTCTCTTTCAGAAACTTGGCAGTGATTTCTGTGTGGAAGACCAAACACTAATTCTTCAAGTGTTTGTGTGTTATGTTTTACTTTGTGTTTCCACCACCACTGGAGACAGTGCTGCAGTAACTCCTTAGGACAGGCTTACAGATTCCTGCTAGGCCAGGAAAACCTCCAGCCTTTCCATAGCTGAGCCCATCTGGCAAAGCTGGCTGTATTCCCTGTCTCTGTTAATCAGGCACCTCACTCCTCTTCCATCACAACTGCTTCCATCTCAGATGATTCTGGCTCTTTACAAGACCTGCTTCACTTCTAACGTGAGAAGCTGTCTGAGTCCATGCTGGCATTGCAGATCACACCCATTCTTAGGCTAGACTGGGATCTGTTTCCCTCCAGCTTTCATTGGAGAGTCGTGCAGATTTGCAAATCTCTGTTTCTGCTGCCATGAGTAGCTCGTGTCTGTCAGGAATGGCTGCTTGAAGCAGCTGCTAACCTGCTTCTCCTGCAAAAGGTCAAATGTCTGACCTGCAGTCTCTTTGTGAATTGTTTCTCCTCACCAAATAGTCAAGCCAATGCCCTTTGCTTTAGATGTCATGCATATTCCTTCTCCACACTTCTTTGAGCTAGATTTTCCCAATACAGAAGCAGCATTGTGTGCTGGACACAGTTCTGTGTTGTTCGTTTTTCTGCAAAATCTTTTTGGCATTTATGTATGGATCAACCAGGCAGCAGGAATTTTGAAACTGGCTTTGTGGGGTATCTTTTCCCTGCTTCAGACCGCACTTTATAGAAAGGAGCATCTCCTGAGCTATCAACCAGCTGTTCATTTCATGCGCCTGCTTGGATCAGATACAATTTAAGATAAACAATTAACTGTAGTAAATTTAGTAACAGAACAATAGAATTAATTATAGCACACAGATTTTCTAAATATATAATTAACAAGAACTATGAGAGCAAATATTGCATGCTTGATGTTAAATCAAGCTGACTTGATCTTAATATGCACACATAAGGATGTAAAGCTTGCCCTTGCTGTATCTAAGTTTGGAAAACGCCAGCTGAATCTGTTGTATTAGAACTTTTGGAAATGCAGCAGTCATTAGAAAAGTAGAAATATCTAAAAAGTACTTTTGCTCTTGTGACAGAAGAAGCTTAATTATAAGAGCAGGATGGGAAACCATTTGGTATTTTTGGGATGTTTTTACAAACTTTGCAGTAAAATAGTGACTTGCACATTATATCCAAAAGCAAATTCCACATATATTCACAGGGGAGTAAAACCCAATAAAAACTGCTTTTGAGAGGATTTAAAGCTTTTTCCATGTTGTGCCATTTTCCTTCATTGGTTATATTCTGTGTTTCCTGCTAGGCATTTTCATTCAACCTTTTTTCTTTTTCCTCTGCCTTCTTGGAGAGTAGGATTCAAAGAGTTTATGACCTGCTGTTACATTCATAGTGCAGTGCACAGCTCCTGACTCAAAGGTATTTTATGTTTTGTCTTCTCCCTAACTTAATAGGAACGCTGATGTTTCCAGCAAGTGATGCAAACAGTAGAGTACAGAGGGCAGCAAAAACTTGATAAAGTTTCAGTTTTGAAAGAGTCTACCTTTTTCGGATTTAGCATAAGAAGGGAAGGTCATTTCCGGTTATTTAACTGTCAGTACATTGCTTTTCTGAGCAACCTAGTAAAACACAGGTTTTGACTGAGGTATTCTGCCAGGGTATTTTTAGTGCAGATGTCGGTCCTTAGAAGATCTTCCCGTTAGAAGCAAATTAATGTTTAGAGGAGTCCGTGTGCATTTGATAAATAACCTGAATGACTTCTCAGTTAAAAGCTAAGCATGAATGCGGGTGGAAAGATGCCGCTCTGTGTTTGGTGACGTCTCTGGATAAGCTGGGCGCTGTCAGTCCGTGGGGCTGTGTGGGTGGTGGCACTTTTGCGGAGCTGTCGCACACTCGCTGTCCGAGCGGGGACCCCGCGTCCGTGCCCGCGCCCGCCAGGGGGCGCCGCGTCAGCGCCCGCCCCGCCAGGGGGCGCCGCGTCCGTGCCCGCGCCCGCCAGGGGGCGCCGCGTCCGTGCCCGCGCCCGCCAGGGGGCGCCGCAGCTCGCGGGGAGCGCCTCAGGCCGGGGGGGCGGGGCAGCGGCTCCCGGGAAGGGCGCGGAACAAAGGGCGGGCGCCTCAGCCCCTCGCTGCTCCGGAGGGTCTCAGCACGGCTGGATCCAGCCCTCAGGCCGAGCGGAGCGGGGAGGTCCGTGTCACAGCACTGCTGTTTGCCTTTACAGTCCCGTCCTCTACCTCAGATTTGGTTTGTAACTCAAATCTTGGACGACAAACACTAAATGAGATTTGGTGTTGAGAGCGCTCCGTTAGGTTGTGTTTCAAATTTTCAGCCCAAACATGAGTTCTGTGAAATGGTGTCTGTTAAAGCAGCTCACCATCAGAGAAGTTGGGTTTGTTGTGCTGCTCTGGGATGATACACCCACACATCCTGTAATGACAGCTGTGTACAGGACTGTACGGTTCATAAAGCACTGAGAGGACACCTTTGTATTGTTTATTAGTTTTCTACAATTGCTATGTAAGTGGAAGACATTTGTTTTTATTTTGAGTTTTGGGGACTTTTTGCACCACTTGAGAGTACTTCTCTGACGATCTCCAGAGATATGCTTTCTCTTACACAGCAATTTGTTTTCTTCATTGATAAATAATTGCCTGTCTAGGATTCAACTTGTAAAGTACAGGTGGTGATTTTCCTGAGTTTGACACTTCAATGTCTTCTTCTCACAAATATATTTTCTGGGGCTGTGCAGGCTGTATTTTAAATGCAAATATACCAAGAAAGCTGAAAAAATGAAATGTTTACGAAGGCACTAGTCTTTTGTCTAATACAGAGAGATGGGTAAATGAATTGGCTTGCTGCTGTGCTGCACCTGTTATTAACATTTTCTCTGAATCTGCACTAGCTATATAATATTTATGGTGTCTCTGCATCTTAACAGTTCTGGAGCACTTGATCCTTGCTTCAGCTGTGGCACACCTGATCATTATGCAATGCTGTTGGCACCCTATTTACATCTCCTTCAGAAGTTAGTGTAACTGTGTGAAAAAAACACTAACTTCTTGGGGGCTATAGAAAGCCATAGCCTGCACTTGAAAGGTGCTTATGCACATGACTAATTTGAAACACATGGATAATCCTATTAAAATCAGCGGGTCTACTTATGCATTTTAGGGTAGGCACCTGCCTAAGTACCTTGGTAATTCAGAATCTGTAAGAGCAGCAAAGACTGAGTGAATTCCAGACCTAGAAAACACAGAGAAATGCCAAGATTTCATGAGACTTTTGGTAGCACAAGCAGTGGCACCAGTTAGAACCATTATCTGGCTAGGAATGGAATTCATCTGTTCTTTGCAAAAGCTGGTCTGTCTTAGGGTTATTGAATTTCATTGTTTGCTAATTTGTGGGTGTTTCACTGCAGAGCTGAAGTGGCCATGTGGCACAGCGGAGCATGTCTTTCAACTTTCCAGTGTGCAGGAGCTGTGAGGTCCACATGGTGTAAATACTGTGGGTGTAGGATGAGTAGGTGGTGTGATTTTTTGGGTAATGAAGGTACATCCTATAGGCAAGTGAGCAGAACTGCCACATAAAGTTGTGCAGCAGGAAAATGAGCAATAAAAATGTATTTTCTGCAGGGCCTTGACATTCCAATTACAATCAGGTAGCTTACCTGTAAATACCTTTACGTGATAAACACTAAATAAGATAACAATAAATTCTGTTGCAGGAAGCACTAAGAGTCAGTGTAAGATTCCAGAACCTTTCCTCACTTAGCAGTGGGAGGAGCACAACATATTTTCATGTTAACAGGAACTGATAAACAAGCTCTCAGTATTTTCTTGTCAGTGGCTCTTTGTTTGTGATAAGGAAATTGCTGGACTAGACTTCCCAAGAATTTTTGTCTCTTACAATCGCCTGTTGCTGCAGGCATCAGCAAAACCTCTCAGAAGCAGCAGCTGCCGAGTAAGGACATCTGTGTGGCAGTCCCAAAATGTAGCTGAAGGTACTGCACACACCCAGCTCTGGTGCCGCAGTGCACTGCTGTGCTGGCTGCCAGAGCAGCACTGGGCTGAGTCCCACAGAGACATTCTCCTGGGCTCTGCTGCAAGCACTTGTGCCTGTTCACATTGTTAACATCGCTTCTTTTGAAGTATTGGCAGCAGATCAACCCTTGTACTGATTAAAGGCTTCCAGATTTGGTGGTTCAGATGTAGGGACTTCAGTTCTTTACTGAGTTGTTAATGTTATCACTAAGAGTGTATGGTACACTGGGAAGATTCATGATTGCATAGTTGGAGAAAAATATTCTGATGACAGATTAAACTGCATTTCAGGGCTTTGTTGAAAAAGTTTAGTTGGTATGAACAGATAGATCATAGTACAGTGATAAGGAAAATGGCATTTTCTCAACAGGTTATTTAGGATAGCTTTTAAATTTATCTGAGATACTGCTATAGAAAAAGCCTTGCATGTAGTTCTGTTGACAAAATTATGCATGTCTGGTAGGCCCAGAAGACAGGGAATCAGACAGAGATGTTTATATTGTTATATAGATTTTTGTGAAGTAACAAAACTAGTTTACCATACCTGACCAGTGAAGTGATCAAAGGTGAGCTCACAGGTGGCTCTGCCTGATTTCTGTGCAGCTGAGCACAGCACTGTGCACATGTACAAGTATAAGGCTGGCCAGGAAAGACAAAGCCACTGCTGTTGTTACTGAAGGTGGTTATTTCAGTTGGCTGGTAAAAAGCAAACAGAGTTAGCTTGTACATGTATCAGTCTTCATGACAACACAACAGAAACAAAGACCTGTTTTGGAAAAAGAAGTGTTCAGGTGGATTGTATGGTGGAAAATGTCCTTAATTCTGCTACTAAATGGCATAATGTCTTTGCTTGAGAATGGAGAGGTTGGACACCTTGTATCTCACTGACATCTTCTTCGCCTAAGTTCCCTTAGTGAGGACTGTAGGCTGTGGATAATGAGCCTATTTGGCTAGTTGTGTGTGCTGCAGGAAATGGCAGTCTAGAGCCTCTAGAAGAAATGTGGGAAATGAAAAATGCCTTGAATTCAGAATTATATTGTGCCTCATTTATTTTAATGGCTTAAGTAAAAGATTATATCCTCAAAAACTCCCCTTAAAAAACCCTAACTTATGCAAACTTAAAACCAGGGAGACACAGGATGGGTAGGAATGAAGGAGAGTTTGTAAGAAGATATCTCAATAGTAGCTTTTTCAAACCATCAAAAAAGCTGCACTTCACAGACTTAAAATTCGTTAGAATATATTGGAAGCACAGCAGTATTTCTATTAATGACCAACCATATAGCACCAGAGAGAGCTTTCCTGTTCAGCCAATATTGTTAACCTCTCAGAAAAGAAAATATCTAGAACATATGTCTGTATTTATGTACCCATGTAGCATTTTTTTCAAAGCACTTTAAAATAATATTGCAGTGCTACTATGGGGCAGATGGATATTTTGCTTAATTTACAGAGAAAAAGACCTTCTGAAAGCTTAAAAAAAAGGCTTGTCTAAACTTGATGGTATTGCTGAAACAAATCTTTACTGTTTCTACTTTTAGTTATTCTTGAGTAAGAAGTCTGTGGCTGTAGAAAAACAGCCAGAAAGAAACCATTTCCTAGATAGCTTTGTATATGTGGTAGTTTTGAACTTGAAGGTGGTGTGTTGTCCTGTAGGAGAACATAGAGTCATAGAATCATTTAACTTGGAAAAATCTTTAAGATCATCAAGTCCAGCTGTAAACCTAACACTGCTAAGTCCACCAAATGAATACATGAAATATTAAAGCCTAAGTTATATTGCTGTTTGAGCAGTAATAGCCAATTCTGTCTCACTTTGTTATTTCTTTCATGGAGTTGGAATAAGAAACTGCTCACCTCCAGAGATTGTTTTATTTGGTGAACATATTTCTCTTCAAGGTTAATAGACTAAAGGCTTGGCAAAATAAAAAAAAAAAAATAAAATTTTTAAAAAAGCATGTTAGCAATCTAGAGACCTTTTACTAGGACCAAATGGTCCTAATGCCATTATCCCCTGACTAGCCTTCAGAGTCAAGTGCCACAAATAGGATTGCACAGAGAAAGTTGCCCCCACCTTTTGTGAAAAGCCATTTATGAATACGAAATAAATCCTTTGTTAGTAACAGAAGTGGAAGGAATGTTTTTAGCTTGAATAAGTTAATTCATCCATGTTCCTAGATACAGTAGTAACATTGGAACATGTACTACCATACACATATCTGCTCTTCTTTGCCCCCACAGAACCTATATTTATGTGTTTCACACGAAGTTTGCAAAGCCTAGGGAACAGAAAACTAATGGTTCTGATTAGTAATAGCAATTAAAATATGTTTTGTTTTCCTGCAACAGCACGTTATGTATCCTTAATATTTTTCTCAGTCTTTATCTTCTGCTTTTCATAACTATGAGTTTATTTCAAATTTGAATAATGAAAAATAGGATTTCCTTGACTTCTGAACTATTTGATTACTCAAGTCTTGAGTAATGTCTTCTCAGATATCTTTACTAATATGTAGCTTTCCTTTTTCCTTTATTGGTATTGTGTCTCCATCCCAATTTAAACACAATCTTTTGCTTTCCATGAGATTTTATTTTTCAAATCCAAATTGAATTATAAAATGTTGTTTCTCTAACTTTGTTAGAATGGACAGAATTAAATAGCATCAATATTTTTTTTTGGTGACTTTACTGAAGAGAAGTTAGAACATGCACAGAAGCACTTACAGTCCACTTCTTTGTCCCTGTGCCCCCTTCCCCTTTCCCCCCTTGTATGGCACGTTATAATAACACAATGATGTAATCCCAACTTCAGGTACTGCACACTCCACTTCGGGAGGACAAGTAGAATACAGAGCTCTGTCTGGAATTTGCTACATGGCTTGGTATCATTTTGTTGGCCTTATCTGGACCAGTGAATTCATTCTCGCCTGTCAGCAAATGGTGATTGCTGGGGCAGTGGTTACTTGTTATTTCAACAGGTGAGTGCAGAATTGCCCCTTGAGAGTTTTGGGGATATTTCAGCATTTACTTTCAATCATTTTCTAGGAAAAATAGTCTCAATTAGACTTCAATTTATGTCAGTATCTGTAATCCAATTTACTATAGAACAATGTTGCTTGTTGCAAGATCTTAGGTGAGATTTTACAATGTGCAGGATATTAATGTGACTTAGCCCTGCTGAAGCTGCTGGGCCAAACTGGACCTTGATACAAGCTGTTAGAGCTCTGTCGACTCTGGAGGAATTACCATTCAGACGGCATAGGCTGCATTGCACCCTTTGCCAGGAGGCTGCATTAGCTCCAAATGAGAAGCAATATATTGTTCCTTGGTAATTTCATGTTTTCAGGGACTGTTGGACCTCTTTTTAAGTGTTCATCCCTGCTCCGGGTTCCCATTTGTTCTGCCTGCATAACTGCTGGTCTAATACTGTTTTTTCATTCTGTGTAGATATTTTCAGTTAACTATAAATGCTTTAACGCACTGTGAAGTGTTTAAACATGTGTGAACAAACTTCTTTGAATATTATATACCCTGGAATATAAATGTGGAGGAAATGAGGAAAAGTAAAATGAAATTAAATTGGGCTTATGCAGTTTGTTCAGGGGAAGATTTAAATGGAGCACTGGTGATGTCTGCCCAGGACCATGTGGCCTGGGCTGCTGGGAAGGATGGCTTTGGCCTTCTCTGAAACTTAGGGAGCAGGGTTCTGTGGATGGTCTCCAGAATGTATCCTTGAGTGTTTTAGACACTGATCAAGAGGCTGCTGCTGCAAGGTCTCCTAATGGTGTGTTCCCCACTGCCCAGAGACACTGCCCAGGCTCTGCATGTGGGACTGCTCCATAGGGTTTTCCTGCAGCAGCCGATGGAGCCAAAGCAGCAAGGCTGGAAGATCTAGGAAGAGCAAGTGCCCACTCCTGGTTTAAGCAGTGTTTTATTATCCCATCCAAAAAGCCAAGGCAGGACAAGGTTTACATGTGTCTCAGGAGTGTGTCCCTGCGAGGATTAACTATCCAACAGCTGTGCCGCTGAACTGGTGCTTAGGTAAGAGCAAATAAAACCTAAAATGTTGCTTTTTTTAAAGTTGAAATATTTTTGAAAGAGTGACATAGTCTCACCCTTCTATTTTACATGCTATAATGGGACCCAAAAAGGGAGGAACTCTCCTTTCTGATGTCACCTCTTTTTTTCCTACTGAAGCTCTGGAACTCCCACGGCTGTGCTGCTGTGGATAGTGAGCTGCTTTTTCTTGTGAACACCCCGATGTACCTCAGTTTTAGGAGCTGAATGCTGAGGCACTGAAGGTTCATTTAAATTGAGACAGCACACAAAAGTAAAGTAGTTCTGCTGAATTCCTGGGCTGTGTGCTGCAGTGCTTTTTGGTGCAATACACCACATAAGTCTCCAAGGCAAAGGCACTGTCCATATCTTGTTCATGCAGAGCAGGGAAGCACCTGTGGAAAGTGCTGTAATGACATTTACTGCTCTGCTAGGTCCTTCCGCTTTCCAGCTATTTTTTACTGCTGCAGGAACTGGCTGCCAAGTACAGGAGGTTCCTGCTCCCAGTTGTATTGGTATCATTTTGTACTATCATTTTGTACCATTGAGCTATCCTCTTGCTTGCCAGTGACCTGTGCTGTGTTGAGAGTTGTGTTTGCAAGGGGAAATGCAACTTTTCTGTGGTGGTAATTCCTTGTCCTGGCCTTCAGGCTGTCAGCACAGACCAACAGAGATGCAGAGGAGTGCAGGAATGAGGAGAGGGTGGGTGGTTAGCTGCAGGAGCAACCACACCAGCAAGGGCAAGGGTTATCTCGAGCTGTTCCAGCAACTCTGAGCTTGTCTGCTGTGTGTTTTTAATGTATTCCCTGGGGCAGCATCATCAAGGCACGTCACAAGGGTTTGTTTATGGGATCTTACAGACAGGCTTTCTTCTTGCTCTGTAAGTGCTCCGAGGAAATGGCACAGCCTTCCCATGCGGAAACCTCCTTCCACAGCACGCTCAGCAGTGCGCTGCACTGCCAGCAACCACAGCTCACTTGCAAATGGGGTGGGCAGGGGATCACTTTACCCGGATTAGCTTTACAGGTTACATGCATTTGGCCTGTAATACCACGACTGAAAATGGATTTTGCCTTCTTTTGTAGATGAAACATGAATACACAAAAGATTTCATTGATTTAATAAAAATAGAATTTTTTTCCTTAATGATTGCATTTTACAGCTTGTGAAAAGGGCTTGGTCTTTTAAAAAAACTTCTTTGTTACAATTGCTGTTTTATGTGAGGGTTTATTCTCACCTTGATGTGCTTAGGTGTTAAGCATCTATTTACCTTTACAGGGAGATGAGCCTTTCCCCCTCTGGGAGTAAAGGAACGTGACATGGCAACTTGATCCATGTGACAGGCATCACTGTCCTGTCCACGTCTGAGCTTTTTTAGTAGCTCCAGTGCACATATATCACTGCACAGATTTGAAATTAAGGATTGGGATTATCTACCTGACTAAGGTATTCAGTACCACAATTTCCAAGAGAAGTGAAATACGCATATCTCCCAGTAAGTCAAAAATGAAATTTCATGGATGTGCACCAAAGTCATTGAGAGATTAACTAGAACAAACTTTAAAAGGCTCCTCTTCAAATGTATCTGCAATATTTATGGACATCCTTTGCCCTACTTATGTAATTGACCTAAAAAAGCCACCAGCATATATGTAGTCAGATCTGTCCCACGTGGCTTTGAGATAAGGTAAAAGGGCAGTTGGAAGTACAGCCTGTGTGGTCTTTGTTAGTTTCATAATGTCTGTTCTATTACAAATCTTGTGATTTGTAAAGAAAACTGTAAGCATAGCTCTTAAGAGAAGAGGACTTAAAATGAAGAAACACCCTTTTCTCCCATTCAAATGTCTATGTCTGTTGTGTGTGTCAAGATGATGTTTTTTTCTTCTCACAAAAGTGGTTTTAGAATGAAAGATACATGTGTGATCATTTGATTCAAGCAACTTAGTGTTAAAAAAAAAATACTGAGTGTCACAGAACTCACAAGTAAATGAAGGCAATTGATAGTAGTGAAGAAATAAAATTCTTAAAGGATAATGTGGTATTGAATACAGGTCCACAAGAGTTTGGAGTAGTAGTGTTGTATGTAACATGATAACGTAAAACAAAAATACCGAAGAGGAACAGGAAGCTGTGGCTCTATTCAGCCTTATAACTAATCAGGCAGATTCCCAGATTTCCCTGATGCCTTGTGCACATGCAGTAGAGTTCACGTGCACAGAATGCACTGCATAATGACTGCATGCTTGTGTTAAAGTCACTTCAGGATTGCAGCCATATAATGCACAGAGGTTGGTGAAACTTCAGCCTTGAGAGCAATGGGAGTAGGTCGATTATTGAGCCTATCTTGAGCTTGTTTGCTGTCATACCATCACCTTTTCCTCTCTTTAGCCTCTTTCCTTTTTCCTACTCTGAACCAAAATTGCAAGGAAAAGCTGTTCTTTTTCTTATTTGTTTGGAGGCAAAGCAATATCCTTGTCAGACCCTGTTCTTGTGCTGATTCTTTTGCTAGAAAAAGGACGTGGAAAAACATCCAAATATGTAAAAATTTATCTAAACTAAGTTTTAATTTCTGACATTCCTACACATTGTTTAGTCATGTTAAAAATACCAAAACTCTTCTTCATTTTTCTCTTCAGTAAGAAGTACATTATTAACACATGAATAAACTTTCTCCTTTCTGTGTTTCTCATCACTAGTTGACCTTTAACTTGCTGAAAGTTAGTAATATATATTCTGAGATCAGACATTGTCATATATAAGGATAGGTTTCGGGGAGAAAAAAGCAATGGCTCAATATGAATAGAATAATTCATCCACACTACAATGCATGTGTTTCTAACACAGAAACCTGATGACTCTAAAAAACCCCAAACTTCCTTATTCACTACAAAATTCCACTATCCCCCAAGCTGTTCTCCTGGTTTTAAGACAAAAATAATAAATGTAGCAACTGTTTTGCTGGGATTTCCTATTTCAAATAATGTGGTATATTCACATACTTAAATACCACTTCTCCACTGCAAAGTTTTCTGTGTTTTGAATGAACTGCAGTGGTACTTTCAGGATTCTTGCAGAACTGTAATCCCTCTCTTGAATATAGTGTGTATGGTTTAAATCCTTGCTGAAGTGAGGATTTAATAGAAGTATATTTTTAGCACTTCTTAGCCCAAACCAGTCACTCTCTTATTGGTATTTTATTTATTTATTTATTTATTTATTTATTGTGCAAAGTACTGATTTTTTAAGTTAACAGAGGTATTGATGAAATCAGTTCTGAAAACAGAGCTTCTTATTTGTGGCCTTAGGTCTGATCTTTATGTAGCTACTTAGTCAAACTGCTGCTGGTTCTGTTGCCTAACTAAATATTTCAGGGCTGGGCAGTTGCTCAAGAGTTGCTTTATGGAAGGTCTAATTATGACTTCTGATCAGTATGGGTTTTTTTGTGATCCTATGAAACATTTTAAAGGTACTCAGAGTGTTAATCTAGTTGGGTTTTTTTTTCAGCATTTGACAAGGAGCAAGGGAGTGTCATTAAGTTGATTTCCTGAGGTTTATATAAATTCTTGAGACCTGTGTCATATTACTGTCTATAAATGACTGACATTAAACTGACCTTTATAAAGGAAGCAAAATAATAAAACTTGTATTTAGGTCATTTTTTTGTCTTAGCTTTCTGATTTTGGCAGAGGCATTATTTTCCAAAACAATACAGGTTAGTGTGCACTAGAACTACAGATTTTTAGTTCCGATTATAATCCTAAACATATAGTATGATATTCCTTTTTTGATGCATTCCATTTTAAAAGAAAGCCTGCTCTGTGAGGAAAAAAAGTGTTAATAATTTTAACAAAATTTAAAAACAAATTTGGTCAAATTGCAATTGTAAAAGTAGTTTGTAGCTCTCAATTTTATGTGAGAGAATGAGAAACTTGTGATTCTATTTTCTAGTTCTAGTTTTACCACTAAAGAAGAAACAGTGGATTAATTTCCTAAGACTAAAATCTTGCAGAACCAAGAGTCAAATAAAAGATCGCAGAGAATAAGAGAAGTGACAGAAACTGGAGAGAGGTATTCAAGGAGTGTTTTCAGATATTTTTCATCTCTCCTATTTTCCATTGTAGTTTTTTCCCTAGGTATTTTTCCATTCCAGAAAACAATAATTGCTTAAGAATTAAACTAAAACAGAAGTTTTAAATTTGGCTGGTTTTTTCAGACTAAAGTGAACATTCAAGTGAAGTCAGTAGAAAAACTGGAGTGGTTCAATTAGGAAAGGAGATAACAGCTTAATTCTTAAAATTTCCAAAAATACAGAATACTTATTTTCTTAAATAAGTTGCTAAACCATTTTTATAATTGTTTGTTTTTCTTTCTAGAAATAAAAATAACCCACCACCTCACCCAGTCCTGTCTTCTATATCAGTTCTTTTCTGCTACCATCTAGGAACTGCTATAAAAGGTTCATTTCTTATCACAATACTGAGAATACCAAGGATTGTTCTCTTGTACCTTTACAATATCCTAAACCACAAGGTAGGTAAATACTTCTGTCACACTATAAAAACAGTAGTTTAAAGATGAGATCAGGGGCAAAGAAGTGATGAATATATTTCTTGCCTAAAAGTAGATGATATTGCTATTACTATTATTAATAGATAGATTTCATATTTTATTATGTTTTCTTCAGTAGGAAAGCTTTATTTCTCCCAACTCAGATGTCAATGCTTTGCTTTTATTCTCAAGTCTGATCTTTTTAAGAGCAGAAAGTACCAAGACTAAACTCACCTTCATTTGGTGTTTTTATATAAAGGTTTTTGTGAAGGATAAAGAAAAAAATTGGCAGACTGCTCTATTAAAAAAATTTGCATCACAAGTATTTAAGAAACAAAAGTAAGAATGCTCTTATTAGATTTAAGATCTGTTCTAGAAAATACTTCATCTGCCTCATAATACGCTTTTATAGAAAGAATATATGGAATAAGAACTGTTCCTGGGAGTTGTGTAGTATCCAAGACACATCTTTTAAGATACATAAACCATAGATGTTCTTTTTACTTTTCATGCATCTCCACATCTATAATTTTCTGCCATAAGTGCGTCACTGCAGGTAGTTTGGCACTTTTGCAAGGAGGGAGGACTGTTAGGAATGGACAACTCTAATTTAAGAAAAGGTTTTAAATCTAGGTCTTTTCCTCTAGGGTTTACATTGGCCTTGAAGAATGTTGTGTATAGTTATGACAGGGTATTTACATTGATCATACCTATGAGGCATGTGTTGGGTATAGGTTATGAATGCTTAAATAAAAACCCCTTGTAACAAAACACTTGAAAGGTGTGGTTTGGATTTATGTTGCTTTCATATGAAAGTTTTGGTTATAAAATTGGTGAGTGGTGTTAACTAAGAACATTATGTAAAGACAGTACAGGTGGGATGACTTAGAATATTTTCTGCCTTTAGAGAAAGCAGGATAAGTGGGCTTGCTTGTTACATGGTTTTGTAATCTGAATGACTGCAGATTTAATTGGCAAAGAAAGATTATTTATGTCTGCAGCACTGTGCTGCAGGCTCCTTTTGGTCCAGTTCCCAAGCATTCAGTGACATGACCCACAGCTGTAACTGCTGCTAAAGAGACTAGAAAGTGCTCCGGCCAGTTCTCAGTCCTTGGAAGGATCCCAAGAGTAACCTTGCTCCTTCACATGGCAGAAAGGACAGGCTATGGCCCCTTTCACTGAGGGGCAGAGCAGTGGGACTAAAGGAAGAAGTGACACTGCATTCTTGTAGAGCTCCACAGACTTCCTCACCCTTGCAAAAAATGTTGCTGTTCTCTATGAACAGAGAAGTCAGGGGCCTGCAAGCTTGCAGGTAAATTTACAGATGTTTTCTACACAGCAGTCTTCAAGTAGAATCAGAGAGGAGATTGTAGGTGAAAACTTTTGGTCTAGACTTCTAACAAACAGGCTTTACTGAGATTGAATAGCTTTTGTAAAATCATCTCTCCAGCAATATGTAGCAAGAGTAAATTATTCTCTGTCAGAAATTTGCATGCACAGTCACCATTTTGAAGAAGTTATTCCTGGAATATTTTCATGAACTTTTTGGAAAAAGTTGGGAGGTTTGTGGTTTCTGCTTGAACAATAGTAGTAGTTGGGACTTGAGTTTTCCATAGTGACTGGAAGATCTCTGCTTTCCAAAACAAGATAAAAACATTCTGATTTCTGGAAAAATAAGATTTAAAAGACCAAGTATCCCTGAAGTGAATTTCATTTTGTTGAGAAAAACAGACACTGAAATTTGGAAGGCTACTGTGGATTCCAAGTTGTCTTGTTCTTGTCTTGCATCATCTCTGTGATGAGCTGTTCTGAGCTCATGATGTGATGGGGGAGCATGGAGCAAACATTAAGCTTTACTGCTCAGTTTTTGCTATGAAATTAATATAGCTTAATGGTCTGACTAGCCTATTGTAGAACAAGATTTTTCTTCCTGACCTGAAAAATGAATGTAATGCTCTGAGTCAAAACACATATATGTTCATATAAGCCCTTCTACCCATTCTTTTATTTTTGTTCATTAGGGTACCAATAATTTCAGAACTGTGAAAGGTTTTTGATAATCAGCTTTAGAATCTGTCTCTGTGCTTCCTGATCACTGTGAAGTTCTTTAAGTGCTTTTTGCCTGCCTGGTTTTCTCCCCAGGCAGCTGTTAGCTCAAAAAGCTGCTTGCAGCACTTATTTTCTTTTCCAGAGAAGAATCTTCCATCTACAGGAAGAAAGAAAAAAATGCACGGATCTTCAGTGATTAATATTGATGAGTCTGAATTAAAAACAATTCCTAAAATCTTAATGGAAATATCTGCTGCCTAAGTGAAAACTTTATTAGAAATAGAGTCAGTCACCTGTAATGCAAGTTTTTTTTAGAATGGTGGTTTTGTTTGAGGCTAATTATGTGTCCAGTGACCAATAATTTCATTTTATTGCAGGGGAATGCAAAGCGTCTGTTCAACCGCTCTTCCTGCTGGGTTTGCTTCCAGAAAAGTTGCTTTAACCAGGTATGCTCTGTCATCTCTGTCCCTCAGCCTAGTCTGGATACCATGGCTGGTGCCTGACTTTAGCATGGCTAAAAAGCCACTGCCAGTGCATGCAGGCCAAAGTTTCCTGCTGGCCACCTAAATTAAACAAACGAAAAAGCCTTCAAGTGTAGATGAAACTTGGTGCAAAGAAACAGGGAATTTACAAATATGCAAGGTGCTAGATTTTAGAAAACTTGTTAATACAGCTCGAGATAGTCAGCCCTTTCAGAGGGCCACTTGCTATTTCTGTAGGTAATATTCTGTTGAGTTGTGCCAGACAGACTCCTGAAACAGAGTTCAGGTGGGAGGAAGCAAAGAAGAATTATATCAGTAAATCTGGAAATACAAACCATGATGACAGCAGTCTTGTTTAAAAGATATTTTCTTTGGAAATGGATGATTTCTGACATACAGTGGTTTTACAGATACTTGTCACCTCTTTTTACCTTCATAATTATTTTCTCCAAATGTGTTCCAGATTTACAAAAATAATTGTAAATAGTTTCTGTCTTTGTCATTGCCTTGTTTTTATCTCTGGGGACTGCGTTAATCTTAATGTGAAAGGGAATCATATATTCACTGATTCCACTCTCTGACTTCTGAGTTCTTTGTTCTCATTGCTGAGGGTAGTAGTGAAGTAAAACAAGACAATTCTCCTTTGAAAGGACTTCTCCTCTTAAGTAGGTGCATAAATCATGTTTAATTTTGGACAGTTATGAAGAGAAAGTTTTCAGTTAAGTTCACCTTAGATTAAATACTTGTGCAGTGAAATCTCCTAATTTTCCAGGTTTACATTTTCTAGGTAAGTCTTATAGTCAGTGCCTTGGTGAGGAATACCAGAGTTCGTTTTACCCCCAGGCTTTCCATTTGTAGTCACCCTTTCCCTTGGCTTGGCTTCCTGCCTTTCAAAGAGATATCCAACGTTGCAGTGTTTACTTTCTCCAGCTGTTGTCTGCTATGTGTTTGTTAAAAGAATTAATTACTGTAATGTTCTTCCTTTTGTTTCAGAAGGCTGTATTGTAGCTCTTGTTCCCTTAAAAAAATTTCCTGTTTCCTAATCTATTGTTGGCAAATTTCTGGTTTTATATGAGTTGTGGTTTTTAATCTAATGATCATAATAAAGTGTTCGCTTTTGTTTTGTTTTTTTAATATCTTTTTAGCAAAGGTGATGGTGGTCCACATGTTCCAAATCCAGGGCAATTTGGGCAACAGTTAGAGAAGAAAACAAGCAAGAACAGGCTACAAGATTTTAATAGAGTTTTTATCTGTATAAAATTTAAACTTTGGTCTTGGGTTATTGCATCTCATAGAGTAATTCATGGGTCTATTTTTTTTTCTCTCTAACTAATCTGTTCAAGGCTATTTCTTGAATTTTTTTTTTTACTATGATTGGAAGTCTTAGTCTTTGATTCTGTAAAATCTGTGGCTAAATGTAAAAGAGAAAAGAAAAAAAGAAGGAAAAACGTTTGCAGTTTTAAGCAGCTTTGAAGTATTTATTGATTAACAGAAGTATTGAACTCTACTAGAGCTACTTTCTAGTAGAGCTCCTACTGAGATTGGTAGAAGCTGCTGGGAACAACCTAGAAATTTCCCAAAGTTGTTGAACATGGACCTGAGACTAGGACTTGGGAGGGAGGGGTTAAAAAATTGTACCTATGTTTCTAACATTTTCTTAAAGAAGTATTCTTTAAGTTTGGATTTTGATTTTTTGTAATCTAAAATGTGGAACAGCTGTTGTAAAAGTTGGTCCAAAGATCATTGTGTACATTAGCATTCCTTGCTATTTACTATTCTTTTGCTTTTTATTCTAGTTTTACTTTCATTATAATGAAAAGCATATAATTAACTGAAGCTCTAAAAAAAAAAATAAGATCCAATCACTTCTGCATCATTTTCTTCAACTTGTTAAACTGCTTAAGTAATTTAAATTCTTTCTGTTCCTTCATTCACAAGTTTAATCAGGATTAAACAGAGTACTTTGTTTTCCCTCTGAGAACTTGCAGATGAGAAACAGGTGTTGGAGGAAGTGATGGTGATAGAATGCAAGCTTCTTTCTTCCCATGCAGGATCGACCAAGTGCTCTAATATGTTATCTAAGAGTACTTTTCAGGCTGTAGTACCATCCTGCATGTGGGATTTAATACTGACTTTAATAGTTGCATGCATCCCTGAAATGACTCATTCCCTGCAGGCTCAGTTAAGTTTTGTTGAGCTCTCCTGGAAGTTAACTGGAACAAGCCAAAGAGTTATGCTGTCATCTTCCCATCATGACAGAGTGCTGTGCTAGATACTAGCAATTGTCATATTTGCAGGGGTGGTTGTTGGAGGAGGGGTAATGTAAGCCCAGTGTCCTGTGCAGATTGCAGTATGGACAATTACATTCAGCCTTCCTAAATTTCTTTTGGATTTGCAACTGGATCCTGTGCTAAACTGTGGTGTAGTGTTGCTATGTGCTGTTAAACAGTTCACTCCTTAAGCTGTTCCACTTCAGTCATGGGCAAAGTGATTCATGTGTGTGTATAATCCATTAGCAACAATTGTAAAGCACTCTGGGTTCCGTGGCTGAAAAGTGCTTTCTGAATATAAAGTCACTATCCTTACTTGACAGTTCTGTTTGCCAGCACTTGTCAGAATTACCACAGATTTTTCATCTGGCACTGATGGTTTCAGTATGTTCCAGATAAACATACCCAGTCATCTCAAGTAAAATCTAGGAGATTGAAATTTTTCTTCTGTAAAAAGAATATATTAGTTTTTAATGTGGTTTGAGAATTACAAGGTCTATGTCTCTCCTGCTTTCTTAAGTTGTAATGGCAGTCTTAACTTTAGATACATCGAAGTGCTCGCATGTTCTCCCTTTACAGCCTTGTTGCAATGCTTTTTAAAAAACAATACAACTGGATAGTTTTGCTTTTCTGTGTCTGCTTTAGGTCCATCTGCAGCCAGTTGGCAAAGTGACCCCTCCAAGGTGTATACCTGGGTTTCTAAAGGGGCTGTTGAGCCAGATATGGTTTCTGTGTTCATCAGCATGATTGCTGCAGTGTAGCCTTCTGGGCTGTCAGTGAATTCAGCAGGGCGTGAGCCCCATTTCCTGGGACAGAGACCCTTCCCTGATGAGACTCAAAGACAGCAATTTTATAGTGTAGTAAACTAAAAGCAAGTCTGTCTAATGGCTGCATATCCATGGCAGTTAGTTGTCTCTTAAACTTTGTATGGAAGCCTATCGGGAGGTTTCAGTTAAATACCTTGTGGAGAATTCACTGAGATAAAACCAAAATTCATGCATGCTATTGTAAAGCACAGCTCTCTGCATGCCAAACACATTGTGCCTCACCCCATCAAGTACTTCTTTTTCCTCCCAAAAACAATACTGCCTTTTAATGTTACTGGCAATATTGCTGCTAGATATGGAGCTAATTTTTCAGTCCTCTAGAAAATACAAGGATAAAATGTTCTTCTGCAGTGAAATAATATTTTAAATATGTTTATTTTCCCTTTACAGACTTTATGTTTTGGGAAATAAAATTACTTAGGTCTTTACTTGATCTGTAGGATGAACCATGTAGGAAATAGAATTTAACAAAGCTGACTAATTCTTGCTTTGATACCTTTCTCTCCTTCCTTATCTCGTTAAGAAGAAATAAAAGGGGAACAAAGAGAGAGATAAAATAAAAGGCAATTAAGCAAGTGACTGGTAATTCTGTGCTTTTAAGCAGAGAAATTTATTAACAACTCTGGAAATCTTCAGTTTGATTTATTTCAGAAATCCCAAATAAGAACATTTTCTCACTAAGTGCAGAAGCACTGAAAGCAACCCCAGTAATGATGTAATCATGACGCAATGGGCACATAAAGCAGGATCTTTTTGATCCAACCCTGTCATGGAAAAGGAGCCCACATGTAACACTGCAATGCAGCAGGAGAGGACACCCGACTACCCTCCGAGGAGAAAGTTGTGTTGGTCCTACCCACTGCATGACAGCCATGGAGGGAGTAGATGACACAGGGAGTAGGAAGCAAGGAAACTTGAATATTTTCTCCAGTAAGTCCAGACTGAAAATACAAGGTGGAATGGAAATAAATGAAAGTTGTGCTTTTAGGACTGCTTGGGAAAATTTGGGAGGCTATTGAAGGTTTCTTACAGATAGTAATTAGCCTGGGAACAAAAAATAACCATTTCTGTGTTAGCTGTGAGGTTATTGATTAGAAGTGAAGGAGGAGAATATTCTCCATGGAACCACAGGAAAATAGCCTTTTTAAACAACGCTGCAGAAAGCACAGAGTCAGTCCTGGAAGCTATGAGATTAAACACTTGCATTGGAAAGAGGGAATAAATGCCATTGTAAAAGTTTCTGGTTATGTGCTCATGCTTATCTCACTGGGGGGACTGGAATATCCTGTGACAAATGAAGGATAAGAGCAAGCCCTCAGCCATCTACGAGACAGCAGGGAGGAGTAAAAGCCAGACAAGACCAGCAGAAGAATGAGTAGATGTAAATTGTTCATGAATAAATGTTGTCTGGAAGTTGGAAGAAGGTTCCTAAGGACCAGTGGGATAACTGTCTGGAACAGCTCCAAATGTAAGGCCTGGGAGAGGGGAAGTCCTACGAGATTTAAAGTGGGGGTTTTCCACTTAAGAGCAGATTTGCATAATATGCTAGTCTGAAATAGGCACTGGAGTGGCTGAAAGTCCCTTCCAGTCTTGTATGTCTTCATCTCTTCAGGGGGGCCTCACAAGGCCCATCTTGCTCTCATTTCCCACCATCTGAGAGTCATGATACAACTGTCTCACCAGACCAATAACTGCTGCACAGCATCCACACTCATCGCCTCTTGCTACCACTGCATTTTGTTTTCTGAGGGGTTTCCACTGGCATCAGTGACACATGCAGGCTAAGACACTTTAAAGTCCAGCCTGAGCTGCACTGCACTGGGGGTAGCTGACCAGGGCAGCCCACAAGAGAGTTGGCAGCAGTAAGATCAGATCAGGCTGAAAACACCAGCAGAGAAGAAAAAGCTGAACTGGGATGAGAGACCAACATGTCTCCTTCTTCCTTTTTAAGAAGATTCTGTTGCTATGGCAATTTTCCCAAAGCTCATTTTATGAAAGCAAGCCCTAGAATGGAGGACTGAATTCAGCTGTTACACAAAGTAGCAATTATTCTCAACAATTGAGGAACTTACAGCCTGGATCTGAGCCACAGCGCCTTTCTCATGAAACTACCAGGTCACTTTTTCCAAGACCTTTGACATTCTGTGTTGTGAGGCACAGAAAGATATATTCTTTAAATAGGCTTTTTTTTTTTGCTTACTGTGGTATTTGGAAATATGTAAACATTCACATTCCCTGTTTATTCATCCTGACACTGAGAAGTCAGTGTAGTTCCCAGGCCCCAAGCCAGAAGAGGCTTGTGTTCTTCAGAGAGGTGGTGATACAAGATCGATTTGGAAGGATTAAATGCTGATCCCAACCCACAGTGTCCCATGCTTTCTGACCAACCCTATGCTATCAATGCTATCATTACTTGCTTGTTGCCAGAGCAGAGACTACCACTGTAAAAGATCAATTCATCAGGTAAAGATTAAAATATAACAGCTATAATGTGTATATAAGAATCAGACTGAATCTCTTTCTAGATCAGTATCCCATCTTCAGCAGTGACTGAGTAAAGGCTAAGGTAGAACAAAAGGGTATTTCCCTGCCTCTGTGCAGTTTCTGAATCTGTTTTCAACCTAGAGACTCCTTGAGCTGTGTGTTTTCCTTGTTTAATAACTCTCAGAAGATTCCTTTTCCCTGAATTTCCCCATTTCTGTTGAGCTCATGTGAACTTCTAGCAACTAAAGCATCCTTTGTCCAGCAGTTTACAGTTTACAGATTTATGGTGAGAAGAAATACCATCTGTTTTCAAATTTGGCTCCTACTACTTCATCCTGTCCTGCCCCTGCCTGATCTTTCTTCTGGAAGGAGCAGTGAGCCATCTAACCCTACACAGCCTCTCTGCATTTCTCATGAGTCGGCAGCCTTCTTACTGCATCCTCCTTCAGTCATGTCTTTTCCAGACAGAAGAGCCTCGCGTTCCCCAGACAGAAGACATTCCATACCTTTGGGATCATTCCCGCTGCCCTTCTCTCAAACATTTTCAAGTCCACTAAAGCTTTTGTGCATGGAAAAATATATTCTGTAGAAACACATATTTAAATAACCTGGTTTTAAACGTTAGCAGGTTCTTAACTGGTGGTGGTCTACCATCTTAGCCTTCACAACCATCTTCAATTTGAAAGGCTTTGGATTATTGCACATAACCTGCAGTTTTAAACTTAATGGGGTATCTAAGCTTTGTAGTCCAAAGTCCAAAATTATTTACAAATATAGGTAATAGCTTGTGTGTGTTAGGTGTTTCTTGGTGAGCAAGAATGAAGAATCACTTGGGCTCATTTCTGTGCAATGCTGAGTTTCATGGAAATGTATGCTAGCTTAAATGTTTGATGTGTCTTGTTAGTGAGAACATGTAGATTTCTATGTGGCTGGATGGGGTCAGGGCATGGGGTCTGTATGAGAAACTTAAGAATTGTGAGGCAAGTGTATGGAAAAATATTCTAGGCTGAACAAGAAACCTTTCAATATTTTTTTTCTCAGAAATTTATTTTTCCTAAAAGGCAGAGATCACCTGGCTAAGTCTCCCAGTTGTGCTGGTAATATTCTTGCTTCACATATGTCTGACTAGTTTTGTAGCCTTCAGCAGATAATTAATTTCTGTCTCTCTCTTATTCATTCTAGAATGTTAAATTATTACCTTGCTGCCTTTATTTCTTGAGTATTTATCATTAAGTAATACTTGCATGATTTGTTTAAGTTGTAACTGCTATAAATGCCATTTTTTATCAGCTGGTTTGTAACACAACCAATGCCTGTTCAGGTAGTGCACTGTCTCAGGGTCATTTTCAGTCTTTCCAAGGTAACCATTCTAGTTAATAAATATCAGAAATTCTTTTCATTGCACATTCTTTGAATACCAAAGTGGCTACTTCAAGAGTGCAAACAAATGGGTATTTATTTTAAGTTTGGAAACAATGTTTATACAAGCACATGTGCTTTTTTAGCATTCTTTTAAATTTAATTTAATTTTTAAAACACATTTTTTTGCAATTTATAATGAATACAGAATCTCTAAATTAATTTAAATTTATTGGCAAAATTTATACTGACCTCATCAGATCAAGATCTGCTCTGTGAATTTAGTTCTTGAGGGACAAAAACAAACTTGGAAAATGCTTTTCTACTTTGTGTCTCAGTTCCCTGGCTGTTTAATGGGAATGATGAAACAAATTGAACTCACAATACGTTTTAAAGAGACATCTGTCCGTGCCTGAAATATGCAGTGACAGCAATGGATGGAAGGCAGAGGGAGTGGGATGTGAGGGCATCTCCCCTCTGCTTGTGCCCTGGGCCAGCAGGGCTGGCACTGGCAGCTCTCCTGCTGTCACATCCTGGGATGTAGTGCTGTGACGGCATCCTGCCAGGAAGGGAACAGATCAGGATAAATGAAAGTTAGCACAGAAAGCATTTTTTCCTATTTAGGAATGAAGTGAACTCACTTGTTTAAACATATTTTTATGCAGATATTCTTTGGGTTTCTGTAGAGTTCATTAGGGTCTCTCATGTTTTCATAAAGCAGGCAATAAATCCATGGTCTTTATTTATACTTTTTCCATCTATGGATGTATTTGCTAATATTTAAGTACAGTATTTACAGAATTTCACTGTTTTTTTTCTTTACTGTCAGAGGAAAACTAACTGTTTTTCATATAAATAATATTCACAATAAAGAGGTGAGAAGATCTCCGATTGCATTTAATCTTTTTCTCTTTCTTTGTTTTCCTTCCTTCCTTCATTCCTTCCTTCCTTCCTTCCTTCCTTCCTTCCTTACTTCCTTCCTTCCTTCATTCCTTCCTTCCTTCCTTCCTTCCTTCCTTCCTTCCTTCCTTCCTTCCTTCCTTCCTTCCTTCCTTCCTTCCTTCCTTCCCTCCTTCCTCTCTTCCTTCCTCTCTTTCTTCTCTCTTTCTTTCTCGTCATACAATGTCATACCTTTGCTGTGCTACAGAAATTGCTCAGAGGTAAAACTGAACTCTACAGAAATAAATTTTCTTTGCTTCAGATATCTGAAATTATTTTATATTTTGAATTGTGACTAAGAAAAAACAGATTTTTGAACAGGAGGGGTTTTCAGTAGGCCAGTATAATTCACTTTCAGCAAACCCCTTATGGGCTAGATTTTTTCACTTCCAGGTGAATCAGAAAGCAATGTAAGCACCACGTACATGTTTGGGTTTATAAATTCCTTCAGAACAGTAATCCCATGCACACTGTGATACTTACTGACCATATCAGATGTGACTGAAGTTTTTGTGGCATAATCTGCCTTCTAATAGTGTGAGTAAAGGGAAACTGCTCATAAGAATTTCTGGTAAAGCCCAGAATACGTTTCATGTATCGTGAGAACTGCTTTTCTTAGCTGATATTTCGGACATAGTTTCAAAACCTTGTTGAGGAGTTCTGTAAATGGGATTTACATGTTAATTTATGCGTAAGTGCGCAAATAATCAAATCCATGAATGTAAATATTCAATCGTCCCCACCTGTCCAGGCAATTTTCCACAAAGTGATATAATGTACAATTCTCAATACATTGAAAAGCTGGGGGTGCCCCAGTTATCAGTTGTTCAGTGTGGGGTTGTGCACATGACCTTACAGTCACTGGTCTAGTCCAGGATCCTTCACAAAAAGGTTTGTTTAATGGCTATGACCATAAGCTTGAATTTCACTAAAGTGTTTGAAAGAGCCATGTATAAAAGCTTTTTATCATCAACCTTTAATGACCCAGTGAATACATAATTTCATTTTTCCACTTACATAGTTTGCCAGCAGTGTTGCTGATAGATAGCCAGTAAGTCTGGATAGTGAGACTTTAGGTGTTCTCTGGTAATTGTGTCATATTAATTCCCAAATTTTGGGGTAGAGAACTTTGATGTTTTAAAATAAACGGGATAAATGTGGCCTCAGGAATTTATTTAGTCACTGTTGTAGCATTTGCTAATGGTGGAAATTGTGTAGAAAAACTCTCTGAATTTAGAAACATAGCTATGATAGTAATTAAAAATAAAATTGCCATATTATGCAAAATAACTCTTCATATTCATAAAGTCAGTAATTCCAAATAGAGTTTAAGGCTTTGTGTTTTGCTGAAGTAAAATCTAGATTATGAGTCTTTTCTTTCTCACTGCATTATTATCTTATGTCATTTCAGCATGCATACACAACTACAGCCTTAAATGGGACAAATTTTTGTACATCAGCAAAGGACGCAGTCTGTATTTTGGCAAGGAATTCTGCTAAACTTGCATCCATTAGCTTTTCTGGAGATTTTCTCCTATTTTTAGGAAAGGTAAGAGTAAATAAAAATAATTGTTCTGTAAAAATGAAGTGAAAAATCAGGTTTTCATATACCTAAAGTAAATAAAGCTTTTCCTCTTTAAATTCAGTGTTGTGAATGCTATAAAATAAGCTTGAGAGAGAAAAATATTTGAGGAATTTAACTTTGCAGAGTTATTTAGTTGTATGATAGCAATGTCCTTGGAGCCACTCTGGCAGTTCCAATTGCATCAAGCCTTTGGTAAATACATGGCAAAAGGTTTCCTCTGCCCTATGGTATTTACACACGGAGTTGAACACAAAGTGTCTCAACTGTGTGATGCTGGAAACTGCTTAGCCAACTCCAGATGAGATGTGCTCTTAAAATACTGTCTGTAATGTACTTGCCTCAGGGTTTGGGGGGATTGGTTTTCTTATGAGAAACATTTCTACATGATTAATGAGGCAGCACTTCTCTCTCACTGCCCTTTACAGGTGTTTGTTGTATGCTTTACAGTTTTTGGAGGATTGATGGCCTTTAACTACCACCGGGAGTTGCAAGCTTGGGTAGTTCCTCTGTTGCTCGTTGGATTTTTTGCCTACCTAATGTCCCACAGCTTTCTGTCTGTGTTTGAAGTGACAGCAGATGCCTTGTTCCTTTGCTTTGCTATTGATATGGAAACAAACGATGGAACTGCAGAGAAGCCATACTTTGTGGATCAGGAGCTGCTGGTAAACCCCACTGACTACAGCAAAGATATCTGAGATAGTCTAAGCTTTTAAGTACTTTTTCTTTCCCCAAGACCTAGTAATCTGAACCCATAACCTATGCTATTTCCTTTCCAACACCTTAGAACAGGATGTCCTCAGGGATGCAAGTACATTAATTTATAAACTGAAGTAAATGGCTCCCACTGGCTCCTGTGTGTTAGCTATGACCTGCTGCCTCCTTTTAGATCATATTCTGTAAGTAATGCCTGACTATTTAGGCCTAATTAGATAGATCTTCAATATATTGTTGGTAATTAAAATATTTAAATAAATAGATTAGCTAGCTACAGAAATTAATCCATGAGGTACCCTAAGATTAATGCTTGTATTTCTTGTGACACACTGTACACTGATGAGAAAAACTTACCAATAAGTAGCAGGTCAGGGATCCATTCCACATCCTACAGAGGCTGTAGTTCTGAACAAATTTCAATCTGAGTTGTTCTGCTTCATACCTTTACAGATTCTTTTGCCAAAACACTGTCTTCTGTCTCTTGATTAAACTCTTCTGCCTCTGGACAGGTTGTTCTGTATCTTTACCCTTGTAATTACTGTATTGTATTACCTGAAGTACCTAGCTGATAGTGATGTAGGCTGTAACTGAAACCTTTGAATATATATATAATCTCTTTCTAATTAAGAGAATATCTGAAGATGCAGATATTTATTTTCCTTTTGTGCTATTTTTGACTCTTTTGTCTTTTCCTTCACAAACTGCCTAACAGAGAAAATCTTAGTGATCCATGAAAACAAATAACCAGCAGCCAGAGTAACTCATATGACACAAATCTCCTGGATGGATTTCTTCAGGACAATGCCAGAACTGTTTCTGAGTTTTGGTTTTTATTTATTTTTTAATGCTGCTGTTAGACTTTCTGTAATATTAATAGAATTTTGTTGACAACAGCAACAGCACAACAAAAGACAGCCTAAAGATAGTTTTAACCCTTTTAGAGCAGATATATATTCTTTGGACTTGGTTCAGAATTGTACTTAAGCACATCACCTGGCTAGGAATATGGAATTGAATGGAAAACTCTGAAGCCTTGACCTCTCTTCTTCCCTCTCTGCTTTGTCAAATTCTAAAATACTTCTTAAGCCAATTTTCCTTCATGAAACAGAGGCTCTCCTTTCTCCACTTCCAAACTTTGTGGTAGTTTCTCTTTAACTCTGGTCTTAGTTCTGTGTAATTAGCCATGCCCTAGAGCTGTGGGTGAGGAGAGGATTTCCCACAGGGACAAGGAGTCTTCCAAGCAGGACAGGCTCTGTACCCTTCTATGGAAAAACTGTGGGCAGCACATCCAAACTCCTCCTCATTGTATGATCAAGAGTAAGTTTGCTAACACAGACAAGAATTTGGAGTTTCCCAACACATGAAGGCATTTGACTTGTCTGTGTTACAATCAGGTTACAAACATCCCGGGGGTGGAACAGAAGCTTTGTGGCCCTCAGGACAATATGCAGCAGTGGGCGGAGAGCTGGGGGAGGGATTTCATACAGCTGAATTCTCATTCCTGCAGTAGGAGATGTAACAGAGATTTTTGATTCATGCTCCTCAGTTGCATTCATCGCTTTTGCTGCCTCTGCAGTCCCTCCCAGTATCACTCAGTGTCATCTAGCCAGGAACCAGCTACAGTTTCTTAGCCCTGGGCTAATTATCTTCCTTTACCAGGTATTTTTATTAGCATAATTATTTCCTTTTACAAACGATCTCACCCTGGATTTTGCTTGTAGACATTTGTGAGTCAGAGTAACAAGTTAACAGACGGGCGAAAACACAGAAGCACAAGACCATTCCAGGATAATGAAGATGGGACAGAGCTCCAGCCTATGGTGAGACAGGAGCATAGGATATGCATTTACCTGCCAGTTAATGTGTTTGCCTTTATGTTCCAATAAGAAAGGATGGAGGTTATCATGTATCTCCTTATGTCTCACAGCAACCAACATGCTGTATCCAGTGTCCTGTTTCTTCTTCTATTGCTTTCCCTCCTCAGGAAAGTTCTGCTAGTACAAAATGGATAGATGAAATAATTATTTTCTTTTTTCTTCACATTCTGCTTTGGGCCCAGTAGAAGAAGAGAAAGTTTGGACAGTGCCAAGAGGGTGGGGGATAAATCATATTCTGATAGTCTTTCATGTGCCTGCTGTATCAAAGTTGGAAGAGTGGTAGGCTGCTTAATTTCATGCCAGAACTGCTGAAGTTCCAGACCTCTAAGACTAGAGCTTAGAGGCCTTTCCTCTCCCCCTCACCCACTTGATGAAGGAAAAAAGTATTTTTTCTTTTCTCTTTTTCTTTTTTTTTTTTCTTTTCCTTTTCTTTCTTTTATTTTCCTTTCTTTTTTTTTCCCTTCCTTATCAGTACATATATTTATTTACTCTGTTTTATGATGGGGTAACAAACCTGAGGTGCCATAAGGGAGTGTTTCCCCACACCCAAGCTTGGGAAAGTCCTCAGAGTCAACACACACTCACTCACTGACGTCTGAAAAAATACTGCAAATTGCCCAACCTGAGAAGCTGCCCCAGCAAGTTCAGAATCAGGACTGATTTTCCCCAAGCATTGTGGGGGCCAAGCTGGGGCTGCAAGAGGAAGATTCTGCAGGAACTGCTCCTCTGGCACCCATGCTTGCTGGGCACTGCTACAAGTCCTCTGCTGTCACAGCTACTTACACAAGTGTAACAGATACTGCTGAGTTTTCTTGATCTGCTTTCAAAAGGAACCAGGCTCCAGCGAGCTCTCACACAATCCTGTGGACATTCTGCTACAGGCAGAGCACTCCTTCAGTTTATTACTCCAGTGAGGGATAGTTGTACTAAGTTTTTTCATTGTTTGGGTCTGTTATTGCATTCTTCAGTAATTTTTTGCCAATCACAGAAATGAGAGGCTGGGTGGGTGTTATTCCCTGTGAGAAGATTGTGGATTTGAGATACAAAAGAACCTTAATTGTTTTCCCAGTTTACTCTTATGACATTAAAATGTGCACGAAACAGTCCTACACATTATTTGACTCCTTTTTTCTCTCTCTGTAGACTTGAATGTGAAGTACACCAAGAAGCATGGAAGCAGAGCAGCAATAGCAAAATGGTCATATCAGTAAAGGTTGCCAATTCCCCAGGACACAGTATTAGTTCCCTAAATCTGTTGTGTCTTCTGCACTGGCAAAATGACACACAATCTGTTCGTGTGAATAAAATATTTTGTGTGTCATCACATCTGATTTTTATTACTACACTTGTTATGATGGTCTGAAAGTTGATAATAAACTCACTCTTTTGTAAATTTTCTATGTTGTCAGACTAAATTAGTAAGTCAGTAAGGTTATGGAGCTAACATCATTTTTTCAGGCTTCTCTGGGAATGCTGTGCCAATCATCCCTAGAACAGTAAATGCAGAAACATTTGTAGAGGAGGCGCTCTGAGATGACTGTGTCCTGATTTATTCTGCATATCTGAACAGCCAATTAAGGAACAGACTGAGCTCACTGATGGAAATTACCCTTGATACAAATTCTCTGTAGTCAAGATAATTAGCAGTTATGAGGTAGGTGTCTTTCTGTTAATTATATTCTTTTGGGAATGGTTTTTACAAGTTTGTATCATAAACTGTCCAGCTCCTCTCCAAAGGGTAGATATGGAATAGTCCTTCCTTCCCTCTTTCTGCAATTAGAAAGATGAAGCAGAAAAATTTGCATCTGGATTTAGAGCTTGAAAAAGTAGCAGATGACAGAGATAAAGTAACAGGACAGACATGAGATAAAAATGTTGTAAAATAATACTTTATAGAAATATTAACTGTAACATGGATGTGGAATATATCGTGGAGGAAACTGAGCGACTATCAGGGCTCTAGTCAGAAGAGGAACATAAGTGTTGACACTTTTAAAGAAAATAACCTGGTAACAGTCTGCCAGCATTTTCTTGTGACCAATTCTGAAGCTTGTTTAAACTTTGTATCTGGATCCTGACTGTAATATGTTTTGTGGGCTCCACCTTGTTCTGAGTATGGAGTAGTTTTAGATTTTACTCGGTGGCATTTTATTCCCTTTGTTCAAAAGCTCCCTTAAATTTTATTTGAGGAGAGCTTTGTGGTGGGAAAATTATGCCAACCAGGGATTTCAGTAAAATAACAATATAGGAAGTGAGACATCACTGCAGGTAAGTGACTCAGAACTGTCTTAATGAGTAGACCGATAAACATTGATTAGTCACAGCTTGGAAATGATATACAGAAAAGTTCATTGATGCCTGAATAAGAAATCTGTTTCATTTAAATACTGTATCTGGTCTCCTGCTGTTGAAAGGAGACTAGTTATCTAGAAATACTTAAGAAATACTTGCTTTTTATCCATCATTTAATTAACTTCATACTTTAATATGATCCACTTCAAGAGGTTGTGGAATATAGATAAATTATAAAAAGGGAAAAGAGATTAATTACTTTCTGACTGGCAGGTGAAGCTGATAATGTACTGGCTGTGACTCACCACCTCTCCTTATTTAAATCTGTACCCTTAGATACTTTTGTTCTCAGCTTGTGGATGCTGTGGGAACTTCTGAAAAGTCCTACATAAGCAATAGCTCTCTAACCCTGAGGAAGTGGTACTAACAAGGGGGCAAATCTTTGCCATGGGCTTGCCAAGATTGCTTCCAAGAAGCAGTGTCTTCACAATGTAAACATGATATTTGCCAATTTACAAAGCATAAGAAGTTTGCTTTGAAGTTAAAAAACTCCCCGTTCTTATTACACATTCAGGGTTTTTTTCCTGTTTGGATTTGATACTCACACTGCAAGTTTTGGCCTTTGACTCAGGAACTCTAGTGGAAAAAAGGGAGGGAAATTTTTATCTAAGTATGTCCTTGTCTTCAGACATCCCTAGATGACCTTCACAGGTCTCTTCCAAACTCAATAACTCTGTGGTTCTGCTCATTGCAATTATGATGCAGTGTCATTGTCTTCACTGGAGCTCCAGAGTGGAGAAAGGTCTCATACACTTCCTACAAATTCTGGGTTAACTTTTAAAGAAGGAAGGTACTGAAAAATGCCAATTAAGTTGTATTTGATTGTATTCTGTTTAAGGAATACTGTTCTGTCGTTAGTCCAGAAATTACATTATAAAATAAGTTTTGAGAACTGTGTGTATTTTTAGAGAAGGCTTCCAAATATATAACTTTTAATTAAATTTGTACAGAAAGCATAGTTTTATAGCTTTGAGTTACAACTCAAGACCTCCCAATCTTACATACATTCCACTAGCAATTGTGTCAACAACCTCCAGCTGTAGCATTCTTGTGTGGCAGAAGCCTTCACCTGATTTAGAGGGATAAGGCACTCCTACAGAAGCTGATGCTATTTGTGCTTCTGAGGGCTGCCTTCCCCTGCAGGGTACTGTAGTCAGGCAGCTGTAAAGGAGGCTGTATGCAGGCACAACTCCTGGGAATACAATTCCTGCTGGTTCTGAGGGTGGGCTAAGTTATTTCAAATAATTTCAGGTCTGCCCTGCAATGCAGCCCAGTAAGCGTGGACTCCTCTTTCCTGCAGCTATGGAAGACTGGATTCAGCAGAGTGAAAGGTACTTTTATAACTATGTTCCTTTAAAATAGGAGACAGGGACTACTGGTGTCTGCTAACCAGAAAATGGCCAAGTATTGCAGCCTGTTGTTTAAGCAAAGCAGCTTGGTTTTGATCTTGCTTGGTGTCTACTTCCAACTCTCAATTCACTTGTGATTCCACTGGATCCCTCTGTAGATGAAAGAAAGCACACATACCGACAACAGGTTGTGTTGTTTGTTTCTTCTGTTCAAGTACATAATAAGGGTATGAAAGTAATTTAAAGCCTACGTTTTGGATTCAGAAGGAAGGAGGGCATAGTCAGGCTTTCAAAAAGAGATTGCTTTCACCCGAACTACAAAACCAACAAAACTTTTGCTGTTGATTGTAGAACTGCTTTTCAGCATTCACACAACAGTTCTAAATAATTTAATGCTATTATTTTGAAGGGGGAGAAATAGTATCATTCAGGAAGAGCAGGTCTTAACAGATCTGTTGCTAATAATTCTCTTGCCTCAGATGCAGGGCTTGGACCAGTGACCTCTAGAGAGCCTTTCTAATTTAAATTCTGTAAAATAAATAAGCTTAAGACTTACACAACAAATAGGTCAGCTTAGAGTCAGATCACCACATCACATTCAAAGATGATAGAAAGTAATGGAGCATGCACAATTTCCAGTCTTGATGAAAAAATCCTTCACAAATCCAAAACTTGCAAATGTAAAACATTTTGTATGTGAATATAGTAAGTTTAAACTGCAGTGAACACTTTTAAGATAAACTTAATTTTACAGAAGTTAGAAACTGCAACATTGGCCCCCATTGTCATGTGCTCTTTTTTCTGCTTTTAAAAACATGCAGGTAAATTAGTGTAGCTTCTCTGCACTCTATGGTGCAGAAGAAAGCATCCTCCATTTAGGAATAAAGCTCTGTTATCAGTAACTGAGTACGTGGGATTGTAGACCAGCAGGCACCATGACTGTGTGTCTCTTTACGTAAACTAAAGCAAGGGTGTTTTGTGTTCTCCAAGTGATGGTATAAAGGCAACAATAAATATGTGCAATCCTTGTTTGCCCTGAGAAAATGGCAGGGATTTAGTGAAAAGCTAAGGATCTCTAGTCATAACCTCAGAGTCATGAAGAGGGGAAGTGAACCCAGCTGTGAAGGACCTACATTCCTCTCCTATTAAGTCAGTGTCACTCATTCCTGAGAGATTTTTACAAGATTGTTAGATTAAATCCCATGGAAAAGAATGAACCCAAACTGCAACAGACCACTTCTACATTACTCTTAACACAGGCAAAGGTGATGCTTATCTAGGAATAATTCTTATGATATCTAATCTTTAAGACTGGTATCATAACAAATGAGACAAGATCATCTACATACCTTTAAGAAAAAAATATTTATTTATAAAAATACA
Source organism: Catharus ustulatus (assembly GCF_009819885.2). NCBI lineage: Eukaryota > Metazoa > Chordata > Aves > Passeriformes > Turdidae > Catharus > Catharus ustulatus. Next base: position 18,592,405 of record NC_046229.1, read on the forward strand.
ATGGGATCAGTTTGAGAAGTGTGGCAATAAATACAGTTCAAGGAAGAAAAAAGCATTTCTACATGGATATATTATGGCACAATAAAAGGTAAATGCACCATCAATCATGGAACTTCTGTTGGCTCAAGACTTTGTACAAGCTCCCTTTTTAGTAAGACAACTATTTCTAAGTTTGGTCAGTGTTGATAATGGAATGAATACACAATCACAAATGCACACTTAATGTCTAATGCAGGACTTGCCATTAACAAACAATACCTTAAAAACATAGCAATGATATTAAATCACTAATGAGATATCTTAAATTTAATTGGCAAAGACCACATGTAACTTTAAGCATGAGATTCTCTTATCTCCTCTGGAGAAAAGCTGTAAATATGTAAAATGAAGGCTTAACTTGGTATGTAAAAACCTACTTAAGTAGAGATTGTGAGAATGCATAGCTCCTTACGAAAACAACCTGGCTGTATGAGAGCACTCCCCCTTTCACAGTATTCCTTTTACTTCATATGCAGTTATTGTTTATGCTGTAGACTACAACTGTTACAGCACTAAAGGCAACTAGACAGGGAAAGGGCAGAGAAAGGAGAAAGGAATGTATGTAAGGCAGTATTTCTTTAGGTACATTAAGCGTAGTGTGTAGGAAAGACAGGTAACGATTCCACAAGGCTAGTTTCGTTCTTACTGAATAAAATAATGGACTAATACTGAACTTTTGATTCAAAGCTAGTAATCAATGCCCTGGTCACTGTACTGACCATGGTAATCTCTTTGATAGTCATCTTGGTACTCTCCGTGATAGTCATCTGGGTATTCTGCCTGATAATCGCTATCGCTGATTTCGGACCCGTTAGTTCCTGTTCCTTGGCTGCCGTTATGAATGACAGGCTCTGTGGGTGCAGCACAGTACTTGGGGTCATACACTTGCCGTCCAAGCCCATACACACTCATTCCCTTCTGTGAGGCTACTTTGTTGGTACCCATTTGTAACGAAATAGTTGAGTTATCCACAGGTTGTAATATGTGCTTCTGATCGTAGATGTCTCTCCTGGTACCTGGTGCCAGCATACCAGCCTAATAAAACAGGATTGTAGAGGTTCAGTAAGAAGGTCAGGAGCTGTGATTACTAGATTTATGATTTCAGCTAGCACTTTCAGTCTCACTGAATGTGCTGAAACATAAGAATTAAAGTATAACCAAACAGAACACAGTAGTATGTGTTCACTAGTAGGTAAGTCACAGAAGTAAGTCCTTGCAGAAAGATCCAATTTATGTTCCTTTTTGGAAAGCACATAGTAAGCAATCTAAGGTAGTGCCAGTAAGCAATTTCTTTTTTGCCTATGCCTAGTTAATACTTAAAATGAAGTTACTGTTTTCTTCTGGTATAACACTGCCAGCAGGAAATTCTAGAAGCACCAGGACATTTTTACGCCGTGACACTCAGCATAGAACACACTGGTTCCGATCAGAGATTCAAGTTCCTTAACCACTGCGTAAGAGCACAACTGAACTGCACCCACCCACTGCTGCCCTGTCTGGGCACCACTCCAGGCTCTCCTGTCCCACTGGGCTGAGAGCTGTGTCCATCCTGCACATCACACACAGTCCTGCTTACCTGACTGGCTCCTTTGTTAGTGCCCATCTGTAGGCTAATCGTTGTCTGGTCAAATGGCTTATCAGTTTGCATTTTTGGATCATAGAGGTGTCTTCTAGTTCCATAAGCAGTCATGCCTGCCTGACTGGCACACTTGTTGGTGCCCATCTTTATTGGGGGAAGGAAGAAGTGGACAGAAGAAATTATTTTTATTTGTACATTAAGCATAGTCTAAGGAAAAAAATATGGTTGGTAACTGTGATGGCTGAAATAAAAAGTAATTTCAGTGCTTGCTTTCCTCATGCAGTTAGACCACTAGCTGTAATAAAGTACCCTTTCTCCTTACTGAGTTTCAAAAGGCAAAACAAAGCCAACTGTCATCCTAGGGCATTTCAGTGACTGTCATTTGCCCAACTGTGTTGCAATTGGAATGGATGTATGCCTCAAAATGTAAAAAGTAACTTTTACCTTAGAGAGTAATGATTCACTTATACTGCCACAATTTCTCTACCACAGGAATTTAAAGATTTTACTTTGGCTTTTATGATTACTAAGGAAAGAGGAGAGGAAGAAAAGTTTCTACCGTACAAAAACTTTAACTATCCAAAGACTCCTACTTTAAAACCACCTTAAAAGACAGAGATGATGCTGCTAATATTAGTTGTTCCTTTCCTCCTTTATCACTCTTACAGCAGATTTAAAACAAACAAACCAACCTTCAGGCAGTGACTTCAGCTTATAAAGCCAATCAACTGCTTACAAGAATTAAAATCTCATTGTTCCTTCTATGATAAGAGTATATTGTTATTCTGCACCTGGTTTTGCATAAACAGTATCAGTTAATCAAAGTAAGAAAGTTGTTCTCAAATGTAACAAATTAACTGCAAACTTGAATTTCATACTCACCTGCAGGCCAATTACACTTTGACCAGCTTTTAGTTTTCCTGCATCAAAACTTCGTGCTTGTTTCTCTGCATATTTGACACCAATATCAATAGTAGTATGAAAACCTTTAGTTTTTGCCTATTTAGGGAGAGGGAAAACAGAATATTCAGCGTTTGAAGTGCATTTTCTGTCTCCACACCCTAAGCCTGGGCTTTCAAATGATGCCACAAGCAGGTCTATCTCTATGAGACTGTGTCAGGGCTGAGAGAAGGTACCAGCCCCCTCTACCATTTGAAGGTGGCACTCCAAAGCTACCTGAGTCAAAAGGATATTCTGCAGGGATTAGAGTTCTCCTGAGAGCCTCCCCTGTTCTGTGTATGCACATGGAAGCAGTCAGAAACACTCACTCTGAACTCTAAGTCTTCCCTGGGGCATGTGGGAGCACACAGCCACCTGAAGTGTGACCTCTGCAGTATCTCAGATTCTCAGCACTGTCTTGTCCTCTCCTGACCGGCTGGATGCCATTTCTTATATTTACATGGGTTGTAAGGGTGCATCTGAACTGGCATGTGGATTTGGGCCAACACCAGGGGTACAAATACTTACCAGACCTGCCAGTGCCACTAGAGTAGTCTGTACTTGAGTCATATTTCCATTTTCAAAAAGATCATTTGCTTCAAAAATATCATGTGGCTTCATGCCGTAGACTTGGATGGCTTTGATAAAATTCCCAATGTTCTCCAGCTGAATAGAAACAAAAGAGCCAGTTTTCTACATAGTGCTTCAAATCAGAAATTAAGTAATTTTAAAGCCTTCTGGTGTTGGTTGGTTTGCTTGTTTTACTCAAGCTCTTTGCCTTGTGCAAACTGGACAGAACAGTTGATGTGGTTAAGAGTGACTGGTGGGAAGTCTGGGATTATTTTTTGTTAGTTTTAATACTGATTTCAGAAATCAGACTAAGAGGTTATCCAGCCTGGCATCCCTCCATCAGTGAGTACCATATACTTTGTTAGAGTGGGCTTTGATAAGACTTGTCTCAACTGTCTGTCCCTTCCAAGAGAAAATCTAATCTAAAACCTGCTTCAAAATTAGAAAATGTGACATAGCATCCGTGCTATTTGACTTCAGCAACTGATAATTTTGAATAAAATAAAACCATAACTATGTGGACGGGGTCCTTGTATGGGCTGAAGGCATTATCTGCTCACCTCCTGACACTAATATGCTTTGGAGTTTATTAGCACCTTTTAGCATTATGTGCTGTAGAAATTGGAAAGCAATGTGGAATACAAAAGAGTAAGGACTGTATCTCTTCTTTTCTTCTGAAGCCTTAAGATACGGTATTAAAACTTTCAAAAAAATATTTAGAAGTGTTCAATGCCAAGAAAACGAGGAGGCTGTCATAACAGTATTAAGCTAGACCCAGCAACAGCAAAGGCAGTAACTCTAAGCAGCAACACTTCCAATGCTTGTTCCAAATGCATCTTGCACCTTGTCAGGAGGATACTTTACACAGAGATGTCTAGGTACAGGCAAGCTGTTGACCTAATACCTTTCAGCATTGCCTGGATGGAAAACTCAGCTGTGATTTAATAGAAAGAGAATTCTTTTATTTTTATTTTAAACTGGAAAAGACTTTGCTATAGGGCTTCAGATTGTTCTTCCATCTGACACTTCTCTCAACAGCTAAAGCACTGCTATTAAATACAGGTACTCAACTGCCATTGATGAACCACCTCAGCTGTAGCTGCATTCCATTAAACATTGCTCATGTCTGCAGCATCCTCAACTCTTGGATATGTATCATATGTAAACTTGGTGCTACTAAGATTTAAGATGTACCATTTTCACAGTAAATTTGTTAATACAGAACAGAAGTATTATTTGGAGGTTCAAGGGGTTAGAGGTATAGTTCTGAGATTGGGAGGTTTTTGTTTTACCTGGTGCCAATTTAGTTTTGATTGATTAATTTTCTTCACTGATCCTGGCTGCAGCTTATTTATAAGCCTGGGGAGGTGAAAAAGAGGGAAATACTTAAACAGTAAATCTCATCCTTACACCATCTGTGCAGACATTATATAATACTTTCACTCATGCTTTATTAGTTGCATTAGTTTCATCAAAATGGTAGTTTCTTGGTTCATACAGTGGACTAGCTCAGTTCTCAGGTCTCACAAGTCTAACAGACTGTAAGAATTGTTGTGTGCCATTTGATTACTATAGACATGAGCTGTGCCATTAAATTCAGAAACACTTAGAAATCTCAGCTGAAATACAAAGGAGATTTAAATGTTCATTTTTCCAACAGTATTCAAGAAGTTTCCCACCCTACAGTCAGCTATCTTTGACTGCAATTGTTGATGTCTTTTGAAGGGGAATCTTCAGAAAGTCCCTCTTTAGTTCCTTGAAAGTAGTAAACTCCTCAAAATAAGGTTACTTAATAAATGCTTACTCGCATAAGATTATGCCATCTTTTAATCCCAGTTGAAAATTTGGACCAATACTCAGCCCTGTAACCTCTTCTATCCAGTTACGCAGATCTTCTTCTATCTGGGGGTCATATTTCAGGGCAATCTGCAACACAAGCAGTCATAAAGTTACTTCAGGAGAGAAATCTCCAACTCTTCCCCACCCCAATTCCATTTCAGAGTATGCTATAGCTGTCATTCAGTAATTTTATTGCTGGATTTTTAAATTGTATTTTATACATCAGAGTACAGATGTAAGTACTTTATCCCTTTAACTATAATTTTCATGGCTTTACTAAAGGTCTGTTTGGAAAAAGCACTTTTAAGCATGTAGCAGTTTTTCCTTGAGTAAGAATTCCTGGAGCTCCTGAAAAGTCTTTTGACAGCTGCAGAGGAATGATTTTTGAAAAAATATTTGACCCAAGTTGTACTTTGGCAGGAAGTAAGGAAGGGAAATAGTATATTATGAACACAAGAATTCTGAATTGCCATGCCATCAGTACTACTGCTCACACGTAGAATTCTACATGAGAAATTTTATATAACAGATTTGAAGTTATTCAGCTGAAGTTTATAGTGGGTTTGCTTTTATAGCTAGTTTATGATTAATGGAGATGACCTAGTAAGTTTTTTCCTTGTTGCTACAACATTAAGAGTTATCTCGCTGGGGATTCTGGGGGCTGTGTGTGTGTCCTGGTTTATCATTAATCTTTAGTATCCCTGCTATTTCTTTCTTTTCTCTTTGACCTTCCTGGAAGATTCTTTTGGAATAAACTGTGATCTCATATTTTAATTGCAAAGGAAGAAAACCTGCAATAATCTTTGAAGTTTAAGGCATCAAGCAGAGGCTCAGAGTTGTTAGCAAGATGACTTAAAAATCCATTTTCCAGATGTTCAGACTTCACTACGGTGTGTAAATTTATGCTTCAGTCACTAGAAATCAATCCATGTGAAAGGAATGCTTAAAAGCAGTGAACTTCAACACCACTAACTGTCAACAGCATCCGTGTGCTTTCACTCTGCCCTTTGCTCCCCTCCCCTGAATGCACCAAAAAGCAGGTCCAACTTCCTTCAGGCAAAACCTGTCACCTTTGCAATCCTTTTCAATATTGCCAAGTTGGACAAAATGGATTCTATCACTGAAATCATCCCTACTTTTTCTGCAAACAATACAAGTTAACTGAGCACAAGATTCTGTGGGATAAATGAACCTCCACTGGTGCAGAGGTTGGCAACACTTCCACCTTCCTTAGTTGTCCTGCATGGGTCAGTGAGCAAGGTGGGAAGTGAGGGAGCTACCGTGAGAAACCTGACAGGCACGCACAGAACGTACCTGCAGGATTTCTGACACAGGGAAAGTCAGCTCAGCTACACCAGTGCTTACAAACATCTAACAAGAAACTCATGCATAGCCATTCACATTAGATCAAAATGTACGTTTGAGACTTTTTACATATAATTTTAAGACTTCAGCCAAGAAAGGCCAGCTATTTGCAGCTATATTTATACTGAAGGAGATTATAATTCCAACATATCTGAATTACTTGGATAGAGGCAATTGCTACATTTTGGCTAGCATTAACTATCACTGACTCCAAACTGACCAAACTACAAATTACAGTACTCAGTTCCCTATTTTTCTTCTAAGGGGAATGGAAAATTCCTGTATCTCTGGCTTTACTTCAAAAACTTGTCTGAGTAATACTTATTTTCCTTAGACTATTTGTAATAGTACTGCTGTGGTGCCTTAGTTACAGATCAAGATAATGGACTAACCCATTCCTACATTCAGATCTTGACTAAAGTATAAAATTCTGTGCAGCATTCTGTGCAAGATGACAAGGAAAATGTCATGACTTCATTTTTTAATTGCATCTTTTGGATATAACTAAGGTTAGAAGCAGACTAGAAAAGCTAACTGAAGGACATTGCTGTGGTCTCATCTCTTGGGTGGCAGATAGCCCCCCTTGCACCTCCCTTAATTTAGCACAGCAGCAATACAACCACACTCATTTCCAGTGATGGCAATAATAGAAAGGGATGGGTAACATCTTGAAAATGGTGTATGAAGAAGTTAGCTGTCATCTTTCTCCTTCCTAACCTCGACATTAGCTTACAAATGATTGGGTATTTTTATTTCCTATGGAAGCAAAGCTTACATGATCACAGCCTTAATTTGTCTCCCCAGTAACATCTGGCAGAACCCAACTAGCTTGTTCAAAATTATAGAAAAGGAGCAGTCTTGGACAGAATTGAGTCAGTGAGATTTTGTGTGAAAATAAATACATATGCAAGGGAGAAACATACTAAAACATCTTCCCCAAAAGGCTGAATTGTAGCATCACGCTCTTCTTACGCATTAGAGAACCTATTAAGACCTTGGTAAAGTGCCCTCACCCACAAAACCTTAAGTTACATGTACAGAGAAGACATACAGTGTATCATTTATTCCTGTACTCCACTTCAAATGAAGGAACAGGATTTACAGAAAGGCCAGAAGTTTCTATTCTGATGCTCCAGTTAGAAGATGGGAGATTTGGGCTGGTCATTCCCATGCTGACAGCTCATACTGTGATAAAATCACCATTCTAGCATGCATGTGGGTACAAAGCAGGGGTTGAGCTAATGTCCTCCACAATTCTTTTGTTAGGTACATAATGAACTTTGTGCTCTCTGAAAATTTAGGCAGTTTCAGTGTAGCTTAAAGACAGTGTTAACCATCCTGTAGGAGAAATCTTCTGGAATAGAACTGGACTTGTGTTTCTACCACTTAACTTATTTTTAAACACTGGCCAAAAAAAAAAAAAAAAAAGGAAATTCGAAATTCGGTTTGTGATCATACCACTAAGAGACTAAGAGACATAGTTTAAAGATTAATCTTTTCCCACCCAATACTAAGAAAAAAAAAGTAAATATGGAAGCCAGTACGAGTGAGAACCCTAACAACTTCTGCAAATGTGGCTATTTTAATCTTTCTTGGCAAACATAGAAAAAAAAGGCAGAAATTTTCCTCATTTAATAATAAGTGCATTCCATATGTGAGATTACAACTGAACTGAATATTAAATTGCTGACCCCATTGCTTGGGGACTTTAGAAGTAATCAGGTGGAATTTTATCACTTCTGAAAAATATTTACTTTATGTAGGAGTACTTTACCATGTGTTCAAATCTTGAGCTTTTCAAGGGGGTTTTAGATTGCCCTGGGGTATCACTACAGTGGTTATCTAGAGATAGGAAGTAAAAAACTTTTATACACATCAAGAGAGTTCTTATTGCCACTAAACACGTTATTTTGTTCTGATTTTTGAGCTGGTGGGAAACTAAGTTACAAAAATCAAAACTGGTACTAGTTTCTCTGCAAATTATATTCAATCTACCTGAAAAGCTAGAGATGTGGAATCTTTAGTATCAGGCTTTAAACATGTGAGAAGAAGGGATTAAACAGGAAGAGTGACAGGTCAGATACTACCAGAAATAAGGCATTACGCTTATTCTGAATTCTTAGCTCTTCTATTCCCAATGGTATAACCAGAAGTTATGTAACACTCTTACTGAATATTTAATACTTTCCACATGTGGATATCAGAGATGTTCCAGTTTTCCTTTGATTGCTATCTATGAGGTGAAGCCAGAGGCTTTGATATGAATGTAAAAAAATTATGTCTTTTTCCATTACTACTAATCAAAAAATATGCCAACATTTGATCCTTTATAAATACTGAATCTTCATGGAAGATACTTAAATCTTTCAAGTCTACAGCAAAAGAAAATATTGTCTACTGAAGATGAAAGCAGTAGCTAAGCAGCTTCATTCAAAGTATCATCAGTGCCATGAAAAAAACCCTACAGTTTCAGAATACTGTAGAAATTATTCAATTGTAGCAATGGATATAAAATTTTACAGAAGTTCAATATAAAATAGCAGGGAGCCAACTGTTCCTTTCTTTCTTCTGACAAATGTTGAAAGATATGTAAAGTTGCCAAAGGTGCTTCAGAGGTACAAATTTAATAGAAGTATCTTTGAAAGGAAACTAAAGTTTATACAAGTGGCCAAAATTATAGGTGATCCAAGGCTATGGAAGGAAAAGGCTGGGTGTTTCTTGCCTATGACAAACTGATACACATGTGTTTATGACAATGTATGCCTCAGGCTGGAATCCTTGTGTTGAACTTGATTCCTCTGGTAACTTCACACCTGATCCTCACACCTGGTTCTGTTCAGGTAGGACTTTCCTGTTTGGGAGATCTGAGAGAGTAAAAACCCTCCCTCCATGTGTAGTACAGGGACAGTAACAATCATCACTGTTTTTATCAAGCTCATGAATTCCTGGAAGCTAGCAAAGTTCTGCTGGCCAACTTTAATGGTCTGTCTGTGTGACCCCTAAAGTTACTCAGTATGCCTGTAGCATGTTTTGTTTGAGTGATGATGTTAACCAGTACTTCACACCATAACTGATATCATACAGACTTTGAGTTCTCCTTTCATACTAATCTTTTCCAAATTACACAGTACACACTGTACGCTAAGGGCTACGTGTGTGCCAAATCTCCAGTTTGAGAGTTCAGCTGGCTATATTGCTGCTACTCTGGAAAAATACTGTAACAGGATCTCAGGGAAGAGTTTAAACACGCTGCACTTCTTTTTACACTGGGACTAGCAAACACAAATCTTACTAAGTTAAAAAGCAGGTATAAAAGATAAAACTTGAAGTTAAACATCATGTCATAACAGCTTGCACTTCTTAGTTCTGATGAAATTTCTGATTAAAGCTGCAGGCTTCCTGCCCTCCCCAGCAGGAGTCAAAGGTTTAATGTGCAGCACGCTAAATTTAAAGTACTAGTATTTGAAAAAAACTGCTCTCTAGTCATAATTTTCAACCAGAAAAGCATGTGCTTGTCAAAGTACATCAACAATTCTATTATAGGAATTGTGTTTGTTGACAAAACTTAAGATGTATATACATATAAAACTGCAACAAAGTATAGGTTGTACATTTTGGTTTTCCAAGGTAAATAAAGTATAGGGCCATGTATAGCAAGAGAAATAACTAGGACTTCACTCCAAGATAAGATAGCATAGGAGAGGTTACATACATGCTTTTTCACCAAAGTGAAGAGAAAAATAGATAGAGCCCTAAGTTTTGGATTTTAATGCTGTTCATAGGGAGAAATTTGGTATGGCCCATATTCTTGCGTAAAGTGACACAAAATTACTAACTTTTCAATTAAAAAACAAGATTGAGTAGAGAAAGTTTACTAAATTTTTAATAAGTAGAGGAGCATATTCATCTTGTGCAGAATTTAATCTATGTCTAGCCAGGGGGTTTAATATTAATTTTACTTTTACACATTTAGATCATAAAGTACAGAAAGCAAATAAAAACAACAAATTAAGAACTCCAGGTTTTAAAACATAAGGTTTTACAGTTTCAAATTTAAGGAGCAATTTGTTCCTGTAGCAACTTTTCAATGTTTATTAATTCAGAACTGTCTGAGTGAAACTGAATTGCTGTGGTTTCAGTGTTGCCTTTGCAAACATCCTTTGCATTGAAATAAGCACTACCTTCAGCAGCTGCTGAGGCCAAAGATACCAGTGCTGATACTTCTTTTTTATTTGCTTGGCATTAGTTTGTGATTAAATCTTTTTCCTCCCCGTTTAAAGGATTTATGATGGTATGGGGGAAGATGAAACCAAATTCTTTCCTGGTATCAAGGCAGGAGAAGGTCTTGCCAGCCCTTACTGCTTGGAAGTGGGAGTCAGGCAGACCACAGCCAGTCCCAAATTGTTATTCAGAATTCCTGTTCATCCCCTGCTATTCCAGAACACACTTTTGAATCACCTATCTAAAATTTACACAGCAGAATACCTGGGAGAAGAAAAGTGTTACAAGCTTAGTGGCTATGTGAATAACCAAGAAAAAGGCACAGAAGAGTAAATTCTTCTCATTAGAGAAGAGGGCGAAGGATTTTTTTTTTTTTTTTAATTTATTCAAGCAATCCAAGCAATCTAAAATTTTCTGGCTAAAGTTCTATGGTGTAAAGAGATTACTGTACATACCTAATCTTCAGCTTCAGAGGTGACAGAGTGGCAAGGACATAATCATTGATTGTTTAGTCATAGCATAAATAAATAGCACACTGTAAATTGAGACAGAGAACCCAAGAGTGGAAAAATATTAAGTTTTGGTTTTTACAGAAAGTGGGTAAGAAGAGGAAGTGCCAGGGTACCAAGGTGATTGTGAAGGGGAGCTTCTTGCCATTTGAACTACCAACCCAATCAGCTCTCATCATAAGGACAAATCAAAATTCCCTGTTAATTTCATGTATGTTGGCCTAGATTGCAGGCAGAAGCAAATGCCAGAGGAGGCATATTTGTGCACAAGAACCCCAAATGTAACAGGAATGTGACAATCCAGATGAAAACCAAAGAGGAAAATACTTCAAAAACTCAAAGCTGCCATTCAGCATGCCCTGGTATTTGAAGATGCATTTTTTTCTGTCATTATGTTGTACAGAAAGGCAGAGAACACTGCATTAACATTACCACTGAAAGATCTCACTATATCCCAAAATGCTACTTAGCACAAAAATTTTACAGCTGTATCCATTTTGCTTAATATTCAAACCGTATTTTTTTAAATGTGTAGTGTAACTGATACCCTGCCAACATCTCACTGTTTTCTCTGTAAATCAAAATTTAAGCTACAATCTTTAAAGAAAAGATGGATGAGCATTAATCCAAAATTCCTGGCACTCTTCCCATAGGCACCAGTTTAAGCTCTGTGAAGTGAGAACAAACCATGCCTCAAAGTTTCCAAGTCATCTTAGAAATACAGATACCTGCAGTCATGCATGGTGCTTGTTGCCAGATCAGCTGGCTGAAGAACTGAGTGTTCTACTCCCTGGATTTCCAGTAGGACTTTAGGACATTTTGCAAGCTTTTCAAGAAGCCAGGTCTTCCATCTCTTTCCCCAGAGTGCACCAACAACTTGGACACACGCCTGCCCTTGGACTGAATGCTGCTTGTTCTCAGCAGCTACTGCAATGCCCTCACTTATTCAAATGTTCTTAGTTTTTCTTGCACTTCTTGCTCTTATCATGTTTTGCCATTGTCACAGTTTTCTGGCTTGTAACTCCAATTATCCTTAGCCATCAGCTTCCACTGTCAACTAACTGTAGCGCCTTCTGGTCATGCCACCATCTTTATACTTCTTGGTATCGAGTTCCTTTGCTCTATTTATTTAGTCTGTATATTGCTGAACACAGTTCCAGTAGTATCCACTATCTATTATTTTAAACCACTGCCGATTTTTGTTTCAAAAAACCATTGGGATATGAAATTTGTTCTCAGCTAAGACACAGCTGATCCAACCCAATGGACAAAAGCCTGTTAGTCCCTGATGGAATTCTCCCTGCTTTAAAACCCATCCCCAGTATGATTGGTATGACACAGGTTCTGACATCACAAAGAGTAATGTCTCCTGAGACAACACATTGAGTGCTGCACAGAAAATCTTGGTAACCTGACAGACCTCAGTGATACCTAGTTAATCTTCTTTTGTGGGGGAAAGGAAAAAAATCATACAGAATAATCTGGTGCATAAACAGAAAAAAAAAATCCAAAGCATCTGCAAACAATTTCATTTTTCCAGTAGTAACCCAGGAAGCATCTCCTGAGACAGCTGTTACTGTAACTCTGGTGGAAAAGTAGTTCTCAAAGCCTAGGAGGAGTCTGCAAACAGAAAGAGTAACATCAATGATCACTCAATCTTTCTCAGAACACTTTTCTAATCTATTGCTACTACAGAAGCCCAGGAAATTATATATTCTTTCAACTTTATTCACTTTTCTCTCTAATAGAATGGCTTTGAAATATGTAATTTTATAAGCAAACTGTGTTGTGACTCAGCAGCCCTTCCCCAAGGCCCAACTGTGTTGAAGTCTTTCAAATTTACCTTCCAAATAGGACTGCAGAGTCTAGTTATTTCATTCTCTCTCCACACCTTTTTTCTTCTCTCCAAACCCTCTTCACTTGCCCAAACCAGAGTAATTATTTCTACAGCAGCAAGCAGGTAACTGGTAACTCAAAGATGCCTCTCAGGAAAGTTGGCTAAAAGTCTGTCATTACAAGTGTTGCTACAAAAGTTACTCAACATGCACACTCCTTCTGCCTCTCCAGCAAAGGCACAGTGCGGGCTGCATTTTCTGAGCACTTTTTCCAAAGGTTAACCTCAAGACTCTACTCTTATTGATCTAATTTGCCCTCACCCAGTGAGCTCAGGTACTTGATTCCTTGCTGCCAGCTGATGCCAGGCATAGGCTTGACTGGGAAATGAACAGAGGACATGGCAGTCCTGGGGTAACAGGCACTTCCCAGTCAATAGTGCTCAGTGTTTCCCACTTACCACACTGACAGCACTTGGTTGCCTGTCAGCCTGCGTGGATTTCACTCCATGAACTCACATGAGCTGAACAGGCTCACTGAAGTGCCTGTGATAGGTATTCATAAAGAAAACACAGATTCCTCTCATTCTCCATCCTTGCACACGATGATTCTACCTGGCTTTTTTTTTTTTTTTTGGTAATTTAGGTGAAAGGCATGATTTCTTGAGAACTTCCTTAGGTGTTTCTAGCTACTAAGAGCTGCCTAGATTTATCTTTCATAAAGGTAGTACATCAAAATCTTTCAATTCATGCATAGCATGTTTTTCTAGTTGATGCAATTTTCCCAATGCTAGTTTTCTTAGCAGAAGCACAAGTAGTGCAGATTTCACACCCTAAGCTTTAGAAGACCTTGTCTATCAACAGCTTCATACTCTCGTTTTGCTTTATTGCCAGCAAAAACATTGCAAGAATTAACTTGGCACAAAGAATGAAAGACAACAATAATCTGCTGCTCCTGGCCCTCCACCTCACCCCCTCCTGGGTACCTCTCTGACCGATTAAAGTTGAGTAGGTAATCCACAAAGTTGATTATAAACCAGGATCCATTCAAAAATATTTTGGATTTGGCCACCCAGACAAGTTGTGTTTTAACCACATAAATGTGTTATAATGATATTTTTTTAAAAAGGGTGATGACCATAAACGTGTTAGAAAATACTTATTTAATTTTCTTTTAATTTTTTTTAATTTAAGAAGTCTAAGAAAAGTAAGACAAAGTGAAAAAAATTACGATTGCATGAACTTCTTGCTCAACCTTTTATTTAATGAAAATGTAGTTTTAGTAATGTGCAAATCAAGCCATAAGCCTGCTACACTGCAGTTTATGAGTAAAGAAGAAAGTAGAAGTGTGAAAGGAGAAAAGACAGTCAAATCCCTAAGTAACAGGTTCAGATTCAATACCCTGTAGAAACTTTCAAAGCACTATTTTTCAGCAATTCAACACAAGTAGAAAGAACAGCTGGCACTGCTGGGGTAGGTAGATGCACATGCACACTGCATCCAAAACTCAGGACACCACAAGGCAAGTTGTGGTGACATTTCACTGCACTCCCGAATTGAAAGTAGGTTTGAAAACCCACCCAGCACAATGTGTGGGCAAGGCTGTGCTGCAAATGACTCTGAGAGGTCTCAATCCTCAATTATTTAAGGTTCCATTATTGTTGAGTAGAACAAAATGCTCAGGTGTACTGACTGAACTTTAACTTTGGCAGTTATGTTTTGTCCCCAATTCTGTTCCATCCATTCAAAGACCTGTGCTTTATCACTGATACTTAATCTCACAATCTTTGTTCACTTTTTTATTAAAACCAGCTAGATTCTTTCAAATAGAAGTAGCTTTCCATGTCAAAGACACTTTCATACCATCATTTATTAATGATAAAGGCTGCCATCAAGACAGACCATGGTAAAAAGGCATTAGTCTTCATTTTCTTCAGAAGTTACTTGTACTTTTTACTTGTATAGGGCATGATTAATACAACAATGTAAGCAAAGTAAGGGAACAGTTTCTTGCAAAATTAAGCAAAGAGCATTTAGTCTTAGCACACCAGATACGTGCCTGAACTACACATGCTTCATTGACTTAACACAGTATTGACTTCCAGTTATGACATCTAATGGAACTTCAATTGATCCCCCACAGGGTTACAAAGTGAACCAAATCAGTGGCAGCTCAGGCTGGTCACACAGTGGGAATCTCAACAGGAGCTGCAGTACAGGTCCTGCTCCAATACATCCTTCTGCTTGGTGTGTACTGGCCTGAGCTCTGACTTGTGTTCTGCCCATGCTCAACACAGAAGGGAAACACTCTGCTGGGGTCCACAACAGCAGCAAAGCAGGAGCTGCTTTTGACCATGAACATTTAATTCTAACCAAATCCCTCCCCAGTGCATGTGCATTAGATGCCTTATCTTTTTCTGTGAAGGCTTCTAGTATATAGTCAACTGATTAGGAAGAACAGAAAAATGCTTTAAAATTAAATTATTCTTATTAGAGCAAAACCAGGGATACTAAGATAATGCTGTCTATAAATAAGAGGCTGTAGCAGGGGAAATATCAGCAGGAAAGCAATATAACAGGAGAGCTTTCTTAGCAGGAGAGCAAAGTAAGGTTTTTGCAATAGTAATGTCCAGTTTTATTCTGGGAATAGGCATGATATAAACACTTAAATCAGGGCAAGAAGATTTGTTCAGAATCCCTCTATAATTCAGCCAGCTAGGATTTTCAGTAGATCAGATTCTGTCTTCATGCAAGCATTTCAGAACAACAAGAAAGCAGAGACATATTTAGGCAAATACTTGGTGTTCAGGTCCTGTGTATATGCACAAGCCACATACTGTTTCACTTCACCGTAGCTCTTAAGGATTATTTAGTGACCAAAAACTTGTCTAAATAAAGGTCTACTGAAATAAAGTCCTCAAGAAAAATCCTGTGTTGACCCCCCAGTACAGAGCTGAGCCTTGGAAGGGAAGCAGCAAAGGCACTGAATAGTTAAAGTCTGGTTGAGCGAGTACCAGTGACCAGGGCAAGCTCAGGTTCCCAAGGCTTAAAGCTTGGCCCAGCTGCTGGGAGCGGGCAAGGCATTGGTGACAGTCCAAGCAGGGCACTAGACCGTGGTGTGACAGCAGCACTTCATCCTCGCTGCAGTGGCCTTCCCCTACTGCCAGCTCCTCCAGGGACACGGATGCCTGCCAGCCCTTGGCAGTTTTACATCTAGAACAGTGTCCACTTTGGGTAGGAGAGAGTTTTGTACAAGCAACAAGAAGTTTAATAATGTTTCCCCTCTAAATAGCTACTAAAGTCTGCACTGGTTTGAGGAGGAGGAGGGTGAGTGTGGGTGGAAGGAGGGAAGGGTTATTGCAGCTTTAAAAAAAAAAAGTCCCATAGAACCACCCACCTGAAGAAAGTCAAAACTGTTTTTAAGAAAATCACTGTCATTCAACCCCTCTAAATAGAAACAAAGACATAAGTTACTGTGAGGCATTACTGCAGAACCAAATGTATTTACTCAAAAGAAAGTATTTGCTGCTGAACATAGCTATACAAGTTAACAGTTGTTTAGAATCAGATACTTACAAAAAGCATTTTTAAGCAAGAGTCCTTCTTAAAGAAAAAAAGAAGGATTTTCACATGATCTCACTTAGAAAAAATCTGTTTCAAATTGCCCTACGTGTCCTGGCCTTGAGCCCATTTTTACTGAAGGCCTTTCCTGTACAGTTCCATAGGGGATGGGAATCTCTACAAAGTTTGCCTTAAAAGGACGTGTCAGATGCCCAGTGTATACCGTGTTATGCAGCGACAGAAGCTAACAATTCTGAGTACAAAAAAGTTTCTATCCTTTATTCTCCAAGGCAAATTATAAACTATTTGTAGGCAAGAAAAAGCATCCAAATTTATGTTCTGTCAAAAAAAGACAAGGTGAGACAAAAATCAGTGATGTACTGCTGTCCCACAAGAATGTATGCATCCATCCATTGATCTTTTACGGGTATTGACTCAGCAACAGGATTATAATAAGTATTTTTCCCAAAATTTTAAACTAAGTCTAACTCTGAAACCACACAAAGAGCACATTCATTTGTAAATTTTAAACAAGCAAGCATTACTGTAATGCAAATCATAGTTTTTATTTTCTGAGGCTGCTAATCCCATTTAACTGTCAGGACTGTCAAGCTCTATTTGCTTTCTTCAAAAGTGTTCTAGTCATAGGAGGTACACTGTGAGCTTGCATTCAAAGGATGCAAAATACTTATCTCTTATCCTTAAAAATAACCTTACCAAGTTTTATGATTTTCTATCACCAGTGTAAGTTTTACTAAAAGTTTATTAATCCACCATAAACAAGGTCACTGTAATACATTTTATCCATGGACAGAAAGTGCTTTAAATTTGAAAGTGCAGACACAGGGTGCTTACTAAGGTTAAACTTAAGAAAGGTTTCAGCAAACATCCTCACTGTTCATTTGCTTGTGCCCTTTGCTGCTGCAGCTCTGGCAGTTCTGTCTGTGCTGTCCCCACACACAGGAGCAGACCTCTGTGGGGCTCCACCTCTGTCTTGATGTTCACGAGGAGTAGCTATGCCATGCTATTCATCACCTTCCTCCTAGAAAAACTGGTGTAAGATGAGAGGCAGAAGTGGAAATGCCACCCCTCACTCAGGGTTAACACCTGTCAGGCTGTGACACTGCCCTGCAGTTCAAGCATGGCGGGCGCTGCTCCACACCTCAGGTCTGAGGACTCCAAAAAACCACTGTCAACTTGGCAATGAAGTGTCAAGATTAACCGGGGATTTAAACCACTGGGCACAGGCAGCTAGCTCCCGTGTCAGTGGTTTACAGCAACAACTGCCGCATGTCCCTGGGGTAGCCACTTTCACACACCTGTTTAATTTACCCAGGGCTCCTGAGCTGTGACACTGGGACAGGGCACATCTACTGGGTGGGGTGTGAGAGGGCTCCCAAAGGCTAATTTTGTTGTTCATGGGCTCAGGCGAGTGTCCAGAACAGGCATGGGTGCTAACATCCAGTCTGCTGGCACGAGAAGTGCTTCCATGGCAAATCACTTGCTTCTGCTTATGGCAAGAGATGTATCCTTGTCATGAACTGTCAACCCAATGATACATAGGTTCCTATACCATCACTCTGTACCTCTCAGTAGGGCCACTTATTACTGCTGTAGTTTTAATACTTCTCTTGAAGTTTCCAGAAGAGCTGGAAACCCATATTTGATCACACCTAAGAGAACAGACCTGTCCTGAGATTGTAACAGTGAAAGTGGTAAATGGATTAGACACATCAAGGCAGAGTGGACACACTGAGATAGACAGTAAAGGATGAAGATGAGTGGAAACACTGCAGTTAAGATTCTCCACTGCTGGATTACCTTCCTTGTTTAACAACAACAAAAAAATCCAATTAATCTACATTAATACCAATTTTCAGTCAGTGTGAGAACTCTTCACACACAGGACCTAACACTAGGAGAATACAAATTAATAGGTTACTACAGCTTAATAAAGACAGTAGTTCATTGGCTTTCTCTAAAAAAAATCCTTTGCAAAATTTCCAGCAAGAGGCTAAACTCATGTTCCAGCAAGTGAGGTGGCAAACGTTCTCAAAAGCGCAGGAGGAGTCTGCTCAGAAAACGAACACAGCATGGTTTGGAAGTGTAGGGCAGCAGGGCCATGCTCAAGCAAGTGCTGTTGAACACAATTAACTGAAATTTAATACTGTCAGTCAAAGTGAAACTAAGCATCAGAAACAAGTAACCAGCAGAGAAATTGTAAGCAAATTGGAGAATTCTCATTAATTGGTTGCTGATATATTAAAAAAATGCACCTTAAGACCTACTGACAAAATAGTTGGTTTCATTTTTTATATCAGTAATGTGTTTTCAGAGATGCATGTAGTTATTGTGCCAAACATCGACTGATCGTAAGTTTAAGCTATGGAATTATTCCACATATTCATATTATTCCAAATTATTCATATTTATGTTTCATGGACAGTTTTGCCATGGACTCAAATTATCAAAACTGTACTGTTAAGTACAAAGTTATGAAGTTCACTTGAACTGCAGCTCTGTTACCAATGCCTGGATCCAGCTGGAAGAAATTCACAGTTCTTTGAAAAAAATACAAAATTTGGACACAAAGAGAAAAGTTTTAGTGCTTTCCACAGTGAAATCGATATTTAGGTAGGAAATGTTTGGCTAGGAATTCAAGAGCCATGATCAACTATCAGAAACCATGAATTAACTGGAGCAAACTGAAATTTAATGCTTGCTCCTATAAATTCTTCTGCCATTTCCTCTGAAATTTCCTTTTCAGTATATATTTCTATTACAGTATTTCTAAGAGTACCAAAATGTAAGATTTTTTATTTATTCCCCATGCAACAAAATGAAGATTTGTGTAATGCAAATGGTCATACAGGCTGATTTTATTTTAAACTAAACATCTGAATTTAATTCAAAACTTGTAAAGATATTACCTCTTTAAAAGTTACACAGATGTCTATGTACAAGAGAATAGAAATGCAGAGATCTTATACTGTCACTTATGATGACAGAAGATATTCTCCTCTGCTCTCAAACCCTAAGTTTTCACTACCTTTATCCAGTATAGACTCTATTTTTATTACATCATTTCAGACAATATTAATAGAAATGTACTTTTATCAGCAGCTAACATTCTTACCTAAGGTTCACAAAACTTGGTGAGCAAACCTGAAGCTTTTTAATGACAATAGTCTAGAGGAAGCATGTAATGGTAAAACAAATATATGGTAGGAAGAGTTGAATTTTAAGAATGGAAAAGGGTATTCTTTCTGTTTTGAAAGGAGGGGTGAGAAAGAGGAAGGAGAGGGTGTAACAGTTCAACCACAGACAGCCCAAACTTATCTCACTATTAAATCACTTTAAAATTAATTAATCTGGAAAAAAATAAAATTAAAAATTTAAAAATTTAAATTAAAAAACCTGAAAGTTAGTGATTTTAATCTGGTTCCCAGATAAAAATATTTATTAAAAAAGTAACTTCTGGACTAAGCAATTAAATCTGTTTATTTGACCTGTAAAATAGATGACAAGAATTTTCTCCTCAGCAGTTTCAAGAGGAACACAATAATCACACCTAGGACTGGTCTGTGTTACTCACCACAGACTTCAATTCTTTTTCATTAATCTGTATTTGCCCTCAAGAAGGAAAGCAGGAAACACTACTACTGCTCTCCTGCACACTTGCAAAACAGGGAGATATTTTGTTTACAGGCTTCCTTTGTCTAACAGCCTTCACTTTAAAAAGTTTGTTTCCCTTCCTCTTCCATTTCACTAAGGCTTGACCTTTCAGAGTGGCAACTGCAGGGCTGGGATAACTCACTTCAGTTACTCTGCTGTCTCTAAAAAGTTTGGAAAATGGTACTGACCACTGA
Source organism: Catharus ustulatus (assembly GCF_009819885.2). Classification (NCBI taxonomy): domain Eukaryota; kingdom Metazoa; phylum Chordata; class Aves; order Passeriformes; family Turdidae; genus Catharus; species Catharus ustulatus. The sequence continues at coordinate 18,612,728 of NC_046229.1, forward strand.
CAGCTTCCTGGTGCAGGGATGGCTCAGAGGGAAAGTCAGGGACAGGCAATAACCAAATGCTATGCAAAGTTTAACTCCCCACACAAACCATACTCCTGGCCCACCCTCACTTTCTTATGAAGATGAAACTGGCACTGTATCAAACATAAGAGGAGGGAGAAGATAAATGCCTGCCCAATACAAATAACATTTCCATGGGAAGGGTGGAGCCACTAGGAAGCAGCTGAATGGACTGGAACCTCTCCTCCTGCTGCCCAATGTTCCTGTTTGCTCCACACCTTCTGCAGCAAGACAATGGAGCATAAATCAGAGACAAATAGAAAATCGAGTTTGCAGCTTTAACTAATTGCATCATCATCTCATGCTATGTCAACCTCACGTACTTCAGAAACTCCCCCATTGCTCAAGAAGAAAATTATTTCTTGCCTGCAGAAGAAACCATCCATTTCAGTTTAAAAGGCTCCCCACTGAATATTTGTTTTGGATCAATTATCTTCTGTGATCTCAAGTAAACAGGGAATCAGCTTCAAAGGGATTACACTAGTTTGACTACCTACACATTTCTCATGCAGACAAGTTTCCTTACAGCTGGGAACCAGTACACAAATTCCATGCTTTCTTCATAGGAATGAGGAAAAGAGATCCCTAACAGAGACCGGACACCATAGTAGTGTGAACTAAGGTTAAGGAGCAAAACAAGAGAAGGGTGAAAGCTCAAAAGCTTAGAGACTGAATCCTGAAGCTAAATTAAATTAAATTAATAAAAAGCATCAGGACATGTTATATGCATCTTTTCAAATACCATAGCAAACAAAAGGTCTTTCTGAACACTAATACAATGTCAAATGAGAAAATAAAGAATAAAAACCAAAACCAGGGGATTTTTTTATGGAGCACAGCTGGACTCTCAGGCAGCACAGCTATGAAGCTGTCTGTATACTGCAGAAAAACACTGCTTGGGGATCAGCACTGAAAATTTCAAACAAGTGTATTTAACAGTAACTGCCATTCAAGCAGGGAGGTTTTACGGCTACTTACAAACATTACCCCAACAGCACATTAAAAAACCCTTAACACAATAGTTTCCACAAAGACCAGTATTTTAGAAAGTGTGATTATAGCTGGCAGCAAAAATTGATCCTTCAAGATCTGGAAACTAATTCTTAAAGTCTTCATGAGACAGAAAAATCTGGGAAAAGGAATTTTTGATCTTTATGAACAGACACACATCTAACCCACAAACCCATGCAAGACGGTTGATTGGAGGTACACAATATACTTGTATATAACACAATTGCTTTGAAATTTGATCTCTTACAGTGAGAACAACATTCTAAAAGCACAAAGCTACACCTCTTCTGGAGATTTTGTTTTTGTTCACTGGAGGGGTTTTTTTGCTTGGGTTTTTTGAAAGGAGATGAGTTCATTCGTCTTCGGTGCACTTGAATTGTTTTCTATGGCACTGCTGCACTGACATTTTCAAAGAACGCAGCAGAAATCTGCAAACAAGTAAACTGGAGCTGCCCCAAAACAGCCACCCCTCTGCAATATTTACATTGAAGGCAGAGAAAGTGAGCAAAACAAAACTCAGCAAGATGAAGTAGAAGGCTCTTTGCATAAAGGTGTGAGATACACCAGCTTCAAACCCTCTGCTAATGCACAGGCTTGGAACAGTTCCTCAGGAGGCCCTAAGGAAGCTGATGGCAATAAGAAACTGAAAGAAAGAACAAAGAACTTCTTCCCATCTTGTCCCCATTAAGGGATCACTGTTAAACCTACATCATTTTGTCAATAATCTTTAAAGTAGAAGAGAATCTACTTTCTTCCTAATTCACATGCAATAATACACAACACATTTTAGTATTTTTTTTAAAGTTTGAGTTGTTTTTTTGGTTTTTTTTTTCAGTGTGTAAGTGTAGATAAATCACTACGTTTAGATGCTGGAAGCAACCACTCTGGAATACATTTGGTTACATGATGTCATCAAACTTTGCAGCAGAACCCACAACCATCGTGAGAAAGCCAATAAAGAGAAAAACCAAAGCAAAATGTTTTGTGAAGCATAAATTACAACGCTTAAAGTAACTCCTTTTCTTCCCGCTGTTCTTTCTGCTCAGCTACAAGTAAAACAGGATCTGGGGATGTGCTGAAGCCTGAAACCAGACATGCGTGTGAAACAACCAGTTATTAAAGACCACGTTTAGATTTTAAGCTGCGAATTAAGACACTGAGCACCAACTTATCTCCGCTTGTTTAGCGGTGTAATTTTTATTGCAAAGGTTTTCCCTCTTACTAGGTAATTGTTCGCTGCAAGGTAGCAGCCGGTCTAACAGGACAACGTGAGACACCTTTTGTTCCTAAGAGTATGCGAGAAACCTCAGCAAAGCCGCGCACTACCGGCGCCCGCCGCTCCGGCCGCGGGGCCCGGCCGCTGTCAGCGCTGCCTTTTCTGCCGCTTTCAAGCGGAGCCCCCGGCGCGGCGGTGGCGGGCTCACTCTCCGGGCTGCTCTCCGCGCCGGCCGCCCCGCTGGCGGCGCTGCCCGGGCCCGGTCCCCGCCCGCCGCCTTTGTGCGCCCCCGCGGGCGGGGCGGGGCGGGGCGGGCGGACAATGCGCGTCTGTGCGGGCCCCGCGCCGATTGGCCGCGCGCCGCCCGTGCCCATGATGTCATGCGGCTGGAATGCGCCGCGAGCCGCGCAGCGCCCGCGCTGCCCCGCGCAGCGCCCGCGCCCCGCTCGGCGAGCCCGCCCGCGCCGTGCCCGGCTCTGCGCGCCGCTCCGCTCCGCTCCGCCGGCTGCGGGACGGCTGCGGGCCTCAGCGCCGCGCCCCGCTCGGTCCCGGCGGGCGGAGAAGGCACGAGCGGGATGTCCCGTGCCAGGGCTGCCGGCGCGGGCAGGTGCAGCCCGGGCGACGGCGCGAATCGCGGCTCCGCACACACGGGTCCGCCCGGCGCTGACAGCTCTTCGGCGCCCCAAGTCTGCTGAGCGGTGCCGCGAAGGGCAGCGCTGTCCCGGGCCGGCGGCGGGCGCATCCTTGCGCGCCTCCACCGCGCGGGGGGGGCGGGACCCCCGGCGGCAGCCGGAGGCAGCGGAGCCCCGCGGCGCGCCTCGTCCCGTCGCGCCTCGTCCCGTCCCGCCCCGCCGTCCCGGTGCAGACAAAGCACGGCGAACCCCGCGCCGCCCGTACCTTGTTCTTGACCTCGGCGGAGAGCCCGTAGGAGGGCCCCTTGTTGAAGTGGGTCATGTCGGCGGTCTCCCGCGGTCCGGGGGCGCTGATCGCAGGCGCTGGTGGCTCCGGGCTGAGACGAGAGTCCGCCCGCGGCCGCGGAAAGTTCTAGTCCCTCCCCCCCGGCCCGGCCCCGCGGCCGCCGGAGCCTCGGCTCGCCAATCGGGGCGCGGGGCCGGGACAGCCCCCCCGGCGGGCCGGGGAGGGGGCGCGGGGCCGCGGGGAGGGGCGCCCGCCCCGCCCGGGCCCGCCCCTCCCGCCGCTGCCGCCGCCGGGCGCCGCCCGGGGGTCCGGCCGGGGCGGGGAGCGGAGCGGAGCGGGGGGACGTCAGCGGGAAGGAATCCGCGGGCACCGAGGGCCGCCGCCGCGGAATGCGCCGCCGCCGCGGATTGCTGCGACTCGCGGTGGCCCCGGGGAAGGGGAGGGGGATCTGGGCGCTGCCCGGCTGCTCACGGCGGCCTCCCGCCTCTCAGCGAGCGGCCGCACGCGGTGGGAAGCCCCCGCCGGACCGGGATACGGCACGGAGGACAGGGAAGCCGGGAGGATGGCGGTGGCTCTGCGCTCGGGGCGATGCTTGCCCTCGGGACCGGAGAGGAGGGCTCAGGAGCCCGGGCGGAGCAGGGCTGGATGTTGGGGAAACCCTCGGCCACTCATGCAAACACTCTTGAGCTGTGCCCTGGCCAGAGCTATTGGTGAAATTCCTTTAAGAGGTTACAGAGTATCACGAAACTGGGAATAACGCTGGGAGACGGAGCAAGAGGGAGGGAAGACGTGCGCCAATTGTCGAAGTGAGATTGAAGTGTAGCAGGACGAAGGGCTCGGGCTCGTCTCGATCTCGTAGTTCCTCTGCACCATGTGCTCCTGGGCACGCATCCTGCGGGAGCCAGCACCGCTGGAGTCTGGTGCGGGTCACCGCTTCCCGTCGGCCTTAAGGCACTAAGGGACAGCGCTGCGCTGTTAGCGGCCGCTGGGGAGCCGTGGGAGTCCCGTCCCTCTGGGGAAAGCACAGGGCACACACGAGGTTTGCGTGCTGGGCATACCAGCGGGATTACGCCGGATCCAGCCCGGGGAGCGCTCGTTCCTGGGAGCCAGCTGTGGTCCGCGGCTGGCTTCGGCACTGAAGCCGCTCTGGAAAGCGAGTACACAGTGAACACTTGGTCCATTGAGTGAAGTCCTGACCCGAAAATACACCGGTGTGTTCCCTTCGGTGTTAGAGTAAACCTAGGCATGCAAATACGGCTAAATTTTTACAGATTTGAAAATAAAAATCATAAAATGATCCATTGGTCGGACTAGTTGAATAAAGCGCAGCAGGCTATAAGGCTGGCTGCTGGAGCTGTGGCCCACTCAGCCACCTATCCCATAGAGAGAACAGGTCTGTGCTTCGATTTCATAGCAAAATATCAGGACTGAGTGGTCTGAACTCGGGCTGAAACCAACGGGGCTCTTTGAGAAGACTCGTGGTGTGGCTGTAACAGTGCTGAGGAACTCGCAGGGCAGCCCGGAGGTTGTTTTGTACCGTGGTGCTGTGGATCAGCTCAGCTCAAACCGCTTCTCCACTGCACTGCCTCTAAGGAAAACAGCCAGGGCTGTTCCTAATTAAAGGAAGCAGAACTGCCTAAAGAACCCATTGGGAAAAGGAAACTGTGCAAGAGAAGCAGGAAACTGAAGAATGGGGTGAGGGAAATGGCAGTTCACATAAACATAATGGAAGTTCATTAGTTTTTAGACATTCATGTTGGGATAAACTCATCTTTCATGCCCTCAGAGAACATGTGATTTAGAACTAGATTCAACATCCTCCAAAATCCTTGGAAATGTTTCCATTGACTTAAGTGATGTTGGATCAGGGCACTGTGTTAATGCTCTCAATCATTTTTGCTGCAATACACAGTGGCTTGGGAAGTTTGAGACGTTTACAGTATTGGTATGATTTTATCTGCTCCATAAATTATATTTTTCATCAATTCTGGAATAAAATGGTCCTGATTAGTAGCAGACAAAAATATGGCCTACCATACTCTTGCTGTACAATTAGGTTTAAATTATCCTCAAATAAATCCTGTAGTTTGTGGGGGTTTTACCTCGTCTGAGAAGGGCACAGATACCATTTGCTGGTTTTATGTTGATCCTGAACATCTGATTAGAAAATTGCCAATCTTTTGGGGTGATTGCTGCCTTTTATTCTGTGACCAGAAATAGGCTCACACCCTGGGGGAAGAGGCTGTACAGGGAATATTTGAGTGTAGTTAAAAACACATTCTGTTTTGCATCACTCGGTCAACACAAAGCAAATTTAAGCCTCAGTGTCAGTGCACTACAAAGCAGCTGGAGCATGCTGGGCAATCTGGCTCATTATGGGTAAATCTCTTATCTTTGCCCTATTTTTCCACATTTCTTATTACTAAGGCTGTTTGTATGGAAAGAGGATTTGTAGGAGAATTATTCCCCACCTGAAATCATAATCCTCTTTGTGTCATTGTAATAACTTCTTCAGCCACTACACATAATATCATAAACATGTGCTGATGACTTCAGTTGGAAACTAGAGAAAAAGAGCTCTGAAGAGACAAGTCTGTTTTCTTGGAAACATGGACCATAACCTTACAAATAGTCTTGTACTGAATTATTATAAGCATATGTGTAGTCCTGTTAAACTCCCTGAGTTTAAATTATCCCATGTGTAATTCCACCCTAATCCATAGAATTAATGTGGCTCAATCAAACTTCTAGAACACATTTGATTTCTGTGTTCTGCTCAATGACTGAAGATGTGCGAGGGCTGGTGGGTCCTAACGGTGCAGGTGAGCCCAGCCAGCTCTGGGGTAGAGCATTGTCTCCTTCCTACCCATCTGATCCTGATAAAGGGTCTGGGTTTAATCAGCTAGCTCAGCTGAGGAGTGGGGTGATTTCCCTAAAGGATAAAGGGAGATAGTTGGGAGAGCTAAGCTGTGTACAGGGAGGTAATTTGCCAGGATGAGCTCCAAAGGGTGATCCATAAGAGAAGGAGTGCACTGTTGGATGGTGTGGCTGGCCTGAGGGAGAGGAATAGGGTTCTGAACTGGGGAGAATGGTGGTACCAGCCACAGGGTGGGGTGGAAGCAGATGAAGAAATACACCACTGTGGGTGTGCTTGTGGTCATGGGTGTGATTTCTGCCTGGAGCACAGGAGTAGGTTCCTGGGTGGGAGCTACATCCAGAGCTCAGAAGCATAGGAGCGCAGGGAGGATTAAAGCAGGAGTTGTGCTGTGCTATGGGCAGGAGGTGACTGGGCATGAGAGGTCCTGTGCTGCACTGCTTTCAATGGAGCTTGCTGTGGGGAGCTGGGTTGGCTAAAGACAGCACTGGCCAGTGGCTTTAGGAAGGGGAAGGATACTCTAGAATTGCTGAGCTACGCTGTGTTGTCTCCTAAGGATTAAGGAAAAGAATACCAGTGAGTGAGTGAGCTGGCCTGGTGAGGCCAAAGGGAGGCTGGGCTGCCTGCCCTTTGATGTGCCTCAGCAAAGGCAAGGAACTAAATAAGCCCTGTTGTAATTCTCTTGAATTTGGAGGAATTTTTCTCAGGCTGCCATACCAGTGTGTTAACTACTCCCAGTGTTGTGAAATGGCCTGTCCCAGGGTGGTAGTGACACTAACACTCAGTAATGTTTTAGCCTAATTAACTTACATGACTAAAGTTATTAAAAATGCTGCAGGATAAATACAACTTGTGACTCCAGTAAGATTTGAATCTTACTGATGGTCAAGACCAAACATTAGCAGTAGCACTGAAACTGCAAAGAAAGAACTCTACAGGACAGCCTTATTACTACCCAAAACTGTTCCTAATCTTTCATTTATTAGGACTCCTTTTCAAAGTAATGCATGTCCTAGGTAAGCTAATTATTCATGTTACCTCCAATATCTTCTTTAAAACCTGACTGTTCTCATACTGCTACTTACTTTGGAAACATTCCGGGGGTGTGCAGCATTGCCCTTGGTGCTTTGATTAAGCATGGTGTGCTGTATTGCCTCTCAACTACTTTACCAGAGCATTCTCATCCCATGAGAAATCCTCCTGCCTTGTAGAACAATTACAGGCACTAAGAGGTGTTCATAACCCACTCCTCTTTCCTCTGTACCAGACTACAGAAGACAGCATTTTCTCAACAGTCATTAATTTTACCTAAAAGTAGCTTGCAAGTGTCTTAAAATCAACATCTGGAAAAACTAAGTACAGAGGCTTCTTTCAAATACCACAAACTGAATCATGGGGCCAAATTCAGCCTTGATGGAATTATTATCTGTTATCTGTGTTCTGTATTTTCCCTGCATTGCTTGAGTAAATTCCCTTATATGGAGATGTTTTCTGAGATGCACATGATGCCAAAATGCTCAAAGAATCACATAGGACCAAACTAAAATATTGAAGTAGAAAAAAAACCTAAATTCAGACATAGACTTTTCTTGAAAGTGTGTTGTTGATTCCCCCTTTTGACAAGGGAATTTAAGCAACAGTTTTGGCAGTTGTAAAACTGGGAGGCCAGGTCTTAACTTTGGGAACTAATTTTTAATGACATTAATGTTACTCATGTTTATGATAAAATAACTTGCTGAAAGGAAAGACTTATCTGCATGTTTGTATTTTTAGAGATTAAGATGTATTTAAATGAAAACAATATGTTCACTTAGTTAAAATATCTAAATATTTGCTCCTTAATCCATCACTTTTTCATTGATTCTAAAACTGATGTAATCTTCTTTCCCCCATACTTTTATGAGAATGGAGGGGAGTTTGTTACCTGCTTGTGCTAACTGTTCATAAATAAGCTTAGGGCAGACTTTCCTGCTTTTATTTTTTTACTTTCAGGCTCATGACCTCCTCTTAAAATGTGATAGATGCATTCTTATCAGTGGGGTGTAGCTTAAGAGTAGCTGAATGCTGACGTAGATTCCATGGTAATACAGGGGAAAAAATCAAATATTGTTTACCTGCACCCTGATTACTGTTGGGGGTCTGGTGTTGTCATGCCTGGGTGAAAGACTTGCTGCTGGTATTGGTTTTTAACTTGCAAAAAACAGTACACAAGCAGAAGGCAACAAAGGACTTCAGATTGCTTGCTGTGCCACCAAAATGCCTGTCGTATTTTACAGTTCTGTTCCTCGAGCACAGGAACAGCAGTGTGTTGGCTTGCAGCAGGTGGGTCAGAGTGCCCTTTCTCCCTCTCATCTAATGGCTTCACCTCTCCGTCAGTGGGACCCAAACCATTGCAGCCAGACTGTGTCACCAGCATGCAGGTGCTAAAGTGTTTGACTCCTTGTTAACATCTGTTTCATTTGCAGTGATATTTACCTACAACAAAAGGAAATGCCTGCAGGGGCAGCATGTGCTACCAGAACTGCTCCTTGCACGAAGACAAGACTTTGTGTAGTTTTCTTCTTTGTTCTATTCCAGGTGTGTGAAAAAAAAAACCAAAAAAAAAACAACTTAGCTCTAGTATCTCAACCTAAGGCAGACTTTGGTAGGAAAATAACTTGGCTCTGTATCTTTGTACCACTTGTAAACACTAGCCCTCTTAACAGGGTGGCCTTTTCCTTCTTAATTATTTTGCTTCTGATGGCTCTTCTTAAAACTTCCCATCAGTCACTCTGTGGCTCCTGAAGTTCACCAGGCTCCTTCCTTGGCAGCCCTGGATGAGCCAAGGCTGGGACCAAGCAAGCAGAATTTCTCCTCCCTGCAGCAGGAGTGAGCCACAGAGGATGAGCACACACCTACTGCTGTGTTTGAGCTGCAGCTCAGGGCACCCTGCCCTGGTGAGAAGGGGCTGCTACCCGCTGCCTCAGAACTATTAACAGTGAATATTAAGGATGTGTTCCACTCTTAAACTCTGAATGGATGCAAAAGTCAATGATATAACAGGTTAATTCTAATGCAGAATGACTTTGAAGCCTGAAACACCCTTTTTTTTTCTATGAAGCTCCACCAGTCAGTTTTGCCCTCTCTTTCGGAGGGGATGACTGTATGAGGAATCAGAGAAAGGGAGAAAACTGTAACTTTGTGGTATTTTGTGCTTCTGTAATTCTTGGCTTCTAGCTACCACTTTAACTTTCCACATATACGTGTGAAATATAGATTTTCACATATATATTTTGAAGAAGCAATTTCTGTCTCTCCAGGATGCAGAAGAAGTTATTACATTTACTATTTGGCTGAAGCCTGCTCAGCATGATCTGAGATTGATTTCAACACTTTATCTCTCTTCCTGAACCTCCAAACTTGATTTTTGTGCCACTTGAACACATTCTCCTTGCTTTCATTTCAATGCAGCTCTTAACAGGTCTGGACAAATTCATGTCTTTCAAGGCCTCGTGTGTTAACACCAATTTTTTTCTTCATTCTCTGTTGTGTTCCCCAGTAATAACCTCACAAGAGGATTGATTCAAGGTAGTACAATTTTTTTTTTAATGCAACTTCATGTTGCATTATTAAAATTTATTAATTTGGATGCCAAACACAAAATAATTACAATTCACCTGTGAGCAGATGTGTTATTTGATGGTTAAAGTCTTCATGCTCACTTATTGGAACAAGACTATTCTTGAGCAGTGATGATATTTTAAAAGGTTGGTTAATTATCCAGTAATAATAATTTAATCCAGTCTTTATAAAAAAATGTTAATATAGAAAAAAAGAACAAAACCTTTTTCCTTGCTGCCTAATTCCATGACTTCTTCCAACTTTAATTATCAAGGCAGTATTTTCTAAATGAGATTAATTCCTTGTCAGAAATATTTCCCACCTCTGACTAGGTATTCTCACAAGCTCAAGAAAACATGCTGGTTTTTGCCTGTTAACTTCAGTTCATTATCCTTCTGTGAAATCTCATGATAAAAGTTATACTTAGAAATTAAGATAATATCAAGAGCAAAACAATCCATAACAAGTGATCATCAGAGCTCTTTACAGGGTTATTTGGGACTGGAATGGTGCAGTGGAGCAAAGAGTGCTGAGTGTTGCACATGAGTGACTGGCTGAGACACAGTGGCATTTAGCCAGAGGCTGGCTACCATGGCATGGAAACTCAGTTATTACAATGGTTTGGATCCCAAATCTGTTTGAATAAGAGAGGTTTCAAATAATCCATGTCACTGTTAATGTACTTCAGTACATGTCAGAGGATGTGATTCAGACTTGGGGGAGAGAAGGGAATTAGGAATAGCTGATGCTCAGATAACTGAGACTGTACCAGAATACAGAATGCTGAGGTTTTTAGCCACTTTATCCCAGATCATTAATCTTGTCTATTTTCTGCTCACATTGCATCCCACAAAACTTCAGAATTTCCCGAAGATATTGAGTGTGGATTTTTTTTTTTTTTTTTGATGCTTTGGGATTTTTGCTTGTTTATTTTGGCTTTATGGGCTTTTTTGGTGCTATGGAAAAGTACTTTTTTTTCTCTTCTTTTTCTTTTTTTTCCCCTCCCAAACTGAAACAAAGATTTAATATTTAAAATAATTATTAGCTCAAGTTTTAGTGCAACCAATACCTATTTTTTGGAACTCAGTGGTATCAATATGATGTACTCAGTGTGTGCTAGGTGTCCTTGCTCACTAGTAAATGCAGTACTGGGATGGTTCAGTTCTGTACCTGCAGTTCCCACATGTGTTGACCCATCTCCAAAAGGGGCTGTGGGATGGAGCAGAAAAGTAAACTGGTAAAGTTCACTTGTAAACACAAAGGAAAATTCTGGTCGTGGGGGTGAAAGCTGCAAGTAAACAAATACAAAATAAAGTTATATCTGTGGTCTGTAATAAAGTTTCTTTAGAGGAAAAGCTTGGCAAATGTATAGAAATGTTCATTACAACACAGCACAGTGCTGAGCTGTGTAAATTCAGTCTAAGCAGTATAAAACCTTAATTGCTTTGTCATAGAAGTGTGTTAGGGGAGCAAGGCAGCAGTAATAATTGCTTTCCTCTCAGAATTACCTCTTTAGCCTTCCCAAAGGAATACAGTAATTTCACGACCATAAGGCGCACCGGACTATAAGGCGCACCCCCCGGATTCGGCAAAATTTGCAACTTTGTAGATCATATAAGGCGCACCGGACTATAAGGCGCACTATTTTTGGAGCGAGGCCCCACCCCCAGCTCACCCCGTGCGGCTGCTGGTCGAGGCCCCGCCTCCACCCAGTAGGGGCGGTGCCGCGAGCCACCGAGCCACCCTGGACCCGGCGGTCATGGGCCCCCGGGACTGCCTGGACCCAGGAGCGGGGGTACCGCGGGCTCCCTAGCCTGCATTCACGCGGCAGCCATGGCTCCCCGGGACTGCCTAGACCCAGGAGCGGGGTTGCTGCGGGGCCCCTACCCCACCTTCACCCGGCAGCCATGGGCTCCCGTTTCTGCCTGGACCCAGGAGCGGGGATACCGCGGGGCCCCTAGCCCACATTGACCCGGCAGCCATGGGGCCCCGGGACTGCCTGGACCGGAGAGGGGCGGTGCCTCGGGCCCCCTGGCCCGCCTCTACCCGGCAGGGGCAGTGCCGCGGGCCTCCGGGCCCGCCCCCAGCCGGCTGCCGTGGCACTTCTGGTTTCCCCCATGGCTCACAGCTCACACTTCCGGTTTGTCAAATTTCGCCGCTTTGTACATCAGATAAGGCGCTCCGGACTATAAGGCGCACTTCCGGGTTCGAGGGAAAATTTTAGTCAATAGGGTGCGCCTTATAGTCGTGAAATTACTGTACTTTACATGGAAGCAGCTCTCTTTGTATTTCCTCAGTCTTCTTATTCTACTCCTAGTGTAATTCAAAGAAAAAGTTAGATGAAGATTTTCATTAATTATCTCCAGTCTGGATTTTAATGAAAAATATGTTTAGAATTGGGATGTGCTCAGAGATAATTACCTTTGCTTTGTCAGTGGTCATCTTCTAGAAGTGACAGAAGAGTGGAGATTCTTCCACCAATAATTTTTGAAGGTATTTATTTTGTATCTAACTCCACTGAAAAATCTAACTTAGTGTACCTTGTTACTTTTTAAAGGAATTATTGCAAGTATTAATGCAGAGCTGCTAAGATATCACTTAAGTGCTTCTTTACAAATACAGCTACATTACTTTTAATATTCTGCTTTTCAGTGTGGATATAAAAAGCACATTTAGCTGTAATTGCCAGCTGTCATGCTTGCTTTTTTACAAATGGGTGCCTGCAAAAACAGGCCCTGTTTACTGCTGCTGAATAACAATTTCTGGATTTCATCTTGGCAGTGAATGTTGGGGAGATATCCTTTAAGCCACTAAGTTGGAGGTTAGGACATTCATTTCAGTGTCAGCTGACATCCCAAGCTGGATCACAAATGAAAAGCAGCAGAGTTCAATTGCAGTGTTTAACAATAAAGCAGGAAACTCCAATTGCCAAGCTACTGGCAGCTGAAAGTAGAATTTACCGTAATGCTAACTGAGCAGATCTGACTGTTGATATAGCATTACAAACATCCACTCTTCCTTAAACCATGCAGAGGGCTTTTTTGGTTTTAAGAACCTACTGTGCACCGATGCATAGACAGGGTAGGATTATGCACAGCAACTTCACTGTCGGGTCTAAAACACTTCTTAAGTCACAATATAAAAAAAATACCATAACTTTTTAATGGACTCTTTTAAAAATTATTTGCTGCATAGTACATGAACAATTTAATCCATCTAAGAATATTCTCTTTCTCTTCCTCTGAAGCTTATAAGAAATCTCTTTGAGCAGTTGCCTAAACCCAGTAGAGTCCAGGTCATCTTACCTGACTTTTTGTATTAAAAAAACCCAGAGTCCCAAGACACTTCCAGGAAAAAAAAAAAAAAAAAAGGCACTCCAAACTGCAAATTAAACATTATGATTATGTGTGGAACAGTGGACTAATGTCTGTGCTACTGTTCATTAATTCATCAATTTACAATATGCTTAATATACACAATGTTTTAATTGATAAAGTGTTATAAGTTTTTTAAACATTAAACATTCCTCAGAGAGACCCTCATTTCCCCCATTTTTGTTGTTGAATATTATTACCCCTACTCTCTCTTGTGACAGAATAACAACACATCAAACATCTTGTTTAGCTTTGTTCCTCAGTTACACACAAAGATAACACAAGGTAGGTGTAAAACTCACATTATCAATCAACAAATGCATTTTTTATAGATGCCTGCATGCATGGTTAAAGCCTATCCTTGGCACAGCTAAATGTGAGATTGCTTATTTCTGTTGCATGCATGCATATTTATGTTTGATTAGTTAATTAACTGAATTATAAAACATATTAAAAAATTGGGGCAAGGGAGTAAAACAGATACAAGAAATTCTAAATGGGAAATTTTACACTCTGCAGAATAGTGACCTGAGTTTAAATAAGTATGTCAACAAAAGTCCCTCCTCAGGTATCATATGCCACTTTCATTTCCTTCTCCATTGCCACTGTAGCATGAAACAGCAGTGAGAGGAAAAATGTGCAAAGCTGTTACTGTGAGAACTGCTGGTTTTCTTGAATTCTTGTGCAAAATTCTGGTTCTTACCAAGCAGCTTATGCAAGATGACCTCTGCCTCTGAGTACTTCCTATTGATTTCAACAGTACTGGTCATGAGACTACCATTATGCTATCAGGTAGTAAGGTCTTGGGAAAAAATCAAATTGAAGTCTCAGAAAGGTCTAGTGCTCAGTTTGTGCTGTGAGCAACCTGAGGGCTCAGTGCTTACTTTCCTAGATCCTCACCCAGCCCCTGGAACAAGCAGGAGTTAGTTGGCACAGCGCTTGGCCAGCCCAAGGAGAGGCCTGTCACAGCACTGAGAGCCAGGCAGCTTCCTTAGCTCCCTGCACCCTGCTGCCAGTGCTCTGCTTTAGACACCATCCTCCCACCACATTCCTCCATAAGCTTCAGTTAAATAATCATTGTGTGTTCATAACATGTAAGCTGTCCTTCATTCACTAATAAATTAGTGAAGGCTATTTTTGCTGAAATAAAAACTAACGTCCTAGGGAATGGACACTAAACACTGAAGTCAACAAAGAGCTCATCATTACTCATGTGAACTAGTTTACTGAAGTCAGTCTGGAACTATGGATTAGGGTTGTGTGGTCTGTTCCTAATGCTGCTAAGACTGATACATACCCTAGGATCAAAGCTCTTATGTACCATGGTTGTGGATGTTCCTTGCTTGACTGGTACAGAAGGCTCTACCTGTGTCCAAGCCAATACATGAACTGCACTCAGGGACAATGTGAATGCAATTTCCCCTTATCTGTGCAAGGTTTAAAGGGGTATCACAATCTGTTGTTGAAAATACTTTCTAAGTGAATTAACATGGAAATAATCTCTTAAGTTGTTTTTAGCAAAAGTCCACCTTTTCCTTGTATAGTTATTTTATTACATTCTAACTGATGCTCCTCTTTTACCTTCCCTTCCTCCTTTTTTTGAATAAAATTAACCTGGTTTACATTATATACTCTTCAGTAGGAGACAACCATGTCAAAAGAGATTCAACTCTGAATATTTAATATTTGTCAGCTAATGCATATCTAGATAAAACAATCTGATAAAGAAAATTAATTTAGAATTTGGCTTCCATGCTAGAACTCAGAGAATGAATGTCTGGATGCCTTCTGTTCACTTTGAAAATCTTTGCCAATTTTGGTGATGATATTTCCATAAAGACATATTTGTTTTCTTTAAGAATATATTTCTTCCTCATTTTGCTTCAAATCTATAAGGTATTATGATTTACTCCTTTGGAAATGGAGAAAAAGAAGTAATGTATTTCACTTCAAACATTCCTTGTATGTAATACAAATGTGTTTGCCATAATATTAATATTTAAGAGAAAAATGAGACATACCAAACCCCAAGAATCTAAACTTAAGGAATCCAGTCAGTGACCTTTAAGTCCTTAGCTAGACCCTGGGAGGGCTGTTTTCTGTCCTGGGAGAGGAAGAATGCAGTTTTCCCCTAGAACAATAGACTGTTTGGTTGTACCCACCTTCTAAAAACAAAAGATAAGAAAGAGCTTCTCAATAACAAAATACTAGTTTACTTCAGCTGCCCTGTGCTTTTGGAGAGAACTAGCAGTTATTTGAGATAATCTTCTCAAGGAAAAGTCACTCTGGTTGATAACAAAACTTCCTTCAGAGAATTTGAGCCAGAAGTCTTTTTCTCTGAACTACACCCGATGACTGTGATGCAGTGTTTTGTTGAAGGCTTTGCTCAGTTTAACTGTGATCTTCCCATTTCAGCTCTACCTGCTTCAACTCTAGAGACTTCTGGGTCATTTCTAACCCAAGTTTTCACTTGCTAGAATGAATTATAAACTGCTGAGAAGTAAATGCCCTTAACTCAAGTAGGCACTTGGGCCAGTAAGGAAAATAGCAGTCCCAGGGAATGGGTACCATCCCACACCCTCATAGACAACAATCTGCACTAAAACCCACTTTGTATGTGCTACTTTTACCTGTGTTTCTCACGTTTACCAGGGTGAAGAACATGCTGTTGTGGGAGCACAGGCTGAGATACTTTTGACTTTGCTCCCCCAGAAGGCTGGCAGTGAAGAAAAGTGGGAAAAGTCTTCCCAAATCCTTGAAAATGCGACTCCTCCATCAGATGGCCTGGAGCAATTCAGTTTTTCAGGACAGCCTTTTGTGTAGAAATCTACTGTTGCCTTCAGAGTGTTTACATGGGAGGTTACAAGTCTGAACAGGCAAGTTCTTTCTTTTAGCAGTAGTCATTGCCACGTAGGTGACAAGTGAAAGAAAATTCCTGGAACTCCACAGTGTTCAAAGGCGGACTCACAAAGTTTATGAACCCGCAGTTGGGAAGCACACCAAACCCCCAAATCCTGCCCTGGGCAGGGCTCTGAGGGAGGAACAGGGCAGGCAGCAATGCTTTGAGTGAGGTATAAACCTGAGCAGGACGAGGGTGGGCTGCTGTGCTGTGCCCAGGGTGGGACGAGGCCTCAGGCTGGGGCTGTGCTGCCCCAATGGCAGCAATCCCTGCCTTGCTCTTCCCAGGCTTCTCTAAACCCCACAGCATCAGTCCTGGGCTCTTGCCCCTTACCCAGAGCAGAGGAAGAGCCTGCCTCTGTCCTCCTCCCCTCTACTCCAGTTCCCTCACAAAACTGAAAGCAAGATTCAGGAGAGAAAGCACTGATCTAAAATAAACTACCATTAGCCATAATAGAGTCTCCAGTGTATCTCAAACTTATCAAACTATCTGCAAGTGTGCAGAAAGTCATGATAAGATAGTCCTTGCTCTGGGTCAGGAGGAAAAAAGCCCTTGCACACATCAGATTTACTTCAAGTCATTTTCAAGGTCCTCAGTATGTGCTGCACCAAGTCCTTCTCGCACAGCCTTAACCTATTAACTGCTCTTTAATTTCAGACATAATCTTGGTTAAAACCCACAAAAACTCCCTGTTCTCACATGTGACCACATCAAGGGACTCTGCTTCTGCTGAGGATTATGAAGCCTGTTGGACAGGTTATAACAGCTGGCATCCCTACAGGGCCTTGCAATATCGCAACAGAAGTTTTCTGCACAATGTTTTCTGATGATTTCTCATGGTTTTCTGCACGAAGCAGCCTATTCCCTTGTTTCCCTTGTTGTCCCTGGACCCTTGCTTCCTAACAGCAGGAACCATTGTTTGTGCTGAGCTGAATTCCACCCCCATTGCCTACCAGAATAGCTGCTGCAATGTTTTGATATGTGCCTTTGAGGAAAAGCCTTCCCAGGGTCTCCTCCTGCAGCAGTGCAGGAGCTGCTCTGGGCTTCACCAGCCAGGCTGGGCACTCTGGAGGTGTTTCTGCTCTTCTTTGAGTTTTTCTTTGTTGATTTTTCTGTAGCCAGCCACATAGCTCTCTGTGTGTACAGACAGATGTGTTTGTATTGCTTTATAGGTGGCATAGTTGTAGAATTACATTTTGCCAGACAGATGTGAAATGCTGGAGTATGCTTTCACACGCTTGCTGCCAACAAAACACCTTTCAAAAGTTGTTCCAGTGTACAGGATAACATTTTTCATGGTGAAGTGTTAAGTGTATATTTTACTGTTGAAAGTAAGGTGCTTAAAATGAGAAAACAGGTTATATTGGAAGTAAATTTCACTGTATCAGGAAAAGAGGGAAACTTTTTCTCTATTTCAGAGTTTAAAGCAGTGCAATGTTCCGAACAGACAGTGTTGCTCTGTTTGATGTAGATTCAGTAAGGCTTTCTGCACGTAAACTTTGAAGAGAGTCTTCTTAAACGGGTAAGTATTGTGCCTGTAGCATGACACTTGTCACCTTTTTATTTATCTTAAGAAGTGAGCAACAATTTTCAAAAGGTGCACAATGGATTATAAGGACAGCTTTGACAAGACCAGAGGAAAAATGACACCGGTTTAATGCTCTGGGGGTTTTGGAAGACTGTAAAGTACAAACTGTCATGAAGCCAACTTAATATAACTGTTCGCTGTATACCCTAAGGATTCACAAGGGACTTCACTGCAAGCATAAAGGAAACAAAGTCTGTTGTGCTAGAAAAAGACTTGGTTGCTTACAATTTTTTAAATGACACAAAGTTTCCTTACAGGAAATGTTACATTCATACAAATTCCCATATTTATTTGTAGACAAAAATTACCATTCACATAGCAGGAAAACTAGATGAAAACAGAGACATCATAGACTTAGAGCCACTATGGGTTATAGGCAACCAGACCTACATGATAGCAATAAATAAAAATGCACAAAAATTTTACTTAAATGTAGAGAAATCTTTATTGTCTCATTTTTAAGTGCCAGCCTAATTTTTTAACAGGAATTCTTGGAAATAAATTACTATGGGAATGCAAGTGAGGAGCATGTAGAGTCTATTTCAGGTAAAATTTAGCTTGCCTTCTGTTGTTACACTATTCGACCAAGATATACTGACTTGGGGTATTTTTTCTTTAGATCAGGCCACTGAACAATGAAATAATCTGCAAAGTAGTAAAGAATCTTTCCAGACAGGGATAAAGTTTCCACACGGCAGATGCTCTCTACATACACAATGATTGTTCTCTTTATTCGTAGAAGGCCAAGGAGAAAAGCAGATAAACAGACAGGGACACATGTTCCTGGTCCATTGCACAATATCTAAAAGAGATAAAACACATTACAAAAGTAAGTAATGATTTTTTTTTCATACAGTAAAGAATTAAAAGTGTGTATACTCATTTAACAGTACATTTACACAAAAAATATATTAAAAAATATTTTTAAAAGCCTGGAAAAGGCAGGTGAATAGGAAAAGATGGGGGGTGCAAACAAAACACTTTATTTCAAAGTAGCTGTCAAAAATACAATTCATTGGCTAGTGGGTATATAACCAAAACAGCTTCCACTCTTAGTCACAGCTTTGTATTGTATCAGTCATGAAATCTGTGTACATAATAAAGCCAAAGAAATTTAATTAGGATTAAACAGGGGATCCAGTTATAAACCTCTTGAACCTTGGCTTAAGTCAGCAAAGCACTTAAGAGTTCATCAAAAATGTGCTGATGAATCAGGACCTTCACAAGGATCTATTAGTTGATATGTGTGACTAGATTTTACTTTTTATTTTTAATAAACACTAGGAGACAGCTAAAAGCATAGAGAAGGAAGGTGTTGTGGTAAAAGCATGTCATGTCCTTTGAGCAGAGGATCTCAAATTCACTTATAAATGTTAACAATAAAAGAAAGTACTCTTAATTTTAGACATTGTTCAACCGAAAAACAGATTGCTTAAAAGTAAAAGGTTTAAACCAGGGTATATTAGGCACTCCACTTGGTATCAAAATTGATTTCAGGCAAGAAATTTCTTACTAAACTTAAATACTACCATGTAATCGGCACTTTTCTGCACAGCTGGGGTTACATGGAAATAAAGAGTTCTTTTATAAAATCATGGCCCTATACCCCATAAACTCACAATTTTTTTGTTCCAAGTTCACCAGCTTGTGAAACATATTATACTGATGGGGGAAAAAATCTGAATTTCTGCTTCAGGATTGTAACAATTAGTTCAGAACATTTCCTTTCTGCTTCATGGCAAGATCCCACTCATAAACTGATTAGCAGCACCTTGCCTCAGCTAAAAGCAGCAACAGATTTGGTGCTGCAGAGTTTCAAATTCTCTCCCTATTCTTTGCCTTGATCATAGTCATCAGAAATCAAGCTTGGGCATGTGATGACTGTAATGCTGTGTTTTCTGACCAGAATCAACAGACTATAATACTGTTTCTAAAAATGTTCTGATTTTATTGTTGATCTTAATTGAACTATTTATAAATGCAAAACTTTTCTGACGTTTTTCTCAGAGTCCCTTACAAGTAACATGATGGATGCAGTTTTAATCTTGAAATTTTAGAGTATCAACATCCACAGACACTCGAATTTGAAACTTGCAATGACGTACTTATATTGTATTATTTTGTATTAGATAGCTAAGAAGCTGAACACATCATCTTTGCATCCTAGAATTCTGAAATCAGAGTAATATACTGTGGTTTCAAACCTCCTGCTGAACCTGATTTCAAGCACATCCATGCTGGGACCTTAAATCCTACTCTATAATCTACTGAGAATGAAGATCTGGTTTTTATACATTTAGCTTGGTGGGTAAGGATATAAAGCAACCACACATGCTGCCTTTTTGCATTTCAAAGAAACTTCTCCATATCTGTAAACTAAATAATGGATTTTGCCATATTTCCTGGAAAGTTTGATAATTTGCATGAATGTCTGCTAGGATACTGATACATGGCTACTGACATGTAACCTAAGGTGTGTTTCGGTATCTCCATTTGTAGTAACATTTGTTTCTCTGGTGTAAATATAGGCGTAGGAAACAATGTGGTCTCCTGTGTCTGCAGGCAAAACCCACCAGCATTCCTGCAGAAGCTGGGCTGCTTCAGATAAGTGCGTAACAAGCACCTAAAGCGCCAAAAAATTATTTATTACTTACTGTTTTTGTGAATTGAATATACAGTCTAACTTCTGATCTCCTATTCAAAATTCAGCTTTAAGGGAACAGACAAAAATGTGCACCACTGAAAACTCCACCTTCCCTTTCCTTTAGTATAGCTACCTGGAGTACACATATTTTATCCTCATTGCTCCCAGTCCCTTTCTCCATTCTATTGCCATCCTCTCTCCTGTCCTTTCCTCAGCGCCATCATTTCCCATCAATTTGTCTGTACTCTACCCAGTCCTCTGAGATGTCTCCCACCCATCCTCTCTTTCCTAGTTTTCTTTGTCATCACTGGTGTTCATCTCTCTTTGCATCCCTGTTCTCGGGCACCCTTCCTTCTTGAATGGCTCTGCACTCTTTTAGCCTCAATCTACTATTAAAGTTCAAACATTAGTCCCTTACTTCCACAATCTGACACAAAATATACCAGTTGTGGATATGATTTCGGTCAGGTAGCCATCCTAACATTCTACTGAGCCCAAAAGTTGAGAATTGTAGAACAGGTATTAGAAAAAGCTGAATTTTTACAATCATGGTCTTTATCAAGCCATAGACTTCACCCTACTTCTCCCCTTTATTAAGCCTGGCCAGCAGCTCCAGCCCTTTTGGTATTTTGGTATTCTTGTGTCTAGATGCACACACAGAGGTAAATACCACAGTGAATCCCAAACTAAGTGTACTCACAAAAGATCATGTAATGAAATAACAGTAAAAAGGTCTGTTTGTGAACCTCTATGTAGCTCTAAAGGCCACACTGAGCTGCTGTTATTACTTTGCTGAGGTACAAAACAGAAGGACAGCAATCAAAATTAAAATCATCATAAAACACCTCTCCTATATTCAGGTTTTGATATGATGCCCACAGTTTATACTTTCTACTGACTGTTTATAATTTGTAAGCTGCTTCTCAGATGCCCTTTGATCCACGGAAAAGTACTTGCATGCAGGAGAAAGGATCAGGAAAATTATGGATTGGCATCTTTAAAAAAAACCATGGTCTGATCATAACTCATGTCCTCTGCTCTTTCCCCTTCTACACATATGAGTTCAAATAGGACAAAGCAGATGTGACTCTATAGGATTTCTGTATGCAAAATGCTTATATAATACTCTGATTATAGATGTTCCTATCCCAAAATGCTTGGATTTAGGCACTGGCCCTGAAAACAGACTGTTATAAACCTGCTGAAGCCCACAAACAGATCCCTATCTGAACTGGTGGTTGTGACCTGTAAGTCAGAACTAAAAATTAACCTTCAGTTAACCTTCAGTGCGTGTCTACAGACGTGTCCTGCTTAGAACTGGTGCAGTTGCAATTGCAGTGGCAATTCCCCTCCAAAAATCTGGTCTGACCAGTCCTACTTACTCCTTCTCATACTGCCAGCAGGAAAGGAGACTAATGATCCTTCTGCTTGGAGTCCAACATCATACACTCTTCAAGGACTACAGGGGAAACTTCTGAGAAAACAAATAAGTAGATTATAAAGAAGAGGAACCACTGCAGAAGGTGTAAGGTAGAAATGCTGCTGTGCAACTCCTGCCTGTACACAGACTGGAAAGGATGATGGAAAGGAACTGAATCACCTATGGCCTTCCTCAAAGATGGGCAGTCCTACTAGCACTATTCAAAAGTAAATTTTGGAGAATGATTGATGTCTTATACCTTGAAAAGATCAAGGTTT
Source organism: Catharus ustulatus (assembly GCF_009819885.2). NCBI lineage: Eukaryota > Metazoa > Chordata > Aves > Passeriformes > Turdidae > Catharus > Catharus ustulatus. The sequence goes on from NC_046229.1 coordinate 18,634,611, forward strand.
TTGCTTTTCCCAGCCAGCAGAACACCAGTATCTCCCAGTGAAGCCCATGGCAACCATCAGTATGCTCTGGGGAAGAGGCAGGCATCCATTGGACAAGAAGGGACCAGGACTGCTACAAGGTCAAGCAGCTGTGGAGGGCGTTTCCCTCAAGTATCTATTTACAATTATCTGTTTCCCTCAGTGACTATTTACTTTAGCTACAAGGCTGCCTGGAGAATATTTGTGTAGCATGAGATATGTCTCTGAAAATCTCTGAGTTCAGCCTTCCTTAATAAGGTAGCAGAAAGGGGAGAAAAAGGGGGCCAAAGAATTTTCGTGCCACTTTTGTGACCTCTTCAGCTGCAATTGTCCAAGGACCTTCCTGGTCATTGGGGGTTCCTACTTTCTTGCCAAGAAGCTTTAAGGGATTGTTGCAGATGCCAGTGCTACAGGTCTCTCTACACCATTTACATGCACCTCTAATGCAAGGAAATGTCCAGCTCACTGCTAAATTGGCTCACTGGCTGCCTGGGCTCACAGCTTGGTCTATCAACTAAGTCCTACATACTAAAATTCTCTGCCAATTCAATCTAACCAAACTCCAAACAGCACAATAAACTAATCAAGCTCTATATTAATGGAAGTTTAAAAGTAAAGGATCAGACTACAACATTTATCTTCAGCAACTCTATAAATCTGATTTCCTTTTAATCACTTTTATAGGAAAATTGAATAGTTCTTGTCTTTGCATTTCAGATATTTTCCACAGCTATTGAAAGAAAATAAGCTAAGCCAGCAGTCTGGGAACACCGGGAACACTGGCACATGGCACCACTGCTGATAAAAGCTACTTCAGAGTTGGTGAATGCAGTACTGTAGCAGAGTGACATTTACCATGGAAAACACTGAAAGCAGAGCTTGCAGCTTCACTGGGATTAAATGTCACTAGTCAAAGCAAAAATGAGTAAAGCAGTAAACTTGCAGTTTTTCTCATAAGTACGTAAACATACAATTGCCGTACATCTTTTAAAGAACAAGTGTTTAAGTACTAATGTTCCCAAATTACAACAATCAAAAGGAGGACAATGTAAGCCCCTCTAAATTTAGTAGAAAGTGGAAAATTAATTTGTGATTTGCTTTGGATAGGAAACTGGCAAAACCTGCTGTTCTCCTTAATGACTTCTGCAGAGATTGGCCTTTTGTCACCTGGTCAAGAGCAGAAAAACTGCCCTGCTCCCTGGGCTAGGGAGGATGGTGGTGTGGGGATGTGTAGGAGTGAGATGAAGTGTGCTGATTACCAGGCATGGAGCTGCCTCCTGGAGTGTCTTTGGGACACTGCTTGGGCCTCCTTTGCTCTGGCAATGCTCCCTACTCCACTGTGCTGATACCTGGAGGTAAGACTAAGGGAATATGATGTGGTGGGGATACACAACTACTAAAGGAGGCAAAGACAAGTGGAGTGCTACAAAATGGACCAAAGCTGGGTTAACTGAATGATCTATATCTATGCAAGTCCTACCCTTTAACTGCTATGCAATACCAACTTTTTAACCAAGTAGGAAAAAACCTATTAGATATTCCTATGTTACAGGAATAATGATTTTCTTTGTTTGTGTGGTCTTTTTTATTTTGATGGGGGGAAGTGGTTGCTTCTGTGCCACAAGAAGAGAGAATCTGCAATGAATTAATTTGTATTCTGCTATGTAAATTACAGCATCTCATGAGCTCATCAGCCCTTGCTTGGCTTTAATATTATATTGCTATTTCAAACACTTCACACTCAAATACTTACGCATGTTGAGAGGGAGTACAGTAATTTCACGATTATAAGCCGCACCATTTTGACTAAAATTTTGGTCCGAACCCGCAGTGCGGCTTATAATCAGGTGCGGCTTATATACGGACAAAGAACGAAAAGTTGCTGTTTTAGTTTGGAGGACAGGTGTCTGCTGAGAAAGGTAGGAGCTTCTTTTTGAAATGGAGAATGTAAACCCCCTCCCTCCAAATTATTGTAATTTGGAAATCAAGGGGCTTTCAGGCAAAAATATGGGAATTAGGAATAACAGTTCTTTTCTAGGGAAATCAAAATAGAAATAGAAGTACTATAAAGAAACAAACCCCAAACCCTGACAAAGTCAGAGTACAACCTGACACCCTGTCAGGCAGGGTGTTGGTAGCAGTCCCATTAAATGGTGGCTGCATCCTCCTGCAGTGACAGATGTGATTCAGTTGGAGCAGTGCTCCTGTACAAGGTGCAGTTTCCCTCTGGAGGTCCAGTGGTGATGTGGAAAAATCCGGTTTTCCTCTGGAGTCCAGTGGAGAAAGGGGCTCCCTTAGTGTCCCAAAACCTCTGTTTTTATCTTGGTAAGAAATGTTGGGCTCTTCCCCCTGGCTGGAGCAACTTTCAATGGGATGCAGTAATTTTATCAGTCCCACAGTGGGACTCAATGGGCCATTAGCAGAAAATGACTCGCTGGAGGAAGGATGGGGTGTGAAAAGATAAAGAACAATGCCCTGCCTGGTTTCAATGGATGGCTCATTAGCAGAATATCTGCCATTGAGATAAGGATCACTGCCCCCACGATCAACAGATGGTGATAGAACAGATACCTTTTATCACACTCTGTATTGTAACATGTGGCTTATAATCAGGTGCGGCTTATGTATGGACAAAAAAACAAAAAGTTGCTGAAACCCAGAAGTGCGGCTTATAATCGTGAAATTACTGTATTCTTATGAAAGCTTTTGCTACTCTTTTTATTTAGTGTGTCTGAAAATTCAAGTTTTGAACATTGAGAAAAATTAGCTTAGACTTGTTAATCCTTTTTATGGTTTTAAAAAGGCAGAAGCTTTTTTCAACAATTCCTTATTATTGTTATTGATGGGGAGAAAGAAGAATTTCAGGTTCTGTTTGCACAATAGAGAGGTCATTAAACTACCTACTGGTTTATTCTTTTTGAAGAGTGAAGATCTTATCCAGTTCACTTTCCTCCACCACCTGCATATAAAACCAGCTAAAACTTCACACCCTATTTTCTGTTTGAACTTACCTGCAGAATGCAAGGCAGGACAAAAAAAATGCCAAAAAACTAGCTGTGTAGTCTGATGTAACTCAGGTAATTAAGGTAGAACTGAATTATACCTGGATACACTTTTATCTTCTGCTGTCTAAATCACTCGAATCACCAGGGGTGCAAGAAGGTATTTATGGTGTCCTACAGCAACAGCTTGTGTTTGGGCTGGTCAGCAGCTGTAGGCTGTAGCACTGCCATGAAAACCCTTCTTGTTCACCTCTGGATCTCACTGGTACAGGAGCTGCTGTTATTATCATACAATACAGCCAGTAAGTGAGGTGCTCTTCAAAACAAGCAGAGACACGTGTGGTCCTACAGGCAGGTTACCTAACCACGATAAATAAGATTAGTGAATGCCAGAGTGGGGAAGAGAGAGTGGAAGAGCAAGGACTTAAATTAGTACACTACACAGCTAGGGTTCTATTTGGTTCTGAGTATTGCTTTCACCACAGAACAAAACAGATTGGGAAGCATCACCTTTTATGCAGCTCTCAATTTCTAAAGGTTTGGGGACAGAGAGGGAGACAGAAAAATCCTACCTAGTGGATTTTTTCCTATGGGAAAAAAGGAGAGCTTCTGCAAAACCACTGGGAACGAGATGTAAGGATTTAATCCTAACAGCATTAGGCACTGCTACTTCTGCCATCCAGGCCTGACCAGAGTTGCCAACTCACTGTGCTCAGGGGCAAGAGACAGGGGAAGAGGCCCAGCTGATGTGATCTGCATCAGCCTCTGAATACAAAGCAACCTGGGAAGCTCCCAGCACCTGGATTTCAGCAGAGCACAGGAGCTCAGCTATGCATGTGGCTATTTGACACTGTAAAGACTTAAAACAGCTCAGGTCTGCTTGTGGGTATGCCCAAGGGCTTTACTGATGAAAAGAAAAGCTATGACTGGGGTCATTAAGAGTGTCAGAAGTTAGGCAACAGCTTAGTGAGGAAGGTTTGAGAATCTTGATTTGGATGCCTAAAGAAACATGCAGGCTTTAATTTTTTCTAAGGAGTCTTAGGCACCATACCTAACTGCTCCTATATGCCAGGTGACAGGTTTGTCATTGAGATTAAAAGGTCTTTGGAGTGGTAGTTTCCATCAGCATGCTTCCCAGCCCAGCTGCCAAATGTAAAATCAGAAACATAGATTGATCAAATAAAAATAATAATAAATGACAGCTGAGAGACTGGTACTAAGACTCAAGTCTGTGAAAACGTTGGTTGTTAAAACATTACTTAAACACCCAGGCTGTCAGTTGAACCAACAAAACAACCATTGAGTCTTTTGAGAAATTGTGGGAGATGGATAGGTTGGTTAAAAAAGAACAAGATTACCAAAGCAGATACAGGGTGGAGAATAAACTAACTCCTTACCTACATTACTATGGAGTGGGTATGTGGTTTATTGCTGCTGACAAATTAGTAGGAAGTCGAGGAAATTTGACCTAGTGTAGATGAAAAAGTTGGTCATAAAAGAATTCAGGAAAAAGCCTTTGCCAAGTAAATTAAATGGTAGTTACTGAACTAGCTACAACACTAGGTACTAGCTGGCTTTCAGCAATGTCACCTTGGTTGAATCTGAACCTGACCACAGCCTCTTGGTCACCACAAGAAATACCATCCAACCTTTTAGAGCCTCTTTACAAATAATTTTTCTAGCTTCTCGTATAAAAAGTACTGCTTATTCTAGTAGCCTGCTTCTACTCTAAAGGAGAAATTAAATCCAAGGACTTTCAAATGTACTCATATATTATTACTAGTGGCTTAAAATGAGCCTTTAATTGCAAATCTTGGTGTGTCTTTCATTAATCAGGGATTTGTTTAACTTCAACTTGAAAGCAGTATTTTAGGTTAACTAAACATGATATTTAAATGTTCCTAAAACATCTCTTGGGCTACTGCCTAATCACGGAAGTTGGTATAGCAAGAATGTGCATCAAATATCTGCCTGAAATATCTTCAGAGTGTAAAACCTAGAGGTGTTGGCAGTCTGTCTCTGCATACCAGTGGTTAGATTTAGCAAGACTGTTATGCTTTATAACACATGGAAGTGTGACCAGGGTGTTCATTAGGTTCATAATGAACCCAATAGCTGATGAGTTAAGACTCTTTTACGTCTAAAAATGCCTCCTTAAATCTAAGATCTCAGTTCATCTTTACTGCTACTCCTGTCCTCACTCTGAAAAGGAGTGTCTAATTAGCAGTCACAGAAAGGGCAGAGCTACAACAGCTTTGAGCCAGCTGACTGCAATAGCTTCAGCTGTTTATCTGTGCTCAGCACAGGGTAACTGCATTGTTGCTGCAAGGTAGCTGTACCCAGGACACAACGTGGGAGGGGTGAATAAGACTCATCTTCATCAACGGTGAGAAGTTAAATTTTTATGCCTTCACTTTTTCTTTTTAGATTAAAAAAATTGTGTCAGTGAAGTTCTTAATCCAGTGTTCTTAGTCTTGCTTATTTTGACTGTTTTGATCCTAGAACATTAGCAGATCAGATGTACAGTCAGTCTGGTCCAAAACACTGTGGAAATATTCAGTGTACAAAAGAATGCAGCAGATAGTCCTAATAGTGTATTATACAAAGATCACTTGTTATAAAATGAATAAAGAAAAAAATGCCACCACCCAGATTTTGTAGCTTTCCACCAAGTTCCAATTAGAACTGGGATATAAGGGACAATAACTTACTATTTGTCACAGTAATTAGTGAGAGTGTTATGAACTTAAGACTTTTTGGGCAGGGCACAAAGAATGGAAAATCTTAGCTAAATGAAATAATGATCTCCTTTCATTTAGCTTACTGTGCAAACACTTCTGTAACCAGAAGCTGCCTCAGTCAGTTTAACCAGTCAGGGGACCAGGCATGTGTGATGGGATGTGCAGTCATAAAAGAAGAGGTGATTGCTACAAGCATGATGAGCTGTGAAGGTTTCAGGCTTCTAGAAAGAAGTTTAAAAAGGAGAGACTCATTCTCTAAGAGCAGAGCACGTATTTGCTGTGCAAATGTAAACTTACTACAGACTTCCCACAAGAAGGAGGCCCTAAAGTGGGAGGGCTGTCTTCTTAGCCTGATTTAACCCAGGTTTTTCCAAATAGCAGTCATCTGAAAATATCTACTTATTTCAGGCTCTGTAGAGCCCTGAGGCAGTAGGAACTGTTGAGAAGTGTCTCCAGAAAAGGAAAAAAAGTCTGGTCCTAAGGATCCAGGATGTGCAATCTACTAATGAATGGAGCTTTATGAAGCATTTCTGCACAACTGTAGATGAAATTTAATTATATAAAAGGATTGCAAATCACTGATCCAATTACATAACCTACCTATGGCTGAAAACAAGTACTGGATACAATATTTTGCAGCTTCTGCTGTGTAGTAGGTGCACACCCTTTGTTTTCAGTTGGCTTTCAGGTATGCTAGAATGAGCAGGGTAATCATGATCCAGATAAAAGGCTAGATCACCTGAAAACTTCGTTGCAGGGTTGGCAAATTGGCCCAAGGACAATGGTTCTGTAAGCATCAAGAGAACTGAAGACCAGTTTCTTTGAACTTGTATCTACTGACTGACTTCAAGCATATTAATAGAAAGATGTAACTTCAGTTTAGTCCTCTTGTATCCATGGAAGATACAGTAATTTTCTTTATCTTTGGGAAAAATTCTGTGCAGCTTGTGTAATTTTCTGTAAATGAGAGGAATTTGCATCCTTTTCTAGATAACAGATCTTGTAACATCTTGTTCTGGTTTTATGTTTCTTCTTAGCCTTTCTCTCAAGGAAGACAACAAAAATCTTTCTTCTCTGACCAGCTGCCTATTTTCATGGTAGGAATTTGCAATCTCTTAGACTGCATGCTAAATCTGGCTGCAGCTGATGAATGGTTTTAAAAGCTTTTCTGGGTGAAGGTGGGTGTAGGCAGGGTGTGCTGGCACAAGCCTTTCCCTCCCTGGAACTTTAGGCTTCTATATAGGAAACCTATCTAAGGCAGAGAAAAACTGTACATCGTACATTCACCTGAAAAACACTCTGACACTTGTATTTCTATAATTCTTGGCCGTAGAAACACCAGCCAATCATCACTTCTGACATCTTAATCGTTACTTGGCTTAATATCTCCAAAGGGACTTAACTTTGCAGAGCACAGATGTTCATAACTCAGAAATGGGCCTCCTGAAGATGATCTCAAGCTGAACAACAGTGTAAGCTAACTTTTACATTTCTTAAACTCTCTGGAGGCCCACTTCAAGCATGGGTCAAGTCCTGCAAGACAGCAAAGATCTCCTGGAAGTTGTTCAGTTCTTTCTGAACTTACTAACTTGAAGAAGGGTTAGATTTCTCAGGCAAAGTAAACTAAGCTCTGCCAGATCAGTGTGAGATACAAAAGGGACACACTGCTCATCAAGTAAAGCACACATCAAGTGCTCATCAAGTAACTCCTGTGCAGCTGGGTTTGCTGTTTCCCTTTTGCAGCTATTTGCACCGCACAGACAGGCTTAGGTTGGCATAACTAGCATATCTGTTCCAAATCTTGCATTTGTGCACCTAATGGTTTTGGGCTCCCTTTGCAGTATTTCCCTTGTCCTGCATTTCTTGACAACTGCAACACTTCTGTGTTTTTCTGTTTCTTTTGGCTGCCTAGAGAACACTTTATTCCTTCATACATACACATAATTCTGACAAGCCTGAAAGCAAGTCTAAGGATTTGGGGATCACTCATACATAGAAATGACTTAGAAGCAACTCAAAGTTGTCTTTCCCTCCTGCAGTTAAACAAACCCAGTGTCTAGACTGAAAATGTACAGCACTCATAAGCTGTCCTGTTCAAAAATATGAAGCTCTCAGCATGATGTAGTACTGTGCCTGTTTCTAAATTGGTCGCTGATTTCCATGCCAAAAGTTATGGATGAGTCCTGTGAATGCCAGCATTTGTCCCAGCCTTTCTAGCTCTTTACATTACTAAGCATCACATTTTGCCAAGAGTAGGATGAGTTTCAATTCACATTTTTGTTGAAAGGCAATTAAGTAAATACTACCAGTTGTTTCACATACCATACAGTCTTTTCACTGGCAATGTGAGGCATTTTAATCCCTGAACCAGTCTCCTTGGATAAGTTTTAAAAATCTTTGCAGCTTTCTGAGTTATTGTATTTTACAGAATTCTTAAACTAAGATATACATACAAGTAGTATGTAAGCAGCTTTCAAGTGTACATGATTTGCCATAATGCCTGGGATGCTTCTGCCAGCTGCTATTTTGGTTGATAACAGCACTGACAAGAAGTAATTGGGGTTGGCTTCCCCTCCAGCTCTTTAACCATGGATAAAGACTCTTTGGGTCTCATTTTGAGACAGGGGTTACTTTAAGCACTGCAAAGGGCTTAAAGGCCTGCTTAAAACATATATCCTTAATTTTACAAGCACAAGTGTTTTTACAAACATTAGTCCTTTGATGGCTTATCATAGTTTATCAATTCCAACACCACTTCTAATAACTGTATAAGTCTCACTGTCACTTTAAATTCCTTTGGTAAACAGAAAACATGGAATTAGATTAGTAACTTCCTGCTTCCTTTATTAAGCTACGCAGTGAGATTTTTGCAGTCAATTTCTTTTGCAATAAATAAAAAAATAAATATACACTAACTTAGTGGTGTGGCAAAGTGATTACTAAGTGTGTTACTCACATTTTTCTGAGTGCTCATGTAAACAAACTTGACTATCACCACTGCCCCAATCAAAACCACTGTGGAAAGAATAGCATGTCACTTTCTCCCCTCTCCCAGTTTTGTCTCCAGTTTTCAGAATAGGCTTGAAAAACAGTAACTAAAAAAAAACCCTACTTCTGTTGTTCTGTACACTAAACTGTTTGAAAAGTCCAGCAAGCAAGTAGCTTTTGATCTGACAGGAACTGAGCAGTACTACTGAAGTAAATGAGATCACATTTTTCACAGCAGCCTCTCTAAACATTCAAAGTATCACAAACATTCAAAAGCCTCTTTAGAATTAGCCATACAGTTCACAGAGGGATTAAAAAAAAGTCTCCTTACAAATATGTCTCCTTACAAATATCTCTGTGTGTGTAGATGCTACTACTAAATTATGAAAATAACCTTCTAACTGCACCTGTATTTATGTTTCATTTGAATATTTTAAACTTCATAAAGTATTAATTTGAAGTTGTGCTAAATTAACACTATTTTTAGAAACCCTCAAGTTTAGATATTGACTCCTTAAGACGGCAACAACTCTAGCAAGAAGCCAAATTTTTCCTCACAAAATTTTAAGACTTAAAGCTAGGAGACCAGTGTACTACCTTTTGTGTTAACACAAAACTTTCTTGATTGAGTGTCTCCATTGTAGTTCTACCATCTGACAACCCTAAATGCTTCTGACTTGCTTAAGTGTGTGGAATATTTTTAAATAAATGTAATTAGCATGAGAGTGCAGTTTTCTGAACAGCTTGAAAAAGCTACTAAAGTAGTGAGGAGTTGCTACTTCAGCAGTGATGCTTTTTGTCATTAGATGAGATAACTAATACCAGTCAGCCAAAGACTAAATAAATATGCATTGTAGCTCAGAAGTCCATGTAAGCACAAGAACTGAACCTGTATAGATTTGTGCTGGTCTGAACCTGTCTGTGCCAGACTGGTCATACCATTTTATAAGCAAGTCCAGCCAACAGGATAACCAGGCTTTCAGGCATAGTTTGTGCTGCTGCAATCCTGAAAAGATATTATCAGGAAGCAGCAATCTTGTTTTTGCTAGCTCTACCAGCATAACAAGGGAGTGACTCTCTGAAGTTACTTGCAAACTTTGAGAGGGAAAACTGGTATTTGCTATTCTAATACACCAGCAGTGCAACCTGTTCTCTCTTTCTTGATGTATTGCTGCTATATTTAAGCTAACATTAAAAATAGCTTTCCTGTGAATTGTAAACCTAAGCATATATATGAGATGCAGTCTCCATATTCCAAGTGCTTTTATGATGCGGATTAGCAAGTTCTCAATAAATTAAAATTTTCTTTACCTACCAAATCTGGTTTCCGTTTGTAGGTCAGAGGAAGAGAGTAAAGTATGGAGTGTAGTGTTGTTAGCACAGAGGAGATCCAAGACTGCCGAACCTCCCGGCTTCTGGGAATGCGATCAAGGCTGAACTGCAAAAGAGCACAAGGAGCGGAGCTGTTACTGTCCTGAGAACGCTGCGGCTCCCTCCCATTGAACCTGCCTGTGCCAGCCTTTTCAGTTTTACTTTTCTCAGTCTAGATTGGGAACGTTTGTGCATAAAAAGTATCCAGTAAACACAAAGCAGCGAGAAACGCTGGAGCTCGGTGCTGTGGTTTGTTCCCGTCTCGGGTTACCCCAAGCGCTGCCCGCAGAGCTGGGCGAGGGCGGCACCTCGTGGGCAGCGGCGGCGCTCGGACCGCGCCATCCGGCATCCCTCCTCCGGCATCCTTCCTCCAGCATCCCTCCTCAGCATCCCTCCTCCGGCATCCCTCCTCAGCATCCCTCCTCAGCATCCCTTCCTCCGGCATCCCTCCTTCGGCATCCCTTCCTCCGGCATCCTTCCTCCAGCATCCCTCCTCCGGCATCCTTCCCTCCGGCATCCCTCCTCAGCATCCCTCCTCCGGCATCCCTCCTCAGCATCCCTCCCTCCAGCATCCCTCCTCCGGCATTCCTCCTCCGGCATCCCTTCCTCCGGCATCCCTCCCTCCAGCATCCCTCCTCAGCATCCCTCCTCAGCATCCCTTCCTCCAGCATCCCTCCTCCGGCATCCCTCCTCAGCATCCCTCCTCGTCATCCCTCCTCAGCATCCCTCCTCGTCATCCCTCCTCAGCATCCCTCCCTCCAGCATCCCTCCTCCGGCATCCCTCCTCAGCATCCCTCCTCCAGCATCCCTCCTCCGGCATCCCTTCCTCCGGCATCCCTCCTCCGGCATCCCTCCCTCCAGCATCCCTCCTCCGGCATCCCTCCTCCGGCATCCATCTCCAGCAGCCAGCCCCAACCTCCCGGGGCCCTCCTGCTGAAGGAAATGCTCTGCTCAGGCCCACAGAGTGCCATTACAAATGTAGAAGCAAATATCACCATCCTTTAAGAGAGTGCTCGGTGGGCATTCAAAAGGTATGCATGGTGTATATTCAAAATGCAAAATATTTGCATCAAGAAACAGGAAAGAGCATCTTATCATTAAATAAAAAGCAGGTAAAGAAGTAACTTTTCTTTGTTCTTTCCCTAAATGAAGATTATTCACTGTGTGTAAAAGGTATTAAATCAATAAAGCAAGGATGTTTTCCTTTTGTGTTTAAACCCTGGGAGCAGTTGTTAGGCTGCCTGCCCTCCTTGCAGATGCTTTTACCTCAATGCAGAGCAGCTACACCTAGGAATTATTGCTGCTGAGAAGGCACTCCTGCTGCCAAGAACATTTTTGACTGTTTAAATGAAAGACAAACGTAGTGGCTGCAGTGCAGTGTTCAGTGATGCTGACATGGAGACAGGGGTTGTTACACCACATAGGATACCAGATCACCACCACTATGGAAGAACTTACACAGGGTGTGAGTAACTCTAAACACTGAAAATTGCCCAGTTATTTCATGTGCACATTGCTAACTGTCATAGCTAGTCCTGGTAATTTTTGCCCCTGAAAGAGGATGTTAACAAAAGCTGTATGGTAAATACAAACTATTACTATAGAAACTAAATACAAATTCAGAATGTTAATTTTCTTGACTATCTTGTTTCATTATGATATGTTCTTCTTACAAACTGATTCTTTTGTTTTATTTGCAGGTGTTGAAAATCTGCACTATTCTGACAACAGAATATGGAAAAATAAACATGCCCCCTGGTCCTTATTCAACAAGTTTCTGGTTATCACTGCCTCTGTTTCTTAAAGCTTTGGAAGAGTTCTGGTGATAAAAAGAAATGTCCTAAGTGGAGTTTAGACCCTTGCATAGCACTCAGCCCTGCAAGAAATATGGGTATGATATGGTGGTTTTAGGTAGATCAAGGTCCAGTGGAACCATTCAGATGAACCCCCACTGTAGAGAATGGTGTTAAAGAGTATTTGACAAAAAATCATAGGTGATTTTCATCATCATTAATAAACCCAAATAATTTCAGTAGAACTTGGCTAGGAATTTACTTGGAGAATTCAAGTAAAGACCAAGCTGATTTTATCTACACTTTTAAAAAAACATGCTGGGAACTCTGCACATCAGTGTCTATGTCATGTTAGAAATTCAGTCCATACATCAAACAACTCCTAGGTATTAAAATGAAAAAACAAAACTGGGGGGTTTTGTTGCTATTTGTTTGTTTAAAAGCCACTGCCAGATGCTTCTGTAATCCCAGCCTCTCATCTCAAGAAGTACTGTCAAAGTTCCAAAGATACATCCTGTATATTTTGCTGGAATGCTGCATAGTATGTCTGATACCAGAAAAAGATTTCTCCCCTATCTACCATGGTGTCATGTTGCATCTTTTTTCTTTACATCTTTAATGCCCTCAGAATTTTTTTTTCTAATTTGAAAACAAGTGTTCCAAACTGGTAGGTCTGTAATACAATTTCAGAACCAGTGATGTAGTCCTTTACCTAGTTAATATTGTTGTTTTGCAAGGATGCAAGGAAAAGCTGGAGGAAAACTGCAACTGCTGTGAATTATTATAATATGCTCAGCTGAACACAGGGCAATGCTTGCAAAGAAACTCAGTTTGCATAATTCTTTTTCATTAGGAGAAACAAGATTTCTTAGCATAGTACCTCTCATGAAATGGAAAAGAATTATATGGTCAGGTTTATGTAAAGGTTACTTAATCTGGTTGCTCATCTCAGACATGACCAATAGAGGTACAGGAATTCATGTTCCTCAGTCTACAAATACAAATATGTTGTCAGCAGCTGAAACAGGTTCGCTATGAGCATAGAAAGTTCCCTGAGTAACAACTCTGGGGACATCCATGTGGAATAGCTGTGGTTAGCTATAGGGGGAAGCAGAGAACAAAGAGGCCAGTGATAGCAGGACCAGAGACTTTTCATAAGGAGGCATTTTTTAATTTCTTTTTCAAGAGACTTAGTGGGTGGACGTGCAGCATTTTTCTTCTTGTAAGTAAGCTGTTCATTCTGGCTTTCTTTCCTTCTCCCTGAATAGCTGTTAGAACAGAGCTAGATGACAGAGCAAAAAGAAAACTATTTTGAGGGGTGGGAAGGTATGTGTGTTTAATTTTCTCTTATATCACTGGTTTTCTGTTACATCATTACTGTAATTTTTCTTCCATCTGGTCCCTAGTTCTGGAAAAATCTACTTCCTTAACAGGATGAGGAAGAGAATGACCATGTGTTGAAGCATTCAGACTTCTCCCTTTCGTTTAGGCAAAGCTGCAAGAAGCTTCTAAGACATATTTTTAAATGTCTGATGATCTCCAGTGTCCCCAATAACAAAACACACACAGTGTGTGTGTGTGAAACAACACTCTGAAATCTAGCAAATATATATTACAGGCATGTGATATTTACTTTCCAAAATTTCTTTCATTTTCACTCTAAATACTTTTGCTCACTAGAAAGAGAATGGTCAAAGGAAAATGAGCATCTGTTATCCAGACATCAAACTCAGATGCAGCCAAAAACGTTCCTCTGGCTTTCAGTGTTGAGGGAAAATATAACTACAGGATCTGTTAGTAGTTGGAGGGGTTATAAAAGAGAAGCTGCTTAACAAAAATAAGTGAGCTATGAAAACTACATAACCTTTTAATACTGAAAATATATATCCTTAAGAAATCTAATAATTTAGGGTTGGATATACTTCAGGTGAGTGAATGAGACCGTGTGAAGTGCTTTTTACCCAACAACATGTCCCTGAACAGGAAATACCTCTCGTCACTTTAGTAAACATTCATCCTTGGTGCACAATGAGACTTGAAAGTTGTGGTAAACAAGCTTAAAAATGTCATTCCTTAGTGAGCCTGTGGTTCACCTTAGCAGAAGTTGCCTTACATTAAAAGGGTTTATTCTGAAAATCATTGGTACTGAGTCCCACAGTCTCTTGCCCCAAGAGCACTGTTGAAAACAATGGAAATGCACCAGATGAAATCAATACCATGCAAATAATTAATTTACTGTGTGTTGTATTATTTGCTCAAAAGGACTTACATTTTTTCTAGTCAAAACATTATTTTCCATTGTACTTATTCCACTCATACTTTCTACTAATTTCACTGGATATCAGATCACACTTTAGGTAAGCAGTTATGCTGCTCTCTGTTAATCATACAGCAAACTAGCTGAAAGCAAGCAAACATCTGAGAAAAAAATAAACAAGATATTTTAATGATTTTTTTCATGATTTTTAGGAGTTCAGCATTTGCTCCAATCTTCAGCCAGAAAACTGACATTCAGAGGCCTTGCATTCCTTTTAAACACACACTTAATACTTCATTTTAAAAATACAACCAAGGTAGTCTAGAAACATACAAAGTCAATAAAATTTAAATTAAGGTTTTCTTAGATAAAATATTTTTATATATAATTTTTTTCCAAAAACTACTATGTTCCACTGAGGGAAGTGCCAACCAGGAAAAAAAAATCCCCTCTGCAACATTTTTGTCACAGTATTCTTATAGCTACAAGTAACACTTGTATAAACATCCTTTCAAAGAATCATTTCCAAATTGCCTTGAATTAGAATGTCAAGATCATTTTTCTGACATGAGTATTAACAAGTTACCTGGGACTCGGAGAATGTTTCAGCCCTTTTCTGTTCAAAAGAACGTATTTTAGCTTCACTCATCTTATCTGAGTCTGCCAAAACATAATGTCTGGGAGAGTATGACTCTGACAAACAGCTAAGTAACCTCAGGATTTCTGTTGTGTGCCCACCTGTAAAACAAAACAAACTGCAATTAATATGTGAAAAATTTCATGACTTTCCATTTCTACAGCTGAATCAGTCACTTTCCATTTTAAAGCATATTAGCATTACTACTACCAGTGAGAAAGTATCTTCTGAGAGTAAAGGATTCAACTAGAGGATGGCTGAGACTGTTTAAGTAACATGGAGGGAACTCGGCTCACAGGGAATTGGTATTGATGGACATTTTCCAGTGAAATGGGACTGGACAGAGTCACACAGGAGTTTGATGTTTGTGTTTAATGTCCTGTTCACAGCGCAGAACTGGGCAAAGAGTGACACTGTGCTCTGCACTCAAAGGCCACCCCATGGGGCCAGAGTGAAGCTGGGCAGGATCTGGCTCAGAGCTGCACCTTGGAAGCAGAGCTGCCCCTGCCCTGTGCCCAGAGCTGTGACCTGCCAGAGCAGGGCTGTGCTGCCCCAGCTTGCCACACTGAAACCAGCCCCAGCAGTGTCACCCTGCAGCCACAGCGATGCCAGCCCCAGCAGTGTCACCTGGCAGCCCCAGCAGTGTCACCTGGCAGCCCCAGCAGGGTGGCTGCTGGGTGCTGACAGAACAAACAGTCCTGCTCTGAGCACTGCCCTTGAACGGGTCTTCACAACCTTCTAACTGCAGGGTCACACTGTCCCGGAGCTAAACTGGCACTAAACCAGGGAGAAGGGGAGGCTGTACATACTGTGCTTTTTGGGAGCTGGGTAATTTTTTTTTTTTTTTTTTTTTGTCATTTGAGTTTCCTGAAAAGAAGTTAGAGGGCTATTGTAAGAGTGGAAGGGGAGGAGAAGGAAGATTGTGTGTGTAGGTAAAGTGGAGCAGTCTCACCTTTTATCTGTTGAACTGCATCAGATCAACATGAAACCACACCCATAAATACTTAATGTAAGTGTTTATTGGACGTGTTGCTTTTCACTCTGCTAGAAGGTGCAGCCCAAAGCAGTAAACTAAATTAATTCCTACTGCCTCCTGCTGCTCTGTGTCACTAGGCTCCCAAGAGACCTTTTTTGCACAGGTTAAACACTCATAGCTGGTGAACCACTGACAACAAGGAGAGCTATGTTGCAGCACTGCACTCGACTTCGTCACCTTTCCATACAATTTCATGTGGTATTTTTCAAATATGTTTGGAGATATTTTCTCCTGAGTGCTGTTTGTTAAAGGTTTCACAAATTTTAATGCAACCAGCTGAGCAGTCACAGAACAGCAGGAAACTTCTGCTAAAAAGTCTCAAAGAACAGGCTTGAACATTACATGAATCTTAACTGACGTGTATTATTTCACCTGGTAAGCTTATGTATAGTGGAAGTATTCTTTTAATACAGACAAACTAGATTCCAAAGGATTGAAGGGAAAAAACACACATTTCCAGCCCTAGTGGAAGTAAAGATGACCTGAAAAATTATAAACCTGCCAGTCAAACTCAGATGCAGAAAGATCTCAGGATTTTTACTCAGTGAGTGTACAAAAACCAAAGGGATACCGAGGTGCTGAAATCACAGCTAGCCTGTATTTGTCAACTGCAAATTTTTAAAATAATTTTTTTTGGAGGTAAATTAATTGCCCTTCAACTCTGATACCTTTCGACAAGGTAACAAGGAGTAGCAGATGTGTTCACGCCCTTTAGCGAGGGCTGACATTTTTGTCTCTGATGGATCCACGTGCGACTCTTGTAAGTAAATCACAGCAGCGTGGTTTACTTTTTTTTGGTCGGAATGCAAAACGCCACGTCTGTAAGGGGCGTGCCAGCCTTTGGAACGCCGAGCCTGCATCGCCACCGCAATCTTCAGTCACAACACCGAGCAGCTGCACTGCTCAGCCCTGCACCAGCTTATCGCGGCCTTCGTGCGTGACTCTGGTGAAAGGCGAAACAATCACTCAAATCCAGAAACAAAACACCCAGAGGCAGGCGGCGGCCCCGAGGACACCCGGCCCGACGGGACCGCAGGAGCTGCCGTGGTGTGGCCCCGGCTCCTGGCACACGCACCCGACTACAACTCCCGGCATGCACCAAGGCATAGCGGCAGCGCTGCGCTAGCCGCTTCTCGCGCTGCATGCCGGGACTCGTAGTTCCAAGAACTTGGAGAGGCAGCTCTACGGCGCCACCCGCTCCTGCCGGCAGCAACCCCACTCACCAGAGCCGGCCACCACCAGGACACTGAACGGAGGCGTCCGCCGACCGCGGCGCCTCCTATCCAGGAGCACTAACGGGACAAGCAGTAAGGAGAGGAGGAGGAGCAGGAGAACGACGACGGGCAGCTGCTCCATGCGCGGCGGGAGCCACCTCTCGCGGAAGCGGCAGTGGCACCTCCCCCGTACGGCGGCCGGCGCGGTTCAAACTTCCGCGCGCTCTGAGCGCGGTAGGGGTGGCTCCGGGGCTGACAGGGGCAGCGGGCCCGGGCGCCGTGATGCGGCGTGAGGGCTTCTCCGTGTGCCCGCCCGGTGCTTCCCGCCTCCGGGCACCCGCTGCCCCCCAGCCAGCGTCCGGAGCTACGAAATACCGCCGTAAGCGCGGGGTTGAATGAGAGCCGGCGCTCCCAGGGCCCGCAGGCTGAGCCTCCCACTCTGCACGGGCTGCAGGAGCTGAGACAGGCCTGTCTGCCTTAGCACGGGCTGCAGGAGCTGAGACAGGCCTGCCTGTCTTAGCACGGGCTGCAGGAGCCATGGGGCTCCGTGACATTCACAATTCCTGCAGGAGCTGAGACAGGCCTGCCTGCCTTAGCACAGGATGGTGCAGGAGCTGGGCCAGGCCTGCCTGCCTTAGCACGGGATGGTGCAGGAGCTGGGCCAGGCCTACCTTAGCACAGGCTGCAGGAGCCATGGGACTCCGTGACATGCACAATTCCTGCAGTAGCAGGATTCCTATGTGATATTCATCCAGGTATGTCTGCTTACATGCAGCTGTAATGTTATACAGCCTACAGTAATGCATAAAATAAAAAATATTAACATTTAACTGCTTGGCCTGAGTCTAGTTTTCATTCATGGTAATCCTTAAACTTTTTATTTCAGTAAGAAGCATGGAGCAACAGATCAGCACTCTTTGTGCCTCCGTCAGCATCCAGCCTTTGTTGGGAGATAGTGATGATTCAGCCGCTAAGCTAATCTCAGATGCGACATGTGTTTGCTAGAAAGAGTAAGATACTGCATTTTATGATTAGGAAAGAGTTTGTTCATCACTGCCCTTAAATTATCTGCCAGGGAGCATGGCCCTCCTCTTGGCCAGTGAGTCAGGAGAATGAACTCTGGAGCTTTATGGAGAGGTTTGATGCTACTGCTTTATGGGGTGAGTTGTCACACATGAAATGTGACAGCTGTGCATTTGTACCGCAACACAATAGATCAAACACATTGCAATTCTGCATCTGCCTGCCATGGCTTCTCTGACTGGTTTTTCCCCCTCTTACTCCTTCTGAACAAATTGGACTTTTTGTATCCCTACCAGCCTTGGAAGCTTAATGTTTCTTTCTCATTTTTAACAAAGATGTTCTAGTTGTGGATTCCAATGGTTGTTGCATGTCATACTAGTAAAAGATACAACTTTTCACTTAGAAATATCTGAAGTTAATCTTTCTGATTCATTCTTCACAGCTCTACAGATTATGTTTTTTTTCTTGATGTCTCTGTAGCATATAATTTTGCAGTTGCTTTAAGCAGAGAGTATTAAAAACAGTATTACCATGGTAAGCTTGTCTTCCACCCAAATGAGTAACCTCACAAAAAGTATCTCCCTGCCTAGTCATTGTTGACATTTGGAAGCAACAAGGTTTTAATTAAAAGTTCTGTTGATGCGTAAATTTCCAAAAGTAATTTTGATTTCCACTTAATTAGCTACATAAAACTAATGAGTAGGGACAATAGAGTACAAGTCAATGACAGAAGAAAGTACCATAATACCTTTTCAGGACATAAACTACTAGGTTAAAATAAGACAGCAAGTTCTATGGACAATTTAAATACTAATTTTGTCTATGGTCGTCTTTTCCCCACTTGTAGTCTCTTCAGTGAAAATAAATGGCATTGATGTAGAATTTATCCTGGCTACCACAGCAGGTGTAGCTAGCAATTGTTTTATTTAAGATGGCTTTTTCCAAGACTCCTCAAGGTCTTTCCTTTGCTCTATTTTTTCTTACCATAAATGTTAAAAAACTGTTTTCATTAGGCATTTTATTCCAAGGAACAGTCCTGGAAACTCAGCAGAAGAAATTAATATAAAAAGATTCAATTTCTTTTCTTCTTTTCATGTTATTTGTTCTGTGTGTATATACTTCCCCTTCTAATGCAGAATTCTTCTGTAAATGTATTTGGTGAAATAAATGAGAAACTGACCTAAAACCAGGGAAATTAGAAGGCATTTAAAAATAAGAGGGAAAAATAAAGAGTGATGCAGACCTAGTCTTTGGAGTAGACAGTTTCTTGGATGCAGAGCAAAGGTTTTGACTTTCAAGGAGTCTAAAAAGCTAAGCAGTGAGTTTGCCTCATAAACTACAGCTAGTACTTGAAGTCTGCTAACTCAGTGTTAAATTTGCAAGAGTAAGGGATATAGTTTTCAAGTAGTATCCACAGAAGATTGCAAAGCTTGTGGGAGGATTCAGAATTTGGTAAGACTGGTCAAAATAATTAAAAGACTGAGGAAACAACTGATACCTAGTTGCAATAAAGTTTTGTGGATTTTTTTTTTTCATTGTGAAAACTGAGCAGAGCTCGTGGAGATCCCTTTTGCAATGTACCACTGCTATTTATGCCTTTTCTCAGTAGGATATAGGTGTATTTGTGTTTTTTCATCATGGCAACTCCCTGCTCCCTTGATACCATGTTCTGAACCTGGGAGACTTCAGTGCAACAACTGTTAACAGTCCTGAAGACAGCAGGTTGCTGTCTGCTCCTCCAGGTGTGTGCTGAATGCTTAGCCATGATTCCAGTCTGGAAAGTGCCTTGAGAATCATCTCAGCTTCAGGTGTGAAGTTAGTATGAAAAGCAAAGTTTAGCACATGGCTGTGTTAGCTAAGTAATGTGAAACAGGTGAAGTTCAGGGTTTCCAGGAGGAAGGCAGTGATTAGTGCTGGAAAAATCTGCAAAAATCACTGCAGATACTGCAAGTGACCTGTGTGTCTGGGAGGAAGTGGGGCACTTGGTCTGGACAGTCATTCAACAGAAAATGATGCAGGTGCAAAGGCTGCCTCTGACACCTCTGCTACTGATGCAGGAAGTTTGCGTTGAACTTCTTTACTGGTGGAGAAATGAACCACACTTGTTCTAAATAATTGGTCACTGTTGTCTAACTCTGAAACTCTTGAACAGGAAAAAATAGGTACAGTATTTTTCCATGTATCACTTGTGAGACAATGTTCTGAAGAAAGATGTGCTGCTCTCCTTTTTATATGTGAATATTCTGTGTGGAAGCCTCCTGGTACCTGGGATGCATGTTTCCTTTGAAAGTTACCCTGCTGGGTACTAAAGGAAACTGAGCAAGGCTTGCTCTTTGTGTTTCAGGTTCTTTTGTCTCCAACAGGAAAAGCTGTAATTGGAATATAAATAAAACTATTTTTTTCCCTGAAATGAAATGTAGACAGCTTTGGCTATCTCACAGTAATTCCCTTTCTGAGTTTCCATCTGTAAGTGATCTAACTCTTAACTGTTAAACAAGAATCTTTCATTCAACTGAAATACACCTTATATTCATGATTTCTTAAATGGCTCTTTGAATACTTGTGATGTTTGGGGTTTTTTTCCTTCTAATTATGGGTTCTAAAATTACACCTATGAACAAGAGTGAGTGTACTGTTTTCTAAAATGAGGTCATTTTTTTCTTGTTTTGGCTTAGAGTGCAGCTCCACAAACAGTTGCATCAGCACTACCGATGAGTAAACTAGCAAAATGGTAGAAGCAGTTGGGTGAGAAAAAGAGCAGGAATCACTTGGGCTTTGCTACTGGAAAAAATTGTCATGTGGAACCATTTATCATGTTAAACCTCAGTAATTCATTTAAATGAATCTAAATATTATTCTTAGTTTCTGCATGATACTTTAATAGAAGTGATTTGTAAGAACACATATGTTACATAAGTAAACTTGTTATTTTTTGCCAGAAGCAATTATATCTTTTTATGTGCTTGTGGTGTTTTTAGAAACACTGTGAGAAGTGGTATGCTCTTTGATTAGCCAAAACCTGAAGGCTTCTAACTGGGTTTCTCATAGTTCTTTAATATCAGAAATGCAAACTGCATCAGGAAGACTCTAGAAAAGCAATGACATCCTAAGTGTTGAAACAAGTTCTGTGGTTGGGAAAGAAAGGTATTTTTAAATTAGTCAGTGGAGCAGACCATTTGGGATCAACTGGAGACAAGCTATTGGCTGATCTCGCTTGAAGGCAGAGTTAGGATGTCACCAGAGCCAGTCTGTGGCAAAATTTGTCCCTTTAGACAGCTGCTACTTAGAATTGCTTTGGGCAAAGTGCAGTTTCACTTTCTTATGAGTCATTAGAATTAAAGGAATGTAATCTTAAAAGTCCTGAATTGTATTTGCAATCAATAGCAGCTGTAATATTGATGTTAACATTACAGTTAGTGCTGTGCTTCCTGGTATAAGGGCACTTCTTGTATATATTTCAGTCTCTTTTGTTTAGATAAAAAAATACAGAACTTGCAAACACTTAAACAATGCTTGTGTTAAATACCAAAAGAGTGAAACTGTATTCCCAAATAATAAGACTTATTCTGTATTAAAAACTTTTTCAAATTTTAATTTTTTTCCCATTCACATTTGCTTTTCTTTACGCTTTAATTTTCAGTGACAGACAGCAAAGTGGTTGTGAGTTTATAACAGCTCAATAAATAAGGTATCCTTCACTCCTACATTTTCCTCTTGTTGGCAATGTCAAGTTTTCTGAAAATAGTCTTTGGAAGCGGGAGAGGAGGCTGTTTTTAGAAATTTGTTTGGGTCTAAATACCACGTACAAATTTAGAATCAAAGCAACAATTTGTAAGGAGAATGTTTTTCCCTAGCAGGCATGAGCCACGCTGCCAGCCCATGTTTCTTTAACCTGCTGCATCTGAGAGCATGTCTGGAGGGCTGCTACGTGTGGTTTTGATGACACAAGGCGTTGTCACCATTTGGGTGCATTCTGAGTGTGCTTTTATGAAGCAGAAGCTTTTGTAGTAGACAGCACCGAAATTACATAATGCAACTTGTAATTACTGGGTAATGTGTTCAGGGAGCAGTCCCTGTAATGTAATGTAATGTAATGTAATGTAAAATAATGCTCTTCTATCTGTTCCAAAGGCCAGGAGAAAGAGTCTGCTGTTTCACTTCTTAAAAGTACTGAGTGGCCTGGAGGTCACTTGGGTGCCTCAGGCCACTTGGCCTGTAAAAATAAGGCCTTTTTTAAAACAAGCCTAAAAGTAGATTTGAAGTCTATTCTTAGTCTCTTGGAAATCTGTGTTCTGATCTGTAATTCTGAATGAAACTTGCAGGATACTTGGGGGCTAGGATGTAGAATTCTCTCTACCTATTCACTGCTGCTTTTTGACTGGGGTTTTCCTGCGCTTTCCATGTAAGCATCTGTAAGGAGCATGAGGATAAATGCACATTGGTTTAGCCTCTCCTGGGTTCCTGCTGTCAGAAAACTTGGCCACTGCTTGTGCAGGGAGATAGATGAGACCAGGCTATCAGCTTGTTTTGGGTGCACAGCTTTTCCTCTCTCAGACTGAAGCCCAGGCAGCTGTGGGGCTGCTGCTGCTGCTGTCCCAGCTCTGGGTTTGAGTGCTCAGCCCTCAGCATTCTTGGGCTTGAGGAAAGGGAGTCTCATCCTTCTGCCTTCTCTCCCTCCTCTCCTTATGAGCATTCAAAATGCAGCAGAACTGCCACCCTCCTCAGGAAGGAAATGTTCCTCAGTTGAAAGTGAGGACAGTTTTCTAAGCTGTTTAGGTTTCTAAAGGTCTAGCATTGAATTAATGCCATGCTGGAGCTGGAAATAACTGGTGATATTAAAAGAGAAGGGAAGATGTCTTCTGGTTTTGCTTTACACTGTGTTTCATTTTATTTTCTTCCCATTTTTCTTCATGCAGTTGTGTTTAAAAATATGTAATTTATTGACTGTTGTTTTGGGGATGTTGTCAGGTATGGCTGTGAATTTGGAGATTTGATCAAGTACTATTTAAATCAATTGAATGTAATGACTCTACTAGCTCTCAATGGAGATAAATGGAATTCTTTGCAGAGTTTGCAAGGGCTGCCAAAGGTATCCCAGTGTTTTGATTTCTGTGTGTTTGTGTATAATTCTTGCAAGACAAAAAAAAAAACCAATTTCAAGGTATGAAATTCTTTTTTATTCTTCTATCTGTTTAGTTAAAATATGTATGATGTCAAGCACAGGAAACCTTGATAAGAAAAACCTGGCACAGTTTAAAGTCCAGCTATTGCCAATATAATTTGTCCTCTGCACTGTACTTTAACAGTCTTTAATTATGTGATAAGATTTAAAAACAGATACCCCTCACTTTTTTTTCCATCAACTACAGCTGATGTGGAACACTGTTCTCTCTCTGTTTGACAGGGCAAGAAAAGAATGTGCTTGCCTTTGAGTTTTAATGAATGTTAGGAAATTATAAACCATTTGCATTAGTTACTGTGAATTTAATGCATCGTTAAGGTGTCAAGAGAGTTAGTTGGTCGACTCCAGTGCCTGTGAATTAAACAGTGATAATGAGACAATTGCTTAGAGTTAAGCTGTGGTATTAATTATTTAGCTGACTTGTGATTAATATATTACTGAAAAGAAAAAACTTTATACTTGTGGAAACACAAGTTTTATTTCAGCTTCCAATGTCAGCTTCCAATCTACTAACACTGACTAAAACAAATAAATGCAATAATTTCCAAAAAGAAACCTTGCTTGTGATTTCATACTTTTTTTTAGAATACTTTGAATAAAAATTATGTTATCTTTTTGATTATATATTTGTGTTTGAGGACTGGTACCATTGTAAATACAAGCAATTGTTAAGTAGCTAATAGTCAAGCCAAAAGCCTGTGTAAGTCTTGATGATGATGATTATTATTATCATTACTATTATTTAATTGATGAATTGTTTGTAACTGCAATTACTTTTAAAGAGTACTGTACACACAAAAGAAAAACCAGGTTTGTTCCAAGTGAAACTGGAGAGTGTGTGTGGAGCACAGTGTGGCCAGAGCTCACCTGACTTGCACTGCAGAATGTGGCGTTGAACTGGAATGTTTTGTCTGTGTATGTGCAGCTACAGTTGTCCAACATACCTTGAATTGTAAAGTTCCACTTTCAGTGGTGAGATTCCTGTTTCCACCGGAGCATAATTTGCAAACAGAAAAAGGGGACATTGCCAGAGGCACTAATGTCCCTTATTAAGCAAAGTAGATGAACAGGTGCTGAAATGTTGGCTCCTCAAGCAGTCCCAGTAGAGTTATTACAGAAAAATGTGTATGCTTGCAACAAAATAAAAGGAAATGGGTAACACTGAAAAAAACCACAACCAAGATGTTCTCATTTGTGTATATCACAGTGCAATTTTTCTGCAATTTATTCAGTTAGCCAGTATATTTGGTGCAATTCACAAAGTGACTTTTCAGATCCACTTATAATGTTTGCATGATACATTGTCATGGTGAAACTCTTCCACCTTAGCATTTTTTAATATCTATCTATCTATCTATCTATCTATCTATCTATCTATCTATCTATCTATCTATCTATCTATCTATCTCTAGGTATCTCACATATAGAATTAGGATTAATTTTGTCTTTATTTTTAGGTATTCTTGGGTTTTATAGTCAATATTTTTCTAGTATTTGTCTCATCAGTAAGGTATGGTGTTGAATAGTGTCATTGGAAGTAGAAACCTAAACAAAATTCCTCACTTGATTTGAAAGGCAAGCTTTCTTTCTGCACTTTAGCTCTACTGTATTTAATGTAGTTTCTTGTCTTTTTTCACCAGGATTGCTGTCTTAAATCTGAGATTTGAAAGAACATGGAGCATGATATCTTTCCTATGAGTAGAATTGTACAAAGGAACATAAATATGTAAGAATTAATATACAGAACAAGGCCTTGCGAATCACTGGAGCTCCTGATATCAATGCAGACTAACAATTAAACCCTAGGTAAGAATCTATAATAGTGCCAATGCAAAATTAGAAAATAATCACAATATTAACAAGTAGCAGTGCTAAAAGCAAAAGGGCTTTGCTAGAATTCATTATTAGTAAATAAAGGAATAATGAATAACACATTCCGGACCTTTTAGATGGACAAAAGTATGACATAAATTATATTTACTTTTGAAACAATATATAACACCACTTTAATATCTATTCCAAAATATGAAATGAAAAAGTTTTAATATTTAGGAAATGTCAATTTTAGTCATGTTCTCTGAAAAATATGTAATTATTACAAATACTATCAAGTACTGCTTTTGAGAACTATGTGGAAAACAATTTATTGCTTTTCTATTCAGTTTTAAAAAATAGATTTCAACAGCATTTAGACATATATAAAGGGAATATGGACCAGATTTTATTGTTTCTTGTGTCATCAAGCAATTTTCCTTCCTTGTTTTCTCAACGCTTTCACAGATCAGCAGAGGATCAAAAATTACTAAATGTGATAGAAAGTTTTTTGAAAAATCTGAAAAAATTGACAAAGTGTTCAGAAGGAATTATATTGTCTGAAGAAGTTGCTTGACCTGTTCAGGCAAACACATCTGCCATTAAAATATCCTTACAAGCCATTCTTTCCACTCTGTGGTGTGTGCTGAAAGAGGCACAGTGACTGTGCAGCTGCTGTGGCGTGTGCCAGAGTTTGGACTGAGCTTAGAAGCTATCTTTAGCATACAGATGAGTGATGCCATCCAAAGCACGTGCTCTGTCTTTTTACCTGAAAGTCTGATGCTGTCATATAAAACTAAATACCTTGTATCAACAAGCACTGTTTTGATCTGCATTTGAGTTATGCTGATTTTAATTACCAGTCAGAACGTTAAAACCCAGATTGCTTTCTGACCCTCTGTATGTTGAATTATTGGGAAATGTTTTGTTTGGTTTCAGCACTGCTTGGCACCAATTTTATTCTTTCTAATTGTATGCCATTACAAAGTACATCTTCTTCCTTTTCTGCTGTTCTGACATCATCAAATTCTAGTCACTACCCTGTTCTACAGTTTTCTTGTTGCTAAGAGCCTCGACTCACCAAGCAAAAGGAAATATGTGCATGTGAAGAAAAGAATCTGGTATTATTTCGAGATTCCTCCTGCTGTTTGTGGTGTGCTTCATGTTGGAGATTAGGAAACCAAGAAGTTTTCTAAATTTCAGAGCTCTCTGGCTAAGCCTTTGGGAACGAAATGCTTTCTCTAGATCCTTCTGGTTTGCAGATCCCAAAGATGCACCCAGTTACAGCTTTGTTTACTAAAGAGCCAAGGACACATTTAACACAGCTGCAGTACTGCCTCCATTATACTCCTTTGTGCAGGCACATCAGAGGGAAGAAAATGCATGCAGGAATGTGAGGTGGACAGTGAAGGAAGGGGGAGGGAGGGGAGGATAACTGCGAGGAGGAAGGAAATAAAGTGACAGAAAAGGAAAAGGTGATAGGAAAATAGAATATAAAATAGAAGGGGGGGGAAAGAGGAGACAGGATGACCTGGAAAAGAAAAAGAGACATGGCATTCCTGCGAATTGTGTGGCTAATACTCAGCACATCTGTCTTAATGTGGTTTGATGTCCTGTCATAATGCTGACGTGGTGCATCAGTGCAGGGGTTTCTAGTGCAGCATGGTAAGCTCACAGTGTGCTGTTTTACAGGTCCTCAGTAGCTTCTGGACAGTTATAATCAGGACAATAATACCCATGGAGAGGGTAATGCTGCAGGTGAGGTGTAAATAGATGAGAGAGACAGTGTGTGATGAGAGACATAAATGGAGAAGACAGAAAAACTGGAAGAAAACTGAAGAAGGGACAGGAAGAGCTTCATGAACAGACAGCTTTCCAGAAACAAGCCTTTGTTCTCTTATGGACTGTAAGTACTACTGGCAGAAATGCTTTCCCAAGTGGGAGGTGACAGGAGCTAGGAAAGCTAAACTCACTGACCTCAGAGAAAAAATGGAGCGTGTGTTTTGAGGGAGTAAAGTAAAGCAGGGGAAGTGGAGGTTCATTACTACCTAAAAATGTGGTGGGATATGTTACAGTGACCTGTGCTGGAAAGGTGTGACACTTGTTCTGCAGCACACATCTGAGTAGGTATAGCACAATATACATCAACACAGAAAATGTGTCTGCTGTTTGGAAAGTCAAGATAACACTTTCCCTTCAGGGAAGCATACAGCTCAGCCACTGTTAACTGTGCAGGGGTGTCTAAAACACCTGCAGGGTGTTTAAAAAAACCCAAAGCATACAGATTTGTTCTTTCATCTATGCAAATTTTTTACTGGAGAGGGAGGATGTTTTAAAAGTGGAGTATTTTTTTTTTCTTTTCCATTCACCATTTTCCTGCTATTTTTCAGGGGTTTTTTTGACTGAAATAAAATTCAGATCCTTTCTTTTCAGGCTTCTCTTTTCAGTCTGGTCTTTCTGAATTAAATGCTGCAATATTAGCTGCCTGCAGTTCCTGTGATTGGACTCCATGGGTGGCCAGAGTAATTTTCAGACAATGGAGCTGGTTCTTTTCTCACTCACACCACTGTAACTCATTGGCTTCAGTGAAGTTACTCTTGATTCACAGTGTTGTGAAAGAAGAGTTGTGCTTGCTCTTTCATATGTTCTTTAATCTCCATGATATTTTTGCTTACATGTATAATTGATTTTCTGGGAATATATCCTGCTGCTGACAGGTAGACCTAGGAACTTCTTAAGACAGAAATAAATGTAAGCGGTTTTTAGGTCACTGAATTCAATCCACTGCTCCTACAACACCGTGTTATATAATTTCTTTCATAAACTGCTCAGGCTTTAAACATTCATTATGGTCTGTTCTTACTACACTGGGTACATTCAGACAGAAAGGTTAGTTACATCCTGTGTAAATTTAAAACCACAACTGAAATAATCTTCAAATGCTCTAGAAGTATTTTTCTTTCTCACCTGTGTCTCACTTTTCAGTACAGCAGCCATGATAAAGGCTTCATTCTTGGCAGAAGGAGGCTCAGCTCTGGGAAAGCACGATTCTGAAATTACAGGCATACTTTGGAAAGGTTCCTGTGTATTTTTCTTTCATGGTCACATCCCTCTTGCAGATTTTAGTGGGAGCAGTCATCTGACAACAAATTTTTACCATACTTGAAGTGCCACTCTGAAAGTAATTCCAGAAGGAGAAGGGTATGGAACAGGTGTGTGCAACTCAGCTGAGGATAGATTACTGCAGACTTTGACTTCCTTATCTTGGGCTGCCTTCCAGTAACTATACTGTTGAAACAAATCCCATCCATTTGATCCAAATTTGCTCTTCATTTATGGAATTAATGAGTCTCATTGACATGAAGTTGAAAATCATCAATATAATCCAGAAGTTTTATTTTAATTAAAGGGGAGACGAAAAGCACAGCCCTATTTTTCTCTTACATAGTACAAATAAGGTGATTCAGCAGAAGCCAGCAGAATTAAGCTGCTACCTGCAAATGCTACTGTGATACCTCCCCATCCTCCCTATCTTTGCTATGCATATGTGTTGATATGGAATATCCTGTCATTTTTCTGCCTTGTGTTGCTAAATCTCTGCTCTGCAGCTCACCTTAGCAAGCCCATTGCTGACACTTCCCTTCTGTTCAGAAGCTGGACTTCAGAATTTATAGCTGTTACTGAGGAAAATTCTTGGTGATTGCCATTTAGCGGGGGCAACTTTGGTTTGCAGCAGCTGGAAGGTGGTGGCTGCACATCACAAGGGAGGAAGGAAGAGATGTATTAGTTGTGAAAGCCAGATTGTGGTCATTGTACAGCAGCCAGTTGGCTGTGATACTGCTCCGGTGGCTCTTTATCCCACCCTCTGGCTACTCTGTTTCTGATGCAGACAAAGGTGCACCAGTTGCATCATGCACGTACAGTAAATCTTATACTTCTGGGGCTTGCTGGAAATGCTCAAAGTGATTGTGTGGTCTGTTCATGCAACAGTTTGTTGGCGTGGTAGAGCACTCTCTTAGTTTTGTTGGCATTACACTGCCTATAGAATATGGGACTGTGTTGTTTGCTCTGAGATTGCTGGACATGGGACATCCAAGGTTGAGACTGCTGCACATATGCAATAATATGATGAGACTATTAGATATCTAGACATACCTAGACAAGAATCATAGATATACACAGTTCTCAAAATGTCCCTGGAAAACAATTCTGGTTGGAAAAGAGGACAGACAACCGGTCAAAGGCAACCTGGATATGGTAGTCATATCTAACCATGTCTACAGGTCTCCCTTCTACTGCAATGCCTCCATGCTTCCCCATAGCTAGTTCTTTTTTATTTGCAAATTTTCTTTGTCAAAAGTGTGAGAGTATGCTCATGTGTAGAGCAGTTGCCAGTCAGGAATCCTCAGTGCATCACCATTCTCAGCAGCTCTCACCCCAGCACGTGTTATGGGGCTGTTGAAAGAGGGCATTGCCTCTGGTCACGATCTGCTGCGTGCTCAACAGCGTGCTGATCTCAGGCCAAGGAGAGAGCAGCGGGGCAGGACAAACTCGTTTCTTTCACCCACGCAGCACACTGGGCCCAAGGAATTCTTTGGTAGGCTGTGTGCATGCAGGCCTGACACAGAGGCTTGGGGAGAGTCTGGTTTGTCATCTGGATGCTTCCTAACCTGTAAGTGCGTAATGGTGATGAGTTGTGTTGAGGCTTAGAGCTCTGACAAGTGGTGTTTTGGCAGAGTTACCTGTTGCTTTTCAGACATTACTACTCTCAAGTGTCTATTTTTCTCTGCTGGTAGGTATTACTATGCTCTACAGTGGAGACTCCAGGTCACAGGCTGGCATGTTAAAAGAATACCTACTTTCATTCTTGTACTCTGCTAGAATGATCATGACCGCAGGCAGCTGAGACAAATCACATCTTAAAACACAGCAGCTAAATCTGCCAGAGCTTGTTGTTCAGAGCCTTTGGCCTCTGCTTCTTATCCAAGAGAAGACAGAGTCCTTGCCAGTGCCTGCAGGCTTGAGGACAACCATTCATGTCTTCACTGTCACCCCAGTCCTGTGTCACACCAGACGTCCACTGCTTGTCCATATGGAGTACTGGTGCCACAGCTGTTGCAATTTAAAAGAGCAAGGAGTATGTGTAAAGAAACTTCAAAGTCACTGATACTGTATTAAGCAAAAAGTGAGGGCTGTTCTTTGGAAGGTGAATTAATGAAGGAAAAAGTTTATTGGAATTTTTATGTTTTCTGTCATCTTGAAAGTCGTTTATGATCCTACCATGGAGTTCTTAGGATTTAGTGGCTGTTCTGATTCACTAAAAACTGCAGATGTAGTAGAAAATAGGTTGAAATATTAATTTCTATCAGTGGTGATATGACATCGGAGTAAAACATGAGGTTTTATTTTAAATTTCACTAAGAAACTAAGTGATTATGTTGATATTGTTTTGATATGGTATTGCTGTCTTTATTTGTCCGTCTGTTTTTGAAATGGAAGAAGATTGGAAACACGAACAGGATCCCCTTCACTTGTCTGAGGACATCTCGTAAAATTTTGCTGACAAAAATCAATTCAAAAGCTGGTCAGTCGGTATGACACAAGTCCACAGGAAATCAAACTTCAGTAGTTCCGATGTTTACACAAACACCTGGCAGTTGGTTCATGCCCAGCAATGGATGGATTACACCAGGCTGGCTGGAAACAGTTAGAGATGCTGGCAGTGTGCCCTGCCCACCTCCCACAGGTTCCCACTTCTGCAGCAGGAATGGCTCAATGCCTCATTAATCAGCACCTGGGTTCTGCGTTTTGCAGATCCACGCGTTAAGGCAACCCAACATCAGTTTCTGTTCAGGCTTAAGCCAGAGCATTCCTGCTGTGGGAGATGTCTTGCAAGGGAGATCAGTGTACATAGTGGGGTAGATGACTTGTCAGCTGCAGCTGAAACTATAGGGTGAGATATATATTAATACCTTCATCATTATTTTGTTAGAGGAGAATTTTTAATTTATCAATCAGAAATCATTAATGGAAATGTAAAGTTGAGATGGTTTAGGATGTGGATGATAGCAGTAGAATGCCAAGAGGAGCAGTCATGACCATTACATTTTCTAGTTGGTGAAAGACTATGTCTATCTATCATATTTAATTTTGTCAGCATAAGTTTCCTTCTGTTTTTCAACACAACAGCTAAAAAACGTCAAATTAAAAAATAATTTGGCATAAATCATAGCACTGAATGTAGTAACTAGCAAGTCTCGGCAATACCTGTTCTCTCTCTGATGGGTGTGTTCCCATGGCTCTGTGCTGTACAGTGCTCCCAAGGAGTACATAAATGGATTCTTAGGGCACGAACGGTGGCATCAGCGCTTTCCCCGTGACATATTTCACACAGCCGGGCTGTGCAAGTGAAAGACAATGACTAAAGTGTTGTTGGAAGGTGAGGTGCTCTGCCTGCCTGGCCTTTACGTGCCGCAGCACAAACACCGTGTACACCGAGCAGCGCTGGGGGCCCGGTGCCCGCCGTGCGCTGTTCCCGAGCCGCGCTCGGGCCGCGCTCCGGAGCCGGGCACGCCCCGGCCCTTCCCCGGGCTCCGAGCCCCGCTCGGCGCGGCCCCTCGCGGGGGCGGCTGCGGAGAGGGGGCGGCGGCTGCAGCGGGGCGGGCCGGAGGAGGGTCCGGGCAGCCGCGGCCCCTCGGAGGCGGCGAGCGGAGCGCGGCGGCAGGTGGCGGCGGCGGCTCGGCCCCTTTAAGGCTCCGGCTGCCGTAACCCGATCCCCGCCGGAGCATCCTGCGCCCGGGAAGGGCTGTCCCGTCCCCGACGCCGCGGGGAAGGCATGGAGGAGGAGGAGGCGGCGCCGCGGCCCCCGTAGCCCCGCTCCCAGGTGCGGCGGGCGGGGAGGGAAGGCGGTGGGGCGCGGAGAGGCCGGGGCTGGCGGGGCGGGGGCGGTGCGGCCCCGTTCCCCCGCCCCGCGGGGCTGTGCGGAGCGGAGCGGAGCGGCCCCTTCCCTCCCCGAGCGCGGGGCGCGCTGACAGCGCAGGGTGCGCGGGGCCGCCTCCTCCGCCGCGGCAGCGCCTGGCCGGCCGGAGCGAGCGCGGACGGTGCGCGCCGCTTGAGCCGCTCTGCCCGCGCTCCTGCCCGCTCTGCCCGCGCTCCTGCCCGCTCCTGGCCGCGCTCGTGTCCGCTCCTAGCTGCCCGCCGGGCGCCGCTCGGGGCCGGAGCGAGCGGCGGGCGCCGCGGTGCCCGGGACGCCGAGGTAATGCCCGGCTCGGGGGCAGCGTCCCTCGCGGTCAGCCTGGGCCCTCCGCGCCCACCGAGTCGGGGCGGGTTCCCTCTCGGGGCTCTGCGACTCCAGGCTGCCTGCGGGGCTTGGGGAGATTCGGTGAATGGTATCGCTGCGGCCGCCTCACCCTCAGTACCCTGGCAATATAAGAAGCGTGCTTTATCTGCCGGGTGCTTTGGTGTTCTAAGAGCAGAGAGCTGAGTGGAGTTTAAGTGTAAATAGCCTTAAGTAGAAAAGGGAACGGCTTAAGTGTGAGTAGCTTGAATTTTATTGTGTTTCTGCTTAACGCTGCTTACTGAGCTAAGTAAGATACCAAACGAATAGGAGCAACCAGTTAGAGCTAAGAGCCCAGCGAAGCTCCAGCACTGCAGATGTTTTGTTACTGGGCTTATTATAAAATGTGGAAACAGTCAGTAGTCCAGTGTTGCTCTCTGCAGATTGGTCTGCCAAGTTTTACAGCTATTGGATTTGGCTTTCAGTTTTAAGCGGATCAGGAGAGCACAGCACTTCATGCGATGTCCTGGTATCAGTAGCAGCTTTACGGTGTAATCTTGTTTGGAAATTGATCCAACTCATCTTGAAATCCAGCCTCAAAGAAAGTAAGGACTGTGGGCCTTAAACCTTGCACTGCATCTTCTTACTATGTCTTGTGGCTGTACTGTTATATGTCTTATTTTTATGATGTGAAAAATTGATTTGGAAACAGTAAGATGAGGAGAAGGTAGATGCTAAATGCTTTTGATGGTACAACACTTGATAACTTTCATGCTCCTTTATCCTCTTTCGTTAAGTGCCAACTTGTTTCTATCAGTAGTTCATAGTGTTATCATATTGGGGATGAATGGATATTGTTTTTCTTCTAAATTTTGTGTGGATACAGAATTGCAGGAAAGCCACTGCGTGTTAATAGCAAATGAAAACCAATATATTTTTAGCTCTCGCAGAGTATGATGACAAAACCTCTGTTATTAGCCTTTTCAAAGTTATTGAGTCAACAGAGTAATTTGAAATCACACTAGGCATGTAAGCAATACCTTGCTGAAAAAAGTTGTTTTCAAGTGTTTGGTAATGTTTATTTACCTAAAGACTCCATTGGAAAGCTACAAGAGTGAAGTTCTGATCATGTGTAGTTACTGTCTAACCAAATGGTTCAGACAGTTTTTTGGGTAAGCAAGGCAAATGCCAATGGTGAAGAACCAACCTGTATATTGTACTGTTTTTCCTGCATTACAAAGTAGTTACACTAAACCTCCTCCCCACCGAGCCTCCCATTAGCTCAAATCCCGTATCAGCTGACAGAACAGTAATCAATGACTATGCAGTTTGGGTGATAAAGTGTCTGCTCATACATAATCCACAGAGTTCTATATCTTGATCAGTCTTTGCTGTACAGCTACAAGATGATACTTGGAAAAAAACCCCACAGTGTAGTTGAAGCTGCCTGGCTTACTAACTTTGGCCACTGTCAAGGAAAATTGTGATCAGAAGCTAATTGTGCTTGTTTTAAGTCCATAAGCACAATGCAACAAGCTGTTTAGGTTCAGCAAAATAAATAATTTTTCTTGTAAATGAAAAGAAAATATGGTAAAAACCAGTCAGTTTTCATGTTAAACAGGATGCAGTTGAAAACAACCTAGAGATATGAGAAAATAACAACCTATAGATATGAGATAATGTTTATAGCTGAACACAAGTGAAACGCTGTTTTTACACCTGGTCCTTGAATTGAATTAAAAAACAATACTATTAATTGCTGAGGTAAAACATAAAATTATTCTGGACTTGGTAGTTACTATACTTAAACAGCATCTTGATAAGCATATGTGAAATCAGGCTTGCAAAACTTGAGCATCTGTGAGACCAACCACAGAGGCTTAGTGATTAATTTTTTTGTCTGCCTCTCTTCTCTAAAACCATCATACCTTTCTCCATCATTGGGCATCATGGTTCTGCATTTGCTGAGAGTCAGGTCATGCACTTTCCATGCTAGTACCTTTTTTAAAAATGGGTTCCCTCCACAGGCTCATTAGGAGAAACATTAGTCTTCTAATGCATTTCTTTCAAGGGATGCTTGCAAAGTTTATTTAATTCCATAATCTGTACTAAAATGAACACCTGTCAAAAGCTAAAACATTGCTTACCTAGTATAATCTTCTGGTACTAGGGAAACAAAACAAATCATAGTTTTCTCTTGTCCAAGAGATTGTTGGTGTCTTTAAAATGCAGAGATACTAGTCGTCACTGCAGATGAATAAAATGTAGTATCATGAGAATTGCAGTATTTTAGTCAAAAGGATGAAGTAGGTGTGGTTAATGCTCAGTGGTTTTGCTATTTTTCTGAAGAGAATTGTACTTAACTTGGATTTTGGCTTTCTTCATTAATTAACCCAATTGATTTTTTTTCCTTATGCGGTCCAAGAGAGGACTCGGTTGCTATAGATGAGATAATGTAATAACAAAGTTTTATTCCTTGGAGTTAGAATCTGGAACTGGACACTATACAGTGCTTCTCAGTGGGTTTAAACTGATAGATACTAAATCTTTTTATTCCTTCAAATGGTAAGGTTTTAGAAAATTGAGCTTAACACCCATTGTCTCTGGTATTTTACACTATGTGAAAAGGAGATAAAGTTTGGTTTGTGTTTTGTGTCTTCTTGGTCAGTGGAGGCAATTGGAGAAGTGTGTGGAGAATAGAGAATACTGAATATTCAGGATTGTAATTGCACTTGGAAGTTTTGGTAAACATTATGCAGGACTTACATGCTGCTGCACTAGAACAAGTCATCAGAAAACAATTGGAATCAAATTAGTTTATGTACACACTCTTCAGTACATTGCATCAAAGATTTTAATTTGGATTAAAAATGCATTTAGGAACTCAATCATCTGATCACTCCCTGTGATTTGTGTTGCATAGCTCTCCCAGAGCATGCAAGCTGGATTCCTTTTGGGTTCAGCTGGGCAGGAAGACAGACCTTAAGAGCACATCAAATATGTTCCAAGAATTGTGCTGTCCCTAGCACATAATTAAAGCTGGTCTGAAGTAAGCATTTGAAATCCACATGATAGAGGCAGGTTTCACTCAGCAAATCTGTTCTTATTTGTTCTGCATTCTGTTTTTATACACGTAGCTCTGTGGGTACTAGTCAGAGGAAGTTTTATTGTCTTCAGTTCTGGGAGAATAAACAGAAAAGAAAGAGATAGAGGGGGAAAGTTTGAGACCTTTGAACCTTCTACTTCTAAATCTTTGAAGATGAAAGTATATTTTTTCTAATCTACATGTTTCAATATACTCACTATTTACACCTCAAAGTAAGAATATTGAACTTAATTTTTAAAGAAGTTATTTTGTTATTATGATGGACTTTTTCCTCTATTTTTTCCTCTTGAAGTTCAAGTTTCTTACCATCTGCAATGCAGATACAATTTAAAAAATCTAAGGCATGTTCACTCATTCTGTGAAATCAAGGTGGACATAAATGTATTATATAATTGTAACACTTTTGCTGACCATTAAGTTGCTGTAGTAACATCCAATTATGCTGTCCTAAGAGTCTTCATTTTATTTTTAGATATTTTCTTAAGTAAAACTAAAATAAGTGATAGCAAGTTTTTAATAGGTATTTAAATAATTATTTAAATTTTTGAAATGAAGCCATTTGGCTTTTTTCCCCTTTCCAGTTCAACTTAATATAAATTGACATTTTTTGCATTTGTAACTTTGGCCAGCCTTGGAGTGTAAACCACTTCGCTGTCAAACTGAAGATGCATGACAGAAGTTTGTGGCTTCTGGGAAAATACCTTTCTGTGTTGCAAATACTGGCAACTCGGGGAAAATGACAGAAGCATTTAGAGACCAACACTTATGTTTGGAATTGTTTTGGTATTTAGACCTCATGAAACAGCTGAAGATCCAGACACTGAGAAGCCAAGTAGCTCTGATAATAGGAGACTTTCCTCTGAGTGTGAAAATGTGCCAAGGTTAGAGTTTTGTGAAGGAAGCTGGAATGTGACAGCCTGACTGTCACAGGGAGCAGCTCTGACTGAGCACAGTGTGAATTGACAACTACTGTCTCTGGAAGTGTACAAACAGAGCTGCAGCAAGGCTACTGCTTCTCTGGGCTGACCCAAAAACCTCTTTGCTGTGCTTACCTGATTCCATTGTTGTGTTTTAAAATCTTGTTGGCAGCAGTCAATCTGGCAATAGTGAAACAAGTTTTAACTTTGGAGGTTCTTGGGATGGGAGTGGAGGCAACAGAGGTGGTGGTTGCCGTGGTCGGTGGTCCTCACTGCACTTTCTGTGTAGATAAAATACATACAATTTTAGGCCACAAAAACATATAATATGCAAATGTTAAAAAAAATACAAAACCCAAACCAATTGCAACTTGTGTATCTAAAAGTTTGGGCATAATTTTATACTGTTAATGCTTAAGTAGAAACATTGAGCAGGTAGAAGTTTTTAGTGAATAATATTTCTGTTAATAAGTTTGCTGTCAAAAACACTTTCTGTGTTTGCTTAAAATAGTTAAATGGAGAATAGAGTGAAATTACCTTCTGTTTCTCTTCACAGGCTGAAGAACAATGGCTTCCTTCAGCAACCTGACTATTGGCATTGCTGTTGCCAGTTTTACTGTATTTCAGCTCCTGTTCCACTTTTTAAGTTCTTGGGTGTCAACACGAATAACACCTGGTTTTAAGAATCTCAGCCAAAAAAGGAAGATCGAATGGAATTCAAGGTAGAGTATTCAACAACAATTAATGACCTACCTAAAATCCTGGACACCTGAACCACCTGTGTGTGTATGTGTAAGACTGAAGAAAACCCTATTAGTTAAATTTGGTAAAGATCAGAGGGCTGACTCTAGGCACAGGACAAATAATGTGTATAAAATGTTGAGGCCCCTTCATGGAAACACAGCATTGCTAACACTTGTACATTGAATGCTTTGTTAGACAATGATGCCCAAGCGAAGGTCACTACAAAAATAAAACAGTGACTGGTGAGAGGTAATAAACTCAAGGGATGCTCTGAGATGCTTCTAGTAGAGAGAAAAAATTCCTTTCCATACTTGTCTGAAAATCAAAACTATTGCAATTTATTCTAAATCCCAGTGTATCTGTGGTTATGCTTTTGGGAGCAAAGCAGTTTGCTCTGTGTTCTCCTGGTGTTACTACACTACAAACTGTTTTATGTAGGTTAAGGTTTTCCAAGGAATTTAATGAAGCTTTGGTGTATTACTGAAGGGAGGTTCATGTGTATGTGGTTGGGGAAGGAGACTGCAGGAGGAGGAGGAGGGGGAAGCTCTAGCAGACACAGGGTGCACATGCAGGAAGGAGTTGTGGAAAGTCAGTCCTGAAACATTCCTCACTCCCTTTGTGATTCTGCGCTTCCATCAGTGGGATGGATGCACCTGCATTGCACTTGTCTCCTCAGATACAGGACTTGTAGAAACTTGTTTGACCCACGAGTCTTTTATGGCTATAAAGGAAGTATAGTAACTGAAAATGTGATGATCAATGAGGTTTTATTTGCAACATACTACTCTGAAATGGTGTATATAGTACACAAGGTTCTCCAGTTGAAATTAATTGGTACAGTATAACTTTGAATAGCCTATTATTTTTTCTGATGTTTCCCAAATTTAAAGCTCAAAAATGTGTACTGTATGATTGTCACAGCACTCAAAATGCATTAGTTGCATTTCTATTCCTCCTCAGTGCTGTTTAGTATCAGGTGGATACTTTTAAAGTTGTTTCCATTGTTCTAGGCAGCATTAGCAACTCAAATAGCCTTGCCCTTCCATTTGGCAAATGTCCACTTGCAGTGTTCTTAAAGGCACTATCTTGATTTCGGTTCCATCTTTGAATAATTACCAATCTGCCATAACAACTGTGCAGGATTCCAGTTCAGTATCAGTGCAGCTTAGGTTTATCTCTCTGTTGCAATTAACAATAGAAGCAGACAGGGAAAGTAAATTAAACTGTTTCCATGTGAAGCTGAATTATTGTCTATAAGCCACATCAAATGGCCTTTAATTGCATAATAGGCTTTATGAGAGCTTACCCCATGCCTGGTAGCACTATGCTGGTGTAGTGCTTTGCATAATAACATGAATTGTTTTACACATCACAAGTGTGCTGGAAATAAGCTGCTCCATAATCTCTGGGCTACTTTGAATTAAGGTGTTTAACTGCTCAACTTGATACTGTACCCCAGACTATGTCCTTTTTTACCTCTTTGCACATTGTTTTTCTTTGGGCTTGATAGCAGGATGTCGATGTTAGCACACAGATGGGTTGAGATCCTGGGCTTCATCCAGTTCAGGAGTTAGAAGGCATGAAGCACAAAGCATGGCTCATCAGCATCTTGTGGATGTTCTAACTGAGGAGGGCAAGAAGGGAAAGAAAGGCTAGCTGTGCTTGTGTTACTTCAGCTCTGCTAACCAAACACAGTGTTTTGTCACACTGCCCTGTCACTCCGGTATTGCAGCAGAATGAAGAGAGGCCTCAAGGAGTACCTTGCAAGTTCAGAGAATGCAGATGAGTATGTATTTATTCTGCAGGTAGAGACAGTTACTATGGCCCCAGTAAAATCAGTTGGTTTAATTTAAATTGTTTAAAAGTAGATGGTTGTTATTCTGTCCTGTATTGAGCTGGTGTAGGGAGTGCACACACAAATGATTCTGCTGGCAGTGCTAAGGAAACTGGCACAGAGGATGGTTATGCATTTTTATCAGCTCAGCTGGGTCTGGAAGAGGGCATCTGTCTCAAATGAGCTGTAGCATTGAAAATATATTGTTACAGTTTGGAAGGCTTTGTAATCAAGCATTTGAGCTGCAGCTCTTGACTGTATTTTCCATGCTGTCAGTTTGTTCATTCTGACCTTCCAAGAATTATGAACCAATAAAGTAATTGCTTCTGGCATCTAAAGTATGTGGACACTCAAATTGAGTTAAAAACTGTATTTGGTCACACATGTAGTATAACTCTTCAAGTTGTTGTGCATATACTCCTGTCACCTCTCCTCTGCTTTTACTGCTATTAAGTAGTTGTGGAAAAAAAATCTATTCAGTAATAAAGGAGCAAGTCTGCAACCTAGCATTGCAGCTTTTTTTGTTTGCAGCTTAATAAGGAGTTAAAGGATGCAAGCTTTGAAAAAAAAATTCAAGGAAATGCACAGAGCTTGATAGCTTGACCTAGATTCCTTATTAAAATGGGCTGTTGTACTATTTCCCTTCTGCCCCATCTTGTATGGAGAACCTTCAAAGTCCAGAGCTAAGGAGGAAATCTACTGCTTTTTCTTTTATTTCACCCCCATTAAGTGCTCTGCTTGTGTATAGCTTGTATTCTAAACACTAAGGTTCAGATAAACAGCCTCTTCAAAGACAAATTGCAACTGTAGGCTAATGAGCTATATTTTAGGACAAATTTTCCTTTTTTCAGCGTTATCCTCTCCTCAAGTTCAAAAATTCCAGGTATTTCTTAAACTTTGATATTGCATGCTCTGCTTTGTTTTTAAAAAGAAAGAAAAGTTCCTATCATTTTAAATCATGTGTTACAAGAGTAGACCTTTTAATTAAAATATTAATTATCATTAAAATTCGGATAATTAAATTTTCTTTCTTTGTTAAGAGAGGGCAGAAGTGCAGCCTGAGCTGTAATGATTATTAATTATTCTCATCCAGTTTTTG
The DNA here is from genome assembly GCF_009819885.2 of Catharus ustulatus. Taxonomy (NCBI): domain Eukaryota; kingdom Metazoa; phylum Chordata; class Aves; order Passeriformes; family Turdidae; genus Catharus; species Catharus ustulatus. Next base: position 18,674,661 of record NC_046229.1, read on the forward strand.
ACTACTCATATTATACTAATCTCCATTCATTTTCTGGAATACTATTGAAAAAGCTGCTGAAAAGAGCACAGTGACACTTGAAACAAATTGTAAATACAGTCTCTTTTATGAAAAGTTACAGAATCTTCTACTGCCAGTAGATAATAATATAACTTCTGTAAATGGAGTAGGGATTATAACCTCTTTCTTTGCAAAGTCTTCTGCAGGAAGTAAAATATTTTCTTCAAATCTTGCATGGTAGAGCTTAGACTCCTGAGAGTGCCTTAAGGATATCTAAAATATTAATGACTTCCAAATACATGTATTCAATATGTACAAAGACAAGAATAATGACTAACAGCATCTGTGCATTTGTGTGTATATTGTTGGTGCTGTGAATATGGTGTGAAGTGTTTCCAATCACACAGCACTGAACTTCTCATCTTTCAAACAGTCTCTGTGATTCGCTATGGATATTTTTTTTCCTAGTTATACTTGGAAAGCAGACAGTAGCTACCCAGTATTGGGTGCAGCTTATAGTGGTGTTAAACCCATGGCTAGAGCAGGAAGGTTACACACTTTGGACCCAGGCCCATTGCATTGTTCTACCTTCCAAGAATACATGTGGACTGAAAGGGCAGGAATGGCCCTGGCCTGTGTGCTGGCAGAAACCCTACTGGGGCTTCTGTAAATAGATTTTTCTCCATAAGTGCATGCTTGTTAACATGCAGAGTTTATCTACACTGTGCATACAGCCTGTAAACTGGAGACTGTTGTATTTGGGGAAAAAATGCAGGTAGGGACAAGGGAAGTTTGATTACTGTGACTTTTATATTTCCCTTGTCTGATACAAAGGTGCTAATTGATATAAACCTGTAGCTTTTATACCTTGGGCACTCAGCTACAAACTCCTGTTATACGAGTTTTCTCTTTGAAAACCAGAATCTACTTCAAATGCACTAGAAATTCTATCTGAAGCTTAGGATTTTTCATTTAATGCCACCTTCCAAACCCAAACTACACTTGCTGTAGGTCTTTTAATTTGGTGCCTGAAAGGGGAAACCTGCTGTTTCAGGACTCCCAGGCTTACATGTATGAAATTGCATACACATTTTCCAGCAAATGGGACAATACAGAAAACATTTTTTAGAGAGCTAGATGTCATACTGTCTTTAAAGATTCATTAAAATACGGGATAATTGGAGGAAAATTTAGTTCTCCATTACTATTAAGATTCTACTTTGTATCTAATATCAGCAATCCCACCCAATCGAATAGATTACTTCTTTTTGACTGTTTTTTCCTTGCCTAAGTGGTTGGGTGTAGCATAGGGAACAGATGATTGTCTTCCACAGAAGTATCTGGATGCAGTTGAGAATGCCTTTGGAAACATTCTAGCTTAAGCACAGTATGGGAAGTTGTGAATGGCAGTACCTCCTTGTGACTGTGATCTCTTTTCCAGGACAGTGTCCACATTCCACGCCTTGGTGGTTGGAGGGTTTTGCCTATATATTTTATTGTACGATGATGCTGTTAATGCTGACCCTCTCTGGTAAGGCATGTTACATATATGTTATGGTTGCACAATAAAATTATGTAATTGAGAAGGAAAAAAAATCCTGCAGTGTATTAAGTACTGAATGAGTGTTTCGTTTTCCATTAAAATATCCAGTTGTGTTCATTTTTGTCTGTACTATTTGAAAATTTGATAACTATTGTGTCAGTATTAATGGCTTAGTTCAGTGTGTCTCTGTGAAGTGGAATAATAAAATACAAGCAATTGATTTGAAATAGCATATTAAATTACTAAAGAATAAACTGTAACTATCAGTCAGTATGACTGAAATTCTGCTGTTTACAGCAATCATTTTGAAGTAAAATTGAAAAGCTGTAGCAGATCTGAACAGTGTATATCTGTGTGAAAGCTCTCCATTGAACCCTGCACAGGGTTTGGGCTCAATGGAGAGGGAGTGTGGTATTGCTGTCAGGTAATACATGAAAACAGATGGAGTAGATTGTAACAAACACTGGAGCATTGATAAGCTCCAGGGAAGCATCAGCTCACAATGTGTGTAACATTTTTTGATGTCTTGGACTTCTCATAAAACTTCTTTTTCTGTATGTACTAGAGACTAACATAGATGATGCAGAAATTGTTTTTGTGGTGGTGAGAATCACATGGTAGAACATGTGGAGGTGGTAGAGATCAGATAAGGAGAGGGAGAAGACGTAAATAATAAGTGGATTAAGTTGTAGCTTCATAGTAGTACAGGCTCTTTCTTATGACTGTTCAGTCATTACAGTTTTTCAGGTTTGATGTTTGATTAGCGTTTTATATGACTCTGTATCTGCAAAAAGTTTGAAGAAGGTCAGTCACATGGACTTTTGTTTGTTCTATCTGCCTGTTCATGTGTCATTCATTTGTCACACATACCTCCTTAGCAATCACCAAAGAGATAGTTCTTCCCATTTGCTTATTCAAGTCACTCCCTGTTTGTCATTCTGGGCTCTTGCTTGCATCAAAACTGGCCTGCAAACATCAGGGCTTATTAATTCCATTCCACCTTCTGTTCAAGGAGATAGTCAGGAAATCTGGAAGATTTTAGACTAAATTCCAAGTGCTCCATTTATTGAGAATAGTTTGGAATTCTAACATGATCTCTTCTTGAAGGGATGTGACAGATGGACAGTACAGCCATTTATGTTGTTGAAATGTTGGTTTAGAAAGCCTAAGGAAATTTTGATGCACAGTGACCATCTCTGGGAAAAAAAGAAGTGAAGTGAACCATTCCCTGTCCCATCCAGTTAAGTCCTGTCTACCATTGTCCAGGAACCAATTTTATATCCTCAGTCCTTTGCACATTCTCTGGAGAATATGAAGGCTCTTGAGCACAGGCTTAGTCTTGGTGGTGATGTGCTGAAGTGTGTTGGGACCCCTTAGAAGTTTGGTTATGATGCTGCAGCTGGGAGCTCTCACATGAGAGCTCTATGTAAAGAGTTTCTGCTAAAGTTATGAGAATATATCTGTCTATATGTCTAAACCTAAAGAAGCACTCAGCCCACAACGTATGTAGCTCATGAAATCAAGTTTTGAAGTCATGGAAAAATGTTCCCATTTCAAGCTGTATTTAAAAGAACTTCTATGGCCAATCTTAAGCGATGGAGTGACTTCCAGACTCTCCTGGTAATGACTTTTCTTCATCTAACAGCAGAATTCCTGTTTTGCGAGTCCTATTTTCCTGTAAACTACCCTCTCACTGAGGGGAACAGTTCGTTTTAGACACTAAGAAAGCTTTACAATTTAGTGATCAGATTGTAATAATACAGGAAATCTCTGCACTGCTCCATTCTAGTAGGATTAAGAAAAAATAGTTAAGTAATAGCATTTTGCTGTGTTCTGGCTGAGGCGGACTTTGTATTGGGGTTGGCTGTAAGTACAGTTAGATTCCTTTTGTCTGGAATGGTTTATAACAAGGATTGCTTTCACAGCTTGTCTTGAGCAGTCGACATTTTAGGGATTTGTTGACTTCTCACTTGAAACTCAATTCATATTTGCACAAAATATAGCTAGATTAGTTGCACAGCTTAATTTAAAAATTAAGTTACTATCCTTATGCCAAGGAAAAAAGACTTGCTTATCTGACTCAAAGTAGGAATGCATAGAGTACAGTGGAGGGAAGAACAAACATTGCTTGCTGAAATGTGGATGCTTCCCTTTCTGGAGCTGTATTCACAAGTTTGGGTTTGTTGAACATTCTAGAGGAACTGAAGCTGTGTGTGTGCTACTAAGAGCTTTGCCTGCTGAATGTTTGGCACCAAAAGGGAAGGGATAGAAGGTGTGGAAACTACTCTGAAAAGCATTTCTGCTCAAAGCTTCTTTGGCTTCAGAGAACTGGCAAATAATTCCTTTCCTGTGTCCTACTCTGTTTATCCCTATAAACATCCATCTGATTATGAATATGAAAAGCACCAGCTGAACAAGATATTTTTGTCATCCTTACCAAAATTTTAGCACTGGCAGAAAACAAAAATGGAGACTGTCAGTTAAAGGGCTAAGAGACAGCAACTGGGCTGTTCTCTTTTATCCTCAGGTTCCTGAGAAGCCAGCACAGTGCTTGCTGGGTTTCAGTCAAATCTCTAGCAAGGCTCTTGGGGCAGTTTTTGTGCGAAGGCAGGGGTTGATCCTGATTAGGGTAGTTAGTAGGTGTCCTGTATCTGGGTGGAAAAGGAATCCACTTTTCTTATTAGGACCCTTCTTAACTAAATGGCATAAGCTCTCGCTAATGAGCCAAGAATAATGTGTTCTGCTGGCATTGTTTGAGATGTGTATGTTCTTTGCAAATTAGGCTGTAACTATGTATTTTTGGTATGTTTACAGGGGTGACCCTTCAATTGTGAAGCTGAATATTGCTATTACCACAGGCTACCTCATTTCTGGTAATTATGCAACGTGTGTATAACATGCATGACCTGTTTATTTATATTGAGTCATTATATCTATGTGTTTATCCTGAGCCACTGTGGTGAAAATGTGATATATGCATGCAATGCAGTTTCTACTGTGGCTTTTAAAATTGCTGATGGATTTGTGGGTTGTGGTGAAATCACAGGATCTTGCTAGCAGATGTGAAAGATGGAAATGCCACTGTGTGGCTTTGTGATGGTTTGATGTGCAACCACCAGCTCCAGCTCAGTTTTGTCCTTTGGCCAATTGAGAAGGTGTTAGAGCAGTGCCCTTCACTCTCTTCATGGTGCCTACAACTCATAGCTCTTCCATCTTGTGTTTCTTCCTGTGACCTCTGAATGCTGGCAGAAGAATTTTAGTAACCCACAGTACAAGCTGAGGCAAATGATGCCATAGGATCCTGCCTGACCATTTTTTAGTCTCACTTTTAGCTAAAATTCAGTCGTGTATAAAACATGGAAAGTTTTAATTATTTACTTTGTATATTATTTATTCCTACATATGTTTTATGTTCTAAATTTTGTTGTTAACTGAAATTGGCATGAGAATTTTGCTACAAAATGCTTTCCAGCTTTCTTTTATGTTGTGTGGGGATAATACTGGTTTATCAAAGCAAAAACTTGTAACTTGGACTATTTTCAGTGAAAACTGCTCATGTTAGGATGAAGTCTCTGGTCAGAGACTTGGCCACAGCCTTGGTTATCTCCTGCTAAATTTCTCAGCCCAATGGAAGTGATAATCTGGTGATCAGCATACTCTGTTAAACTGGGCATTACTTTGTGTCTGGGTTTTTTCATAGCTTCAACTGCCGTGTTTAAATTCATCAGTATCTATTTTTGAATAATTATACATTAAACTTTCATTATGAATTAATGAATGCCTTTGAACAGGCATCTCAACCGGACCGCTCATTCTGTCTCACTTCCCTATATAGTGGATGTTTAATTATTAATAGGAAGTGAGCAGCTATGTCAGATGATGTAGAGCCCTGCCTGAGGACAGCTAATATTAAAGAGATCAAGGCACGCACTGGACTTAAGAAAGGCACAGGGGTAAAGTCTTTGATTTGGAACCTTGGTCAATAATATTCCTGTCCAAAGTACTTGTTTGCAGAAAGTAGGGGCAGAAGCTGCTCACTCCAGTACAGAGAACAAAATCTTCTGAATTCTCAGACCATCTTGGAGAAGAAAGATGATATGGTTGTTGTTGGTTTTTGTTCATTTTATGTTAAAGCTTTCTTTTTAAAACTAACTTGGGTCTGCTATATCACTTTTGCAGTAATTACAACATTGGGATTTAATAAAGCAAATATGCTTCTTATTCCAAATACCTCTTGCAAAATATTTTTGGTAAATGGTTCCAAATTTGCTAATATACTTTTTTTGATTCAGAGGTTCTCCATGATAGAGCCCTGCATTTGTTGCACGTATTTGTATGTTTGCTATGCCCCCTAGAGACCTGCCTTTTTTTTTTTCTAAATGTAATTTGTTCCAGATTTTTGGAGTCATAAGTGTGAAGTCACTATGAGATTCAGGATCCACCTTTTCCTTTCAAAATACTTCAGCTAAAGTTATTTAATCTGTATTTCCACTGATGTGGAAAGTAATAATTTATGGAAATTGTTGGGAGAATACAGTTTCCTAATGCTTTGACTGAAGTAAAGGCTTTAGGATGAAGATATTATCTTCAGAGATCATTAATTCAGAGGGTTTCTACTGATGCCATATCTTGGTATATTTCTAAAACTTAGAGAAATTACTCTGAAGTCAATGATTGTATAATAAATAGTTCTTTATAGTCATTTCTCTTCTCTTGTAGATCTGTTGCTTATTATTTTCTACTGGAAGGCAATTGGTGATAAATTTTTTGTAATACATCACTTGGCAGCTCTGTATGCTTACTATTTTGTACTGGTAAGTGCTGTATTTTCTTGTTACATAAGCAGATGAGATTAAAGAAACAGCTTTTATAGACCTCGCTTAAAGCTGAAAAAAATTTTCACTGGTTCATGAAAGGCATACTTGGAATTGTTATTTTAAAATATTTTAATCAGTTATTTGTGGTAAATGCATGCCTTTTCAATGTTACACTCCAACAGAAATGTGTAACTTCAAACTTAAAAACCTTTCTCAGCTTTTGCTGTGAAGAGACTTTGACAGAAAGGCTTTTCATATTATTATAGAACAGGACTTTAAATAAAACCACAAACTTGAATATTTAGTTGGAAAGTTAGAAGGAAATGGTTTCAAGTGGTTATGTTCTGCTTCTGTCTCCCAGGTAACAAGTGACAGGATGAGGGGAAATGTCCACAAGCTGTGCCAGGGGAGGTTTAGTTTGGATAGTAGGAAAAATTTCTGCACTGAAAGAGTGGTCAGGCAAGTGTTCAGGGAAGTGGTGGAATCACCATCCCTGGAAGTTTGACAGGTGTGTGGATGTGGCACTTGGAGATATGGTTTAGTGATGAGAATACAGAGCACAGTTAATGATTAGACTTGATCTTGAAGGTCTTTTCCAGCCTTTATGATGATTTCCCTGCCCACTGTGAATCCCAGGCTTTTAATATTAAAAGTGTTGAGATGCCAGATTACTGTCAGATTTCCCATGTAATGGTTTAAAGGAGCTGAAGTACACTGACAAATAAATACTCTGTTTCTGGTTGAAGATAATTAAATGTACTAATATTATCATGGATGAAAGTTAATTAGAGCTGAAGCTTAGATAAATGAAAATACCACTACCAAAGCTAATTCCCCATGCAGAAAATTCATTAGTTGTTTCTGGAGGAAACAGAAAGCATAATAATGGAGCTTCTTTAAAAGCATTTGTTGCTATGTGGATATAGCTGTGCCTGTGGATGTCAGTGTGTTGCTCTCAGTCTGTTCTCTTCCGAGAAAGTTACTTAAGTATGCTATTTCCAAATTGCCTTTTGAGGATAGGAAAGAATTTAATTAAACACACAGACTTTCTGTTTGGTGTAGTGCAAGCTGACATGAAAAGCTTGAAGTAGTGGGCATTTGCTTGCTTGGTGGGGGAAAGAGGAATCATGACACACACTCCATAGGTTGTTCAGGAAACCTACTGAAATTAAAAAACCCTTTTTAAATCTCTACATCTGCAAGCTGCTGCTTTCCCAGCAATTGTGTAAGTGGGTACTGTTTCCAGCACAACCTATTGATAAGACAGATCAAAGGCCGTGCTGTGTCACCTGGAGGAAAGAGCTCAGCTGGAGGAGGTGTGGTGTGGATGTGCCCCATGGAGGAGCTGGGCACAGCAGGCGCCTGGCAGAGCTGCTGGCAAGGGCCACCCCTGCCCCCTGCAGGAGGGAAGAAAGGGCTTCATGTGCCCTTCCTGCTGTCAGATAAGAGCTGAGAATTCATCTTTGCTTTGGTAAAATAGGATCCTGAAACAAGGTGGGGACATTTTTCTTCAGCATATGGTGTTTCTGTTTGGGCTCGTTTAAACGTTGAAAAATCAAAAATATTTATAATTCTTTCAGACAGTAATGCCATTATGATAATTAGTGATCTATGACTACTTGTGCAAGTCTCTCTAGTTAGCTTTTCATGGTCATTTAAGTAAGAAGCTACTGATTGGAGATACCTGAAGGACAATTGCAGCTTTTGTGATAAAACTTGCTTTGACAATGCAAGAAAGGTGGCCACAGCTGGCAAAACTCAGTTTGATTAAAGAAGTTGAGGTGATGTATTGTTTTGTGTATACTTAAAGATTCAAATGACAATTTCACATCTACATTGTTGATTTTTGTATGTCTGTTTTGTTTTCTAACCAGAGCAAAGGTCTGCTGGCTTATTTTGGAAACTTCCGTCTCCTCGCAGAGTTCTCCACTCCTTTTGTCAATCAGCGGTAAGTGGTGAGGGAGGTTTTCCATTGTTCTTCTAAAATTAATCTGCATTACTATTTCTGTCATTTAGGAAGTCTTTTTATAGTTGTCTAATGTCTGCTGAGAGGGAATTTATATATATTGAGCTAAGGATTACTATATGAAAGTCTTTTTTGCAATGAAAACTTTTTGCAGCTGTAGATGCAACAGTATAACTGTATTCACCCCCCAAGTTCCTTTTTAGATTAGACCAGGCTTGGTTTGAAATGCCAACTTCTTTATGAAAATACCAAACAAAAAATTCACCAATAAAATATTCTTTATTAACTTTTGTATATTCATTTAATTTTTATAATAAAGTCATCTTCAATATGGATATTTTTTCTTGGTGTCATGGATGAGGAAAAGAAGTGAGATAATATTGTCATCAGAAACCTAGAATGGAATTGCACTGCACTGTATAATTTGAAGTTTGTTTTCCAATATTCCATGCATGTAGATCAATATTAATATATGCATATGAATATCTAGAATAATATACATGTATATTCTTTGATTTAAAAAATAGTTCTGCAAGTTATTTTGAGCACATGAATATCTCTGACGTGATTGATCTTCACACCTGTGATTAAAGAAAGGGGCAGAAACTTATCCTGCAGAGCTCAGAGTCAAAGCCTGCCCTGGCTGCTGGTTCAAGTGTTTTTGCCTGATTTGCTGCTGTATCAGAAAAGGAGGCTGATAATGCCACATACTGCAGCAAGGGGAGAGCTGTTGTTGGAGCTTGGTGCTGTGGGGAGGGTGGCCTCTCTCCTTACTCTGTAGCCACCAGGACACAACTGGGGGTGGGATTTGCCCCAGAAAGACCTCACCTCAGGTGAGGGGCTTTGCTACAAAGCAGGGCTGCAGTCTTCTCTTCCTCCAATTTTTTGCAAGGTAGGATGAGAACTTTCAGTGTTTCAGATGCCTTTTTCTTAACCATGCGTTTTGGGGTGTATTTCTGCTTTACTGCTTCTGCATGTGTGACATCTGTTTTCTTTGCCAGATGTCTGGTAGACAAAGGATAAGGCAAATAGGAACTATTCCTCCTGCAGCCAGGCTATTGCCCATTTCTGCATTGTGACTGTAATCTCTGAAGTGTTTTATGATACTGTAGCATTCCTCAGAGCTCTTAGGAATAAAAAAGATTGTGCTGTGGTTCCTTTTGAACGTTTGTTTGGTAAGCTGGAACTTACAGGAGGACAGGGTGGGATAATGGAGTTCTCCAGAGGCTGCTGCCCTCTGCCCCAGTGCAGTGAGTGGGAGATATCAGTCTGTTGTAGCCTGTGCTCTGTGTACACAGAGAAACTAAAGACTAAACAAACACTTCATCAAACTTAATGAAGAAAAAGGGTTTCTATTGATATTTATGTCCTAGTGAATGGCTTTTGTCCCAGCTTCTACCAAGATGTCATCCTGGGTTCAGGGGGATTCCTACACTCATGCTCACCTTTCAGACTGTGGCATTAGAAAGAATTGTGGTGCATCAGGCTATTAAAAGTAATTTATGTTACACTTTTAAAATGCCTATGGTGAGATTATGGGTCTTTGAATACTGACATTTAGCATTCTCTCAAAAAAGCAGAAATTGCTGCAGAAGATAATAAAGGGGATAATAAGGGATGTCATCTCATTAGTGCATGATTTTTTTTCCATTAAATTTGAAATGAATCAGACCCATAAGAAAGTAAGTAGTGGATAATGATAAAGACTTACATTATGTTTCTTGTTTGCATTCTTAGTCTACCAAAAGAGCTCCTATTAAAATATAAAAAGATATTCTAATCTTAGAACTGTCTGTGTATTTCCTGTCTGTGTTGTTAGGGATCTCTAATTGGAGGTTGTCTCCATGCCAAGCACTTAGATCTTTCAATGTTAGTATTAGCATTTATGCAATTAATTCTGGACTGCGTGGGTAAAATTGTAATGGTAAGTGTTATTTACAGACTTTTATTTTTTAATTTGCTGAGAAAGGGAAGTTGCTAAACAGATGTCCAATTACCTATACTGGCACATTGCAGTATGGTTGAAACCCATTTTTTACATTACTTTTTGATTCTGCATTGTATATATCATTAAAAGTAAAGGCTTTGGTTGTTGATCTGACCCAAACATACCAGGTCTTTCTCGTCATCGTGTCATTAAGTGTTTCTGTGGTGAGGCATCCTGCTTCTGGGCTGGACTGCCACCTTCAGTGCCTGGATTTAATTGTCCTGCTTGCATGCTTAATGAATTTCTAGAATATTTCTGTTAGAGCTGGGTATCTGGAAAAATCTTCTTAGTGTAATTATAATTACCTAGGTTGTAATCTGTAGGTAATTAAATTAAAAATTACTTTTAAAACAGGTTTAAAACTGCTTTTTGTTAAATAATTTTAGCCTTGTATCTTATTGAAGAAAAACTGATTATTTCATTGTCTTCGTCATCCCCCATTATGAGTGCAGTGATTTAAGTTATTTTGCTCTGGTCCTGGCTGCCATTGCCGCACAAATTTTACTCGTTTATTCTGGTTTAAGTGTGAATGACAGGGGATTAGAGGATTTTATTGTTCCTTTTCAACCTTCAGGTTCTGTATGCTAAGCAATAAATAAGTTATGCTTGTTTACTATATCTAGGAATAAATATGCAAAAATTATTTTCAAAGACCATTTATGAGCCAGCAGTAGATGCAGAGGCAGTTTTTAGATTTGTCTTTTTCATTGGATAACATTCCAAGTTGTGACATGATCAAGAGTTCACAATGTCTAGTTCTGAAAATGTTCTGGTTTTTGGCTAAACAGAAGCAGTCAGAAAATCCCAATTACAAGAAATTAGAGCTCTATCTGGATTACCAAATCCAAATGAAATTTTAGAGTTGCTTTCAGTGAGACAAAGAATTTTAGCTGCTGTTGGTATAAACTATAATAGCAAGTAATAAATATGTCGTTATGATTTTAAAAGATAATTTATTGTTGTATATTACACAATAGTCACTGAAATGCACACGGGTTGTCAGCTGGGTCACAAATCATATCAAGATTTTTCTGTCTGTTATTCTGCAGTATACTGGATGTCATACACTGCTTAAGTGGTGGGGAAAAAGTGCAGCCAAGCAGAAGGATTTGTAACTAAGCCAAGGCAAAGTGCAATACTTTAGAAATTATAAAGGTAGAAACAATTAATACATGGTGAATTAAAAATGAACATGAAGTAAAATAATTTTTAATGAGATGGCTTCAAGTCTGCCTGGTATTTGTGAACACTTCTTTTGCAGGTGGTTTTTTGAAGTACTGGGATATCCCAGATCTTCAAAGGCCAACATCGTCAATGGTGTGCTGATGACAGTTGTGTTCTTCGTGGTGAGGATTGCCGTCATGCCTGTATATTACAGCCATGTCATTTCTTCATTTGGAACAGAAGGTTTCCAGAGATTAGGATTTGCAGCCCAGAGCGCCTGGATTATCTCAAGTGTTGTCTTGGATATTATGAATGTGATGTGGATGGTCAAAATTGCAAAAGGATGCTGCAAGGTCATTTGTCTTATTGGACGGGAGGAAGCGAAAACTCACAGAAATGGAAAATCTGCCTAGAAATTATACATAAAGTGAAATTTCTGCTATGAAAATAATTTGGGTTCACTGAAACAGTGCACATTTCTGCCATGGAATGCTCCTATTGTGGAAACAAGGTATTACCTCTGTACTGACCTTACTCTTTCCCTAGCCACACTGCCTGCACGCCCAGGGCCACGCTTTGCGGATCCTGTCCAGTGAGGAATAAGAACAAAAGCTCACTCAGATGAGTTCCACATGCCTGTTCCAAGCATCAGAAATTAGAAAGGAGCAGACTGGTTACTTGCTTATTGTCCACCAGTGTGTTCAAAGTGTTTCTCTCAGGTTTCTCTGATTAAAATGTTTTATAAATCCAGTGAATACTGACATATCTGTTTTTTTAGAAAATGAAAAATTCCCCAAACTCCTGATATGGTGCAATTTTCCAGGCACGTTTCTATGTTTTCTTCTAGGAAAAACAATCAAGATTTCATTCTTGACAACTTTTTAATTTTTGCAAGAAAAGCTAAAAATTTGGCTTTGATTCTATGAAGTCTTTTACTGCTTTTTGTTCTGCCTTATATGAATGCAAACCATTTTGGGAAATTTATGAAATAATTTTATCTAAAATGCTGTATTATAAGACCACATGATATCTTAAAAGCTGGTAAAATTCTCACTTTGATGGGAAGGATTCCCATTTGCTGTGCTAGGTTACATGCAATAGTACATCTAAATTCCCCATGGATCTTTTTTTGTAAGTTAATAGGGTAGATGATGTGTGGAAATGGCATAGTTCTTACTGAAGTGCTTTTTCCTTTGCTGCTCCTACCTTTGAGAAGTGCTGCAGTTCTTCTCAGAGTATTTTTAACCATTGGCTATTTGGATTCAAAGTTTAATTGCAAAGATATAAAAATCTTCTGTATGTGTGATGTGCAAGTAATACTTTTTTCTTTTACCATGAAAATTACCTATTTGATATGAAGCGTTGAGGGTTTTTGTCACATTTTCCTTGTTAATCAAGTCAGAAGTCTGAGGTGTGACTAAGAACACTCTTGAATTAACTGTGCCAAACTCTAAAGCTGTATGGTAATTCTGTAGAAGGAACAGTTGACCTCTGTAGACACAAATTTTATTTTTGTTTTAAACCACACATTTGTCAATATATACTCAGTTATTTTGTGTGTGAACTTGAAGGCTTGGAGGTTATCAGAGAAGAATCTCACCATCTAGGAATAGTCCTAAATCTCATTTGTAATACAATTTCAGGAAATTCTGAGTTATGTTTATTTAAAATTATTTTGAGAGCTATATGTATGTGTAAATTTGTTTCGATTTGCTTCTTTTAACCAGAATTGTGGTTTTTTTCCTTAGTATAGGTGTGCTAAAAGTGTCCATTTTCCCCTGACACTTCAGCACAGATCCCAATTATTGTAGCAATCTGTTAAAGCAGTTTATTTTTAAACAGAAAACATATTTACCCCGTGTTGGGTGATTAGTCCTGTTCCCTCTGACAAAGCTGGGTGACAAAGCTGGTGACATGAGCCCTCCTCTCCATAGTCAGAGTGTGAGTGCCTCGTGCTGGCCTCCCTGGTGAGGGACTTGCCCTTCCCCTCTTCCAGAAATTGCATGTGAGACCTAAGAGGGCTGCATAGGTTGGAATGCTTTAACCAAGGCAGCTGCAAGGAGTTTAGTTCCCCAGTTAAAATGCTGTCAGGGAGTATTGTTTGGACTTGTGTAGGATGCACTTTTGGAAGCCTCGTTCCATTGCTCAGCTTGGCAGGCTTTTTTCTAAAAGTTTCCCAATCCTGCCTTGTTAAAGGAGATAGCAAGGATTGTAAGTACTTGTGTTTTTTGGATCCTGAGGTTATTAATACTTCACAGCCTATGGGCAAAAGATGTGTTTATACCTTGGGAGAGTTAGCAATTAATCTGTTGCGCTGTAGGATCTGAGTGAGCCTCATTTGGGTGCCACTGAATCCACGGTCTTGGAGAGTCAGTGCTGGGGCTTGCTTTGCTCAAAGCAATAGACTCTTTTATGCACATTTGCAGAACCTGGATTTTTAAAAATGTGATTTCTGTGTACCTAATGCAAAATTGTAAAAGGGCTGTGTTTCTATCACCTTTGATTTAAAGGTGTATATGAAATACTTCTTGCTTTTAAAATTACTAGATCCCTGTGAATAATAGTTTTGTAAAAACTTGTTCCTTTCTAAAATTGAGTAAATTCAAACGTTTCGGCAAAGTATGTTATAAAATAGAAGTCTGCTTTTCTTTTTAGGGAAGTAGGATGAAAAGATTGAGAAGATGCTTTGGAGCAACTCTTAGGGTGATAATTCATGAAAAGTTCTGAAATTTATAATTTCTTACATTGATTTTAATTTTAAATATTTTGTTCTCAGTAGAGGCCATTCATTAAAATGATCTACTACTTTTACTTCTAGATAGACTTGTGTTTGATGGGGGGGTGGGGGGAATGTCAAGCTAAAATTGATGTTAGAACTAGATTTAGAAACAAAAAACAATCCAAAACTCTGCATACTACACTTTGGCCAACAATCCAGGATTGAAGGGCAATGGGATAATTCTTTTAGAACAGCTAGTATTTTGGATTGCTGCACAAAATTAAAAATCTATTTTGCAATGCATTAGCTTTATATTTTATAATTTAGAAAAAGTTATTACAGTCCTGATACATCAGAAGAAAATTTTCTTATGAAAAAAAGCTATTAACAGTTGTGGTTTCGGCAAAGACTTTAGTGAACAGGCAGCAAAGTTGTGATGTACTGAATACAGTAGTACATAGGGCACTTTTTACCTGCCATTAAAAGCTTATAATACAGCAAATTAGATAGCTTTGGCACTAATTTTTTAATTGCACTTTATTATTTTTTAAAATATGGTGAAATATTGATAAAACTTAATGTTGTAAGCTTGTGTCTTTGCTTTTTTATGCAAAAAAGTAAATGCATGATAATTAGCATCATAACAAATGCTTTTGAATGTAATATCTTATTAGTGGCTTAAAACTTCTATTTTTAACAGATGCATTGTAAAAGCAGACTCTTGGCATGTCACCAGGTGTCTTTTCTGTGGGCATATCAAATGGAAGGAGTGACTCTTGTGAAAAATAGCTTGTTTTCTTTTCCATTCTTCAATACCAGATGATATAAAATTAACTTGCTGATCATGGGAGAGACTATTTGTACTGGTTAGGCTGTATGTAGAAATGCAAGTTTCCCTTTTTTATGGCTTTAATTTTTCATCAAAAGATGAGTAAATACCACTTTCAGAACTCTACAGGAGAATGGTAGGTCAGGTGTTCTGTAACTGATTTGTGGAATCGGTGCTTGCAGAGAGAGGAAGAATACTTCAAATACTTATTTTCTCAGAGTGTTCCAGTGGATTTCAGTGGAGAGTCTCACACAACAGGGATGCTGTATGGGTTATCTGTGTGAATTCTTCAGTGGTAAGAATTACAGCTCTGAAGCCTACTCTACCTCTAAGTACATGTTATCTTGAGTGAGCTCCATAATTTAATAACTGCTTAAAAATATAACCCATTGAATAATGACATATATGCATAGGAAAATGAAGGAAGCTGACTTGATATGTAAATTCTTAACAATTCCAAATTTTGTACTAAAGTTTTAAGAGTTAAATCAGTTGCAGTGTTTTGAAGAGAATGACCTCCATCTTTACTTTAAAATATTACTTAAAATATTGTGGGAGAAGGTTACTCATATTGCAGAACTAACAACCTAAGGGGTAAAAGCTTTCAGGCAGGTTTAAAGAGGAGGAGAGGAGGAGGAGACTTTGAGTACACACAGAGATCCAGATGTCTTCCTACTGCTGTGGTTGGGACAACAGCAGACTGATACGTAGCACAAAGGTTTAAGTGTTTTTGTCTCTGTTCGTCATGGAAAGTGAAATTTTATTCTTTAAAATTTTCAAGCTGTATAAAATGGAATACCAGTTGTTGATTACTGTATGAAGAGGATTTTTTCTCATGGCCTTGAGTGTGTTTAAGCATATTTATGTACAAGCTTTCTGTAAAAGACATTCAATAGAGAAGTTTGAAAAATTGTTTTGTGATGCTTCTGCTGAGCCATTCAGAGGAAAATAAAGGGCTGTTTGACAATTACTCCAGCTTAGGGTCTGGTGCAGTGTTGGCTGCTGCTGAAAGCCAAGAATACAGCAAATAGAAATGGACTAGAATTTTCAGATGAAAAAGTGCAAAGAAGACTTTGAAAAGTATTGCAAGCCCCTTTCACATATTAATAGCCTAGTGTACAACAGCGTTATCTGGCTGCAAGGAACTCCACCAGGGAACGTTTGTTCCTGGTCACATTTCTCTGTCTATGGAATACAGGCAGAAAAAGGACAGTACTTCACTGCTGATACCCTGATTGATGTTAGTCAGATGGAAATAGTGATAGTATTTATGAACTTTTAACATTCATCCAAACCTGGATAGAATCTGTTAGACAGGTGAAATTCTTAGGATTTTCTGAAAGCAGCTTGAAAGTTGTTTTTATGGCACAGAAGATGAAATATGTGCTGCCTGGGTTTTTTAGAGATCTGGGATAAAGCATCAAGCCAAACTTTTAGATGGTAACACTTGGTAAGGTTTCTTATCCATAAAAATTCCTACTACTAGCTACCTCCTTTGAAAGTCTTGTTCTATTTATAATAACCAAGCACTTTATAGCTCAGTAAAGAATGGAAGGTAGCTATGAAGAATAAATCATATTGTTTGGTGTAAGAAATATTTTGGCAAAATTTCTTCTGAGAACGGTTTCATTGTGTGATGTCTTGTACTGAGAGGGCATCTGTTTAATATGAGGTATACACATTTTTTAGCCTAGTTGTAAGTAAAAGAAATGTCTTTAAGAGAGTGAAGTATGAAGAGATCAGCATGGCTTGGTATCAACCACATAATGATTGTGTGCTATTTATAACTTCCTACTTACTGAAATTGAAAATACAAAAGCAAATAAAATACTCTGTATTGTATCTTTATTTTTAATCTGTGTGTGGGATGTCAAACATTGTACTTGTCTTGTGGACAGGACATGCTTTTATGAGCCTATAAATATTTAAGTATATGAAAATCTGCACCCAAATGGAACATGTTGCATGTAAATTGTCTTATAAGTTTTTAAATTTTGATATTTTTAAAATTTTGCTAGGTTTGAAAGCAACATTTAAATATGAATACTAAGCTGTAATACAAAATACAAAATTTTGAATGCAATGTGGTTTTGTTTATAGTAATCTTATTCCAGTTTCACGAGAAAAATCCATCAAATCATAGGTGGAAGGGAGGAAAAGGGCTAATCATGAGCTCGCCTATATAATTTGCACACTTAATATGCACACATCCAAATGTCCTGGATTTGTTTCTAGCATGCATTTACCAAACAGTGTTTTCAGTATTGACAGATACCTATTTATGTAGAATAAGCACAGCTAACCTGTTATAAAATCAAATTAGAAAACCTGTTTGGAACAAATGAGTTACAAGTTAGGCATAAGTAATGGGGCCTGTAATTTGAAATGTTCATGTAATCTTCTTTCTAAGAAGAAACTTGAGTTTATCTAACTTATGTGCAGAGCAAGGACAAAAACTGTAGATTCTGCTAGACTGATTTCTGGTAAATCTTGACAATCTGGTTTGAAGCAAATTCTAATACTGTCACAAAATGTCAGGATTACATTATTAAATTCAACTAGTAATGTGACCTGATTGGAGTAGCAATCCTTATCGTGGCACAAGAACCTAGAAATGCAATATAACAATTCTGGAGATTGGTGATAAAAGTAATCCATCATAGTAAGGTGAATTAAGTATTATGGGTTTAAATTTACTTTTTATTATAAGAAAGAATCTGAATTATTTGATAGCATTTCAGTGATATTGTAAAGCATTTCTGTATTTTGTTTGAACAGTTTAGGAGCTTGCATAAATTTATATTGGCTGATTTTTTTTTTTCCCTTTGATATATGCAATAATGTCAATAAGCAATAAATTGCATGTTGTATGCAAGGTATTGGTACATCATAATAAAGAAAAGGAACACAGTTTCTTATTTTGTGAATTTTTCTTTCTTAATATGGTAAGAGCTTCTGTACCTATAATGAGTTCATCATGAAAGAACAGTTTGCGGGGGGTTCAATTCTGAAACAACTGGCTTTTATGGTATATTGAGATTTCATGCTGTATCTCTTACTTATTTTGAATTGAAGAAGGTGTATGAGGTCTGAGCCCTACTGTTGCTCAGATAACTGGAATTTTGAATGCTGAAATTCTATGTAGGACATCACTGGGGCCGGGAATGTAAGTTAAACTATAAATTTTTGTTGTATATTGGGGAAGAACTTTTGGATTGGATAATATAATTATATTGCATTGTCTTGTAAAACCACATGTGTCAGGGCATAGGCTGGACAGTTGTCTGAAGGCTCTGGGGATAAAAAGCTGCTGTTGTCAGCATATTATAAATATGATGCACTAGACAGTCCCTTACTGAAAACGAAGATGGGCAATTAAATTCCTCAGTCTGGCAATTCCTAGGTTCTATATGTGCTTGGAAGCATGAATTGTGTGGTAAAGCCTACAGGTGTCTTTGAGCATCCTTAGAGATTGCTGCTCTTTTATATCCTAACCACTGGCTTCCAAGCACAGGAGTTACTCATGTTTCTTTGTGCTTTCTTACGTGCTAAGCAATGGTTAAATTACAAGAAGAAAACACAAAGCAGTCCAGTGCTTTTACTTTTTTTTCCTTTCATCTTTTGCAGAGTATTTAGTTGCATTTGTAAATTACATACTTAAGGTACTATTTTTACACTGCTAGCTAGTGAACTACTCATTAACTAGTTGGTCTGTTAGCAAGTGAGTGGGAGTTTCTGGGAACAGACATTCTTTGGGGTCAGATCCTATATAGGTCAGATTTCCAACTGCTTGAGGAAGGACAATGGGGCTTGGTAGGAGGCTTTTGTATTGGCACTAGGCAGTTTTTAACTCTGAATGGTGGAAAGGAAGACTGAGCATGGCTGGGAACAAGGGATGCCTTTCAGTGAGCCATTCTTAAACTGATGCATTCAACAAATCTTGCTTAAAGTGTGAGGAACATTATCTCTCCCTAAGATGTAGGATATAGAAAGTATTTTGTGTATTCACTTCTTTGTCTGTTCAGATGTGCAGTTGCTTTTAATTCCCTCCCCAATTTTTTTTTTATTACTCTTTGTGTTCTTGCTGAAAACTTTTGTGAGAGGATCTTCTTAAACAGTGCTGTTAAGTGAAGACAGGATGGGTGACTTGCGGTTGTTCAGCCTGGAGAAGAGAAGGCTCTGTGGACACTCTAGAGCGCCTTCCAGTATGCAGAGAGGCTACAAGAGAGCCAGAGGGAATTTTTACAGAGGCATGTAGTGATTGGACAAGGGGGAGGGCAGGTTTAGATTGAATGTTAGGAAGAAATTCCTGTGAGAGTGGTGAGGCACTGGAACAGGCTGCCCAGAGAAGCTGTGGATGCCCCTGTTCAAGGCCAGGTTGGATAAAGCTTTGAGCTACCTGGTGTAGGTGTCAGGAAAATTAATCCACAAAGACCAGAGGCCTCCAGAAAGGAGACAGAGGAGTCCTGTAACTTTATTCAAATAAAGGGAGAGGTCATGGGGCATTCCCCATGGAGTCTCAAAATTTTTAGGGGATGCAGCCTCCTTTTAATCCTAATTTCCCGGCCGCATTTCCCTCTGTCTTTCCCCATTGGCTGAGGTACTTGAGAGGTACAGACTCCCCAAAACACCAAAGACCCCTTCCCGGTTTTTCTTTTTCCTTGTATCTCTTTTTCTCTAAACAGTCTTGAATGAGTAGCAGTCTGTGTCAATTAGTGGAATTCCTATGGAATTTATGGTTCCCCCCATTGCTTCTTTCACCTCTCTGTATCTGACCTTGCCTACCACCAGGCCCGCAGTTTGTTTGTAAAGACACCTCCTTCTCATGCCTTTCATAGGGAAGATGTCTCTGCCTATGGCAGAGTGGTTGGAATCAGAGAATCTTTAAGGTCCCTTCTAACCCAAAATGTTCTGTGGTTCTGCTCGTGTAGCAAGTGAAGACTTTAAATGATTGTTTAGTGCTGCTCACACAGCTGTTACTGTGAGTGCAGTCTTAGATACTGCAGCAAAGCCAAATACACCTAAATTGGGAAATGATGGAGGCAATCAGAATGTTTTCTACGGCATATAGTAGAGATTCAGTTACTGACGTGATGCTAAGTTTCTATCTTAAGGTTCTCAATATGCTGTGCTAATAATTCCTGCATGCAGAAAGGGTAGAAAACAATTTCCTTTTAAGTAATCAAGACTATAAAAGGGCAAAAATGACTGAAGGGAGGAATATTTGGTATTGTTTTATACATATATTTTTATTTCATGTTCACCTGAAAGGCAATGTCCTTGTTAATAAGAAAGATCCTACTTTGAAAGATGGAATGTAAAAATTATCTTAAGAGCACCCTTGAGAAGAATACGTAAAGCTTTAAGAATTCAGGTCGTTATATATTTTGAAATACTGCTGCTTAGAACTGTATCAGTGTGGTTTAGAATTTGTCTTTTTTGAAAGAAATCACTAAGTTTTGTATGTACATACACCCTTCTCCCACATAGGAATTTGGATTTTCTTCATCCTAAGATACTGGAATGGCACTTGAAGTGTCACTTGAAGATTGAATTCATTTCCACGTTAGTTTTATTTTTAATTGTTACAATGAAATTGAGTATTTGGGAAGAAAACCTGTGGTTGTTTTGTTAGTAAGTTTTAAATTTCATACATTTATAATGGATGTTTCTTGGCTGCACACCTGCTTTTTGCACTTGACAGCCTCTTTAGAGTCCACGTGGTGGGATGAACATTGAGATGGTCCTGTGAGGTTTGTACCTACTGTGACAGTGGTTACTGCATAGCCAGGTCTTTTCACTTGGTCAGGAAGGATGTGATGAAGGTATGAAGTGTTCTGTGCTCTGATGCACTTCGAGCTCTGTCTTCTGTGTGTGATGGACGGTACTTCACACATACAGGTAAACTGCATCTTCTGACTTGGAAATAAGGCAGCAGTCTTAGGAAAAAGAGCTGTGGTACTTGTCTTGACTGGTTGATGTTTAAAATTAACCTTAAATAACTTTATTATCTCCACAAGTTTAATACTAAAAAGGATACCCCTTTAGGGTATCGATGCGTGCTGCTAGTACGTTGTGGGTTCCTTCTGTACTTAAGCAATTATTTGCGGTTGTAAGGGATAATGATTTCACAAACAAGCCCACACCACGAGGAACGAGCACACGCGGCTCTCCCTAGCGCAGCTCTAGCTGTTCCCTGCCGGGCTCCCTCGGGCTGCCGGGCCTGGGCAGCCGTGAGCTGAGCGAGGGCGGGGACCTGGGGCCGGCGGGGACCCGGCCCGTGCCCGCTCCCGGAGTCCAGGCGGCGGGCAGAACCCGGCCCGTGCCCGTTCGCAGCTCCCGCAGCCCCGGCGGCGGGCAGAACCCGGCCCGTGCCCGTTCGCAGCTCCCGCAGCCCCGGCGGCGGGCAGAACCCGGCCCGTGCCCGTTCGCAGCTCCCTCAGCTCCGGCGGCGGGCAGAACCCGGCCGGGCCCGTTCCCAGCTCCCGCAGCCCCGGCGGCGGGCGGCAGCCGGCCCGTTCCCGTTCCCAGCTCCCGCAGCCCTAGCAGCGGGCGGGACCCGGCCCCGTGCCCGCCCCTCGGCGGCGGGCGCAGGCGTGCGGCGGGGCCGTGTTCTCGCGAGGCGCTGGGGCCGCCGCGGAGGCGCGGGCCGGGGCTGGCCGGGCCGGGCGAGGTGAGGAGGAGGAGGAGGAGGGTGCGGAGGGTGTGCGGGTGCGCTGGGTCAGCGGCCGCTCCGGGCTCGGCAGGCGGGCCGGGAGGCGGCGGTGCCGGCGGGCCGCGCAGGGCGCCGGGCCTGCCCTGACCTTGCGGGTCGGTCACGGCGGGGGCCGGGCCGGGCGCCCCGGGAGCCGCTGTCCTTCACGGCGTGCGGGCACAGCCCGCAGGGGACCGTGAGGAGCGGCTGGGCAGGAGCTCGGGCCAGCCGAGCTAGGGGCTTGTTGCTTTGTTTGGGCTGGAAGCTTGTTACTTAAATCGATTTTTCAATTAATTTTTGAACTTACGGTGCAGCATTGCTCCTGCACTTGGCGTTCACCTTAATAAATAACCAGTGTAGTTTTGCTTGCTTTCTTTTTCTTTAGAAATTTGATCTTAAAAGGCCCGGTGTGCAGGGGCCATGGGTTTGTCCGCATCCGCCCCGGCTGCTGCAGAGCAGTCACCAAATTCATCCAGGCAATATCAGACAGCGTCTGCACCTTCAGAATGTCCCATGCATCAGGAAAAAATGAACGGTAATCATTCTTGAAACCTAACTGAGCTAAACTCTACACGGAAACCAGACTGAAAAATCTACCGGGGGGAAGAAGGGAGAAATTCTTCAAATGAACTTGAGTTTTTTGTTTAACAAAAGTCACTCTCAAGTAAATTTTCCTTAAAGTCAGTTGATCACCAGAACACAGTGCAAGCTGCGTTGTTTGTAGAGACAGTAGATGCTTACTGTAGAACTTTTGGGTCACTCCCAGTTGTCCCATTTCAGATCTGTTCCATGGTGTGGTACAGACTCAGGGATTCCCTACAGACGGTGACTGCCTGACTGGTTGTCACTGAAAACCGTGCATCTGGAAAAGGGCAGCAGAAAGGTGGGATGACATGAATGCCTGGAGAGGGACATCACCTCTTCTGTTGACACAGTGAATGCATTGGGTAGACTTCCCCGAGGAAATTTTAAGTACAGACAGTTCAGTATTGGGACTAACATGGGGGTAGGAGATGAGCATTCAAAGACTACACAGGAAACTCAGATCTTATCTAATTTTGGGTCCTGAAATGCAGGAAAGAGAGCAGTTAAAACTGTTGAAAAGCTCAGAAGAAAGAGTGAAATACCCATTTGCATTTACAGGAGCATTCAATGAACTTTTTCCATTTCATGTATTGATTAGTTTTCATCTTGTAGCAAAATGTATACTACTGTTGTGTTTAAGGTTGTCCAATGCACATGAAGACTGCTGATCACAGAACTGAGAACACAGATGATGTTCCTGCACATCAGGAAAGAGCTTACGAGTTTGTAGCATGTCCTGTGAAGTCTGGTGCATCTCAAATGAAAGATGACATAGATCCCAGCAATATGGTAACTTTTGCTTACTTTGTATGTTTTCTTTAGTCTTGTTTCTTCTGAAGTATTGTACCCAAAAATAAAAATAATGTTACTATGTAAGCTGAAAACTAGGAAATAACTTTTTTTTTAAGATTGCTTTTTCTCTTTTTTTTTTGCAAATTTTTATTTAAAAACAAATTACATCTTATTTAACATTGTATTAAAATGTACATCTCTGGTGGTTTTCCTGTTTTAAATATCTTTTGCTCTCTACTTATTAGTTACATAAATGGTTTTTATGATACATTGGTGGGTTTTAGTTTCTATGTAATGTTGAGTTTTGATTAGCATTTCCAGGATTTCTTCTGATTTACAAAAAGCATTGCTCTTTTGAAAGTTAAAGTTTAGTGTTAGGGCTTTCCTGTAGTCTTCTGATGACAAACTTGTGCAAAGAGTTCTGCTGCGACAGAAGATAATTTTGGTGGACTTTATAAATAAAGGCTGAACTTAGTGATCTTTGTAGGAGTTGATTGATTATGCTTTGATTTTTCTCAAACGCTGTAATTAAAAAAAAATGCTAATACTCTAGTTTGTTGTTTGTTCTCCTTGTTCTCTAGATGCCTCCTCCCAATCAGCAGCCATCCCCAGGTCAACCATTTCCACTGTCAACTGTTAGAGAAGAATCTTCCATTCCTAGAGCACATTCTGACAAGAAATGGGTCTACCCTTCAGAGCAAATGTTCTGGAATGCTATGCTAAGAAAAGGGTAAATACTCTGTGAATTATCAGATGTGTTGTGAGCCTGGAATTCATGCACTAGTGTTGTCAGTTACTACTTTTTTTTTTGAGAGTTAGTAGATTTTAGCCAGTAAATAATAAAGTAGCTCCTTTAAAAAATTACTATTTTTGTAAACATCTTTGTTTTAAAGGGTTAGTCTCAAAGGCCATGTGTCTTCTGGTGATTAGGAGGATGGTAAAAAATGTCAAGCAACTTCTGCTGGCTCAGAAAGTTTCCTTGTAAGTCCATGCACAATTATAGACAAAAGTTTGCATGATTGCCAACTTTCAAACTCAGTTGGTTTCATGCTTATGCTGTAAAATGACAGCAGAAGTTCTATGTGGGAACATCTAACTGTGCAGAATTTCTAAAAATGGGGAAATTTGCAAGTAAATATTTTTGGTATTTAGAAAAAATTATTATAGGCAAGACAAAAATCTTCCTGTGCTAATGTTTTTGTAATGATTTATTTGTCATTCTCAAACAGGTGAACTTTACAGGTAGTTTACTGTTGGAGCAATAGTAATTCTTTGTTCTATGTGTCAATATGGTTCATAAGCAACCTGAATGGAACATACAGTTTTTGGGTCTGTAAACACTGAAATGTGTTAATGTTATGCCAGTTGAGCCAGTGGAAAAGGAAGCACACAGGCATAGTGCAGTGTCAAGAGAGATGAAAAGTATTTCTAAGTGTTTGCAAAATGTATTGAATACAGGACTTCTGTGCATATGGAATGCAAGTGGGATTTTTCCTAAGCATTTTTGTGAATACTGTGGATGTGGTGATGTTTGCACCCTCTGATAACTTTCTGATCCAGTTAAGCTGTTAATTTAGCTATGTAGAATTAGTGGATCTCTGGATAAATTGGATAACCACACTTCTGCACAGAAAATGAAGTGGTTCTCAAGATGCTTGAACAGGTGAGCCAGA
The DNA here is from genome assembly GCF_009819885.2 of Catharus ustulatus. Classification (NCBI taxonomy): domain Eukaryota; kingdom Metazoa; phylum Chordata; class Aves; order Passeriformes; family Turdidae; genus Catharus; species Catharus ustulatus. The sequence continues at coordinate 18,699,430 of NC_046229.1, forward strand.
AGTTTGCATACTTGTCTTGTGTCTAGCATACAACCTTAAATCTCAATTCAAAAGTTCATCAGATAAACAGAGGAAGGTGGAGTGGTTATGCTGTAATATTTTTAAACTGTTTTCAAGTTCTTATTTTTTAGGTGGAGGTGGAAAGATGATGACATAACAAGTGAAGACATGACCAACATTATTAAGATTCATAATCAAAACAATGAGCAAGCTTGGAAGGAGATTTTGAAGTGGGAAGCTCTACATGCTACGTATGTACCTATGAAATGCTGCATATGGGCAATTTGTTATGACAAAGATATGGGTTGTAAATTTAGATTAGCATGACTGGTGTAAAGCAAACTGTCACTTTTTAAGTCAGCACAGTCCCTGTTCCTACAAGACACAGACTAGTTAAGTATTCAGTATTATAATATTTTCTCTGAAATTCCGTGATCGTTTTTACCTGTAGTTTGGATTATGGTTTTCTATTCTTTAATCTGTTCAATCTGTGGATTAGATTTGCAGAGAACTGCTTTGTTGACAAATTAGAACAATGGAGCATATCAGAGATACTTTATCGCACCAGTAGTAAGTGCTGGCAGGAACTTTTCAGGGTGACTTTTGAAAGCTTTAAAGAAAAGAAAAAAAGTTGGTTTATATCACTTGTAATTAATTTTTTACTGTTGCTTTCTTCTACTCGGTTTCTCTGTTACTAAAACAAATTACCATAATGGTTTAAATACTGGAAATAAGACTGTGTTACAAGGTAAAAAGTGTTTTCCTTTTTCATTGTGTGCACAGGGAATGTCCATGTGGGCCGGCACTGATGAGGTTTGGAGGCAAAGCGAAGGAATACTCACCAAGAGCCAGAATACGTTCGTGGATGGGGTACGTGGGCAGGGAAGAAGGTCTTCAGTGAGATGGGAGGCTAGGGAAATGTGTCTGGAAACACAGTGTAGAATTAAATTTAGAGATGTTTCAGAACTGCAATTGCAAGTTAGAATTGCCAGAAGATAGAAGTACTGGTGGGATCTTACGGACAAATAAATCTTGAATTAGATTTCCTCTCCCAGGTTGATAACATCCATTAAAACATCTCCCTGGGCTGTTCCCTGTCCTTCCCAGGTACGAGCTGCCCTTCGATCGCCACGACTGGATCGTTGACCGCTGTGGGAAGGAGGTGCGCTACGTGATCGATTACTACGACGGCGGAGCGGTGGACAAGAACTACCAGTTCACCATCCTGGACGTGCGCCCCGCGCTGGACTCGCTCTCGGCCGTCTGGGACAGAGTGAAGGTGGCCTGGTGGCGCTGGACTTCCTGACTGCTCTGTGGTGTGTACTTGAAAGTTACTGCTTTCCACTAGACAATGGACTTGGGAATATCAGGACTTGAGACAGAAGTTCACTGCAGCTGTCATTGCTTTCATCATCACCACTGTTCTTTTGGGGTGGGAAGGGAGGACAGAGGAATGTCTTGTTAAGTACACCAATGCTTTGTGGTGTTTCAAATGGAATAATAAAGTTACAGTGGCAAAAACACGTATCTTAATTTTCTTAAGAACTGAGAAGCCTTTCTTTGTCGCAGATTCTGTGTAAGCTTGCCTTCTTTGCAGTTCATTACTTCAGTGCTGCTCCAAATACATTACAATTCTGATTCTGACTGGAGTTTTGAGTATTACTTCATTAGTGAAAACTGGAAATTTCATAAATTATTTCAAATATTTAAAGTATTTGGATACCTCTGTGATGAACGAAGAGTAAAAAATCTGGACTCTTTCAAATTGCATGGTTTATTTATACCATTAAACCACGTGTTTTTTTTCACATGGACATTTTACCTATTCAAATACATACTTCCTCAGAAAACTTAATCAGTTAATAAGTTAAAGGAGGTGTAGTGTGGTATGAGTATTTTAAAGATATATTACTTTTCTCCTTTCTCCTGTAGAAAAGGACAATATACTCCTGCCTCAGTCTGGAATTTTTCTTTGAGCAGAAGAACATGTTAGAAGCAGGAAATGGGTATCCCTTTAAAACAGCATTTCTAAAAGGACATAAAATTGATATTTAATGGCTATTTATTTGAATATTTACAAGGTGGTTTTCTGATCTAGGAAGATGCATTATTACAGTATTTTCATGTCTGTAATGTGTGTCATGTAATGCATTCAGGACAGAGCTACGCCTTATTTAAAGAACCTCCTGCTGTGCATCTGTATTTGGCATCCTGGCTGCATTAATGATATTTATTACAGCATGGTTTTTTATATAACAAAGAATTGCACAAGGGGGTGTAACTACCCAGTCACACAGGTGAGTATAGTGAGATGTGTTACAGGTGTGTACATAACTGGCTGAAAGGGTATCAGAAGTGCCAAGGGAGAGGGCTGATAGGAGTGTTGTAAGAGTGATGCATGACATAAAGATTGATCATTGTGCTTAGTAGGGGGAACTAACTTTTAGTCTTCCACTGTAATAGCTTTAAGTTTGCACAACTCAGTAAGTCTCAGGTGCTGTGCAAGACACTTGGGAATGGAAAGGAGTAAGAGAATAGCACATTGCAACTTCTCAAATGGGGGAAGCTGCCTTCTTGAAATTGCCCAGCCTTAACAGGGAACTACACTGTACATTTCATTTTCTAAAAGTGGCCTGGAACCTTTGGTTTCTTTTGCTTTATCTTTTTTATGGGAAAGCCCCTATTAATGTTTCAGGAAAGTCACTTCCCATTTAGGGAAAAATTAGGGAAGCTTTCCAACTTCAGAATTCTAATGATCCCAAATAGTTTCCACTTCAGAGACAACTGTTGTGCATGGTAAAATAAATATCCAGAATCCTAAGTGGAAAACCATGCTCTTACCCATATCTACTTTGCTAATTCCTTTTTCACCTTTACAGTGATTCAGATATATATATATATCTATAAGATAAATGAAAAGTGAGTTGACTCATGAAGGAACTGCTCTGTTCAAACCGTAAAGATTAGGAGCATCATTTTGGGATGGTGGGTTTTTGGGATTTTTTTGGTAGCTGTTGGTTTATGCATTTGGCAATTTGCTACGCTGAGGATTTTGTATTTCTCATCATTAAATATGGAAAGGCTGCATCACTGTAGGGAGTACTTCAGAAGCTTCAAAAGCACAAGTTTGCTTTGTTGATTTTGACAGTGTGATGTTGAGAGCATGGAAATTGTAGTTGCTGCTAAATCTGGGGAAACTTACAAGCCACTTCATGTGTTGGCTATCTCCTGTTACTTTCCATCTTCCACGTATTCAAAATTGTTCTTTTCTGTGCTACTGTTAATGAAATGTGACTACTTTGTCATCAAACTAAAAGGATAATCAAATAAATATACTTTTTAAACTTTGGTATTTGGTGATCATGCTTTTAGCTGTAAGAATTATGAAAATGAGCTTTTGCATGTCATATGAGATTCTAGTCCGTTATAACTAAAATCCTGCTATAGAGTATTTGTTTGATAGTGTCACATCTTTGAATATATACTTAGTCATTTTTCAGGTGAATACAGACCCAAAACCCAAGGACTAAATTCAAGTGTTATCTAACTGAAACAGCAGTTCTCAGCGTAAGAGCATATGACAAAAAATATATTCATCCTGAGTCTGGCTAACTAGAGGAATGCAAGGAAATTTAAAAAAATTAATTCCTAGAAGAGTAAATTAAAATAATTAATTTCTACAAGCAGTAAGATGTAAGGAAATAAATTGAGTTTTCTTCTTTAGGCTTGAGTTTCTTGATACATGATGCAAAGATACTAGAATTAGAATTATAATTCCAATTTAAATTTGAAAAATGGTTTAAATTGTTTTTTTTTTAATCCTTAGGAAGGATGTTTTAACTGAAAAACTATTGTTCAGGCTATATTGAAAGAAATGTGTATATATGCATAAATAAATACATTTATATGCTTTCTTTGTAAGTACAGGAAGGTATGGAGAGTTCATGGAGGCCAGGAAAGTGAAGTATCATCCCAATCAAGCCCTTTCAGGGAATTCTGCAGTGACATCATGTTCCCAATCCCAGTCAGGCTGAAACAGAATTTTGTAACCCAACATCTCAAACCAAGATTAACCTTGTGCACATTCCAAAGGGAAAATGCAGACACTCACTAAAGAAAGGCTGCTTCTATAATTAGTTCTGTATTGAGATATCTGAAGTTCACCTGTGTTGTGCTTTACTGTATCAAAGCCCTGCTTGACCTGTTGTATTTGACTCCTGCAGATGAAGTAAGTTAGGAGTGCCCTCCTGGCCTGCCCTGAAGATGTGTTCTTAAGGATGGTGCAGTGCCCAGAAACTGCACACTCTGGGGCTGGTGGACTCCAGCATAACATTCCCAACCGTAACCAGGCCTTGGGTCATGCACATGCAGTCAGGAGTGGTGCTGACCTTTATTTCCTGGAGCAGGAAGCATTCTGTGTTCAGGTATGGGTTTTGGCCACTTGCAGCTGTGTCACTTCAGGCTGCAGTGGCTTCCCCTGCTCTGGGGTGCCTGGCACAGCTACCAGACTGGTGCTCTGCCTCCAGCACCCTCCCTGCTCAGTCACGAGGGACCAGCTCTCTGCTCTACTGCAGTTTGTCCTGTTAGTATCTGGTCAGCATGAGTGCTCTGTAACTGGGGAGTAATTCAGAGGCTGATCTTTCTGGGGTGCCTGGAGTTCCTGACTCTCTTGAGTCATCCTGTAACATTTTGCCCTTGCAGGCAGTTTGGAAGGGGGAGCTGTAGCTCTTCTGTCACTCCTCATTTTTTTCCTCTGTCCCCTAGAAACACCTTTGTTCCTGCCTTTCACACTATGTTCATGGGCCTAGCTTCAATCCCTCCACGAATTTTTCACCTAAACCTTAACATTTCTGCCCTGGTTTGCTGTAAAAGGAAGGGATTGTGTTGATTGTGTTGCTGTAAGATAGCTGTGTCCATTCTTGTTTATTGCTGCTTTCTACTGCCAAAGCAGTGTTCTGGATTACCACTTTTGAATTATGAGGTGAAAGAGGCACGCTAGTTTAGTATGAAATTCTGTCTAGTGTTTACATAATGTATTTACCATCAGGACTTTAATGTGCTCTGCAAACTTGAAGTCTCAAATGTGCTGATGAATACTGTTCTGCTTTCAAAAGGTGTGAGAGTGGCAAAGGACCTCTCAGTGCTCTGAAAATGGTCATAAATAGTCTGTCATCTTATGCACTCGCATTGTGTTTGTTCTGCTCTTGTATCAAAGTGGGGGGGAAGAGTAACTAATGTGCCAAATTGCAGAAGTTGAAGGCTACATTGCTGTAGCTCAGCAGCTAAAAATGAACTGGCAGACTAAGAAGCACTGCCTAATATTAGGAATTTTACTGAAGTTTGTTTTTTATAGAGGGTGGAAATGCCTCTTTCAGAACCATCACTTTTTAAAGACATCTGTTCTCAAAACTTAGGAAATGATGTGGCAAGCTAATTCTCTGTCTCCTTTGCTTTCACCTGGAGGTGACTCCATGTAGTAAGATGAGCCAATGTACTTAATGTGGAAGATGAATGTTTTGAGGATCGAATACACTACTCGATGCTAGATGTGTTTATCTCCTCAGTATTGTACCCTTCCCTACCCACAAGTATCTTTACATATGTTCTTTTAAAAAATGCACAGGATTGCTAGCTTTTTACAAATGTTTAGTAGGCACTTCATGCAATTTTACTCTCACTGAAAGAAGATATATTTATTATTCTACCTTTGTACAAGGTAAATTGCATGCAAGGATCTTTATGCAGTGAATGAAGTATTGATTCTCTCATCAATGTTAGTATTAGTAATCTATGGTCATACTAGACATGCCAGGTCATAAAAAGCCACCTTTTTAGTTTGTATTAGATGGCTAATCACTTTTATGTGTTTTTCCTTCAAGAAGAAATGGCTGGTCAAACTCCTAAAGGAAGAATCTTCCATTGTTTAATGAATGTGACAGTTGCATCTATTTGGTCTTACTACTTGTACATCTCATTGCAAAGAAACTTCTGGGCAGAGTTCTTGACCCCAAACCTTATTGTGGGGCCTTGAGCATGTGTGAAATGCCCAGGGAGCCATGGATTCCCATGGCAGCTCCCCACAATACAGCTCTGCATATTTGCAGTGTGGGTACATGTTTTTGACTGGAGTTGGAATAAATCCAGTTTTCAAAGCATTATGTAAATTTATTGGAAGTATTAGGATAGTTATTAACCTTCATTAAGAAAATTTAAAATATTAGATTATTCCTTTCGTTGACATTCAGTTTGGACCATGGCCTCTCTCACAAAATAGAAACCATCACATTTGTTTTCTACGTATTATGGCAATAAAACTGTCATGCTTTTGGTTTTCCAATGTTTTGCCAATTTTGTGGTAACTACAGAAAGTTTTATCTATTTTGCTAACATGCTGCTGTTCCTGCCTCCAGCTTCTGAAGACTCTGACCTCATAAACCTCCTGTCTGCAGAGACAGCTAATGCTTTAATTGATCATTAGTAGACTTTCAAAATAAGTTTCCATCTGCCAAAAGATTAAGTGTCTCAGGGAATTGACTTAGAGCAGTTTGATGCATTGAGGATAAATGCAAGTGCCTTTAAAAAGCGCTGCTTGATCACAAATCCTTCAAAAACTTGCTTCTAAAATACTTACAAGGAAAAGTAATAGAAAATGTTTCTCCTCTGCTTTGCTTTCTCCCTCAAATTGAAAGTCTTTTTTAATATATCAGTGAGAATATGTGTTACCTCATTTTCAAGAACTGAGAAGCAAAACCTCATGAAAAGGCTGAATTTAAACTTACAGCAAACCATGCAACTTTTGGCAGCTTTAATTTGCTATGTAAATTTTTTGTTAAATGGGTTTATTTCAACTGTAAAAAAGACACAGGAAAAGAAAGAGAAAACTTTGCCACTAGCTGTACTTAAGAATACTGGGGAAAAAATACTTCCCTATTTTATCATGTATTCTCACAGTTACTGAGGTTGCTTCTCTTTCTGTTTTCTTCAAGCTTTTGCCTCTTAGTTTATTTGGAGAGATTTTTACAGATTTCCTGTTGGTTTCTCTCTGCCATTTTTGTACAAGCCACTTTGGGTAAGACTTCTAGCATTGCAATAACTCTTTCAGTTGAACTTAGAGAAATGGTGGCTTCTTTCTCAAGTCTCTGAAAAATGTGCAGTTTAACTCAGGTAAGGACGGTTCTGACTGGTAAGAATGCCATTCTGGCTGCATTAGAGCTGGCAGCACTGTTGTATCAGACAATACGGGCACTGCAGCTGTCCTGCAGCAGTGCCCAAAGGCAGAGGTGGTTTGTGTTGCACTGGTCAGCTGTCACCTTCGCTGTGGGTATGGGTTCCTCGTTAGTGTTGGTCTTGTGAGCCCCAAACGGGCACCTGCCATGACTTCTAGATTTCCTAGTGGTCCTTTAATGCCTTCTGGAGGATGTGCTTTTAGCACCGCCTGCAGTTACAATCGAGGAGGTGGCAAAGGGGCTGGCATGGAATTGATGGTAAAAAGATACAGATGGCTGTTCCAAATTTATTTTTTTCCAGATGTCTGGCTATTCCTCCTCTAAATTGCCACTCAGGTTGGGGAAAAACCGGTCTAAATTTTATATATATTTATATTTTATATATATTTACTAGTGGTTGAAACAATACCGAATCGAGGCTGTAATTATAATAGTGGAAGGCAATGGATACTGTTTTTGCAAGAAACACTGGGAAGATTAATCTGTGTATGAAAGGATGCATTCTATTTGCCTTGTCAGGCAAAGTGGAAGATACTGGTGGCACAATAGTTTAGTGACAGGATGCTGGAGCTGGTTTAATATAGGCTGACTAAAAAGTGAGACTTTTATTTTTTAGCTTTTTTTGCCACATTTTGATGGGAAAGTATGCATTTAGAGAATATAGCGAAAATTCTATCAAACACTTCAATGCTTGAAGAAATAAAGAAAGAGGGGAAATAAGATCTTGACTTTCAATTTCATAATAATGCAATACGAAGGCCAGATTGTAACTGTAGATGTTCATTTCAAATTTAAATATTTAGCATTTTCAGTTGTCTGTGAATACACAAAATTTTATTACATTAAGATGGAATTTAGATCTTTGACATGAAGCTGATATTTTCATGGAGTGAAAAATATCAAGCTGACATTATACTGTCTCATTTGATGACTTCCAAATGTCAGAGTCCAGTAACTTATTCATAGGGACCTCCATGTCTTGTGATAGTGTCAATTCAAAAGACATTTACATCGGCTTTTTTATTTAAACATGTAAAATGGAATATGCAAAGTAGCAGAGGAGAAGGGAGGAAGACCGGGGTAAGGAAGTTCTTAATAATACAATGGAGGTACTTCTAAGGCTAATTTCCACTTCAGCCTTCTTTGTGACAGTGGCCTGGCTGTGCTGCTCCCTCCCAGCATCTTCCTCCTCCCCTGCTCAACCACCTCATAGTTCTTGCTATTTCAGCAGAAGTTAGGGGGTTAGGAATAGCAGGATAAGCTCTCCTGAAAAGTAACCCCCCCAGCCCTTGCTTTTTAAAGTGATTTTGTAATAATAGAAGATACTGGATGATTTTGCCCGGGAGTTAATTGATGCCTATTTAACTTAGATCGAAGTTCCAGAGTGCTTATATAGCTTGAGTTATAAGATACCACTATAACCTGGTGTGTCTCTGTGACCTGATATCAATATAACCTAAATAATGACTTGTTATGTATCTATATAACCTGATACCTATATAACCTGAATCATAGCTTTTTATACCTGAATCACAGCTTTTTATACCTATATAACCTGAATTGTAACTTTTATACCTATATAACCTGATATAAATAACTTTTTATACAATGTAATGGCTAGTATAAGGTTAACTAGTCACTTAATGCTGAATAGACAAAAAAAGAAGAAAAAACTCGCCAGGTGGATAGCTTTAGAGATAGATGAGTATAGCACTAACGAAAAATTGGCAAGTGCAAAGCCAGTTAGACACAAAAAAAAAAAAAGAATTTAGGCCGGTTAAGACCAGACAGACCAAGGAACACTTAACTGTGCATGCTCCAAAGATAAAGTTGAAAAGTTCAGATGCAAAGAAGATCTTGGAAGCCTTCATCAAAGACCCCTGACAACCACCGAATTGGGGAGGCACAAGCACAGTGCAAAAGAACTATCTAATAACCCTGAGATCATGCTATGTAAATTAGTTCTGGCGCGTATGTGATGATGTTGTAGTGAGATAGTAATGCTAAGTAATACTTACTGTATGAATATACCACAGCACGTGACAAAGTGGGTGAGTTAGGTGGAGATATCCCCTCAGCACCAGCGCTGCAATAAACACATACCTGCTCTATAGACACCACTCTATGGGGATTTATCTCCAGCCTGTCTTTCCGCCATCGTAATGGAACTGTTGGCAGTGTACAACCTCGCTGTGAGGGCTGGTAACGGGATTGCAAAGCCACAGCAGTTGATTTTAAGAAACATTATTTTATATTCTAGTACTTCTTTGTGCAGGGGAGTGTGCGGCTGCGATCCCGGGGGTCGTGTACAGCCCGAGGGAGCCGGCTCTTCCTGCCTGTGGGCCAGAGCGGCACAGCGCTCCGAGCCGGGAACAGGGCCGGACACGGGGACAGCGGGTGGGCTCCTCGGACAGGGCCGGACACGGGGACAGCGGGTGGGCTCCTCGGACAGGGCCGGACACGGGGACAGCGGGTGGGCTCCTGGGACGGGGACTGACACGGGGACAGCGGGTGGGCTCCACGGGGAGGGCCGGGCTCCTGGGACGGGGACTGCCACAGGACAGGGCCGGGCTCCTGGCACGGGGACTGAGGTGGGCACAGGGCCGGGCTTCTGGGACGGGGACTGCCATAGGACAGGGCCGGGCTCCTGGGACGGGGACTGCCACAGGACAGGGCCGGGCTCCTGGCACGGGGACTGCCACAGGACAGGGCCGGGCTCCTGGGACGGGGACTGAGTCACCCTCCCCGCGGCACACACCGGCCATTTTGTTCCCCTCCCTGCGGCGCGGGCCGGGGCGGCGGCGCCCCCTGGCGGCCATGGTGCCGGTCCCGCGGCCGGCAGGGGGCGCGGCGGCGCGCGCCGGCGGCCATGTCGGAGCTGGCGCGGGAGGAGCTGTCGGCGCTCGCCGCCATCTACTGCGAGCCGGGCGCCTGCGAGGTGGTGGCGGCCTCAGGTGAGGCGGCCGCGCTCTCTGCCCGCAGCCCGGCCCGGCAGAGCCCCGGGAGGAAGCGCTCCGGGGCCGCTCAGGCCGGCGCTCAGCGGCTCGCTGGTGTGGCTTGTGGCGTGTCCCTGCCCCGCCGGGTGACCGCGCTGCCCGCCTCGCTCGGGGCGCGGGGCCCAGCGGGCCCTGCCCGGTTCCTCTCCGTGCCCTGCAGGCCCTGGGGGCGAGCGGGGACAGCGCTCGGAATGGGCTGGCTGCTCTCTAGGTTAACAGGCAGGTGAATCTTGTAGGCGTTAACAGGACCAGGTGTTTATCCGATAATACTGAGTAGGGGTACGACTGTCGTAGGGCATGAGAAGCGTTGGGGCATCTCTGGGATGGCCTGAGCATTGTGACGTGCCAGATGTTCTCCTGCTTCTCCTGCTCCTGTTCTGCTTCAGCAAGATGTGTGTAGGGCAGTAGGTTGTCCAGGGCACTGAGGCTGATGTGTGGTGTGTGCCGTGGGTGGAATGATCAGGTTTGTTGTACTTGATCCCATTAACTGCTGTAGGTAAGGAGTGCAGGGAATGTAGATGCCTTCATGGTTTCTGTACCATGAACATAGTATTAAGAGATGGCTTTTAGCAGTCTGTGCTGTGCGGTGCTGAGAAGATGCCCCTTCTGCAAGGGAGAATGAATCTCAGTAGTTACAGTGTAAAATAGCAGCTCTGTCAGGCTTCAGTGTCAGGCAGGATACGCAAGTGTTGGTGTCTGTTCAGTTCCAGACCAATAGTAAATTTTGTCTAGTGCTTACCACAGATGTAACCACTCTTAGATATGTGTTGGAGGGAGACATACATGCACATACATACATAGTGTGGCTATATTGTGTACCACAGGTCCCTGGTGTCTGGGATCTATTGCAGGGTTCTGCCCTGCTCCCCAGCAGTGATGGACAGGGACCAGCTTCCTCCTGGTTGGACTGCAGGGAAGTCTTGGGGAATGCTGCTGAAGATGGATATAGTGGCCTGCTGTTAGATTTTGTCTGCACGTGCAGCCGTAAAAAACTGGGATTGATAAGGAAACTTTTTGTTACTGTGAGGGTGACTGAGTTCTGGAGGGTACTGGGGGAGCTTGTGGAGTCTCCCTCACTGGAGGTACTCAGAATATCTGGCTGTTGTCCTGGGCAGTTGTTGGAGGGGTTGGACGTTGGTGTCTGAAGGGAGCACAATTAACCACAGGAATCTAAAACCAGAATTTTGTATCTAGATACACATAACACACCACCTGCTCCAGTGCAGGCGTGTAATTCTGCAATTTTATTTTTAAAATGAGTATTTAGGGTTGTATTTTTAAAGTAGGATTGATAAAATGTTTCAACTGAACTTTAAGTGAAAATTTTCAAGAATATTAATTTGGTCATGGTTTGAAAAAGTAGTATCCAGGCTTATCAGATGTTTATTTTTAAAGGTGAACATATCTGAACGTTGCACATACATGTCTGTTCCTCCAAATCTGTTGGGAAGTATAGGCACGTTCTTCTCTGTGCTTCATACATGGAAAAACGGTTTTGTGGTTATAAGTTACCAGAATCGAAAAGATTTAAAAACCTTTCTGGACATAAAGAGAGGTGTCATAAATGCACAATGGGAGTAGCTATTTTATTTATATTGGTGTTATGTGACCTTGGAGGGCCTTTAACTGGGCTGTGTTCATGATCTGTAAGATCAGGTATATTTAGTTGGTTTACATAGTTTTCTGCTGGAATTGAAAAGGTTTTTGTACAAGGATTATTGGTATTTTTCTTACTCTTGGAATTTACTTGTTGAAGCTGCAAAATCTCTAGTCAGTATACAATCAACTTTTGTTTCAGTCATTAGCTTACATTTGCTTTATCTCTTCAAACCATGCAAATTGTCATTGACAAACAGTGCACAGATATAACTTCCAGGAAGACTGTTACGTTATGCAATCTCTAAGACATTAAGAGTAATTTGTGTGTAGATCCATGGGATCAAAAAGGAGGCCATTGGGGATTCATGGTTTTGAGGAATGTAAGAGAATGCTTTTACAGGTCTCTTGGTATGGTAAAAACTTTGGCTTTTTGGAATTTAACAATCAAGTATTCAGAATGTAAAATGTGTTTTTATCAAAACCAATGTGTGGATGAATTTAAATAAACTAATTACAGCATATCTTTTTTACCTTACATATCTATTTGCAAAGATTAGTGTTACAGATAGAAATCCATAATTTAATTGTTAATCTGTTCTCTTTCGGTCTGTTCACCAAGCTTGCTATAAAAATATATTTAGATATTCTAAGCTTGTACGTTAGTAGGTGCCATTTTCTGAATTTAAAAATAGACTGCATGTGTTGCATAAAATGCCTTTGGGCAGGAGAGGAGGGGGATATCTGTCTGGTTGACATGAAACATAAGAAAAAATCTGAAGTATGCTAGAGCTAAATATACTGATAAGCATGCAGCGATGGGGGAAAATGAGTTAAAATGTATTGAGTTTACTCTGATTAGCACATTAAATGCCAGCAGAACAGTCATACCCAACCTTTTATTTCAGAAATAATCACCATGTTGCTGCGAAGACAAGTCGGCCCTTGTAGCATGTGCAAACAAAGGAAATATTTCTTTGGAGCCAGGTTGCGCAGGGTGCCGGTGGTTTGCTCTTTGTTCTGCCAGTGTCTGCAGCGCTGGTGCAGAAAATGGACGCTGCAAGGTTTAAATAAACTTCAGATGCTGTAGCCCTGCAAAGGTTTTGAACTGATTCTTCTTTTCAAAAGTAAGCCTGAAGCAGATGTAAATGAGCATGGCTAGGTTTTCCCAGTGGCTCAGGGTGATACACCTTGGAATGCGAGGCTGTTCTGCTTTCTTCAGATTAGTTCATCACAGGGAAAGGTGAGATTTTTGCAGCCTTAAGAATAAGATCACTGCAGCAGGAGGCCCTTGTCAGAGGGGTAGGGTTGGCCTGTCTGTCCCTCTGTTGCTTCTGAGTTTGGTGAGATCTGTTGTGATGTGCTAGTGGAAAAATCCTGGGAGGATTATCAGAAAGGTAGCGTGTTTTTCTGTCGCTGCAATTAAGCTGGCAACTGAATAATATTTTTCAACATATATAGGTTGTGCATTTTAAAATCTTTTGGCAGCATGGTGTAAAACAAAGTGATTCAGGGGCAGTACAATAATGCTCACCACACTGAGCCAGATGCCAGCTGTCTGTGTGCCTGGTGGGGCTGTCCTGAGTGGAGGCAGCTGAGGGACATGGGGCAGCAGCACTGTGTGCAGTGGCTGTGTGTGCAGGGCAGGTTTTCTGCCTGTGTCTGTGATCATATCTGCTGAGCCCATGTAATGGCAGAGGAGCTACTGCTGCTGGGCCCCGGGAGGAAACATTTGTCAGGGCAGCAGAAGACAGAGATAGGAGTGGGAAGGCTTGAGGTCCTCCTCTGTAGCTACTGACCATGTACAAAGGTCTTTTGCCAAGGCTGGTGTTTTTCTCAGGAATGCATTTGTCTTAAAAGTGCTCTGGAACCTTTGATAGGATCTTGGAGGATTGAAGACAAGCTCCTGTTGGCAGGAAACGACTGTTTTGACATGTGGTACCAATAAATACGGGCATGGTTGGGTGTGATTTCACTGGAATTCCATCTACTGCTTTCACCACTGGATTTGACTCTTAGGCAGTGATGGTATGTAGATGTTTGGAAACCTCTCTGTACTGCTGCTAGAATTTGATTATTGGGCTTGGAGAGTTTGCTGATTTTATTTTGTGACTTCTCTAACCTTGAGAGTTCTTTGTATGACCCAGGAAGGAGGTTTGGAAACAAACCCTTGGATAAGCTTCCTAATGTACCTCTGTCCAAGGTACGTCTGTCCAAGTCACTTTTAGGTTCTTTCACTTTTTTAGTAGGTTTCAAATATGAAATCATGTGTTTTATGTGAGAGGCACTGTGAGAGGTTGGTTAGTGGCATCAGCAATACTAATCAAATGTAATTCATCTGACTGTCATATAAAGGAAGCTAAGGTAAGGTGGAGGGGGAAGAGTGCAAGTCACTTCAAAAGACCTGCTCTGAAACTCAGCTCTCCTCTAATCTGCCTTTCAAATCTGGCTTCTCTTACCCTCATAGAGTGAATCAACCTGACATTTTAGCAATTTATGAAAGCAAAGGAGTGAAGTGTTTAGAATGCATCAAAGGGGTGAAGCAGAGAACTTCTGAAGAAGATCATCTTTTGTGTGATTGATACCCTCTTACTTCATGGCAGAGGAGCAAAAGTAGGTTAGGTCTTTGTCCGTGCTTTTCACTTTGTCAAGTTTTGTATTGTTTTCCTGTGAAACTTTTAGTTAAGGTTTTATTTCTTGAAATACTGTACATAACTTTCTTATTTAGCATCTTTGATTATATTTATATATGTAGTATCTAGGGTCAGGTGTCCAACAGAGATGTTTTCCTTATGTCAGTCCAGCTGTTGTAGTGGAGTTGGCAGAAAAGATTAAGCGCATTTTCTCTGCAAGTTGTAGGGGACAAAGAATCTGACTTCTTTCTTCAAGTATCTGCTTAGTGTGGAACTGCTTTTGAATGATTGTCTTAAAAAATGCCTGGTGCAAGTCTGCCTTGCATTAGTATTGATGTTAGAAGCCTTACAGATCTCTTTAGGTGCAAACTTAGGGCAGTGCTGAGTCCATCCAGAAAAGTCTCTATTTTCAGGTGTTCTTACTTTTTCTTGCTTTTGCTATTGAGCTGAGGAAGCTGAGTTATGTGCTCGGGAGAGACAGTTCTTTATTACTGGCTTGTCTAGACTTTGAAAGAGCCAAAAAGTGTGAATGCTTTTTAGAATGTGTTAATAACTTCCCTTCTATTATGTTATAGAAGTGTT
The DNA here is from genome assembly GCF_009819885.2 of Catharus ustulatus. Lineage (NCBI taxonomy): Eukaryota > Metazoa > Chordata > Aves > Passeriformes > Turdidae > Catharus > Catharus ustulatus. The sequence continues at coordinate 18,714,463 of NC_046229.1, forward strand.
TCATTTCAGGATTCCCTGCAGGTATAGCTTGAGCCATTGGTTGCAAGCCCCCACCCACCCTGTAGAAAAAAAATCACCCCTCTTATTTTATAGGAAATGTTAGTTGAGTTGAATTGTTAAAGAAAATAACATGATTTAATGATATCTTTGTATTTCAACTTCAAGCAAACTCTTAATGTTTATTTTTTCCTATTTTCCAGAGACGCACGGAATCTCATTTAGAATTCAAATCAGTGTGAAAGAACTGCTGGATACAGATGTACTTTTAAAGCTGTTATTTCATTTACCAGTCAATTACCCTTCAACTCTACCAGATATTTCTGTTAACTCAGACCAGCTTACAAGGGCCCAGTGTATGGATGTGAAAGAGAAATTACTTGAACAAGCAAAGAAGCATCTTTCTGAACCCATGGTACACGATCTGATTCTTTGGGTACAGCAACATCTTAAAGATGTCATTAAGCCATCAGCAACAGTTTGCAATGAAAAAACTACTTTGTCAAAAGAAACAGAAGATGGAATCTGGATGCTCCTTTTGCATTTAGATCACATGAGAGCAAAGGCAAAATATGTGAAAACTGTGGAAAAATGGGCTTCAAATCTAAGGCTGACTGGAAGACTGATGTTCATGGGCAAGATAATATTGATTCTTCTTCAGGGTGACAGGAGCAGCATTAAGGTGCAGGAACAATGAATGTTGACTAGTTCTATCGATTTACCACTGAAACCTCCGTGTCTGAATATTTTGTGTGCGTTTTTCTAAGATTAACAATTTTGGGAGCAAATTGATTATTATGAGAGTAGGAAGACCCAGCAACTTTATTCTAAATTTAAGAAAAAGGTGTTCTATTCTATCTACAGTAGACCTGTGGCCTGTTGCTTCCCACTGGATTATACCTCCATATCCCTATGTTTCCTGACCTTAATATGCCCAGATTCAGTTTCCTGTATTTCCCAAATGCCCCAGAAAGTAGAAAAAAAATTGGTGAGGAATTAATGACGTATTTCCAACTCATTGCTAATTGTCTCTTTCCTTGACTTAAAACCACGTGGTGGTCCTAGTGCACGCCTGGGCTTTGAAATTCTTGTCTGTACGTACAAACTCCCACTGCCTCAGGTGTGTTTTTGTGGTGATGTTGGAGGAGAATGTTTTGGCTTTTCTAACTCATGTTCTCTTAATCAGTTAGGCCTACTTAACTTAAAAGTGGTGAACAGAAGCAGTTGTGCACTTTTTGGGATGGGCACTTTCAAAGTTTGCTGTGTTCTGAAAAAAAGACTACGTTTTGAGTGAGCTTTTGCATTTTACTAAACGTTGGAAATACTGGGTGACATCTAATATTTTGGGATTTTTTTTTTGTCATTTAGGAGTACTTGATTCTTCAGAAAACTTCTAAGGTAGATGTGGACTCAAGTGGAAAGAAATGCAAAGAGAAAATGATGAGAGTGCTGTGTGAGACAGAAGTACAGTCACAGCATAAAAGGTATAATTTAGTACTGTTGTGGATAGAAAAGTAACAGAATCGATAATTACATTCTGACAAATGCAGGCATATTCACGAGTTTCCCTTTTACAATGTAGGTTTCAGACGTTTGAAGTCAAAGAATATTCAGCACCAGAGGAGCTACAAAAGGAATTTGAAACTGCAGGACTTACAACTATTTTCTCTGAGTTTGTACCTCCTCTCTTAAAATAAAATTAAAAGAAACTACTGGACCTTTGACCAAAGCAGTAGTTGACTGCAGAAGCTGATGGAAGAGAAAGGGACTAATGTAGCAAAACAGTGTTGAAGCTTTTCTGTGAAAAATGCCAGTAGTCGTCATCCTTTTGCAAGAAGGTGGCAATTATTAATACATTAGGAACTGATAATTTTTTGACATTTATGTATTCATAACTTTTTCCAAACAATGTGATGTTTATTGTGATAATTCATGGCAAGCATGAGATGATTTCCTCCCAATGTTAAAAAAACAGTCTTCTAGTCAGACTCTGTTTTATAGTCCCTGCTTTTCAATGTTCTGTTCAATGTTCTATTTCTTCTCTCTCCTGGTAGAATTTGTTGTTAATGGCATGTTAGAAGGCATGATTAATTTTGCTTTGGAAGACTGTATAAAGATATTTCCATTAAAAAACATAGTGGACACACATTTGAATATGTGAGGACAGCATATACTTAATATCTCTTAGGAGTTAATCTGCTAATTTTTCATTCTTCCTGTAATTGACTATAAATGCTAGATGGTTGATTTGAAGAAAAAGCTCATGTCACTTGGGGCCTGAAAAAACTTAGAAGTGCCTTTTTGAATATTAATTTTTATTCCAAAATTCATAAAAACACCCACGTGGAGGATCTAAATTGATAAAAAGCTGAGGTAAAGCCAATTGTAATATTTTCTTGGATAGTTTACAGATGTCTTTTTGCACTTTATTTGGTTTTACTGTCTGTGCAGCTTTAGATATCTTGATTCAATTAAACTGTTGGAGCAGTATATATAGACTTCATACTTCCATACTTCTCCCAAGTTGTTTTTGTTTGTTTATTTATTTGGGTTTTTTTGAATTGTCACTGGCCTTGACCAACCTGCAATTTTTTTTAAAATCATAGTCTGTGTTTTATATCTGTATAGTGTTACAAATTATATGCATAATTTTATGAATTGTGCAAGTTCTGTTTACCTGGGGAGGATAGCATACTTATTTATTACAATTATTAATGTCCATCTTTTGGTTTCTATTTTACCTGAAACCATTCTCTAACAAGACTAGATAAATTATCCAGTAATAAAAATTTTGCAATCATGAGTTTCTTAGTAACTAGTACTGCCATTTGCCATTTCAGTTGGCTTTAGCATGCAGCTAAACATGTGCTTTACTGCTCTGTAAAATTCAGTCTCAGAAGCCAAATGTCTCATGTATTCTGTAATTAAACAGATTTGATCAATTCAGTATAAACTAATTTATTTCCATTGTACTGGGGGAAGACCAGTCCAATTTGTTTAGCTCTGAAAGCGTGGTTTGGCAAATCATTATGTAAGATCTGATTTCCTGTTTCATGCTCAGACCATGAGATCATACCTCTTTCTTTATATATTCTAGAAAAGCAACTGAATGAGACTAGGAAATTTTTTATATTTTACTGTTTGAGATGCCAGATGCATAAAGGGTTGTAGATTGTTTGAAAGTTTCTGAAGTTTTTCAGAATTTTGGTGATTTTCATAATACAGAGTGTCTCAAATATGTATGTTGCATGTTCTTTTATGCACTGATGCTAATTTACTGAGGTAGTAGCAAAGTTCTTCTTAATGAGTCTTTTATGTTTACCACATGTAGTACTTCAGGCTCAGTAGAAAAGAGACTGGGTTGAAGAGGTTTAACAAATTTGATCTGTATTATTTTGAAATGGCTTCCTGAGAGACAAGAAATCTAATTTTCTGTCATTTTAAGTGCATGTGAAGATGAATCCTTACTTTTACAAAGAAGAATAAAACAGAAGTATCTTTAAAATATTAAAATAACATGTATTTTTAAATTGCAGTTTCCAGAATTGAGTTGTTCTGAGGTAAAATACCTGTTGAAAAATTGTGTGTCAGTGCAGTATAAAGTTTTGAAAAGCTGCAGAGGGTTTCTCCTTATACTGTGTGACAGATCTAACAAATACCAAATTCAAGAAAAGGCCTATGCATGTACAGCATAAGAAAACATAACCTGTATCTCTCTGTAAAGCTAAGTGTTAGAAGATTTTGCCAGATGCATTGTTAATCTGCTGATTTTAGGTTGAATGGGATATCCACTTGTGTGATCTCAAAATGCTTGTGATTTCAAAAATAATTGAGGCATGAGTTGTTATGGTCATCTTTCTTGCAAGATTGGATGCAGATTTGCTGAAGTTTTCTTCCCTACTAGAAGAGCCATTTGTGGTGCCAGTGGCTGGCAGTTGCACTTGAATATAAACCCATGTATTTTTTTGAGTTCTATTGCCTGCTGCCTTCTTGGTCAACTACTTGGCCAAAACTGGCATTCTGCAACAGCCAGTTAAAAACAAAAAGTGACAGTTGGGTAAGTTGCAGCTCTCTCCTGATCTGTGCTCGTCTTCCTGCCAAGTTGTAAGCTGTTGTAAGAAGCAGGATGATTTCTGTGTTTCAGGAGATGGAAAATGCAGTTTATACAATGGATTTTTACCACAGTTGAATTTGGTATTCACTAGCTCACACTGGACAAATCCACAAGTTGACTGTAGGAAAGGACTACAGTTGATAGCTGGGTTTGATGTGCTTCAGGAGAATTGCAAATCTGATCAGCTTGATACACTTCAGACAGCAGAGAACATGAAAACTGATGTCAGTCTGATTCTGTTAAAGCAAATGCTTTTGCCTACCTATCAATGTCACTTACTTTGAAGGGTAGGAGGATATTTTCTGTTCAGACAAGTAAACAATATTTTTAAAGGCTGTCCTTTTGGAAGGATGTTGCAGCTTTCTGGTAACTGAGGGTTTGTTTGCATTCACTGTAAAAAGAGATGAGCTAGCCTGTGAGCCTCTGGGGCACAGAAGTCATCAGAGTGGGTCCTGTTGTGCATGTTCTGCCTTCCAAGGGAGCTGAAGCAGACGCAGAGGAACAAAATGCACAGATACAGAAGAGCATGAAGCAGAGAAAAAATGCATCAGTGTGTAAAAAGTTGGTGAAGTGTATGTAACTATTGGAATCTGACATTAAATTAAAGGTGATCTAACAAATTAGAAGCTAGCTTTCTTGTGGAGATGGTGTTACAGTTCTTCAAACAGCATAGTCAAGTAAAGCCTTGTTTCCTGTGGCCTTGCTAGTTTCTCAGCTATAGCATGCATGAAGCCTTCCCTTGCAGGAGTTACATTCCTAATGGTGTTCTCCCAGGTAGGTTCCCCTGTGCCTGGTATTGATTGTTCATAAATTGATTATTGCTTGCATAAATATTTAAAATATGAATAGCATTTTTTCATCAAAGTCAGTTCAAAAGTTCTAGGAAAACTTTGTAATAAAAGCATGCTTGCTTCTGTATGGACAGCATAGATGTAGAACCATAGTTTCCTTTACAAATTAGACTAAAATGAAAGATGTTGCAATAGGACTGACAGCTTGAAGAATCAAGTTTTTTAGGACAAAACCAGGGTTTGATTGGTTTTTTGAATACCTTGGGTTATTAAGTATGAAGAAAACAAAAAATAGCTTGAGGAAACAAGAACTATCTGGAGGAGGGAACTAAATGGGGGACATCATCAGTATTAGGAACTCACCTGGTTTTCATACTTTCTCAGTCTCATTATTTTCTCCTCCCACCACCCCTGAATTTGTTATTTGATGTTACATGGAGGACAGGACACTAAGGACTCCTATATGAAAATCCTTGATACAATCAATTAAAAATAACTGAAAGTAGATTTGATTGTCTTGTGAGTAAGGCTGAGTTTTGTGGTTTGGTAGTTGCATCTCAGTTTACTATAATGACATTTGTCACTTCTGGTGTGAATGAACCACAAAACCCACTGAGATTAGTATAAATTATATGCAGAGGTACTGTAATGAGCCTAAAGAAACTTTATAGTGGAAAAAATATTTTGTTTATGTTGTTTCTTTTAAAAATAGTTTAATAAACCCTATATAGGGATGATTTAAAGCCTGGTGTCCCTTGATTTGTTCAGATTTATCTGTGAAAATACAAGCAATCATGCTATAGTACATTTGAAATAAGATGATGAAATGTTGCACTCACTGTATTTCTGCCAGAGTTTGAGACTGAAATTGCTTATATTATGAAATAGTGCAATTGCTGGAATCAACTTTAATATATCTTATGGTAATACCAAGCATTATCTTCCTGTCTTTTTGTGTATAACACATGCAATACTGGCAGCACTGTGCTATGGTTTTATATTTTGTATATAGACTTAATTGTTATCTTATGCGAGAGTTATGATTGTTTATATTCTTAATTATAGACATAAATGGAACTTGGAATATAAATGTGCTGATAACATTTTGCAGCTATAGTTCTTTGCTATGTTCATATATTGGCGTTTGTGTTGTCTAACTTCAAAGTATTAACCTGCAGTGAAGAGAACTCTTCAGGGTAACAGAAAAATTTGCCTAAAAGACATTAATTCAAGGAATTCTTTGGACTCTAAAGATGAATGCCTTAATGTTTTGAGTTAATTATGCACTTAGATGCTTTAATTTTATGCTAATAAGGTAGCAACTGCTGCACTTTTGAATTTTCTTTGTGTTTCTCAATGTGATACCAGTAATCTGTATCCTGTGTTAGAACATAGCTGATCATGGAATTTGGGTCAATATTTTATTAGTATTTCCCATTGTAAATACCTATGATTCTTTATATGTATACATTATTATCTGTTATAACTTGAACCCAAAGCGCTATTTTAGGATGAGATTTCTTCCAGAAGAACTCTGCATGAGAACAATAACTCTACTTTGTGTTGCTTTTCCTGTTGTCAACTTTTACATTCCTGCAGCTATGGGAGGCTGTCCAGTGATCAGAGTTTTCTGGAGCTGAGCTTGACAGGCCAGCCCAGTGTGTTACACTAGATCTCAGTGCCAGCTGGGTGGAGGCAGAGTGCTCTTCAGGCCTTTGTGGGACCACTTCTGACAACATCTGACTGAAGGGATTGGCTGGGTACTTCTGGAACCTCTCAGAGAATCAGTGGAGTGAATTCCACCAGTGCAGGTGAATGGTTGGCTGCTGCTTGGTCTGAGCTGTACATCAGGAAAGCTGTCTGGTACTCCTTGCATGTTAGTGCCATGGTGGGTAAGAAGCTGAAGTTTACACATGTGCTAGTCCCAGGGAACACTGCACAGCAAAATCAGTGCCACAACTGACTGAAGGTGGTAAACCCAATGTACTTTGTACTTTTTTTGTCCAAAAGCTTTGGCTCTTTTTTAAGTTGTACTTGGAAAAAAAAACAATGGAAAATGATTTTGTTGGTCTCTGATCCGTCACTCATCTGTAGTGGTATACAGAGACAGGATGCATTTTTATGTGAGATGGTGCTATGACTACCTTTCAGTGAAAATAAAATAAAAACCAGTTCTTTTTTGAAGTAAAATAATTGAGTTGCTTGTGAGAACACTGTCCACGTGAGATACTGAACAGAAGCTGAGCTGTATGAATTGAGCTGTGCCAGAGGCTGATTTTTATTTGGTGGAAGTGGAGGTGTTAGAAGGGAACAGACGGCAATAAAAACACCGATGTGGCTCTCAGAGAAGCCAAAAGAAAGGGTTTTTTGCATTGATTTCTCTCTGGAAAGAAGTTTGGGAGTATGAGCAAAGAACTTGCTACTGTATCCAAGCTTCAAGTAGAAATGTCTGAAATAAACATGCAGCTTCATTGTCATTTTCTGTTTTTAGCAGAAACGGCATATAGAACTGAGAACAAGTAGTGGAAGTTTTCACGAGTCTAGAAATTACAAACCTCACTCGAGCTGTAGGCTGTCCATGAAGGAATTAGTGCAATTCTTAGAAATTGTCCTCAAATGACTCAGAAATGACAGAGACTTTGTAGAGGCAACAAACTCCAAAAGCGTTGTGATTTGAAAATCAGGCTGTTGTGGCTCCGTGTGGTTGGGAAGATTGATGGAAGAGGTGACCAGCAGCTCCCAGGAGCAGATTTTCTACAAAATTGGGGCATTCTGGAAAGCAAGGGCTAAGGGGGTTGGCAAATTACTTTCAGAGAAAAAGAAATCTGCTTATTTGTGGAGTCAAAGAATACAGGTAAGTGTTTAATTTTTACAAGACTTTTTCTGTATTGATACTATAGACAGCTGGTATGGTGATTTTAGATGGTCCTTGCTCAAATAATGTCTCATATCTTGGGAACTTGCTGTATTTCAGTTCCCTATCAGTTAAAAAGATTTCTGGGTGATATTAGTGGTCAGAGGCATGATATGATTTAAGTACTGCAAACCTATTCTGGATCAAGGATTTGATATGGAATTAAGAAACAGCTTTTAAGTATGAATAACACAAGGCACATCTAATAAGAGCAAAAACAGAAGGGAAAGAAAACACTCCATTTGAATAGCTACCAGGAATCCCGAAAGTCATGTTTCTGAGGTACTGGTGTGGCAAAGGAGAACTTCAGGGTTACCCTTGCATTGACAAGAAGCCAAATGCTGTAAATTTAGCTGGGTGTGAGGGTGTCAATCAGAGTTTCTGGGCTGTACAGTTCTTGGCACAGTATGTGTGTCTTCTCTGCCAGCATTGTGCCAGATTTCTTTATTTTTCCCCCCATTAATTTTTTAATTTATTTGAAGACGACTGCATGCAGGGAGGCGGCAGTTGCTTGTTATGAGTTCTGTTCTTATGATATTAAAAGATGCTACAGGTTTCCTTCAGACTAATTTTGAAGAAGCAGGGGAATGAATTTTAAAACAAATAAGGAACAGAGATAAAATCTCAGGAGAAGCTGTTAATTTACCTATTGAAGCTGTGAAAAAAAGGGTTTATCTCAAGAAGAAGAGTCACAAAGCAGAGCAGCAGTAAAGGTGTCCCCCCACTGGTCCAGAGCTGCCATCTCTCCGAGCTCTGGCAGAAGCTGATGTTAGTGCTTAGCAGAGAACAGGTTTTTCTACTCAGTAGTGCCTGATGCTGGCACTAAAGAGCTTTTTGTGCTGGAAGATTGGGGACAGCTAAAGGCAAAGCTTGGAAGCACAGGCAGCATGCTGACAATTTTTAGGGTCTCAGCTTTTGAACAGTCATGAAAGCTGGGCTACTCACTTGTAACACTGTCAGTAATATCCACAGGAACTTTGGTACTGGCTCTTATTAAACTGATCAAATCTATTAGAAAAGGTAACAAAATTGAAATTGTGGAATCATTCCCAAAGAGAGGTGGTGATTGTAGAGGGTGAAGCTATTCAGTACTGGAGAACGCTCGTTTTTGAAAGCTGGACAGTTTTCAGCATCTGAGACAATGAAAAGCTAATCCCTGGGAATTTTTTGTGTGGTTCTTAGCAATAGCTGTGAAGAAAAGGGGAAAAAGCATTGATTCTTGCTCATGTAATTACGGATTTTTTCTAGAAATTTATTGCTTAGACGAAACAAATGAGTTGTGAATTTATTTTTTTTTATCAGCAAGTTTTCCTACTTTAGGTAGAATGTGAGAGAGTTCTAAGAGAAATTTTAACTGTTGGGTTTCTTATGGATCTGAAGTAAGAATGGGTTACAGCTCCCTAAAAATGTGTTATTAACAGCAAATCATTAAAGCACCTGCAACAAGCATTAGAAAAATTCAACTACTGTAGAATAAACTACAGCAGAAAGTTGTGAGTATAACTCCTGTTATTCAGTATTTTGCAGGGACCCTTGGGATTAGCAGCAAGGGGGTCAGAATTTTCTGAATAATAATAAGAATTTTATTTTATTTTTTCTTAGCCAGCAGCAAGTTTCCATTTATGCCAACTTTCCAACAACAGAAAGAAAAGGGATATACTTCTGGAATACCATGAAGGGGTAATGCAACTTTTAAAAAATCTGTAGGTTTCATTCATAAGTTTCAAAACCAAACAGAAGCAAACCCCAGAACAGTCTGGGAAAAGATTATTTTCATGGTAAAATATAGCTTGTGGCAACCTGAAGTGATAGCTTTTGTGTTGTGCACATGTATTTGAGAGATTATTGTCTGCACTGGTAAGGGGTGCTTTTTGGTTTGGTTTTGTTCTTTTTTTCCTGCTAAAGCCAGAAGGGATGCTGGAATGTGCTGAAACATTTGAGCAAGAACTAGTATGTAAACAAATACCGTGCAGGAAACCTCAGGTCACCACTCAAGGTCAAACAAGATGTGAGTTGTTCCAAAGGTATGCTGAGGAATCCAACGTTCAGTGCAGGAAAAGGGGGCTTGGCAGCACAAAGGGCCCTTGAGCTGTGGTACAGCTGGGGCTGGATGCTCGGGGACATGGGGGAGCCTGTGGCCACAGCTCAGAGGCACCAGCTCCAGCTGTTGTTTGTTATTTAGTCACTGCACAATAATTGAATTGTTTTCAGGTGCACCTCTGGTTTGGGAGAGGGACTCCTGGATCAGACAGGGAAGCTTCCTGAGCAGCTACCAACTTGGATACAAAGTGAGAAGGGTGGATGTTGCACTGAGAAACCCAAGTCTGAAGTTCTACAGAGAACAGGAAGCTTTGGGAATTCTGGAGGATTATTAAGGTAAAAATCAGAAATGCGCAATGGTTGATGTTGCTCTTTGGTCCATTTGGTTTCACAGCTCCTTGTGCAGTGAGTGCAGACAGGAGGGTAATTAAAGGGTTAGTGATTATTAATTATGGTTTAATTATAATGAAAGGTGTAGTGATTGGATGATGAAGGCAGCATCCTAAGGTTTTTAGTGATGAAAGTGTCATTTCCCTGGAAAGCTGTAGCTGGCATGGTAAAGCCACTGCTTCCCATGCAGGGTGCTTGTGGTCAGGACAGGCTGGGTGCTACTTCAGTGTCTCCATTTGCCAACAGTGACCTAGAGAAGAGAGCCAAGGTTTGCCTGTTCCAGGAGCAGGCAATGCTGCAAGCAGCACTTTCCCAGGCTTTCTCTTGCAGGTTGTGTTGGTGCAGCTGCTGGCTGAAGGGACACAAGATGTGCAAGATTTCCCTCTGGCTGGCTCCAGAACTGAGGAAGTGGCACTGGCAGCTGGGGCTGGGAGAAAGTGATGTCCTTTCTGTCCAGGCAAAGGGAGCAGAGGCTGTTCCCAGCAGTGGTTGTTCCTGGCCAGCTGTGTTGTGTGTTCCTGTCTTTTGTGTGACAGACACAAGGGGTTAGGTGGGTATCAGAGTTGTTTGTGGGCTGCATGAGACCTGGTACTGACAGTGCCTGTGGGGACACTTGACTGTCACCCCACGTAGGTTATGTGCCACATTGTCCCATCAAGTTACAAGTTACATGGGTGGTTTTGTGTGTATGGGCATCTCTAACCCTGACACAAGGGACTGTATTGCTGTCATGAGGATGGGAAATTCTTAATTCCAGAGCTTTGTGCTACAGAACACCACCCTTTTGTCTTTTTACCATGAAATGTCTTTCCATTTGTAAGCAGTAAGAAAATACCCGAATGGTGAAAGTCAACTAGACAGCAAACTGCTGACAGCATGGGATGTAACTGTCAATCTGTCACTTACAGAAATGGAACAATAATTGTTGTTCCTCTTCAGAAATGTAGTTTATGCAGTCTCTATAAAGGCATATTATTTAGTGCAGTGCAAGGAAAATTATTTTTTCCTATCTGAAACCAATTTAATGTTAACTGATGAAACCATTAGAAGATACTGAGCCTAGTATGAATCCCTTTGGTGGAATACATGATGTGGAGGAGTGGCTTATCTCACAAAATGCTTGCCTCCATTTTGGAGGTAATGGGTTTTTTATTTTTTTGCTTTCTTAATAATAGAGGAAGAGAGAGGGATAGATCTGCTAGAATACTCTCCTTATCATCTTTGCAGCCTATGGTCTCATGGAGAGGAATAGCTGAGAGTTGAAAGGGGAAAAATCCTGACTATTGTGCTTTCCCTGAGATAAGGAATATTTTAGAATCCCTTGTCTCATGCATGAAGCTTGGTAAAAGAGTTCCATATTAACATATGGAAGAGTTTTTGGGGAAAAACAGATCTTAGCCTCAGGAGTCTGCTTTTGACTCTTGGTTTGTCTGGATGTTTTATATGTCTTTGAAAATGAATGTTAAAAGGGGGACTATGAGCCACACAAGCTGAGATTGCTGCATTGACCTCAAGAGGTGAAAGCACAGTTGAAAAGGTCTGTTTAAAATGTTTAAGGAATTAATAATTGCTGAAAAGTGCAGATACTAGAAGAACAAGCATCTTATATGCCATGTACCGACAGATCTGGCACTCATGGGAGGCATTTGTGACAACAGTCTTCCAGTGGGTGACATTTATGTACATGATAAAGAGACAAGACCTCTTTATGTAAAATTTACAATGAGCTTTCTAATGTCATCAGTTTTTTTAGGCTTACAAAATCGCTTCTCTTATAAAATTAACTCCTGATGTTCGGCCATCAGCCTTTGGGAGTTGAGGAGAGCAGCCCCACGGGTGTGTGGCAGGGGGTGCACTGGGTGGCTGTGGAGCTGGGGACCCACAGAGACACAGGACAGGGTGCTGCTGGCCATGGGCATGTGGCAGTCAAAATGGCTCTGGGCAACAGCTGCTGCTGTTGGACTGAGTGTGGCAAAATCCAGCCTGGAGCAGATTGAGGTGAGACCTCACTGCAGTTACAACTTCCCCACGGAGGGAAGAGGAGGGGCAGACACTGACATCTCTTCTATGTGGTGACCAGTGACAGGATCCAAAGTCATCAATCTTCAAAGGGAAGATTTAGGTTGGATATCAGGAAAAGGTTCTTCACCCAGAGGGTAGTCAGACACTGGAACAGGCTCCTCATGGAAGTGGTCACAGCACCAGCCTGGTGGAATTGAAGAAATGTTTGGACAATGCTCTCAGGCACATGGGGTGACCTGTGGGGATGGTGCTGTGCAGGGACAGGGGTTGGACTCGATCCTGTGGGTCCCTTCAGCATATTCTATGATTCTGTGAAAGTGCATAATTACCCTGTTTTTTCCTGAAACTGTATTTGAGAGTTGGAAAGACACTTTTTATTGATAAGGGACCAGCAAAGAATTGCAAAACAGAGAAGAAATAGAGTCAAAATACTAAATGAGGGAGAAGGAAAAAGACATTGGACTAGAAACTGATGCTAAAACCAGTGTGAGGGAAGGGAGCAGAGAGTGCCAGACAGCACAGTGTGCTAAAGCAGAAAGTGTGAGTGGAGACCACAGGCTGCAGTGAGGCTTGTGTGTGTGTCCCTGCAGCCTCCTCTGAGCAGTGTCACTCATGTCACTTGGTCTCCCAACCTCTGGAAACTCCAGGTGTAGGCACTGACTGCTTGGATCCCTTGTTGGAACAGGTGACTTCCACATGATGGAGATCAAGAGAAAACAGTTTGTACTGACTTTAATTAAACTGGGAATTGCCTCTTGTGGTGAGAAAGCTGGTGAGAGGTTTGTGGCATTGTTCACCCAGAATGCTTTCTTTTTCAATGTATGAATTGGTAATCACTTTCAGTAGAAAGCTATAAACATTGTGTCTCTTGAAAGCAACAAGATTCTTTCATCTCTCAAACCCTTTCAGCAAATGAAACCCAGTAATAGCTAGAGCTGTCCAATCTGAATTAATTTTCTCAAGCGGAACTCTGTAGGGTAGAATTTTTTGTTGGGTGATAGATGGACAAGGCTTTGAATTCACTCATCACTTGACATTCGTACCTTCAAAAGTAAGTATTTTGTTTTAGGACATTGTAGGTGACACCTTTGTGGGGTTTGAAGGACATGCAGTCTCTGTAGGATGCATGCTTTGTTCAGCCTTTCTGTATGGAAAAGATGGTATGTTCAGGGAGGCTACATTTTGCTGAGCAATGCTATGAAAGGACAATTTCAGCTTGAGAAATCCAATGAGGTGAATGGGTGGCTCTGAGGAAGTGGGGGCTCTGACCATGTGCTTTGGCTGGCTGTGATCTCTCTTCACTCATTTTATCCTGTTTAATATGGCAGTAGTATGTACAGGAGAAGGTTCATGGTGTGGATGTGTGCTCCCCCTGCTCTCTCTGCTTTCTTGCTGAGCCTGCTGTGTCCCTGGTTTAAAGCAGAATAAGCTGCATTTTTCTAAGAAGTTCACTAAACCATTCAGATGCTGTCTTAGATCTGGCAGCCTGCAGTGCATCAGAGTATTTTGATAAGCATCATGTCTCCTTGGAAACTACTACTTAGCGGTAACTTGACGCTACATTTGGAGTGTTATGATTAATTTAAGCCTTGCTTCTGCAAAGACACATGGTATGGGCCTCCTCCTACAGAAGTGCAGAGTCTTGTTGAGCTTATCAGAACAGCTCGCGTGTTCCAAAGTGTCCCTGTGGGGTTTAGGAGTTCTTCTCTGAATCTCTTCAGGCTCTGCTTTAAGCTCGTTGGTTATAAATCTCACTTGTTATTCTTAGGTATATTTTTAGGAGTCTGTTGTCTAATTTGATATTTTAAAACATTTCTAAAAAGTCTACATCCACAGTTATGAATAAATATAAAACTCCTTCTGAGGCCATTAAATAGTATTTTAATTAGGCTGGCAAAATTGCTTTTGGCTTGTCTTTAAAGTCTTTAGTATCTTATTTCTATTAACAAAATGGTAATCAAGATTAAATTTTAAAATGTAACCAAAGTAGGTCATATTTTTATTAACTGGAGATAGATAATGCATGTGCCCTATATAAAGATTTGGATTAAATCTTCTGAGATGCTGAGGATAGTGTTTTAATTAAGGTAATCCTTATTGCATCTAGCCAACACTATTGCTGCTTAGGAATTTAAGGTCTCAGTCATGCATATTATTGCATTACCTCCATGAATCTAATAGAGATTTAATACTTGCATTTGAAGTAGCAATCTGTTATAAATTAAAAGCATTTAAATAATAAATTTAAATAATGTTATTCTTTGAAGAGTTTTATATAATTAAGGAACGCCTTCAACACATTCATTAACATTTTGTAATTTCTATAGTGCTAAGAAGGTGTTCTTTTATTGTTGCTCTTAAACTAGTTGTTGTTTTCACCTGCTTATAATACAGAGAAGTCCAGCTATTGCAGCAATGTTATATATCTGTGCTAAGTGTCTCCCTAATGCCCCAGGTATTTGGGACACTTGGCATAAAGGATGGGACTATGTGTACTAACCCATTGAATGCTACACTGAGGTTTGCAAAATAATGTTCTAAAATGAAAATAATAATATAGAATAGAAGTAAAGTAATGCTTTAAAAACTGGCAGAAGGGTTACTTATTTGCACTGTAAGTTGTGGAGTTTGAAGATTTGGTCCTGGCAAAGGAACTGTACTTGATGCAGTACATTGTCATCTCCCAGTATAGATGTGTATGCAAAGCAATACTTGTCTGATTTCAGTGAGAATTAGCTTAGAAGTCTAGGCAATTTTTATGTATTAAGTAACATAACTGGAGGCTTTTACACTGCATAATTCTGAGCATCATTTTTCCATGAAGACATTCCTGTTGCTGTGATTTCTAGGTTGATTTCTGAGCTGTGCTGTGTATTAATCCGTAGGAGTAGCACTCGAAGCGGGCACACACTTCCTCACACAGCACTTTGCTTGGTGTGCACTGCAATGCCAAGGTGAGCTGGAGCTGGAGTGAGAGCTCTTATAATACCCTGCTCTGAGTTATGAGAAATGCTAATTTCTGATCTCAGCTCAGCCTGAGAAATGCTGGTTGGAGTGTACTGAGGTCCTGTCTGTCTCAGCATTGCTCCCTGTAAGCAGCTGATGGGATGCTTGTGGAACAGGGATAGGGAATGGACAGTATTAAGAGAAAGGCTCCTCCCTGGTCCACATTGGTTTGATTTTTTACTTACACTGGCTTCTCCTGAGGAGACCATCTATCACTTGAAATTGGTGATGTGCAGGGCATTGCTTGCCATGTCACCCACAGAGCCCCACTCCTCACAGGGAGGGAAGAATGTGACAGCAAATCTGCCCTCTTCTTCCACTGAAAACTCCCCTATGCTGATGTTGCTACCATTGTGCCAGTTCTTTCCATTCATTTGACATGGTGGGATGCACAGAAGAGTCAAAAGCAGTTTTGGATGTGCTTTGTCAAGTTCCTACAGGGGTATGGATTTCCTTACCTCTTTTAATTCTACTCTTCCTCATGGGGGAAAACCACACTGATATTAAAACTTTAATTTTTGTTTGCATAAATGTAACCCTGCTGCTCCTTTGGGAAGCACACTGCACAATTCTCATCTCTTGGGCTTTTATGGCCATCAGAAACAGTATCTTTCTTGCTCACAAATGAAAAGCAGATCAATGGGAAGATCATAAAGATTATCTTTATTAGCTTCCTCCCTGCATAACTCCACAACCATAAAACAATGTCCTATAAATTAGCACTGTTTTATAAATCAATGTAAAAGAATGTTCCTGTTAGGAGTCTCCTGTTACATGCAGTCAAGTAATATGAAATACTTTATTTATGTCAAAATCATAACAATATGACATATTCTTGCTCTCTGTAGATGACAACTACTAGAGTTGTCACAGATTAATATCTCTCTTTTGGGATGGATAATTTTGCTATCCTTGGTCTGATGTTCTGTTTTGTGGTTTAGTGAGGAATATAAAGAGAAGCCAGGACTATGTAGTACAACAGTACAAGCTTGTTTAGGCTCTTCACTAACTGTTAATGTTCACTATTTGTTACAGATATTGTCCTTCCAATTGGTAATTGATATATAAACTTTACACTAATTTACACTGTTTGTTTTTGGCATCATTAGTTGGAAAATTACAGCCTTTCCTGTGTTTGTTATACTTTGGATTTTGGTTGCAGTGATTCTGCCTCTCTCCTTTATTTTAGCATTCCCTAGATTGATGCTGAAAATTACATGTTATTTTTTCCTCCTTCATAAAGCCGTGTCACAGAAGTAGAAAGACCTCAGCTATTGAGATCAAAGGTTGCTCAACTTTGCTGGATAGCATGGCACAAAGTTCGGCTGTGATGAATGGTGCCAGGACTTGAAATAAGAGTAGCAAGTCTAAGAGCATGAGTCACTGTGCTAGGTCTTCATGTCTGCAGAAAATTTGTGTGAACTACTGGCTGAAAGCATTGACAATTTTCCATTAGTAATGAATTACAGTAGTAATTTCATTAATTTCTTCACCTCAGTCAGGATATGTTAGTGTAAGTTGCTTAACCAAGCATCAGAGGAGCCATTGCCGTTAACCTTTAGTCCTTTGCTGTGTAACCAGGGCCAGTTAAGAAGTAAATTAGCGTAGCATCCCTTTTTAAAAAAAATTACTTTAGATAAGCAGTGGACATAATTTTTGCCTGTTTTTAATTTAATAGCAGGTTTATGGTTTTATGCAAAACCATTCACATTACAGCTGACCCTCTGGGAACTGGGCTTTTTCGTCTGTGTAATTTGGTGTCTTTAATAATCTGCTGTCTGTTAAATCCAGCACAGGCTTGATTAATGAATTGTGATGAACCAATGCATTAATTTGCAGGTTTGGTCTAATATCCTAAAAGGCTACATCAGTGCTTCCAGTTATTAATGTTAATAAACTTGAGAGAGAAAGCAATGTGAGGAGGGGTAAGGGAAAGTAGTATGTGGCAAGTTTTGTCTTTATTCAAGCATTTGTGTCTGCAGCTTCTTTTCTTACAAGAGAACTGCAAAAGCCCTTGACAACAGACAACATCAAATGGAGAACAGCTTAGTAGTGTTTGAAAAGACTGTAGACTTTCTGAAGCTGTCTGTATTCCATAGTCAATTCTTTTTTTCTGTACTGAAAGTCCATATTCAACATGGGTTTTCATGCTGTTTTTCTAAATACTGTGTAATAGTTTTGAAACTCGTTGCTGTTAAATCTGTGGCTGAAACACAATCCTGAATACGAATTTCTCTGAAAAGTCACTCCAGAAGCCTGGCAGGTGATAGGTAGATGTGCATATAAGGAGGCATATGCATGAGAATGGTGGGTATTTGACATTGAAAAAATTGGCTATGATGAGCAACTCATTTCTAAGATGATATTGAAGCTTTTAAGATGATCCTTTTGAAGACTTTAAATAAATCTGCAAGCTAAATTGCAAAATTTTATTATATTTAATTTTTTTAAAAAAATCCTTCGTGTGCCTATTGCATGTAATGATTCCAAAGAGTAGAGTGTATTCTGTTAAGTCTCAAAAGAGCTGGTACATTGAGGAAAGGGAATAGTAATTGAATTTATTTATTTTTTATTGAGAAAGTAGGGTTTGGGAATGGGATAGTAATATGGTGTGAAGATTTTAGGGTGGTGTAAAAAAAGTATGAAATTTTGTCTTTGATGCTGAGCCTTTAGATCTTGAAAACATCTTAAAACAGCATAGAAGTTCAAAGAAGGAGCTATGTGTCCTCTCTCCTTGGATATTAGCTCACAGTACTGGAACTCAGACTTCCTCAAATTACAATTCAAGCCTTGCCTTGTTCTGATAAATATAATCTAAGAATTATTATTTTAGACATTGATGTATCCATCTTTCTGTCTATTAAAATATAGCATGACGTTTAAAGCCCATTTTAGCAATCATGCCTCAGGCATTGTCTTTCTAGTGGGGCACAGGAATTTTCACTTGTCCTTGAGATGAATGACACTGGTATGGAATTGGCATCTCTTAAGTCTTGCTTCAGCATCTATGGCACCAAAGTATTGCTGGAAACATTGGAATGAGACAGAGAAATAACACTGTTTAGACTGAACAAAATAAATCCCCCCTGCTTCTGTTGCTTCTTTCACTTCCTTCCTGGTAGGGAGAGAATAATTTCTGCTGCATCTTGGCTATTTTAATGGGATTCAGAATGCACGATCATATTAGATACTGTACCTGAGGCAATCTGTGTTTAGACTGGTGATAATTACATGCAAAAGTCATTCAACAATGAGGCAATTAATGCTGATGAACTTTAATAAAGTCAGCTGTCAGCAATAGATATTGCTGGCAAGTTTCCTAATCCTATATTTATAATACTTTGAAATTCCCTTCTGTTCTATTCTATAATGCATTTCTGTTTAATGTGTTAAAAAAACCCACCAGGAAATATTGCCAGCAACATATTTATATATGGCACAAATATGAACAAAGAGGTCAGAAGTCAGCCTACTTACCAGATTTACTGCAGTGATTGGTATTTACCAAAGAAGATGATAGACAGAACAAGGCAAATCCTCTAACTCTCTCAGCGGAGGAAAGGGAAAGCATTAGATAAGGAACACAGGGCTTACATTTCCCCTCATTGTTGATTAACAAGCATTAAATTATGCTTAATGTCAGATGTAGGCAGGTCATTGTAATGTGGTGTCAGTGTAAAAGATCAAGCCAGTTAGTGTCTGGAATTTGCAAAATTCTGGAATCTTTGTCTTTTGTTGCAGAGACACAGTTTGGTGAATTTCTTAGTTATCCTAATTGCTTATATGATCAGATGAATTTTGTCATTGAAAAATTCCATTTTAAAGCTGTTATTCTTTGGAACAGGAAGCAGAAAGTGTCTCCCAAGCTTTTCTGCCTTTCCAGCACAGGCAGCTATGAAGTTGCAAGGAGTGGCTGATGGAGGAATTAAGTGTCCTCCTCATTAAACTTTAGTGAACATTACAAAGGCAATGCCAACCCCTGTGTGCCTTTTCCTGGGGTTCAGTTGCTTTGGTGGGCTGCAGTTCAGGAACCACTCCTCTGACATGAGGAAGATGGAAAATATGGAAAAATCTGCTACAGGGTACAGATGAGATAGCTAACACAAGGGTATGGAGCCTTCTGTGAAATGATATAAAAAGTGTAAATATGGGGGTAGTTTTAAAATGGCAGAAATATAATTTGTCTCTTTCCTAATCCAGTCGAATTCATATAAATCATATGCCATCATATGTTAGGTTTATCCAGTAGAATTCATATAAATAATATGCCTTTATATGTTAGGTTTAGGGCATGAGCTTGCTCCTGGAAGAGCTGTCCTAACGGGAGCACTGTAAATTGTTAGTTTAGGGAAGGACTGTTTTTGTCAGAAGCTTTCTCCCCCTTTTTTAGGAATGCAATGTCAAACAGCAGTGAGGTGTTCTTCTTCCTTGTATGTTTTCTTATTGATATAAAGGCATTATCTCTAAGGCCAGAGATGGCCAGAGGGAATATCCCTGTAGGTGTATGTGTTCTCCTCCTTTTCCCTGTTGGCTGTGATGAGAGCCCTTGCCTGGATGCACTGGTGGTCTAAGCCAATGTGACTCTTCTCACACTCCTCCTTTATCTGCCTGAAGCAAAAGCAGTGTCGGCAGTCCCACAGGGCAGTGAGCAGCTGTTAAATACAGGTTCAGTAGCTGAGACTACATAGTATTTTCTATTTTAGCTGTTGCACTATATTAATCAGTAAAAAACATACACAGCTGAGGAAAATCTGTTTATGATGGCTGAAAGTATGTTGTAGTGAGTTTTAAGGTTACAGATGATGGTTCATGTGTATAAGCCTTTGGTTTCAGTTAGAAAAATTCTGGTATTTGGGATGAGGTTAAGTTTCTAGGGTGAGGTTGGAGATGAATCACAGCTGGATTTTGGCTTTTGGCTTTAACATCTACACTCTCTTTTCAGCAGCTCACAGAAAGATCATATTGCACTAGATAAGCTGTACAAAAATCCTGCTGTTTTAACCTGAAATCATATGATAGAAAGGTTGAGAGTTGGAAATGGAAAATGTAATGGAAAATGTTTTTTATGAAATGTTGGAGGCAACCTGCAGCAAAGCCCCAGCAGGAGACAGGTGAGAGTCAGGAGAGGCTCACCTGGGTCTCTGACCATGAAAAATGTCTGTTTTAGCCTGTCTGGTTTTGGCTG
Organism: Catharus ustulatus; assembly: GCF_009819885.2. NCBI lineage: Eukaryota > Metazoa > Chordata > Aves > Passeriformes > Turdidae > Catharus > Catharus ustulatus. The sequence continues at coordinate 18,734,922 of NC_046229.1, forward strand.
CCTGTGTCCTTCAGGAATGAAAGTAGAAGGGAGAGAGGAAACTGAGATAGGGACTCTAGGGACAGTGGGGAGATGGGGGGCTTGGCACAGGGTGACAGAAAGGCACAGGCAGTGGGGACTCACTCAGAGGACAGCCAGTGGTGAAGAAAGAAGTTAATGATGTGAAAAAAAAGGGGTTGGGGGTTCACATCTTCCCCTGCTTGCACTGGAGCAGGTGACAGCAGCATGGAGTGGCTTTTACTTGCTAGTTAGATCTGTAAAGTATTGAAACATCTGTTACACTGTGTAATGACTCCTTGGATTGCTCAGGCACTTATGGCATAAGGCAATGCTGCATAAACAAGCTTGTCTCTAAAGTCAAGTGTAGGACATTCCTGTGGTTTTCTTACTTCTCCACTCTTTGTTGGGAGAAATGGTCTTTGCCAGGGATTGGGTTCTTATTCTGCCTATGGAGGAGGTTTGTACAGCAACATTTCTTTTTGTGTTACATCAGTACAAGAGAAAACACCTTTAAATAGGGGGAGGCTGGCAAGCATCCAGGTTAGGATGCTGAGACCTGGATGGGTGGAAAGCTGAGAGGATATAAACCCAGGGTGGGTCTCAGAGGGTTGTGGGTGGTGGATCTTGCTCTGCATGTCACAAGTGTGGTACTGGGATCTGTCCCAGGACCTATCCCGTTTGATATCCCTGTCAGTGACCTGGGGACGTGATGGAATGTGTGCACTTGTCCCATCAAGTGTGCAGGTGTCACCAGATGCAGCTGGGGGAGGGAAACCAGTCAACATACTGGAGTCCTGGGCTGTTCTTTAGGGAGAATTAGCCAGGCTGGAGAGGGGAGCTGCCAGGGATCTCATGAAATTCATAATTGTGCCCTGAGGAAAGAGAAACCCCTGGGGTTCCCCTGGGATGGGCTGTCTGGGGACAGCTCTGTGGAAAAGTACAGCAGAAATGAAGCATCCTGGGCTCTTAGCAGGAGCAAAGCCAGGAAGTTGAGGGAAGCGATTATCTCCTTCTCAGGACTTGCTAGATCTTGTCTAGATATCCATCAAGGTTGTACCTCCAATACAGCAAAGACATCCTGAAAGTGGATTTCAGTGAAGGGCCAGCAGCTTGCTCTGGGGCTGGAGCCCTGAGAAGAGAGGCTGAGGGAAGGGGACTTGCTCAGCCAGGGGAGGGCACGGATGGATGGATTTGGTCACCCAGCAGCAGCCTGCTGCAGGCACGTTCCCACTGGAGGGGCCCTTCCCATCCTGGCTGGGGGGTCCAGCAGGGGCACAGGGAGGCTGTGCAGCCTCCACCCCCGCAGGTTGTCAAGAACCTGACCAAGCCCACAGCCACCTGCTCTGGTCTCCTGGCTGAGCCTGTCCTGAGCACAGGCTGGAGGGGATGGACTCCCATGCTCCTTTCCAAGCTGAGTTGTCTCACAAGTCAGACAATTGAATATAAAAAGGAGGAGGAAGTGGTGGGGGGAGGGAAATTAGAGTTGATCAAAATATATTTCTCAAAAATTCAGTGTAGACATGCTAATGTTGTGGCTCTTAAACACTGAGGTTTCTGTGGGCTCCCTAGTCCAGAATCTGTTTGCCCAGTGCAGTCAGTCTGTTTAGATTAAATTTAACCATTTGCATTTATTCTGGTTGGATAATTACTTGAAAATAACACTGTGGACTAATTTACCTGCTTTTATGTGCTTGAATGACCCTGGAGATATTTTTAACATCAGATGGGGCTCTTAAAGGTCTTTTTCTTCTTTTCCCCCTCCTTTTTTTTCCTTCTTGAGATTTTATTTTGTGATTTTTTTTTTTTTTAAGAGATTGATTTGCCCACTTATTTTTGAAAAACTGCTATTCAGTGATGGGGTGTGTTTTAGGTACTGTGCAGGCACAGTGAAACAGACAATTTTCAAGAATAGCCTGAAAACTGCAGGGCCCCACTTTTTCATATGGGAGCAAGCAAACAAAGCTGGAAAACTGGTCGTAAAATTCAGCTGCTGGTGCCACCTGAGAGAAAGCAATTCCTTTTCTAGGTGCAAGGATGAGTCATGCATTGTGCTGGAGTGTGTGATTTAGGCAGATGTGCTTCATCTCTCACTTCCAGCCGGTACAAGCAGTTCCTGCAGTCAGTTCCCACAGCTCAGAAGCAGCACACGACCTGCTGCTGCTGTCCTAACCCATGGATCTGTGCTTGCACAGCTCTGCCTGTAAAAAAGAGGCAGGATTAGCAGAAGAAATGGTGTGTGGTGGTTTGGTTTGTCCTCATGAAGAGGTCACTGCGGGAGATGTTGGTCCAAGGTGTCATGGTGAAGTGGCCCGAGCTCCTGAGCAGGCACCCAGCACTGAGCAGGGGCTCCTGGATTCACGCTCAGTGTGTCCAGACCTGTGTTCAGTGGATTACAAGATGTAGAAGAGATTGTGTAGAGACCCCACGTGCAGAGCCTGATGCCCCCGGTGCTTGGGTTTACATGAACCCCTCGAGTCCCTGCACAGCAGCCCCGGCAGAGCCTGCAGAGCTCTGTCCCCAGGGCTCCAGGGCCCTTCGGATGTCAGGTAAGGAGCAATTACTAATTGTTAGGGCTGAGATAATTCACACTTTCCTCACATCCATTCCTCCCTTTCCTGTTCAAATAAAGTGACATTTAGTAGAAACGTACAGTGGAGCTTTTTATCCCCATTTCAGTGGTTTATTTGATTTCATTGATCTTTAAACTCATAATCAAACTGATTTTTGTAACCAGATACTGTGTGATCTTACCCCTTGTACTTTCTGTGTACCGAAGGGACAGCTCAGCCTTGCAGAGCTCAGCAGACTCTGTCAGGACCAGGTTTGGCCCGGGGCTGTGGAGCAGTCTGAGCTTTCCGCGTGTCCCGGAGCGGGGCAGGAGTGCGGAGCCGGGGGGGAATGGTGACCCCGGCACTCCCGGGCTCCTCCTTAAACGAGGGCTCCTTGCCTAAAATCGGCATCCATACGCGACGCCTAATATCATAAAAACACAGCGAGGGGCCGCGATCGGAGGGAGTTTTTGAGAGGAAATTTTTGTAGCATTACCAGCCTGTCTGGTAGGTAAACCACCTGTCTGAAGGACTAGGGCGTTTTAACGAGATATAATTTTAACGGATATAATTTTTGAACATCCCGCAGTGTGTTTCCCCCTCCGCAGGAGCCGGGCGGTGCGGAGGCAGCGGTGCGTGTCTCGGAGCGGGGCCGGGCTGCCCCTCGGCCGGGCGGAGCGGCGGCAGCGCCTCGGCGGCTCCGCCAGGGGCTGCTCGAGCACCGCGGCCGGGCCGGGCCGGGCCGGGCTGGGCCGGGCTGTGCTCCCCCGCTCCGCCCCGCACCGAGCGCTGTGTCCGCACCGCTCCCCCCGCTCCGCACCCTCCGGCCCGCTCCCTTCGCCCTGTGGCGTTCGGGGCTTCTCCGCCGCCCCCGCTAGACCCTACAAGCGGGCTGTAATTAATTAATTCCCCGAGCCGCACGGGATATTTTTTCTTTTTCTTTAAATTTTTATTATTTAAAATTTTATTTTATTTTATTGATTTTATTTTTTTGATTTTATTTTGTTAGTCTTCTTTCTCATTCTTCTCTTTCTCTTCTCTTTCTCGTCTCTTTCTCGTCTCTTTCTCGTCTCTTTCTCGTCTCTTTCTCTTCTCGTCCTTACTTTATTTTAGTAATTTAATTGTTTTCCCCCGAGGCACGAGCGCGGTGATTTGAAGCTGGGTGCGCGGTGCAGGGCCGGCTGCCGCTCAGCCCCAGCGATAATCCGAGAGAGGATCGTGCTCGCAGGGGGTAACTCACGCATCTCCCTTCCGCGAGACTGTATCAGCACGGTTCTTGTCTTGGCTGCATGCCAAAAAACGCTGTCGTGGTGCCTGCTTATTCCTCTTCCCATGCTCTGGAGTAGTTGGTTTCTTTCTGCTTGGTTTCTGTAAAATAATGATTAGGAAAATGTATTGTTTTAACATTGGAATTAATCTGAAACGCCCTAAAAATGGTTTTAGCAATACTACCCTTGAAAAGGTTGATCTGTGATGGAGACCACCACCCTAGGCTTTCCTTCAATGTAAGGTAATATGGCATTGAGTAATGCAATTTTTGTTTTCCCAAGGGCCAATATCTCACTTGTAATAGTTAATGAATTAACACCAGAGATACAATAGATTGAAATAAGCAAAGGCAAGGCTTTACAGATTTCAATGGAATTTATGGAGAAAGTCTAATGCCAAACAAAAACTCCATTTTGTGTCTTCTGAAAGTGAAGTCACGGTAATTTAAAAAAAAAAAAAGTTTCACCTACGTAATTGATGTCCTTGGTGTGTTGTTCCTCAAGTGGTTTTTTTGGGTTTTTTTGGGTTTTTTTTTTTTTTTTTGTTTTGTTTAGTTCTGTTTTGTTTTAATCTCCCAAGCTTTTACAACAGCTACAGTAGAAGGACCACAGTCACAGAATTTTGGGAGAAAAGGATTTTGTTTGTCCTGGTTTTGTTTTACTTTTGAGTAGGTTGTCAGTAACCATGCTGAAAGCATGTTTGTAACTGAAATACTTGTGTGCTCTGTTGTCAAAAACCTTAGAAAACCATTAAGTGAGTCTAATTAAAGCAGCCTTTGATAATGGCAATAATAAAAGATTGCTTTAATTTACACTGTAATGAAAGGATTGTGCCATTAAATGTTACAGGAAATAGTAGAACTGCTTTTCCAGACTAGGTAGAAATTGCATGCTGTGCTTTATGGTCTCAGTGAAGTCCCAGTGATTGTCTTTCCGGCATCAGCCAGAACTTCAGAAATGAGGTAGTTCCTCTGTTTTTTGAGAGACAGGTATGTTTAGTCCATTTATCCTATTTGGTGTTCCAGTGTGTTTCTTCTTTAAACCTGGCACATCTGCCCCCAAAACTTGTCATTTTAATGGAGCCTGGCAGGTTTTGTGGTGTCTGAACACCAGGCTTTGGGCTGGAAACAAGTATTTGTTGGTTGGTTGGTTGATTTTTTTTTTTTCCTCCTTGGAATTTCTTTTGCTTTATATTGTTTCTTAGTGTCTTTTCCTTTAAGCCAGGACAGTTCCAGAGACATGAAATGACAACTTTTTTTTGGACCGTGATTGTAGGTACCAATTGGATCACCTTTCTCCAGAAAACAGACTGCCAGCTTGTGAGAATGGTGTGGTGCCATGGACATGTCAGCAGGAGCAGTTTTACACTGCAGGTTAATCACCAGAGAGCCTCATCCCACTTCTCCACTTTTCTGCTGCAGGTTCTGGTTTCATTTTTATTGTGTACTGAATTTATACTTATTTTCATGGGCCCCTTGTTGAAGCCTGAACTTGGTGTTTTTGAATGAAGAATCCAAAAACCAAAAGTAAGCAACTTACCCCAGGTTATTTTGTGAGGTAAATTAGAACATTGAAGTTAAGTTCTCTTTCATTTTCTGAAGTTTCAGTGTTGCAGTGAGCAAGCAGATGAGGTTGACAAAATCTGACTAATTCACACATTGTAATAGTCTTTACGTGATAGGCTGTTGGAAGGACTAAAACCATATACTTCTAAATGTTGAGAAACAAGAATCAGATGAGACTCAGGAACCTTAGAGCAGAATATAAATGCTGCTGCTGCAGCTGGAGCTCATGCTGATTCTGTGTATTGTGCAGAAAACACCATCATAACAAAAAGAAGATAAGCAACTGAACTGTGAATTCCAGGTTCATTTTTCAGTTCTACCTAACTCTTCGTACTTTACAATGAAAGATTCAGAAATTGGAGCCAATTACCATAATATGTGGTGGTTTGGTGGGAGCATGTTCTACATCAGACAGTTAAAAGGTTTTATTGCTATTAGGAGCTTGTTAATGCCCTTGATAATGTCTCTAGTTGCTTTGTAATGTCTCTTGTTGAAGTATAGAATTCTTTTATCTTCTTATTACATTATGCAGAAACTTGAATTGAAACGATATTTGCAGGAACATTTAAAGTAGTGCATCAATCAGTTTCAAAGAAGAGAAAATGTTCTCAGAATAGGTTATAAAAGGATAACTGTCAGTTTTATTTTGGATGAACAAAGAAACCAATGTAAAAAGCACTTTATTGTAAAACCACACTGTGCAATTCAATAAATATTCCATATAAATATAAAGGAAAAGAAAGTTCATAATTATCTGATGGCTTGAATATAATTTAAGTAATACTTCCAGAATACGGCAAGCAGTGAAGCTCCTTCTTTCTTGTGTATTCTACCCCCAGATCAAGTCCTCGGTAGGAGATAGTTTAAATTGGACTTGTTAATGATTTGAAAGGATAAAATGTGGTTATAATTTAACATTATCTTGCAGGGATGCAAGCCTCCTCCCAAACTACCTCGCTGCATGAAGAAAAATAGCAGTAGCACTTTGCCTCACTCTCCTTGTTTTTAGTTTGTTCGGTTGGTTTTCTTCCTCAAACATGATTTCTTGCTGTTTGTTTCCCTCTGGCATATTTTACCTGCTTTAACACAAAGTTATTTGAGTATTTATCCATTTGGATTGCAAACCTTCTATATGATTTGGTTAGAAAACCCTCACACGTGGTGTTATTATCCAGGCAAAACAGTTGCAAATACTTTGCTCCCTGAACCAGTAGTAGCTTGCTAGACCACACAAAATATGGCATGTTGCAAATCTCATCTTGTAGCCTGTAAACCAGAAGCAGCTCTCTCCCCTTCCCCCTTCTTTATCTTCTAAAAAAGAAAAAAAAAAAAAAAAGAAAATACCAAAGATTGCACATAGAGAGTTGTGAATGCTCTGCTCACATGGCAAATGTTTCCCAAAGAAATTTGCGTGTCTTGCCCCTTGGATCCATTGTCTTTTCAGAATCCAGTGTTCACCCTGTGAGTTCAACAGAATAGAGTATTTCTAGTTTAAGAAATGTATATTTATTTCTGAAGAGTTTGTTAAGGCAATGAAGTAATTAACTGTGAATGCACAGATTTTGGTTTATTTATTTATTTCAGTCTATTTTGGTAACTAAATTCTGTGTGCAAGGGATTTCTAACCTTTTTTGTTGGTCATTCTGAAAGGGTATGCACCTGCATTACTTAACTCTTTATTTTTCACTTCTGAAACTTTGAAAATATAATTTATTTTTATTTAATAATCATACGACGACAAATTCACCTTGTTCATGCTCTGTTCTCAATTCTACGCTTCAGCCTAGGTATGTTTTAAACTTGTAGGTGGTTTTTAAAATTGTAGGCTATTGAAAAAACTCCTTGGGTTTTAGGGACTTACAACAGTGATTTAATTGAGTCTGCTATAATTGGTCAATCAATTCCCAATATTCACAATATATTTAAGAAATTTTATTTCCATGACACATTTTTCTGCATAGGACTTCCCTCCTTTAACTGCTTCCCCATGGCTGTGCAGCATCTCTGTCCCCCTGGCACCTCCATCCCCCTGCCCCTTCTCTCTCTGGCCAACACCTGCCTTTTGTGGCACAGGTGTCACTACAGTGCCCCAAAAAGAGTTTATTTCATAGCACTTCAAGCAACTTGTGGAGGAGCGCCTCCATGAGTTACTGAGCCCTGGAGAAAACAGTAATTTACTGTGAGCAAGCTGCTGGGCTGCACGCATCTGTGCTCTGCCTGGGAAATCGGGCTCCCATGGCAACTCCCCCACGCTGTGGATGTGACATCCTTCAGGGTGAGGCTGGGGCTCGGTGCGAGGGGAGCCCTCCTTGCCCTGCACCGTGGTCTCTGTGCCTGCTGCAGGGGCAGCTCCATCCCTGCCTGTCCCACATGCTCTTCCCAATGGGCAGGCTCCTTCCCTTGAAACCTGGGAGCATCAGCCCGGCTTGGAAACCCCAAACACACAAGGTAAACAAACATCACGCTTTAAAAAACATACTGCACAGAAATCACAATCGAGCCCATGATCATCCTGGGATCTTGGCAGAAGGCACTGGTAAGATATCAGATAAGCAGCTCTTTCTTTGTTTGGGAAGGAATGTTTGCTAGCCTTAAATTTATTTGGCTTTTAAATTCAGTTATTATTAAAGCAGCCTTTGGTGACCTGAGGTGAGAGCAGGGGAACAGCAGTCCTCGCTCCAAGAGCACACATCAGAAACCTGACTTGAGTGAGACATTGAAACTAGGCAGTAAGAGCAGTTTGCACTTTATCTGTTCCAAAATGTAGGTTACGATGCCGAGGGTGGTGACGATGGCTCTCATTCTGCAGGAGTTCCTAGTAACTAGAGCTGATGGCATTTCAGAGCAGGACTTTGGTTTGGGAGGTGGCCAAGCTCTGCTTTCACCTAAAGGTGCAAAAGAGGTGAAAGCACCAGATGGGGGTCAAGGCTTTCTAATCCAGTGTGGGTCAAACGTGAGAGACCTGTGGCATATAAGGAATTACACAAACATATATAAAATTGTTGCTAGTTGAGCTGGAAAGGCTCTTGTAACATGTAATACTTTAAATATCTCTGAAGGATAGGAGGAGGAATCTGGCTTTCCTAGATAGAAGCATTTTTGGAGGAGGATTAGAGGATGTTATGAATAGATGTGACAATGGCAATGATAAGACAGACTTTTGCATGAAGCACAGACTTTTGCATGAAGCACAGAAAGCTGATCTATAGGAGGAAATACTAGTGGCTTGGGTGACAGTAGTGTGAACCATAATCAACCTTACAACTGATGGGTGTTTCTTGTTTTACTACGGTATGACAAAAAAAAAAAAAAAAAGAAAAAAAGGGGCTAGCAGTGGCACCCACAACACCCTGCCTAAGAACAAGAGACACTGAGAGTTAGTTTGCCACTTTCTAAATCAAAATGGAAGGGAGGCTTTAGAAGGGAAAAACCCACAGGCATGAGCAAGCCTTGCATGGTGTTTCTTCTGGATGCTAATAATGCGTCTACAGGTGTGACCCAACTTAGAGAATGAAACCTCTGGTCCAGGTAGTGAGCATCGCATCAGTGTGACAGAACAGGGCTCAGTTCAGATTGCAGCAGAGGAGAAGTGATGTCTTGGCAGAAGAATTGAGTGGGAAGTGACAGCTCTTGCTGTAAAAAAAGCAGAGACTGTCTAAGAGTTAAAATAGATTCTTCTCTGAAATGCCCATGTAGCTTCAATAGCTCCACAGGAGTTTTAGGATTACAAATGACAGCAAAATTTGTGCCATTCTGCATAATTGTATTCTCTACAAAGAAAGTTTCCTACATCTCCTAGCAAAGATGGTACTTTCATTAGAAGGAAAATAATTTCAAAATGACATCTCTTTGTGCCAAGGATTAAAAAGATCTAACAAGGAGTTCTTAAGGAAAAAAAAAAAAAAGAAGCATTTACATTGAATCCTTTGGTTTTACAGGTAAAATAATGACATGAAAATAAAAGAAAATTTTAATTGGTGAAGGGAAGGGGAAACATCTTAGCTCCTGACTCGTCACTATGTTCATCCTCTCTTGTAGCTCCCACCATTTTCACTGACAATACACAGAACTATATTTGTCTTTACTGAGGTTCAGCTCTGTTAAAAACAAGCCAGTTCTATCTCTCTGCTAGTGCAAGATTTCAGCCTTCCTTAACACGCGTCTCTGACAGACAAGGAACCCAGAGTGTGTTGGTTTGGCAGTGCTTCAATCCCCCGTAATTGTGCTCATTTCAGTGCAGTCACAGGCTGCACACCCAGGCAATGCCATCTCTTCTTGCCCCACCGCAGCCTAGGAGCTCTCTGTGCTCGCTGTGTTGTCATAGCTGGAGAGCACGAGCCCTCTGTGCTCAGCTTGCAGTTCCGGCTGCCATGTATGGACATTTCTAATTACTTTGGAGGCGCTCCATTTTGTACTGCATGCATAATTAGTTAGTTATTTACATTTTCTTTCAGCGTTTTTTTCTAGCCGGTACACTAATGAAATCCCGGCGTGACATCAGAACCTTCCTGTTGAAGTGGGTCTTCCCTTCAGGGATCAGCCACCCTTTTAAATTAATGAGCCGCTTACAGAAACAGCTTCGTGGTTTTATGTGCAGTGTTTGCAAGGAAATTTATAAATGGTCTGACTCCTTTCAGATCCAAAATCTGTTGAAATTAAAAGAAAGTCTCCCACTAGTATTGCATGCTTTGGGTCATCTCTTATGTGGATTTTTTTTCCTCATGTATTTACCATAACTCAAATAAGGAAAAGAGTTCTCCATCTTTCGCACAGAGGAGCAGATGTATGGGTGGGAAGGGAAAAAATGCATGTAAGGAAGCAGATTGGTAACTGCAGCCTCTCAAAGTAAAAAATGGCCTGTAGGTAAGAATTAGTGACATCATATTATTAAGAAACTTGTTTTTCATTGAAAGACTTCATTTGAAGAATATAGGAAGTACAATTAGTCTCCAAAAAAGTGAGCTGCTTTTTGAGGCAGTTTTCATAAAGAAACCGAGATTGTTTATCTTGTTTTTCTTGTAAGTTCAATTGAACAGAAAAAAGCAAACCAAACGAAAAAAAGCCTCTCAAACAAACCAAATCAACCCCAAAAAAACAACCCAAAAGAGAAAGGAAAAAGGTGTTGCTTAGCAACAACCTCATTCAAATGGTCAGAAATTGGTGTATTTGCTGGAATTTGGGAGATATCTCACAGAGCTTGCCAAGTGCATGGGATAAGGAAAGGAAAGAATTAATGGAGAAGGGAACCACTACTGCCATCAGATTAAGTGTGTGAACTTGGCTCATCGTGGCTTGCAACACGTCTGGTGGCCTGGGTTAAGCACATTTACACCTCCTCATCTGCCTGTGTTGTTTCAGTGGTGCAGGACTGTTCTTGTGGCAGGCAGACATGGACAGTTTCTCTGTTATGTTTGTTTATTTTTGTTATGTGTGCTTATCTTCATTCATTTTTTCCCCCTTCATTTTCCTCTGTGTTCTGTCTCCTCAGCCTGGGCTGCTCACTAAGCAGGCTTGTCTCAAAGGCAGCACTTTTGCCTTGGGTAGAGTGGGAGGACACACCTGCTGATGTGTTTGCAGCAGCCACCTCTTCCCTTACGCCTTCTTACCTGTTCAAGAGTCCAACTCTGTGGGGAAAGAGAGCAAAACTGCCCAGTGGGCTCAGCTTCTGGATGGAGGGGAGTGTCTGGAGAGGAGTGGGGGAAAGGAAGGGTTAGGAGTGTTTATTCCATACTGAAGTCCTGCACCTGCCATTTTCTCTTTCTCCCAGGAGAGGCAGCCTGGGGCAGGGGCCTGGGAGAGCAGCATCACTGCTGAGTAGGAAGCCCACGAGGCACAGCAGAAGGCTGTATCGTGCTGTGTTGGCTGTGAGTTGCAGCCTTAGGTGTTTTTTTGTCTCCACATAATGCTGTCTGCTTTGTGCACAGGTAGGCCACCGTGTTGCTTTTGGGCTGCCATGTGATCATTGTTTTGTGACTTGGATTTTCTTCTTCAACCTTTTGTGTTCCCTCCCTTTCTTTCTACGGTGTTTGAGGAAGGAGAGAGAAGTGACTCAGTACAATTCCATGTACTCTTGATTTGCCATTCATCAGCCTGGAGAGGGATCTCCAGCCTCCACATATCCTTAGGTCACGCAGGATGAAGAGAATGTGGCACTGGCATTCCAGATCCCTGGACTTCAGGAAAAGCACCCTTGGGGGTGTGCATTATTCTGCATCCCTACTGAGAGCTAATTAGCCTTTTGCTTTCCCCAGTATTGCTAGGGAATTCTTTAATATCACTGTGAAAGGTATTTGTAAGTCTGGTTGTGCTCTTTAGACCCCATAGCTGGGGCATGTTGACTTTGTGGCAGTATTTATGCTTTTTGTACAACAGAGGGAAGGAACTGCAGGAAGGCGACTGAATCATCAGATCTGTTTTGGAATTGACCATAGTTTTATTCTGCCATTTCTGCTGCTTTTGAGAATGGCTGCCTTTCCCACACAGCTCCAAGTAAGAAGATGTGGAAAGGAAAGCTAGTAACTTTTCACTTGCACAAAATGAGGAAAGAGCTATGAGAGGGAGAAAGTGACAACACCTCACAGGGAATTAAAATTCTGTGTCTCATTCCCTTTGTAGGGGAAGAACCTCCTTCCTATGTGGATTGACTTACCAACTCATTTGCAGAAAGAATTATAAAATGCAAATGTTTATGAATCACTGTATATGTTGCAATCTTATTTCTAAAAGAAACGTTGCTTTGTACTGTGGCTCCTGTGTGCTGTGAGTTGAAAGATTTTCCAGCATTTATCCCATTTTGAGCAATAAGCTGCAGGGAATAAATGCTGCTAGTCAGACTGGGATGCAGTGTCTCCTGGAGCATTTGTGCTCCTGGCAAGTTGTCATCTCCTTTCAACAAGTGTTAGTAAAAATATTTAAATTAGCATTAAAACTGGGTATTTTCTGATATTTATAACCAAAGAGAACTGTTAAATGTGGCTTGCAAGGTCTGGCTGGGGTTTCTGTTCTGCAGGTAGGAGCTTCCTTCTGCGTGGCCTCTGGGGTGGCTTTTCCCCTGTGGCTGGGGTGGAGGGAGACACAAACCACATCTGCTGTGTGCTGAGATGGCCTTAGGGACAGACAGCTGGCAGGGGAAGGAAGGGAGAAAGGGCAGGTGGAGGTTTAGGATTTTGGTTCCTGCACAGTGAGCCTCCAGCACAGGGAAGGGCGTGCCTTGTGTTTTGAGGAGGGCATGGTCTCGTTGTCAGGATGGATGGGATCCCTGCTGGGGGGTGTTTGTGCCTGTGAGGTGGTACCTGGCTGGGTGGTGACAGTGGCAGGGCAAACCCTGTGCCTCCAGTGCTGCCCCTTGCAGCCCTCCCTGGCAAACCATCCTTCTGTGCAGCACTGGACAGGGACTCTCCTCTTCTTGGGAGTGTTGGAAAACCTTCTGAGAAAAAAATCAGTTGTACTGATTTTAAGAGAAAGCAACTTGGGATCCAATATATTGGCAACTGGTAGGAAATAAGGCTACTGCCATAAGTGGTTTTTAGGTAAGATTTGAATCCCTGTGCAGAGCAGTAGGCGCTGGTCTCTGAGCTGAAAATTATCATGCACTTCTTAATTTGCTTCTATTTATGATTAAACTCATATAAATCAGGGTATAAATGCATTATTAGAATGAAGTTATATAATATGCATGTGCCTGTAATACTAATATGCTATATATGTCAGCTACATACAGCTGCATGACACAGTGTATTTATTAAAAATTAGCAATTGTACATTCCTGAAATTGCAGATTTTTACTCAACTGCATGTGAGCCTGGGGGTATGCAACAGTTGTTTATCATTGTACTCTGATGAAACCCTGATAAAAATGAAACTGCTGCAAAAGAAATGTGAACTTACAGTGGGAAACTAAAATTTCAGGTGTAATACACTTCTGCATAAGTGCCTTTGCTTACTTTCAGAGAGCTTCTTCATAAAATAACAAAGAATATATAGTCTCTGTGTGCTCAGTAAGGCAGAGATAGTAGAAATATAAAAATTTTTAAAAAGGGAAATTGAATATAATGTTATGTATTTAGGATGCTTCTCAGCCTAATTTTGATTGCTTTCATGTGTTTCCCAAAGAAATCAGACTGCTTCAAGAATAAATGAAATAAAAGTTGAAATTACAAGATCCAGCCACCATGGTCAGAGATGATGACGAGGAGCCATAAATTGGTGAGTCAGAGCAACTTTTTTCTTTTTTCCTTTCTTTTTCCCTTTTATTTTCGTCTTTTTTTAAAAATTATTTTTTCCCCTGTGACAGGTCATAAATACTTACTGTTTTTGGGAAAAACAAAAGGTAAACATCTACTAAAAATTTAAATCTTTGCTGAATGATTATGAAATGGACTGCAAAGACATTTTATTTGATTATATTTCTAACCATTTAGCTTTTGGGGAAAAGACTAAACACAATAAATTGTCACTCTTTTGAGCAGTCTTACAGGTAATAGGTAAACAGAAGAAGGCAACAGTCTTCCCTCATTACAGTCATCAGGGTTTTTCTGGGAATGTGCACAAGGCAACAAGGAGTTTCTTTGTGAGTTATTGGAGGAATAATCCACAGGAAAAACAACATGCACGTGCTTTCTGAAAGAGGATGGCTGTTATGGCTGTGATGGCTTGCTGAGTGTTGTGGTTTATTGTTAAATACTGTGTAGCCCTTCACTTTTACCAGGCCTGACAACTTCACAGGTGTGGGTATGAAGAACGACCTAAAACTGGTCAGTTATGGACTACAGAAAATGGAGCAATTTTTGTGGCACAATCCAACATCTTTTGCTTCAGCCATCATGTGGTGTCTCTTTTTTTTTTTTTTCCTTAAGCCAGACTGCTGAATGATGAGAGCTGGGTTTGTGCTTCATCATTTTCTCTCACAGGAGCAGGGCAGCACAATATGTTTTATTTCATGTTATTAGCTGGGTTATCACTGGGTTGTTTCCTGATTGCAGGCCTCTTCCTCTTCCTCACTGTTTTCTGTCATAGCTGTAAAAGCATGGTGATGATGAAGGAAGCAACCAGACATCAGGAAGGGATGTAAAGGCTGTAAGTTACAGTAGGGCAGGAGGAGCTGTAAACATCTCTTGCTCCCCTTTGCAGATATCTCTATAATTCTACTGGCCCTTGGAGCTGATAGGAGAAGGCAGTAAAATTTGAAATAGAAAGGGCTGTTGGCAATTGCTGCACATTACTGCACATGCCTGAGGAGTGAGAATACTCCTCTCTGCACAGAGTATTCAATTCAGTCACTGTATCCTCCTGTCCTGCAAGCTGTTAAACACCTGTGCAGGAGTGCAGGAGTAGACTGAACCTGCTGCAAGGAATGAAGGTTTCCAAGAGCTGCTGTGGTCATCCATGAGCTGCCAAAGGCATGGCTTTGAGTGAACTTTGTTTGAAAATGAGTATTCCTAGCAAAGTATCTATGAAGAATTAGTCAGGATTGTGGTGATGAATGAAATGGGAGAGTCACTTCCTTCTTATGTTTGAGATGTGAGGACATTGCACAGCTGGAACCAGAAGTAGGTAAAGTCCTTCTGTCAGCATTTGCCCTCATCACTCCACAGTTGCAATGTTTTGGAAGGGCTGCTGAACTTGTATTAAAAACCATATGGCAAAAGTGCAGATTATCCAAGCCTGTTGATCCAGGCTTGTTGATTTCCAGAAATCGCCCCAAATATTGGCTAAGCTCAGGATAGCATCTCACCAAGTGCCTGTTTCAAACTTGTCCATGCCTGTTTTCATGAACAGAGATGCTTCCACTGTGAAGGCAGTACAGAACTGTCACAAATGCACCTATTCAATGGTTTGTTCTTTGTACTTTTTGTTGCAGCTTAAAATACTTTATACAGCTAAAGCTTTTCTGAATTTCTGTTAAAGCAGCCAATGTGCATCTTTTCAGGACTTTGCTTGTGTATATTACAGTTTTAAAAGCTAATTTCCCTTGCAGAATGGGAATAATAGACTGAAAATGGTTGTGCTGTGTAACTGAAATAAATCACAGTTCCTCGTCTGTGCTGTTGTCTTTCCAGAGATGGGCATAGTGAGTCATGGTGCAAGAGAAATCCTAACAAATACCAGAGAAATACAAATGTTCTGGTCCAGAGGAAAGTGTCCATAACCAAATATTTCCTAATGGGGTTTATAAAACAATTGGTTCTGAACTGGTGAAGGGTAAAATTGAGCCTTTATGCTTAGTTTTCCTGGGAGTAACTTGTCACAGCAGTTAAGAATTGAAAACTGCATGGTTTGTAAAGCCCCTCACTGGGATAAAACACCTTGTTTGCATTAGAGTGTAATTGTGGTGAGTGTACCTGGATATGTTGGCCTGTAGCACCATCAGTGAAAGGTGATGCTCTCTTGACTTTTGGGAAGTTATCAATCTTTGGACACAAAACTCAGGGATGGAAAAGTATTTCAAGAGAAATGGCTGAACGTGGTCTTTGATGACTTGTTGACTCAAAGCAAGGGAATGGAAGGTCAAAACTTCTGGCAGGGCTTCAGAAATAACACTTAAGGACAACACCAAAAGGAAGTACTGCTGTATTGTGTTTAATGTGACAATTAAAAGAGAAGTTGCTAAAGGATCGAGGATCCAGAAAACATCAAATCAAAAAGGAAATAATTGGTCCAGAAGAGCAACACATGATGAGCCATGGTACAAAAGAGACAAGAACCAGTTTTAAATGAGCACCAAAAGTAAAAGCTGCCATTCCAAAAGCACATTATTGAAGCTGTTTGCTGGCTAGCACACCATACAGTTTGCAGGCATTGTGTAAGCTTTTAAAGACAATGCTTTTACCTTGGATCATAGACTAAACTACTTTTTTATTGTATCCTCTGGTGCTAACCTCTTTTGCACTTGACTTTTGAAACTCCTTGCAAGTTTGAACTCCTCCTAGCTTCTCAAGTTAATCTTTTGTCCTCTGAATTACTGAAATGGACATCCCAACCAAGGAAAATATTGTTTAATTCCTCCCCGTGTTTTCCATTAGTTCCCTAAAGAATACCAGAAGAAACTTTCATGTTATCTCTGTATTTCTCTGTACTCAGTAGGCTTTAGGAAAGGACTGTTGCAACCAACCCCAGTCTGTGAGTGGATGAGCAGCATTTAGCTAATTTTAAAATTTTGGATTTTATATCTTTCCTTCGCTGGCTAGAGCATCTTTTGAGGGAGTTTATGGATTTTCTCCCCTTAAGTCCATAACCTGTATATCTCTCTGTATCCTAATTATCTTAAAATCTAAGCAGCTCCCCTGTTCTAGAATGACATACTGTGTTTAATTTCCTGCCTTGTTTCAAATAGGACATGACTATATTTGGCACACAGTGTGGAAACTTGGACTCAATTTTTTAATAGGTTGGGATTGGGCTGAAGAAGGAAATAGGACACTGGTGTTTTAGGAGTGTTGAAAACCAAGTAATGATTTGGACCTTGGAGTGTCTTCTTACCTGTAAGTAGACCATGACTCTGACAGAGGATGGAATGATATCCATCCAGATTTGCAACAGATTTATGATTAGATTATCAGAAGGGGAAGAGGAAATAGGTCTAAAAATTTGTAACTGAGCATGACTAAATAATGAATCACTTATGTGTAAGAACTAAAAGTCCCATTTAAGTATGGTTCTCTTTTGAAAAGCAGATGTCATCTTCTAACAGCTTTCTAACAGCTGACCAGAGCATAACCCATTCAATGTTAATATGTACTGTGCTCAGCAACTCAAATTTGATTTTATTTCCTTTTTCTGAATGATGCAAAACCTACCAGTCATCATTCAGTGGGCTATTTTATCAGGGCCTTGGAGGGGAGTTATTCCCTGTGCTAGTGCACCGCTAACACAATTTGCTTGCAAAAAAATGCTTTTAGAAAGTGCCAAAGATTTGAGTCCTAATTTTATAAGTGCCATTTCAGTCACAGTTGCGCTTTTCCTACTGTCATTCAGAAGCTCTTTTGTGCTAGTTGTTGGGGCATTCCATACCTGTGGTTAGAGATTGAAGTATTTTAATGTTTGAGTTCTCTACATATTCTTTTTTGATTGTCAAAGGCAAATGCATTCCTAGATTTAAAAAAGGAAGAAGAAACGAGAAAGCCTGGACCAGTGAGCAGCTGCAGAAATAGGAGATAGAAGGAGAGTGTTGCAAACATATTTTTTAGCTTCCAAAGGGAAATGCAATTCCTAACACAAGAAGCATGGTGGTTTCCTGGTTAGGGTGATGTCCCAGGCAGGGTGTGATGGGTGGCAGGGGTGGCTGTGCCACATCAGCCCTGGCCAACAGCCGAGGGCAGCCCTGCCCTCCTCCTCACCCAGGCTTTTACCTCAGCACCTGCATCTTTCCTGCTGTTTCTGCTTAAATGTGCTCAGCCAGGCAACCAAACTGGGACAGTGAGTGGAGCCTTTGTGATGGACACACAAATACATGAAATATACTCTGAATATATACAAATACTGAATACATGGAGTGTTTCCTTGTGGGATCAGAGCCTGTGTGTCTGCAAGAATGGCACTTTGAAGAAACAAACTAAACTCATACTAATGTGTCTCTTTACATGTAGAAGTCATGCTGTAAGTACACTCCAAAGAAGCTTTTGAGGCCTTAGAAAAGACAGACTAAGAAAGAAGAGTAACAGAGTTATAAACTACCCACAGCTGTAAATCTTGGTTTTGGTTTTGTTTCCTTTTTTTCTGATCAGAACTACCCACGTACTGCAATGTCTGGCAGACCTAATCTTTTCACATAGCTGACCAATAGAAATAAGTGTCACTACAAGCCTTTAGATTGAAAGGAGAAAACAAATCCCTTCTGTGTTAAAATCATTCTTCAAAGTACAGTCTGAAGAATTATCTATAGCCTCAAGCAAGTCTCATTGCTTGATCAGACTCTGCAAAGAGTAGCTGGGGCAGTTTTCCTGGCCCAGAAATGGAAAAATGATGCTGCAAGTGTTCAGAGTGTCTATCTCCAGCAAAAAGGAGCACATAATTCTGAAGGCCATGGCATTTTCCTACCTCCATGAATACTTGTGCTTATTCTGAGGGTGCGAATTCCTAAAGTTGGTTTATAATTTTCTTCCCCCTAAAGGATGAGGAGGATGTTTGGAGAAGCAGAGACCTCAGGGTGTGACAGTACAGTCAGTTATTCTAGGAATACTGAGAATTGATTTTATGAAAGTTAATTCTTCTTCCTTTCAAGGACTGAAGGTTGTATACAAGGGCATGAGAATATATTGACTGGCTGGGAATGAATGTGGGGTTTAAGGAGTCTGAGCTGCTTTGTGACACATGTCATTTCTGGAAAAATGAGCCATCCAGAGAACAGTTTGTCTGCCCTGATGTGCCAAGGAACTTTATGTATTGGCAACAGTGATGGAGTGAGAGTGCAGCAAAAGCTTAGCATTGTGAAAGACTTGAATTTTCATGAGGTACATAAGCAAAAGACAGAGCTGTCTGAAACACAGACCATATAAACTGTGCTAATTTACTGAGTCTAAGCATCATGCTTGAGTAGATACTGTACTGCAGGTGTACAATAATCAAATCAAGAACAGTTACAGTCCACTCAGTTACATAATGGCCACAAAGGAAACTTAGGTAGCTTAGGAAGATACAGAGGTTTTTTTTGTTGTTTGGGCAGGGGATTTCTGGGTTTGTTTTGTTTTTAATTCTATTCATTTGTTTGGGGTGTTTCAATAACTACTAATTTCCTACCAAAGATATTTTGCTGCTAGAAAAAAAATTAGAATTTTAGCAGGCCTAAGGTCTTATTTCTCAGAAGGGGTCTTTTGAAAGTAATCTTTTTAGTTCTGTTATCCACAGGTTTGAGAACTATTTCCATCTGATGGTGGCTTGGGCTGCCTCCTTCTTAAGTTTGTAAATCTTGCCCATCTTCTGAACACTTTTAATGTATAAGGAGAAAGTGACTTGCACTGTCTCTACTTGCTCTGCAGACAGTTATCTCCATATGCTGGATGTGTTTGATCTCATGTCTTGGAATGGGTCTGTCTTTCCTGTTCAGGAGTCAAACACCATACACCTACCCTCTGTCTCAGACTGGGACATGGCCAGTGGCTCTACCTGTTTGGACAGCTTTAAAAATATCTGCTTGCACAGGAAGTTCTGCTGGGGTTTCTTCTTCTGACCACAGACATGAGTCTGCAATTCTTGCCTTCCTTCTGGCAGCATGGAGGGATGGACGTGGGTGCAGCAGAATGGAAAGGTGTGCATTCATTGAAGCCAAGAGTAGAGCACAGAGAAAGAGAGTACTGCAGGGGTTAGAAAAAACTCAGGGAAAACTTAAATATCAAACAAAAAAATACCAAATGGAGCAGTTACCATGGTCAGTGGTTTTCAGGGTTTTGCTTGGACTCCTCTCCTTTGTGCCTGCTAGTGCAGTTTTTGCACCTGACTTAAACAATAGGGAATCTAATATCTGTTTGTTTTTTGTATTTTTTTTCCCTGTTGAGCAAAGCCTTCTGCTTTTGATTCATGCTTTAATGTAAAACAGTTGTAAAAACGTTAAAATTTGAAAAAAAAAAGAAAAAAAGATGGGTGCACATTACCTCTGTACTGGTACTGTAGGACTACTGAGATGTGGGAATTTGGGAGCCACAACAGATGAAAGCCTGATACTACAAGTTTAATCCCTAAATGTTTCTCCTTCATTTCATACTGCACTATAAAACATCCATCTCTACTCAGGAAACAGAACATGCATGCAAACTTGGAATCTCGAAGTTAATGCTTTTGGCATTATTTTCCTAACACAGGAGCCAAGAGTCCTTTTATTAAAAATGCACAGTGGCTATGCTGCTTTATTTTTTGAAGAACAGCACATTACTTGACTGAATACAGAGGTAATCAAAATTCAGTCAAGTGGGATGACTCTGTGAGTTCTGACATCAAAGGGCAATGTGTTTGATTGATATCAGTCAGATGGCAATATTGTTTGAAGAAATGTAGTCAGAAGACTGGCAATTTAAAGGCTGTAAAAAGTTAGGGGAGATGTGAGTGCAGTGTTCCATACTGATTTCCAGTGTACAAGACTGTGTATTAGAGAATTGGAAGTAACGTGGCAATCTTGTCTCTCAGATACAGGCATTGTTTGAAAGGACAGAGAGGAAGAAAATCAAGCTCCTACTTTTCAGGCTTGGCAGTCAGTGAGGCATTAAAGATACAGTAGTAAATAATTGTTTTGTCATTGTGCTCCTTGCTGCATGAGACCAGGGTATGCATTTTGCTTGAAATATATACAACACATGATATAACTGGGCATTAATAAGCAATGAGCTACCTTTTTTTTTCTTTGTCATATATTTATTTGCAGAATAGTATTGACTTCACTGTCTGCATACAGAGAACAACTACTCTGTTACGTCCTTCTGACAAATATCAAACATTAACTTTACAGATACAGTTGTTTTTACTCTATTTTCCAGTCTTTTTTTTTTGTCTTTTTTCTTAATGTAAGTAATGGAGCAATGTCCTTTTACAGTAAATGGTTCCTTTGCTGAATATGTCACACAGTCGTTACTCCCTGCAGGGTTAAAAACAATGCAGAAAGCTACCTACAGGATTAGAACATTGCCAGCAAAGCAAAGTGAAAAGGAATTATTGCAATTACTAGACAACATTTTCCAGTGCTGGAAAAAGTACCAAAATTACATCAAAATGATTATGAAAAATCAATTAGTTGCACAATAAAACCTCATGATAAAGAATTGTCGAAATAGTCACAGAATATCAGAAAAACTCAATGTTGAGATAAAAGGACTAAAGGCTACCAAATAAAAGCTTGATACCATTTGATGTACAAATGCCAAACTAGACATAAACAATAACTTGCATAACACTAGTCTGGGAAGAAGAAGCAAAGATATTATTGACAAAATTAATATATCAAGGTTGTTCTTAGAATAAAGTAATTCTTATTGCTAATAGAGATATGCCTAGGAATCCTGACTTACAACATGGATCTCACTATGCCAGGTATTGCTCAAACAAGAGGTAATGCAGGGACCTAATTCCAAAACAAAATATAGAATATAGGAGACTGGTGTAGTGTAACCAGCATCAGTACAGTAGGGTCCCAGCATGGGTGGTTTCTTTCTTTTTTCTCTTTGAAGAAAGTAAATCAAAGCAGTTTTAAAGAAACAAGAGATATTTATGGGCCGCTACCACTGGAGCAGGAGGAACAGTTAGAAGGAAGTAGTAAATCTTTGGAAATGTAACAAGTGGAAGACGGCTTAAAATACCTCCATTCCATATTTTTACTTAGCAGCTTTCTCTGTAGTTTTTTTTTTTTCTTCTTTTTTGATTTGTATCATGAAAGGTGAGATTTGGCTCACTGTTAAAGTGATGCTGATTTACAGAATCAGCAAATCATAGAGTGGTTGACATGGGATGTCTGAGCCCATCCAGTGCAGCCTCCTGCTAGGACAGGGACAGCCACAGCAGGTTCCTCTGGACTGAGGCCAGCTGGGTTTCAAAGACTACATGAAAGGAGACTCCACAACTCTGGGCAGCCTCTTCCTATGTTTGATCACTCCCACTCTTAAAAAATCCAAACCAACCAACCAACCAACCAACCAACCAACCAACCAACCAATTTGTTTATGATTCAGTGACATTCATTGTATTTCAGCTTGTGCATGTTGCTGCTCATCCTTCCACTGGGTACTACCGAGAGTTTGGCTCTGTGGTTTTTGTTCCTTCCCATTGGGTATTTATAGGCACTGTCTTTGGGTCTAATTGTGTACAAGCTGAAGAGTTTTGAAGGGACAGTCATAATCATTTTCAGAGAATTTAGTTAATGTTGGAAACTGAAAAACTGAGTTTTGTTCCTGTTGTCATCTCCTTCCTTGCTGTGGAAAGCTGCAGACCAAAGTGGTTTCTGTTTCTCTTCCTATGTCATTTTGACCCCTTTCCTCACCTGATGTCTGCAGAGGAGGGCTGTTACAAATTTCAGCATTTGCCACTGAGGGCAGTGGCACTTGGGGAGCTCAGGGTTTGAGCCTGGACAGCAGAGGATGGTCTGGATGCAGCCTTCTTGCTGCAGTGCTTTTGAAGCCTTTCTGGAAGGGGCTTGGCAGGTGACTGGTGCTGGGTTTCCTTTGGATGCTGCTGCCCCTTGGGATGAGCAGGGTCCTTGGCAGAGCAGGAGCCAGGTGTTTGCAGCACCCCACAGCTGCTGGCTCACTCCAGGCACAAAATGGGTGGGAATAACTCTCAGTAGCTCCTGGCTGCCCAAGCTGGGCTCTATCTAATCTGCTCGCACTGAGCAAGTCAAGTCTTTGCACTCTGAGTACAGTAATTTCATGACTATAAGGCGCGCCCTTTTGACTAAAATTTTCCCCCAAACCTGGAAGTGCGCCTTATAGTCCGGTGCGCCTTATCTGATGTACAAAGTTGCGACATTTGCCACCCCGGAAGTGAGAGCCGTGAGCTGTGGGCAGAGCTGGCAGTGCCACGGCAGCCGGGTGAAGGCAGTCCCGGGAGCCCATGGCTGCCGGGTTGAGGCGGGGCCTTGGCCAGCAACCGCGCGGGGGGAGCTGGGGGCGGAGCCTCGCTGCAAAAAAAAGTGCGCCTTATAGTCCGGTGCGCCTTATCTGATCTACAAAGTTGTGAATTTTGCCGACTCCCGGGGGGTGCGCCTTATAGTCCGGTGCGCCTTATGGTCGTGAAGTTACTGTACTTGTCACTTTGGATAAAAGGCTCATTGCCCCAAAGCTGTCAGTGGAACAAAAATAACCATCATACACAATGAGGAACTTCTGAGGCACCTTAGGGGGCACACAGTATTCTGTTGCTGCTCAAGAAAAGAGAATCCTTCTTGGAGGTAACATCACCATTTCTAGCTCTAGCATAGGAAGCTGTGCAATCCTGCCACTTGTGTACTTTAGGGATATTTCTTCATAAGTGAATGGAAGTACTAGCTTGGACTTTCAGCCAGGCAAAATGACTGGTGTTGTGAAGAGATTTAGAGCATGTAAAAAACAAGAACTGGTAACAGTGTACACCTGATTAGTGTTCCATCTTTCATGTCCAATTAAGTGCTAGCAAACCTGTTAACCTAAAGTTTTTGTTGCCTCATTTGTTTGTTTGTTTGCTTGTTTGTTTGTTTTTTAATCAAAAAAGAAAAAAGGAAAAGAAAAAGAGAAAGAGGCAAAAAAAAAGGAGTTTGGAAACTCCTTTGGATCTCTAAGCATAGCTTTGTTGCCAACAAGCTGGGGGATGTAGGCTGACATGCATCCTGTTTCTAATAGCACACACACTGTTTCTTTATTTAGAGCCTCTTTACCAGTATCAATTAAACCCCAGTTAAATTTGACACATCTTAACCTTGCGTTGGATCCAATTCATTGCTACAGCAGAACCCATATGGCACTGAGACAGTTGCAGGCATCAATTCATTGCTTATGTAGAGTTACTGGCTAAATGCCAAGCAGTAATCACTGCTTTTTGTTAATAGACATGTTTGCTTTTGCAGTCGTTTCTATACACAGTGCTCTAGATTAATTAGAACAAAATCTGTCATCCATCTAAGAAACAACCAGAACTCTTGGGATTTTTTTGCCTCAGATTTAAAGAGAAATGAATTCTGGCTACCAAAGGTGGTGATGGAGGAGAGTTGTTTATTTTATATACAGTAATTTCACGATTATAAGCCGCACCATTTTGACTAAAATTTTGGTCTGAACCCAAAGTGTGGCTTATAATCAGGTGCAGCTTATATATGGACAAAGAATGAAAAGTTGCTGACACCGGGAAGTGTGGCTTATACTCAGTGCGGCTTATAATCGTGAAATTACTGTACTTTGTTTTTTCTAGAATAGATTATTTTGTCTATTCAAGACATAGGTATCTGTTATTTTCTTGCATTACTGCAGTTGCATTTTAGAGAAATTTTAACTTGTGATTATACAGTTTTGGTCTCCTGCCCCCAGCTTGATGCCTGAATAATTAACATAGTTAGGTGAACTACTGGATATTGAAGTCTTGTGGATAAATCATTAGCAATTTAAGATCAAATTACTTTATATCCAGATCTGCTCTGGTGGATACATATATGGTGCCCTATACAAAGCCTGAAATGCACTTGAGAGTATTTTACCATGGTGGAATAGGGCAACTCTTTTAAGCTAATGCATTTTGTGATAAAAATATCATAAATTCTTTCACTAGAAATTCTTATATTGGTGCCTACCATCATCCAAGTAGTTTAAGAAACCATTTTGGAGCACATTGTTTAATCAATTGTGTAGTTTTTTTATCTCCATAAGCATATTTTAATGGTGATTTCTTTAGGTTGGCTGTTTTTGTTTGCATGCATTCACAGTAAATTGTTTGTTTTGAAAGTATACCTTTCTGATACCCAGTTTTTCCGTTTAATAAATGGTGTCACATAGGACCAGATTAAAAATCTACTGAGACTTTCTACTGGATTTTTTAGGGATTGGATGTTGTCCACCATCCTGAGTAAAGACTTCACACTAGTGATTGTCACAACTACTTCTTGCTTGGCTGTTTCTTGCTAAGGGTTTGACACTCCCCCATAGTGAAAGGAAGAGACCTAATTGTGTCAATTCCAGCTTTCATTTAAAATGGCAATATTGTTTGTAAACTTTGAGGTATTTCTGTTTATATAAGTGACTTAATGTGATTTATACCTTAGCAGAGGAGCCCATTAACTGACACCTTTACTTCTCCCCCAGTATTCCTGATTTATGACCCATATATGTTACATAAGAAAATGTGTGTATATACAGATCTATCTATCTATCTATCTATCTATCTATCTATCTATCTATCTATCTATCTATCATAAATAATTTCTCTTTGCATGAAGGAGCAGTAAAAATACCTCTATTTATGGAAGTTGTAATCTCTTTCAAACTTTTTCCTAATGTTGAGTTAATGTTTTAGTATTCCAGTGCTGTTGGTCCATTGTTCGGAAGTACAGCTTTATCAGCAGAATGTGTGGCAGATGGTTTACATTTGCATTAGCCTTCTGGAAAAGGAATCAGCTCCCACCAACATAAGCTTCATCTTTTCTTTTCAAAATTTACAACAAATTTGTCAGAATGGCATTTTTAGAGGAAAAAAACCCCAATCTGACTGTCTTGAGTTTCCTTTTTGAAGAGGAAAAATGAGTCCTGTTCTAATACCCCTCATCTGCATATATATCTCTGTCCCTCCCCCAGTGTTTGTTAAAATGATTTAAGTATTTCATTATGCAAAATGACTTTTATAAAAAGACCTTCCTTTTTGCCCCACAGTCATTCTTAATTTCGTTTTGTCACTTGTTATAGAGTGGAGTTATGTGAAGCTAGGATATATTATTTGTTCTAGTCTGTATTGGATAATTTATTACATTAAGAAACCAATAATTTTCAAATATAATCAGATTTAAGTTTTTAATAAGATTCATCCTCCCATTCACACTTGCTTAATTTAAGGATATTAAATCTGCTCAGGAATGAGCTGCCTCTCAAAGCCTCATGTGCCTATTAAAGGATTTTATTCCTGATGTGTTAATAGGATTTAATTACATTAGCCCTATAGTCCAGAGACACACCACAATTGTTAAACTTGATAAACCGGGCAAATACATGCTAAAAGAGTCATGGCCAGCTCCTCAAAAAGAAAGAAATTACAAGGTGTTAATATTTTAATATCTCTGCTATATAACTATAGGTTTGCATAATGCTGAAATTTTAAGTATTGAATGTTTAATACATTGTTAATACCTTTTTCTCTCACAAAAAATTAAAATCAAGGCTAATGCAGAAATTAAATAAGGCATTCTGTTGAGTGTTTGTATTTGTTTCTTATTTCTGATTCCAATAGATTAATTTAGATAAACTTTCAGCTTTTCTCTTCTTTTGACATCCTCTTGTTGTGTACAGACAAAAGCTGCAGCAAATCATTCTGGAAATTCAGCATACTAAACACTGTCTTGATTTCTTGTTTCCTACAGCTAATTAGGTTAATGGCACAGTGACAGAAACAGACAACAATGACTTGGGACGCTTTGCAGAGATGTGGCTGGGGAGAGGAAGGAAAGCACCAGGTCCTGCGGAGTGTGGGTCTCTGGAGAGCTCCGTGGGCAGCAGTGGCGTGGCTCAGTGGGGCTGGCTCCTGCCAGTGCCCGAATTCTCAGTGTGCAGGAGGCAGTGCTGCTGGGGCTGCTGCATGCAGGGGTGGAGGGAGTCACAGGCAAGAAGAAAATCAGCAGTGTGCCATCCAGTTGGGCATTTTGTTTCCAAAATTAGATTGATGCATGTTATGGCACTTTTCCATCGGTAATCACAGACACTCAACGTGCATTTGGAGAAGATTTAGGCCCTGAGTTTTTCTCTCACTTGCACAGAGCTAGACTTCAGGCTTCTCAAAACATGGTGTAGGCTGCATTTGTTTGGAGGAGCTAAACGTGTAAAGTAGGCTTTCAAATCAAAAAAAGGAGCTTTCTGGCACTTTTCCTTGCCATGATAGCCTTGGAAATGTAAACTGCTATAAACTGTGTTTTGGGTTAGAAGCAGGGCTGTGGTGTGAAAGCCCCAGGGCTCTGTGCCCCAGCCCGGGCTGTGGGCTGAGAGCTGGTGCTGTGCCCTGAGCATGGCAAGGACAGGAGCAGGCTGGCCCTGGGGGGGACCCTAAGGCATGAGAGAGAGACCATGGGCTCTACACATAACACAGCTCCATTCTCACCAGTCTTGTGGCTCTAAATAAAACAGGCTTTGGGAAAATCCTGTTACTCTGGGGACTCCAGCTTGTGATTGAAAACCCCCTGACCAAAGGTGGGAGATGGATGAGCTGAGCTGCAGCTGAGGTCAGTTCTTGTTAAGGCTTAGGCTAGGCTGCCTTTGGACCAGCTAGCCCAGACTTTGGAGCTGTTCAATGTAGGATCTGACTGTGGGGTCTGCATCCAAACCTACAGGGAGGAACTGAGACAAGCTGTAACACCTAGCTGCCACACCTCAGGTTCCTGCAGAGAGTGCAGACAAATAAGCATCTACAAGAGAGAGTCTGAATAACAGACAAATAATTATGGTGGTCTTCTGATACTTAAGGTGGGTTCTGCTTTTTTGTACACTTGTAATGCCTTGTCTGTGTCATTCCTAATTTATGAATAGCTTTTTAAGACAGCATTATGGCTTCCACATTTAGTTTGATAAACTCCTGAAAAAAATTTTCAGGCTTGGTATCTACTATTTGAGCAGGATTATTGATTGCTTTGTTTGTCTGCATTGGCATATACAAAAAGCTGTGTGTGTTTATTAAAGACAAAATATATCGTGGTTAAAGATGAGTGCCTGTAAACATGTAGCTCCTCACCATGTATACATATATTCTTTTTTTTTTTGCCTGCAATACTCTGCTAGGTCTTTCCTAATTTAACTTGGGATTTATGGCTCTGTAGTGTTTTTTTCCAGTCAGGTGCCCATATTTCTTTTCACATGAATCTCTCAGGCATTTAAAGGGATATTAGCTGCCTTGTGTTGCCACTAGAAGCAGAAGCTGAAATGGTAGCTGCCAGCAGGGATTAGCTGAGCATGCCTTTGTTGTATCAGATACCAGGAGCATGCACACAGCTGTCTGCCAGGTCTGGCAAGGTAGTCACCCTGCTCTGCCTCCCCACTGCTCCTGGGTTTTGTTACTGGGTTTATAAATGATGAAAATTGAAATGACGTAGGAATTGTGTTCCTGTGAAAAACACTGAGATTTCGAAATTCACCTTTGTTCCTCTTCCAAAGTTTCAGGACTCTCATGGAAGCAGGAAGGATGGTCACACAGTGAGACTGCTGCTCCCAGGGGTTATGGGGCTTGTTCTGGGGCCATGCCTTGTCAAATGCCAGAGAAATGCTCACATGGCAAAAGGGTCTGAAATCACATCTCAGGCTGTAAGCAGTGCCAAGGAACTAAAACATAAAAGTTTAATTGCAAAGGAAAAACAGGAGACCAGAGAGTAGGAGAATGCATTTCACAGGGACTCCCGAAGGAGAACTGATACACAGTTTGAAAAATAATAATACAGCTGAAAAAACTCAGTGTTCTTCAGCAGATATAATGATAAAAATTAGGAGGTACTTCCAATAGAGACAAGGAGGAGACTACTACATGAGCAGAAATGCATCACAGTGCACACTGAAATACAGAAGTGGGATGAGTTTCATAACATCAAGTGTAAGGTCCTCTGGTGCAGGTGTGATAGGGAGAAGAGTGAAACCTTTGTGGTGAGACATTATAGCCCCAAAGGAAAGATTCTTCTAGGCTGATGCAGGTGGATACAAGATACCAGCCTCCTTGCTCCCTACAGACATATTTGTCGTCCTTGCAAAAGGTAGTCTGGCTTGGGAAAAACCAGCAACCTGACATGCCCTGGTGGTGGAGTCTGTTGGCAAGCACTGCAGTCTTTAACACAGGTTTGAATTTACTCTGCACATCCTTTTTATATCCACTGCTGCTTCTCTCTAATGCCTCGTATGTTGGTGGGGAGGAGTATCTATTTGCACTTGAGATGCTATTGTTATTCTCATGGTCTGTATCACTCACACTTTACCTCTCATATTATACTGACAAGATCATTTTACCTGTCTCTCATCCTTTCAGTGCTTCTTTTTAATTGGCTTGCCAGACTCCTGCCTGCATGTGCTGTGTGTCTGGCTCTTTCTACATCTCTTTGTTCAGGCTTCTAGTAGGACCTCACTGGAGTACAGTAGGAAATTCTCATTTCAGCTGCTTTTCTCTACATCTCTCCTTGCCATTCCCTGCACCCATCCAGCCTGTCTGGCATGATTTCTAGCTGATGTCCTCCTTCGTGATGCATTTGTTTGTTTTTTCTTTTTCCCTGAATAACTTCAGCTGCTGTTTGGAATCCTTTCCACCTTATTCTTCAAAATGGGAACCATCTGGTGCTCTGTTTGGTGTGTCTCCCACAGAATTTGGGTGAGAGCAGGTGCAAGGGAAGCTCCCTGCATCTTGTGCCGTTGGGTGCCAGGTCAAGGTCGAGCAGCAGTTGCTGCTTCTGCCTCTTCCTCACACCACGTTTGTCACTGGCAAGTCCTGGCTTCTCTTGCAGTGGTTCCTGAATTCTCATCCTTCTCCTTTTCTTGCAGACTTAAATTGGGGCTGAGGAAAAGGTCACATTAATAACAAAAGTATTAATTTCTAGGCATCCAGAATAGTTCATTGCAGTGCTACCAGGCATTGTGTCGTCTTGCTTGTGTGGTTCATGAACTACATGCTAATTTTCTTTATATTTAATTACCGTCGAATGCCTCCTGTGCTTCAGGGTACAAGCCATCTTCTGAACTAATTAGGGCTTTTTCTCTGAACAGGCTATTCCCTGCAAGTCTACAAAGGCTTTCTTGTGCTTTCCTTTGAAGCATGTGGTAACCGGCCTCCGCCAGCAGTAAATGGATTGCTGGACACTCTGCTCCCAAAGTTCCTCTGTTATTAAATCCACAAATTTACACAAAGCAAACTTAATAAATGTAGAGCGGGCTTGGATCAAATCTTTGGCACGCAGATGTAATGGAGTGCATATTGGGCAAGCTACCATGCTTAGAAGAAAATAAATATATTTTAACTTAAGACAATTACACATTTTCATGGTAAGTGTGCACTCTGTGTTAACTCTTTCTAGTCCAGGCTTTATCAGACAAGCCTCCCTTGTCATTATGTAAAAGCTGTGCAGACATCAGAATTTTGTCTTCTGTACTGCTTGGTCAGTGATTAAATCAGTGCATGCTGCATACAAAAAGTGCTGCAGCAATGTTGAATACTATCATTGATTATGCATATAGCAGTCAATACCAACATATTGTGTTTCGACTGCAAAAATGATCATCTTAATTAGCTAATGATTTTTGGTCTGATTTCTCAACAGAATGAGAAATGCGGTTGCTCTTCCTGTCTGACTGTTCTCCCTCTCCCCTGTCCTTGTCACTTCTGAACCTGTTGGGTTCAGACAATGTCAGTCTGGTTTGGCTGAGGGTGGAGATTTTCAAAGGCGTTAATTCCTTAGGTGTTTAAATAGGGCATCTGGAAACCTTCCTGACACACCCGCGGGGGCAGAGCTGTGTTAAACCAGAGCAGACACTGGAGCTGCCTGCAGGACTCACCTTGGGAAGAGATGGATGCAGGAGTGAGGCTTCAAACTCAACAATTTAGAGGACTTAATCAAAACTTCAGCTTTTCATTTAAGAAGAGATGATGTGTCCTCTGCTCTCTCTTAAGTAGCTGAAATGCTGAGATCATATGCAGAGCCAAGTCATGGTTCCACCTGCTCAAAGGCAAAACTTCATATTTTTTTTCTTTCCTTTGTAGGTCAGGTTATCCATTTCAATAAATGAACCAAACATGCTAGGCTGCTGTAGTCAGTCTTTCAGAAAGAGTAAGAGCCATTTAATGTGCCAAGCAGTTTGTGATGTAAATGACAAAAAGCTGCCTCCAAGTGCAGGGCTCCCCTTCGGGATGGGTTGTACCAGGCTTCCTCACAGAGCAGTCACTTTCTACTAGGAAATACATCTCCAAAGCCTTTTTACAGACATAAAACCACCTCATTTTCTGAAGTTGGGTCATGTCCAAGCATATGAGCTTCTTCAAGCATGAAATTCCACTTGACCCCATTAAGGTTTCCTTGGCATCAGATATGTACACTGCAGAGTGGATAATGTTCATAACTCATTTCACATTACCTCCGGGTAGTGCCAGTGGAGAAATCCTGTCTAGTCTAATGCAATCAAAGCTGTGAATATGAGGAAATTGGAACATCTGGCCAGGTTCCTCTGTTGTGCCCCAGGAGGTGTGACATGAGAGATTCAGGTCAGAAAGAGGGGGGACAAAGGCATCTCTCAGGGATGCATGTGCTGCAGAGGACAGATGTCCCAGCAGTGTCACCAGCAGCACCAAGGGGTGCCTGGCTGCCGCCTCTGCTAATTCCTCATACTTACACTGGAGTTCAAAGGTACAACTACAGTTCATGTAAACTTGTCTAAGCTAACCCAAGAGCAGGGATCTGCACACAAGCAGGGTGGTTCTGTGGGCAGGGGGAGCTTTTCTGGATGGGCTGACTTGCCGGGGTGTGGCTCATGGGCTGGGGTGGGTGCTGCATGCTGAGGTAGCCCAGGGGTAGGGGCTCATGCCACGAGGGCATGTTTAAATCCTTATAGAAACTATTTTCATTACACTTTAAAATCTGTCATCTTTTTATTTAGTGCTTAAATTCTAAGCTTGGTCTTGGCCCCTCAGTTCTGCAGTGCTGGATATGAGGTTTTCCAGGCTGGTTTCTTACTAAAGGAACAGGTATTTTGCTGGAAGTCTCCAGGACACACTGCTCATGCCTGTCAAGGATGTTTTTGCCTTCGTGTTTTTGCCTATGCTATGAAATTCTCCTAATGCTCTTGTGGATTTTGTCCTTATGTTTATACATTTTTAGATTCTTTAATTAGCATTTCCCTATACAATATGTAGAGTATTACTCATTCATTGCTTATTTTCTAAGGACAAGGCATTGTTCTTTGCCTGCCAGCACTGAAACCTAGAGCACTGCCATTTCCTTTTCCATAATTAGATACCCTTGCCAGAGTTTCAGCTATTGTGATAGACACTGTTCCTTCTGAAACTGCTGAAACTTACTGTATGCCTTGAAAAGGAGAGGAGGGAGAGGGGAGAATGGTGATATCAGACTTCAGCTTTTAAAACCAGGACATTTTTTACTGGGTATCTCCTGAAGTGATGCTTTAACAGGGATTGATGACTAGGTATTTCTAGTCTTTACATTTTCTAGTTCAGTGGGTTTCAGTACAGAGGAGACCACAAACTTGTTCTTGCACAAGAGTGATGATGGACAGACTAGAAAAAAAATAGTTTGTAAAATTATTCCCCATCCAAGTTTAAGGGAATAATACTTTTACCATTATTGTTCAGCAGAAGCCACATTAGCTTTTCTGGTTGTGATAGCTTAGCTGTATTGCCTTAATTAAAGCAGTTAAACTGTTTATTCACAAAGTGCCAGTGTGCCTAGGACATGTGTTTGGAAAGAATGAAAATCAGCTTTCCACAGAGGATGCTTTCTTTTTGAAGGATGTTTATAGCCTGGTCCCCAGGTATTCTTCCTTTCTGAACACATCCAATTTTTTCAGTTATCACTGGCCGTTCACCACGATGATTGATAACAGCACGAAAACAAATAGTTATTTAACCATTATAAAAAAAAGCCTTTCAAAACAAGCCTTGAAGAATGGCTCACTTTGTACAAGTAGGATTTTGCTGGGCTGTCTGAATCAAAATTAACCTGCTTCCTTCTGTGTCAGGAAGGATGTAATGGATGGCTCTCAGGGCTGGCAGGTTACTCCTGCCTGAAATCTGCCTGAAGTTACTCCTTCGAATGTGGGCCAAGTTGATACAACTTGAAATTTACCCTCAGGCAACATTCAGGACCATATTTGATGATTTTTGGGCTCAGTCCTACTCTCTCTGGGCATATGTTCTCACAATAAAAATATGCTCCCCTTCCCTGACTTGACACTAATTGCTCAGCCAAGAAGTGAAGGATTCTGACACTGATTTAAGCACGTACTCGAAGCCATCATTCTTCAGCACAAAAATCAGAGGCAGGTAACATATACTCAGCTACATTTCAAGTGCAGCAGTACACTTTAGGCACACACTGAGGTGCTGTCCTGAGGAAGGACACTTTCTGGGTCCACTCTGTGACCTGTCACTTCTTAGCTAGAGCTCACTTGTCAAAAGTGATGAGGCAACGTGCAGGGATGCCCATGGCATCTGCGACGTTTCCACAGCATCAGGAACAAGGTGAAGTCTATGGCATCAGTGGGGCACTTTCTGGAACAAGTAACATTCCCTTTTATCCTCTCTGCATCTCCTGGGGGGTTCCTCTTGTTTCCCTCCTCCTAGCTGGAGCCTTGGGACTGCCACATAAGGTCTGGAACCTTTTCTTCGGTGTTTTTATTTAAAGCCTCCAAAATTTACAAACAGAAAACTGACTCTGCATAGACAACTAGCCAGCCCCATGCTGCATGATTACTAGCTGCACCACAAGGAGGAGTGAATGTGGGAGCCAATGCCTGGAGAAATGTTTTTTAAATATCTTTAATTTTTTTTTGTACTTCAGCTTTCACTCTTTGTTTTTAGACTGTCTGTTTTTTGACATCTACATTTGGCTGTCCTGAAATGCATGTGACTCCTTGAATGCTCCATAGCAAACATGATTTTCCTGACCACCTCCCTCATCTTCAGCTCTGCCATCTTTCTCTATTTTCTCTCAAGTCCTGAGGAGAAGTGTTAGCACTGTATGTCCAATCCTTGGGCTCCTCCCTGAAAGTACCTACTTTGTGATGACTTCTCCACTATAACTAGCTACTTCAAATTACTAAGATGAAACTTGACTTCCTGTTTTTAACACATTAAATGCCAACTGTGTTGGCCCCATATTATCTGATCTCCTTTATCAGGACTAGCAAGTCAAATACTCTACAGAAGGCTAAATATGTTGCCCTTTTCATTGAAATTTGCATTTTTCTTAAGAAAGGTAACAACTGCTTGAGAAATTCTGTTCTTCTCCATAAATTCACACTGTTTGACATCACAACACCTTCCATCACTTTTTTTTAGCTGTATCAAATGCTTTATTATTTCCTCTGGTATCAAGTAGGGTTGAGAAGTCTACAGTTATCCAGATTGTCTCATTTACCCCTGTCAAGTATTGACACAAAATATTTACTATTAAGTATTAAACTGATAATAATGGGTAAAATGTGGAATTGATGACTGTACCAGACTCCTGGCCCTAATGCAGGCCAGGCAGGCTCTCAGCCCTCCCTGTGGTGTCCTGGCAAAGAGCTGAGGGCTGGGCACCTGGAGGAGGCACAGCTTCAAACACCTCACACGGTGTGTAACCCTCTCTGTCACGGCTAGACATTCCAGCATGCTCACTTTTTGTCTTGACAGCGCCTGAAAACTATTTAGGAATCATAACAACAGCATCATCCCTCCCAGGTGAGCCCTGGGTTGTCTGTGGTGTTTCATGGTTTTAGGCACTTTTACTGAAATCTGGAGCACAAAGCAGATTCCCTTCTGATCAACGTCCCTGGGAGATAAATGTAGGGCCATTCATCAACAGTGTTAGGAGACACCTCACAAGTGAAGCAGCTGTAGTTACATCTGTTTGGAAAGTGAAATCAGATCCCACAGGTACTGTGTGCGGATGAAAAATTGTCAAGAGTTTTGTTCTAAGGTTTCCTCCTTTTGTATTTCCCAGGATGTGTGTGAAGCATCCAGCATCACCAAACAGGTGCTCTTTGCATCCTTGCCATGTTCCTATTCATACATTTTTCCTGTGATTTGTCTTTCAGGGCTATCCTGCTTGATAGCTGAACAAATTAAGGCAGTCCTGAATTGGAAGGTCTGCAATCACCAGGTTGACCTATATCAGCCAGTTGTATTACTTTAATTTCTTTGCATGACCTCTGCCTCTTGCATGACAGCCTTCTGGTATATGGATGTTTTGTAGTGGAAAGTTGCTGAATGAGGAAGAAAAAACTGGCCACTCACCTTGAATATGAATCATGAAGAGCTTTCTCAGAGTGCTTTATTCTTAATTTCCTGTGGTCAGTCTGTTAGTGACATTGCAGGTGGAAAGCCAATATGATCTGTGTTGCTATTTCAAAACAAATGCCTCTTTATCTGGTAAGATTATGTGTTCTTTCAGCTTTCCAAGCAATTCCAACAGGAAATAAAAGAAAATAAAATGGCATTCTTCTCTTTTATTTTTTTTTTTTCTTTCATATTACTTTCCCCACTGTTGGAAGTAGAAATGCTTAAAAATACTTAACACATACAATACAAAATAATAGTAGTAATAATATTATATGGGGATATCTTGTCGGTAAATCAGTGGTGACAGAGTAACCTGCAGTCCAAGCAAAAAAATTGTTCAAATGGTTTTATTGAAAATCAATGTGCATTTGTAACTGAGGATTGTTTTTTAAATCCTTTGTGTTCATTGCTGGTTTTGTTGTGATGACACTTGCAGAGAATGCTACAGCTTTGTTTCCAAGAGTTTGTCTTAAATTGTTGGAGCAGGAAACTGAATTTCTTCCCTGTTTTCTTTTTCTGCCTATCTTATCTGCCATCATTCTTGAATAAAAGGAACCTGGGTGGCAAGTGCTTTTGTAGTTTACAGTATTGCCAATGGCCCAGGCAAGTCAGCAAATGCAAGCAGGACACAATTCCCTGTGGATGGGTGGCAGTCACCTCCCTATCCACAGAAGGGGACGTGGACAAAGCAGGAGGATTATCAGCTTAAGGAGCTACAGCAGCTGCTCTGGGGCTCCACTGGGCTGAAGGTCCAACAGGCTCCAGGTGTGAAAAAAGCTTTTTAGGGCTCCCTCAGCTGGGTGGGGCTGCAAAGGTTGCAGGGTGTGCTTAGGGCTGCAGCTCCTCGAGCTGGAGTGTCCAAGAAAAAGTAGGTTGCTTATTTTTTTAAAATTCCATTTTATATTTGTGTATGTCAGCTGTTTGTTGGAGAACTGTTTTTCAGCAATTTCTACTTCTGTCTGTGTTGGCTTCTGGCAACATTTCTAGTTTATGCAATCTGGTGGGTTTTCAAGGTTGTTTTTCCTCAATAGAGATCTGTCCTGTATTGTTATTCTACCCATGTTCACGCTATAAACTTAGGTGACCTTTTCTATGCACAGCTATGAGGTACATGTGGATCTCTGGAAATGCTAAATCACAAAGCTGCTGTGATCAGGTCTGGCTGCTCTGCACAATCTCCAGTGATTGGGCCAAGCTAAGGTGCATTTTTAGACACTGAGTAATAGAAATTGAGTAAAAAGTGATTTGTCTGGGGAGCATGGTAATTGTCAAGAAAAAAGACTATTTTAACCTTTGTAAAAAATGCAGGGAGGCTGTCCATCTTATGACTGAAGATTAAAACAGGGAATGCTGCTTTCATTTGACTTTTGCCTGATCATCTAAGCAAGTTTCACATGTATGCCATATGCTTGCATTATTTATACTTTCACATTTCGTTATGTATATATTACTCCATCTGTGTTTTATTCCTTTTAGTCTTTACCATTCTACATTAGGATTGTATTTGAATAGAAATGTGCAAAATAAGTTAAAACACCTGTTTCACTACTTGAAGTGCAGCATGATGTATTTTTCAGACAGGAGTCCTAATTAATTTTTTTTTCTTGTTTTCTTACAAGATACAAGATTATGTATTGGGTATGGAAATGCTATCTTAAGTTATGGCCTACTGACTTGTTAAAACAAGACTGAATTAAAAAGAAAAGTCTGCTATAGGCAAATCAACTTGTGTTATCCTTGGTTGCTTTATTTGAATAATTTTGCATATAAAGTGGTAGCATTCTGGGCATAGTAAAGGCTTTTTGTAGAGTTTCTGAGAATTGTAAAAACCATTACTTTTCACCTAGTATGTGAAGCAAATGCTTTCTCAAAGCAGGCTGTTGTTTATTATATTCTGTGTGCTGTGTGTTGACTGGAAGTCCCCATCACCTGTGCTGCTGTATAAAAAAAGGGTTCTGTAAGATGCATCCTTTAGCTTCAGAAACCATTCCATCAGCAAAGGCAGTGTCTTTGAACAGACAAGGGAATGAGAGAGAGAAAAAAACAGATATTACTTGCTATGTGTGCGTCCTATTCTAGCTGCTTACAGAATATCAGTTTTCCAGAATTAAAAAAAGCTAGAAAAAGCTTCTGTGCTCTGCTGTTAGGGATGCCACAGCTCATTACCACCTCTTTTCTAAGAGGAATGAGTTAAGGACAGCTGACTTGATCCTTAGCTCACAAGGATAACATGGCACAGAAAACCAGGAAAGAAGAGACCTAAAATATGGTGAATTTGATCTAAGAAGCTTTTCAGGGAATATACAAAATGAGAGGAAAAAATGTCACACTGTACTTGTTTTTTTTCAGTATGGAGGGAGGAAAAAAATGTTGTTTCATAATTAATGTACTGGCATGAATCAGTGCTAAGGGTTCAACTGAGTGTTCATTGCTGCTGCTTCACCAAACTATGAACCTTCTGAAAGTTCCTTTGTGGTGAAATATCGAGTCCCATCTGAAAAATCACCAGGATTTTATATATATATCTGTTCTACATGATGCAATTACTTGAGCTAGCTGTAAATGGGGTAGATAAAATACCAGAAATAGTTGAACTGCTAAAATGTGGCATATGTGGAGAGCTATTTAATCCCACTGGGCAAACAAAATAATACTGCTGCTTTTATGCAAGTTAGCTGCTGTCTAGACATACCTGTAGCCTCCTAAATCTCTTAGTACTTTTGAAAGTTTTACCACTACACTCATCAGTCATTTTATATGCTTTAGAAAGCCATGAAATGGCTGTTTAATTATGCAAAGTGAAGGTATAATTAAATTTCACTGGAGCTGTGGGGATTTGAATATGATGAAATAAAATGGGTTTAGTTTTACAGGCTCAGTGTGCCACAGAGTAATCACAAAGCCTTCTGATTTTCTTTTTTTTTTTTTTTTTTCCCATATCTGTATATCTCTGGGGGAAGGGAGAGTTTCGGCCCAAGGTGTCTCTCTGCCTTTATGTACACTTAGAAAAGTTAGATGTTGCCAAGCACGACTCAAAGATGATATTTGTTTTGCTCTAGAAAAGCTGCCAGTGCTGCTAATACGCACATCTTGAACTTCTTGAAACCTGGTAATAGGAACAGTGTCAAAAGCCAAAGGAAGAGTCTAAGTAAGCAGCTCTACAATACAGCATTCAAATGTGCTAACACAAAGCTGGACACCAAAGCACGAGGCTGAGAGTACAGTGCTGCCAACGTGAGAGCTGCTCTGGATAACCAGGCTGCTTGCCTAAGAATGGACGTGAGATTGGCTTTTCCTTGATACTCACAGCTTTAAATCTTCCTCCTTCAGCCTTTTATCACTGAGCTGGCTGTTGCTTCTGTGTGCTGCTCACCATGTGGATAACGTGGCAGAGATTTGGTTTCACTTTAGTTTTTCTGATTTAAGACCCATTTTGGAGAGGACAAATTGAAGCCAAAGAGTGTTTAAAAGTTATTTGAGGTAGTGTTTGCTTTCCAGCCAATGGAGTGGAGGCTGAGGAGGAAGAAATGGCTGAGAAAGAAGGAAAGTGTGGTGGAACCCCACAGCATTTCTCATCTAGGTCAGGCTCTCCTGAAGGATGCTTAGTGATGGTGGGCTGGTACATGCTGGCTTTTCTCTGTCTTCAGTAAAATGCAGTAATCTTGAATGATGGAGGAGGGAAGGTGCTTTGCATAGCTGTGGATCAGTCACAGCTCAAGATCCCTCTTTGATGTGGTTGTCTACTACTGCAAATCTGTTGTACAGTGATAGAAAATATACACCTGGCATTATGTAGGTGTTAAGGGCAAACTTACAACTCATGTCATGAGTCTTATTTCTTACAGTGTTGTCTGTCTGTTGAGTCTGAATTTTTCAACTAATTGTCTGACTTCAGCTGGACTCTTTTTGTTCACTCCAAAAAACATTTGAATGTAATTCAACCATTTCCAGAGTGTGCTGTGGCTGTGTTTTTTCTTCTGTTTTCATCTTTAGTGGGATTAATGGGATCCCTCCTGTGTGTGGGGTTTTTTTTGTTTGATTGTTTTTTTTTCCTTTGGGATTAGTATAATTATTTTTCTCCTTAAGTCTCAACATAATATGTCAAGAATTCAGTTTTGGATGTAGTCACATAGCCCCCACAATGGTTTAAGAAATGTTTTGGAGATCCTGCACTACAAGTAACTGGTGGGTGGGGAGGAAGTGCCTGTCAGGAAAGCCTTGCTGGCCCTGGCACCTCCTGCACCACTGCAAAGCCCTGAAGTGACGTGCAGCAGGACATTTCCCTCTGGATTATCTGTCAGCTGAGGAGGAAAACGATATTGAGCAGTGATACCCTGCCTTTATTTCCTCAGTACTGCTTCCTGACCTCACCTGTGGGCTTTGTGGGAAATGTGCATGTTTTTCTTTATTCTCTCATGAAGTGTGATGCTGGGCCGTCCTCGGAGAGACCTGGCTCCTGAAGTCTGAGCAAGTTTTCACCAACTTGTTAGGTAATAGCTGTGGTGTATAAACCATTTACTGACTTGCCTAGTTTGAGCTATTTTCCTTTAGAAAAAGGAACAAGGCTCCCCAAGGATAGGTGAAATTGAAATGCAATTGCAGAGGAAAAAGATGCCTTTTGAGACAAATCAGCTGTTTCCCTACATTCTTTTGAGGTAGATGACTGTGCCTCTTCAGGTTTCTCATAATCTTTCTAGACTACAAAGTAAGGCAGAGGAAAGGCTGAAACAGAAGTGGTATGAAGTTACAGCAAATCAAGTACTTTAAAAGCTGTGCTAGGTGTACTCACGACACTCTTACCTGGGCCTGAAATAATG
The DNA here is from genome assembly GCF_009819885.2 of Catharus ustulatus. Classification (NCBI taxonomy): domain Eukaryota; kingdom Metazoa; phylum Chordata; class Aves; order Passeriformes; family Turdidae; genus Catharus; species Catharus ustulatus. Next base: position 18,774,767 of record NC_046229.1, read on the forward strand.
TTGAGGGAGGGACAGTAACCACTGGTATCAAAAAATGAAACAAAAAACCCCCCCAACAAGATGAAATGGTTCCTTTCAGAAAACAAAGCTACTTATTCTAGATCTTTTTGTCAATATTCTTGCACTGGGGGAATCCTAATGCTTCATTGGAATTTAGTATTTGATATATTAGTCACAGTCCTTTAATGCTTAAACTTCTGCACACTTGCAGACCTTCCTTCATATCTGCCCTTATTTTTTCCCCCTTTTTTGTGAGAATATCCAGAATAACTGACAAATTGAACATTTTAAATTATTTCTGTCACTTTGCCAGTGCTGCGTGGTTCACTCACCTTTTCAAAAATGTGATGTTATGAGAACTCGAGGTAGCATATACAGTAAACAGGTGCTAATATTCTGTCATATGATGAAATTTTGAACAAAAATCTTTGGGGCTTGTGTATGCATGAGCTATAATTCCTGCAGGGAGCTTTTGGCCAAGCTTGCAGATGACTAAATCGATTTGTTTGCAGAAGTGCTGAATGGGTAGCTAGCAAGACTTCCCACTTGGCTCTTGCTTGTCTGATTTTCTTTTTTTTCTTGCTTTCAAATATTATTTTTCTCTAGAATACAGAACAGGCCCTTGTTAATGTTTTCTTCTCTATTTGGGCAGGCTCTCCAAGGGTGACCTTATAAAAGAATCATCTTTCATTACTATGAAAAGAGCTTGTCTGCGAAGGAAATCAGTTGGCTTGAAGACTTGTGATTATATGTAACTGAGATCTACAAGAGAATGAAAAAAATTGAAAGATGCACAAGCTATTCAGACTTAAAACTGTAATAAAAATAATTTGTCAGCAACAGGTGTTCTTTTCATGCTGCCAACTTTGTGTTTATTACACTGTTGTCCATCTGTGTAGGTCTCTTGCTCTTGGAGTTTCCTAGTAAAATGAACAGGATATTTTTCTCCCTGAAATCAGTATTCTGATGAAGTCTGCAGACCAGCATAGATGAGGGAGTTGATCTTACCTTGTTCCCTTTTCCCACAGGCATGGTTCCTGAGTCAGTGTTTTGTTGGCAGTGTGTGAGGGTTGTGGGAAGGGGGAAAGAGAGGTTGAGGTGGTGCTGGCTGGGGGGGTGAGATGAGAAGAACTCTATCACTGGAAGAGTGGCCCAGAGAGGAAAAGGACCTGAACGTGGTTTTTTTGTTAGAAATGTCTTACAGGAAGGAAGCCAAAGTAAGCAGTGAACAAGGTACCTCCCTTTTCTAAATTCTGAAGAAGGAGGAAAAATTAATGATAAGCTCTATTACATGAGCTTTATAGTCTATGGGCTAGCATGTTCAGTGACATGAAAGCACATCTTTATAAAGTCAGAGTGCATTTCTGGTTTTGGCTGTGGTGACCACTAAAGGCTTTACTAATGCTGTTACTGGAGGCAGCTGCATTGTAGTACTGCTTACATATTTATTCACTGCAGTGACACATTTCATGTAGCAGCTGCTGAAGCCACAGCTATCCAGCAAGCACAAAATGTGATAAAACTTCAAAGAGGTTTTCTTCCGCAGCATTAATTCTTCATGTGGGAACAAATAGTTTTCTATTACTATCTTTAACTTTTCTCTTTAGTATTATCAAAGAAATTCATTAACTTCTAGTTAGGAGTGTCAAGTTCATTTTATAGCATTTGATTTTCTTATATGCATATCTGTTCTAGATTTGTAAACCCGAAATTCAGGAAAGTCATTGCTATGATAGAAACAACCCACCTCATATTATAAACACTTCCAGAGTTCCTTAGTTCCTCTTAGTGTAATGAGACCTTAGCCTCTGGGCACAGGGAGGAGAAAATCCAAATGTAGTATACAAATGATTTAAGAAACTCCAGACAGGTGCAGAATGGTATCTTTTTTGGAAGGGTTATTGATTGCTTCTACTTTTTAGCTAAGCTTTGATGGAGAGAGGGCAAACTCCATTGTGGAGGATACCAATGAGATTCTCAGGTTAGTGAGCAAATATGACCAGAATGTCTGTGGCTTAAGGGTCTGCTGTGATTTTTCAGTGTAGTCGTTTTTGTTGTGCTGGAAACTAGATCAGACATACCTGTGAGCTGTGTGGGGTTTTGGGGTTTGCATGTTTGCTTTATTGTTGGGTTTTTGTTGTTTGTGGGTTTTTACATTGGGGCTGGAGGTAGTAACTTGTAGGGCTGTGATTAAAGGTTCTGGGTTTTGTTCCTGCTGGCAGCCATGCTCTGATGAGTGGATCCAATACACTGGTCACCAGTGTAAAAGTATGTCTTTGCCTGGGCTGCATTCAGCCTGGCTGGGGAGTCTGATGTGGCAGCGGACGTGTGCTTGCAGGCTGCTGTGGTGACTGGCTCGACAGAGCTGCTCCCTGCCTGTGGCAAAGCTAATGGTGCAGTGGGCCAGTCTGCTTTTGGGAGCTCCAGAGTAGGGCACAGGCAATTTGTCATCTCTTCTCCATCTGTATGAGCGTTTGGCTACTGCCTAGCAAAGAATGACACTTGGAGGAAAAGGTTGTTTGGCCCATTTCTGTTAATGATGTGTCACATCCTTCACTAAAAACTGATACTGTTCTCTCTTAACTCTGAAGGAAAGTGTCTATAACTTCTGGTGAAGTACCAGAACTAGACTCTGTGGACAGTAAACACCTATTCCAAGGTAATAGATGCTGTTTGTATAATCAAATCCTGACCAAAGACATCTCAGGCTTTCTCATGGTTGAGTAATGGCAGCTCTGAGAAAATACCTTTGGTTCAGGATTTGCTGCCCATGATAAAGAAGACAGAATTGGTACTTGCATTTTACATGCTGAAGGTCCCTGAAAAGCAGTGATGTTTTTTCTTCAGTACATATGCATAGGACACCAATAAAATGACCAAAGTGAACACTAATGTGCTGTCTCAAGATGTTGCCCTTGCACTTCTCATTTTTTGTGAGCTATTACATAGCTGTAGTGATAGAAAACAAGCTGCTATATTTAACTGTATTTTTAATATATATCAGTAACTGACATATGTTTCATATGTTTAGCTCTAATTAACAGGTTTCCAAATATATATTATCTAGCTTTCTGTAAGTGTTTATTTTTGTGCAGCAAATGTAATGTTATATTTACAGAACTGGTCAGAAATTCTTCAACAAAACAAATGTCAGAAAGTGGCAATTTGTTAAAACTTTCTTGGGGAATGTGGAATTTTTAATGAGAACCTTTTTTCCTGAGAAGCTTTGGCATGCCTTCAGTATGGGCTCTGGTCTGAGGAAGGAAGAGACTGCTACGCTGGGGTGTAGGAAATGAAGGAGCTGATATGGGATGTGCACTTGATCCTGGTGAATCTTCTCTCTCTGGCTCATTTGCACCCCAAGGGAGAATGCAGAAATACTGTCTCAAACGTGGATCTAATCACTGCAGAAATGCCTAAGCTTCCAGGAGTAATAAAGCCCTGTTAGAATTGTTGTTCTTTGTAGGACAGCTGACACTGAGCACTGCACACAGAGCTCATGGGCAGCACTGGGCACTTGGAACCTGCCTCTGCCTTCCTGTGACAGTCCTGGCTCCTCCTGCATCTCAACCACAGTTTGGAAATCAGACCCAGCCCCCACAGACACCTGCTCCCCGCTAGGATGGTACAGGGATAATTCCGTATGAGAGGGCTTCCTCCGGACCAGGAGTCAGGGCTGGAATAAACAATGCAGTCTTTTGACAGTCTCTTTGAAGATATCTGGGGGAAAAGCCATGCCACAACTCCTCCCTGCTCCCCCCTGCCCCAAACCTCGTGCTCATTTTATTCCTTTTGAACACTGGATATCAAACATAAAATGCTGGGTCTGGTTGTCCTCATTCATACTGGTCTCAAAGAACATAAATTCACAGGAGCTGGTGAGAAGTTTGCCAAGCCCATTTATCTACCTAAAGGTTTCTAGGATAAAGGGGCACAAAAACATCTTTCTTTGCTTTTCAGGTTGTGATCTGTAAAAGGCAGCTGCCTCTGCTGATTGCTGTCAGGTCCCAAGGAAGGGACTGCATTCAAGGGAGGGTGGGACAAATTCACAAGGATGTTTGTGAGCAAAATGCAAGTCTCCATCAAATAAAGCAATCTCATTCTTGCAGGGAGTTTGTGATAGAAATGATGTAATTTTCCTTGAGTACATTTTTTGCCCTCTTTAATTCCTAACAGGAATAGCTGACATTCTTTCCCTATGGAGAAATTTCATAGAAATTCCAAGTTTGTTTCCTCTAACACCAGGTGTTTCTGAATTGGGCTCCGGTGGAGCCAGAACTTGATGTGTCTGTACTGCATGAGGTGTTCAGAAAGGTATTTGTTGCCTTCACCAGGTTATGGATATGGCATTGCTGCTTGTCATGCTTACTGAGCTGTTCTTTAGCACTGGAGCTAGTAGTTGTACTTTTCTGATACCCCAGGCACATAAAACAACTTTGTTGTTTGGAACCCCATGTCTTAGCTGTGCTCTGTGCAGCTGCCCTCTCCTACATGATAAAGGTAAAGAAAGCATCAGCATCTCACTTCTGGCTCCCCTACTTGTTGCAGAAGTTTCAGTAAATCATTGCTATATTCTCTGCCTATGTAGCATTTGGCTTTTTAATTTTTTTTTTTTTTAAACTGAGCTCTGTATCTTTGAAATGTGATGCCACGGTTTCCATCATTACCTTCCCTACACAGGGTCTGATTTTGAAACACACATTTCCACTGTGGTGAAACCATCTGCTGCGTGTGGGGAATTAGCAGTACCAGGCATGATGTTTCTTTTTGCTATCTAGAAATGTGCCCAAATAGTGCAATATGATCAGATATAATAAGATTTAAATGCCTCTTCAGTGCACAGATCTGCAGGAAGGCCATTTTCACATCATCTTCCATTGCCTTACATTATGCTGTATTGGATTTCATTTCAGGTTTTGTTTGCTGGTGTCATACAGGACCTGTTGTTGTTATTACCTCAGATACATGTGTTTTTAATAATAGTGTCCTGAGATTCAAATATAGTTGAATTTACATGAGCTGAACCATGAATGTGTTATAAGCTGCCTTGTATTTACTGGACAGTAAAAGCATACATGTGGGTAGTTACTGTGGAGTAGTAAACGTGTTGTAAATTCACATTTAACCTCTCAGGTGGAACCCGTTTGTGGAGCTATATCTAAGGGTGGTCAGGAGTTACAATAATATTATTGTTGTTCTTTTCATAAATCCATAGCATTTATAGGGCTCTGAGCAAGCTATATACCTTTTTTCCACAATTGCTATTTATCTTTAAAGGCTTCTATTTTCTTCTTTGCTTTTATTTTGGCATGTCTCATATACAAACCTGGGTGCATTCTTTTTGTACAGGATTGAATTACACTTCCATGGGCATCATACAAAATGATTTATTCCCCCCCTCAATAGCTGCTGGCAATTTTGTGCCTTTTCAAGCCTTAGGTCCCTTAAAAATATTAACTAATCCCTAGTACATAATTATAATCTGTAATTTGCAGAAGTTATAACTGAGGCAGAGATGTTAACTTGCCGCAGATGTAGCGATACGACAGTAAAGCATGAATTAATCATTGCAAGCATCCTTGTAGAACCACTAGTGCAGAATCTTGTCAGACATCTGAAGTGAGTGTGGCTTCTCAGCTCCCAATCCCTAAATTGCTCCACTAATCTTCAGAGCATCCCCTCTGTGTTTTTCTTGTGTCCCTGGTGATGACTGCTCATCAAGAATGATCTATGCTTTGCTATTAGTAATGTTTCCATACTGTCAGAACATAAAAACTACTGATGGTGAGAGATGTGAGGACACCTTTTGCTCCCTCCCTCCCTCCCGTTTCTGCAAGCCTTTTGCAAATTATCAGTGTTGAAAGAAGTCATGAGGAAAGGAAGATGAACACATGACTGAGGAAAGCTTGAGATGCTGGAAACCTGATAAGCTTCTGCTGTCCTTTAGCTTCCTGCCAGGCTGCAAGAACCAGAAATCTGTTTTTACTATTTCTAATTTTATGAAATACTGTTGGCTGAGAAAAAGAATGCTGAGCCCAAAATATTGGTTATGTAGCATTTTATCTCTCCTTTTGTTCAGGCTGATAGTGTCCAGAGAAAGCAAATGTTTCACATGGATCCTCGGTGTTCTATGCTGACATACAGAGAAATGTGACTCCATTCTCAGCACACCAGAGCAGGAGTTCTCTTACACATTTGCCATCTCATATCAGGCTCTCTCCATACCAGAAGACTGATGTGCTCTCTAATAATTTAATAGTAATAATTATTATATAATAATATAATGGTATTTTACATTTTATTAAATTTAAAATTTAATCAATAATATAAAATAAGAATTATCTAATGATCTAAAAGTCTCCTTTGATTCTGACCCACTTTTATTCTGTGAAATTATGCTCACAAGAAAAATCAAAACAGGTTTTGCTTCCTTTTATAGTACCTCCCTGCCTCTACTGCAAAACACCACAACTTCTAGCAGGAGTGGGATTTTAGGCTGTGGTGTTTTACACTTGTTGCAAATATTCGTCATGCCAAGTGGATAGAGAACATTTCATCTCTACAAAGAGATGAAAGAAATACAAGAGGCTAATTGGAAGTGGTGGTGTTGAGAGGAGTGGGAGGATTTAAGGCTGATATCTAGTAACTACAAACTATGTTTGCTATGTGTGGAAGTGAAGTACTTGGAAAAAGCAAAATGGCTTCTGAAAGAGCCTTCACAATAACGTGTAGAATACAGGTTGAAAACATTTTTGTCCAAAAGAAAGGCCTAAATCTACTTTTTGTTGTCTTTCATTTGAAATCAATAACAAACTGGTTTGCTTGGTAGATTCCCCAAAAGAGGAGTACTGCCAGCTCCTGAAATGATAGATGTATTTTTCCCATCTCTCTTTCTGCAGACTCTAAATATGTTGAATCTGCCTTGGATCTAAGCAGTGTGAAGCACTAAGCATTTCCAAGGGGTTTGTAGCTTGTGGGCAGTGTTGGCTGTGCCACAGCATCATTCAGTGCTTGCTTGTGCTGTGTCTCTCGTCTTGTGCTGCTGTTACAGCTGCTGAGGGCACTCCAGGTGCTCCCTGGGGTCCAAGGGCTGGCTTTGGGAAGGCAGTGCTGTGAACTGGATCGTGGCTTCAATCCCATTTTGTGCAAGCTGCTAAGGTGCACCAAGGTGCTTAGATGTTCTCCCCCAGTGGCAGATTCGAGTGTGTACCCTAGAGCCAGGAGGATTTTATGGTGTTCCACCCCTCCCACCAGATTTCCCTGCCCTGTAAATATCCTTCTCTTTGTCATCCCTCTGCTGCTTTTGCAGACCTGTGCCCTGGGAGGAGTGGGACACAGCTTCTGGCTGTGCAGCACTTCCAAAGCCAGGTACCAGACTGTCTGGGAAGTGCTGAATTGTGTGCTCCCAGCAATTCTGGGCACTTTAAATGTTTTGTGACAAAGGGTATTATTGAGTTACCTAAAGGTTTTTGGCTCTCATCAGCTGTGTTCTTAGATTTTTTTAAAAAAACTAAAAAAAAACTAAAAAAAAAAAAAACCCAAAAAGAAAACACAAAAAAACCAAAAAACTAAAAAAAAAAATGTTATTTCTAATCAGTTGCTCAGTCTGGCAAGGTGGGTGGCCACATATATAAATGGTAATGGTACCCTGACTGACTGGGGTGTAACCACGCAGATTGAAAAAAGTTGCTGCCAAACATTTGGCTTTCACAGCATGTACCAAGAACTCTTTTATTCCTGTGGCATCCTGGAGCTAGAGGTAGGATGGACAAGATGTGAGGGAAAGAAGAGAGGCAACACAACGTTATCCTTGTCGAACAAGATGGAACACGTCTGTTTATTCCTGGATACGCAGGATTACATTTAGGACTCTTAAGAGAAGCAGCCACTCAAGTCAATCCCACTTTCTCCTAGAAAATGGACAGACTGTCTCTTGGTGACAAAGACCCTCTGACAGACATCAGAGCAAGTGAAGCTTGCTGTGTCACATTTTGTGGGAAATAAGATTGGACTCATTCTATCAATCTCCCTCTCAAAGCCTCTTTCTGTTTTCTGTTCTGCTGCACACCCCAGAGGACATGATGGTTATTGGATATATTTGTTTGCTGTGTCAGATGAGTGAAAAGTTTTACTCTGATGCTGTGGCTCGTTCTGAGCCCCTGGTAGTGTGGTGTTCAGCTGAGGCTCGATCTGAGCCTGGGGTGTGTGTGTGAGCACGTGCAGAAACTGCCCGTGCCTGCCAGGCACAATGAGGGCTTGCTGCTATTGCTGTCTCATCTCCATGACAGATTTATTTTCTTCTGCATGGTTGCAGTGACTCTTGCTCATGTTCTGTCCTTATTGGTGTCACTAGCCTCTCTCTTTGAGTCTGATCTAATGCAGGGAGGAAAATCTTCATTGCTGATGCTGTTGGGCTCCTTGGCTTTGTTCCCCTGCTGAAAAGCAACTTGAATTTCTTGGCTTCTTGTCCAAGGTCCCGGTGTGCTGCTCCACAGTGTGCCAGGCTGTCTGGATTTGCAGCATTCCCTGCAGCCATCAGTGCTCAGTGCATAGATGCCTTGCAACTTGCTCTGATGCTCTTCCACTTCCTGCAGCTCCTTGGGGAGCTTGCAAAGCTTCCAGGAGACTTGCAAATTCAGGTTTCTATGTACCAAGTTTTTATGAGACAGTAAATAAACTTGCCATGAATTGCTGCTGTGTTCATGAGCATCCTTAGTGACTTGTCTGATGTTTTCCTGCCTCCCTGGCATTGTGAGCAGAGGCTTTCTGTCCAGAATGTTTCCAGTCTCCTTCCAGAGTGAGTCCTTGGAGGTAGCAGGACGTGCACAGGTGAAACACACTTCTTGTATTGGTGAAATTTTCTGTGTGTGTCTTGCTAGGGGAGTTTTCCCAAGGTTATGCCAGGATGATGGAGGGAACTCCATCACTTGCTGTAAGAAATAAAATTGAGGCAGTAATGATGGCTGGTTAACCAGAGTGTCTTACAGCCAGAGGCTTGTTTGGTTTTTTTTCCTCTCAGTGAACCAGAAGATAAGCATTCGAAAGCAGTCCTAGTCCTGAGCCTATCTGCAAGATCATAAAATGGAGCCAAAATCCCTTCTAAATAGGGCTCCCTGGCTTTCAGTTTCAAGAACTTGAGAGTCTGTCACAACCCACACCCAGGCTGGTTTCTGCAGTCTGGTATGAAAACTCATTTTTCTTTCTTAAAAACCAGCCTTTGGGATCCATCACAACCACTTTTGGCCAAACTGAATGTAACCTGGTGGTCTGATAGCAGCAGTCAGCCATGGCAGGGGCTGTGAAGTGACCAGATACTCAATTTAAAGCGCTAAATTAAAATGAAACTGCCCAAGTAGTATAGAAGCAAAAGAGATTTGGCTCCTCATGTTCATTGACTCTTTGCAATAAACAAAACTCAAACCAGTCTTGCAGTGTGAAACAGTCATTTGGCTCTGTACTTAGTTTTTTAATGTTTGCTAGTGCATTAAGTGGTACAAATGATTCTACTCTGTTAGCAAATATACCCATACTATCCTGGAAAAGCCCCTCTCAAAAACTTTTACCTTTGTTTTGCTGTTCCCAGATGCTAGAATTTCCAATAAGATGCAGACGGTACTTTAGACTGTATTTAAATTGCCCTGCTTGGTATTTTTCTGCCACTAAACACAAGTTCTTCCCCAAAATGCTGCCTGCTCTTCCTGAAATATCTACGGTAGTGCCTGATGCTGCCAACAGTAAAGAACAGCTCAGGTAATGGAATTGGTTCCTGCTCAGTGAAGAGATGTGAAGGAGTTAAAATTTCTCAGAAGTGGACCGTAGATGGAACTGAACTGTGCTGATGCCGAGCCTCTGAGATCTATTAGTTTTGACAACCTCAGTTATTCTGGTGCTTCTCATCATCTGTAGAGTTAACAAGGGCTGATAAGAGATGATGAGGCACCACACGGGTTTGTATTTCAGAACTCATAAATATCTCACAATACCATTTTTCTTACAATCAGATACATTAATTTGTCGTCTGTAGATGTTGCTGAATATTCACTTGGTGCAGAAGTTTAACAAAGGCACTGCAAGGATAAACATTTTTAAATCAGCAGATAGAAGCCATGGGTTGTGCTGTGTGCTCAGCTGTTATGTGTTTTCAAATGCATGTTCTAATTTTACTGAAATTGTTGATTTCTTTGACCTGCTTTCTTCCTTGAAAGTATGATTCATAGGCAACCTTCTCCTCCAGCTGTATTTCTATCCCTTTTTGGTGTGACTTGGTAATTTCATACTAGCGAGTCAGACACCTGAGGGCAAATTTATTTGAAATAAACCTTACTCTTGGAAGAACAATTTTTATGAGGGGATCAAACAATGTAACATACAATTTTCTCAGGCTGCATGTCACCTGGAGATGCCTGCAACTCAAATTAAGTAAAGACGCTCTTTCAAGCAAAAAAATTCTATGAAATATAGTGTGGACAAACTCTCCAAAGTCATAGTTATTCTTGCTCCTGCTATAATAAGATGAAGCACACAAATATCACTTGATTAACAGCTGCAGTATTAATTTCCCTTTTTGGTTGCTTGACTCACAGCAAGAATCGTGTCAATGCAGCAGAGAAGCAATTAAATTGATTTTAATCTTTGTCAGAGAAGATAACATGCCTTTTTCTCTTCTCATTTAAATAATTAAAGTTTCAGCAGGTATTATTTCTGGCTTTAAAGAAATTGGTATCTTAATGTAATAGAATCCTTGTAATTATACACTTAATGGATCTTAATAAGTTAATCATGGTTTTTCATTTAAAATGTTTTTTTACTTATTAAACTTTTATTTGCTTTGATGGTTATGCTTTTAAGCGGGTAGAAAATATTAAAAAAATAAAGTTCTAAAAAAAGCCTCACATCTTTTTTCCATATTCCTACATGGCCTTTCAAATTCATTCTCAGTAGCTGGATTTCAACACGTTTTAAAAATTCTTATCCGGTGAAGCTTTCTGTTATGCTACAGTTAATTATTTTGTTGAAAAAGCTTCGTGTAATGAGGACAAACAAATCCTCTTTTATCTTCGTTGTAGTGCAAACTCCAATTCCGCAGGAGTGTAGCAAATATTTCCTCGTCCTCTTTGATCCAAGCTGTTAGGCAGTGTTTGGGGTGCTGGGGGTCATTCCCATTAGGCAGGAAAATGGCTGGTGGAGTCAGGTGTGCCTTTGATGTGCTACTCTGTTTACCTGGAGCGTGCACAGCCTGTCCCTGCTCCCAGGAAGGACACACTTGTCAGTCCCAAACTTGCCTGCTCAGGCAGCACTTCACCCCACAATCTTTCTCTTGGTAATGACTTGACATTGCAAACTGCATTTATTTCTTTTGGTTTGAATTTTCCTCCACCCCCTCGGAGCAAGATTGCCACCAGCCTTATGTTATTTGTTCTGGTTTTCTGGATGACAGAGCCTTAACCCTTCTTGCTGAGAAAAAAACTGATCCAGCAGCAAACCACTTTTCTCTGGGGCATCCATGAATGCTCCCTGCTCCGTAATGACCCACTTCAGAGAGGAAAGGCTGTAGGAAAAAGTTTACTTGCCTTTTAAAGGGGACAGATGCCCCAGTCTAACGTGGGAGGACTGTCCCTGGGAAGACTTGGTTTTTGGACTGTGTTCTGGGACTCCCCTGGCCCTTCCAGCTCCCTTGGAGCCATGAGCACCTTGTACTCACCAAGGGCAGGGACCCACCGATGCAGAGCCAACTTTTGCTTTGGAGTTGCAATCTGAACCACTCTTGTGGTTCTTCCTGTCCTGGCAAGAGAGGGAAAAGAAAAAAAATATCAAAGATTAACTACTTTGCAAGGTTTAGTACAAAGGGCTCTAGAAATATTTGGAAAGTGAAGATGTTTCTGTGTGGAATTCTTTAAATTTTGAAAAGAAAAATAATGCAAAATGATGTAGTGATAGTCATGTGAAGTTTCATTTAAAAAATCATGAATGTACAACTAATATAGTTTGTACTCTATAAACAAAAATTGAAAACTCCTGTACCTACTTTATGAATTAATAGAAGTTAAAAAATAGTTGGAACATTTTCTCATGCAGTGGATTTGGTCATATTCTTTGAGAATTCCCATTTGCTCGGTGACCTCAGTAGAAAATATTTGTGAGTATCACTGTTTATGTTCCTGAATTTGCATTGAAATCAGCTCACCCTAATTTTTTTTTAATGAGAACTTTTTTCCATGTATAAATTATGGTAGTGATGAGCAACACCACACATAAGCAGCAGGGAGCATACCAGCATCTGATTTATGTCCATGCTCAACAGCAGCTCTGTATTTCACTTTTATCCCCTGCATACTAAGGTTCTTTTTATGAATTTTTTTTTCCTCTTTGTCTAGAAAAATGCTTCATATTTGCTCTTTTCTTTGAATAGATATAAAGCCTCCTCTTCTAAAATACCTTGTTACATGTTATTTGGAAGCTGTATTAAAGTGACAGATTTCCTTTTCCTTGGATGTCATCACAGATGATGCAAAAGATTTTGGCAGGAGGCTGGACATAACAGATAGTAAAACTACATGAGAGATGCTTGTGGGGCTTGTGTGTTTCCCTATATTCCAGAATGAAGTAATTAAAAAAGAAACCAGCAGGAAAAGCAGAGAAAGTCACTAGTTTGCAGTCTCTCATCCTGGTTCTAATTTCTCTGAGTAAAGCTACTGCAATGTGGTTGCTGGACTCTGAGGATTTTCATTGCTTTGCTTGCTAAAGGTCTTCACATATCTTTGAGCTCCAGATATGGCTGTGCCAGTTCTTAGGTATGTACACTTCAGGGAGACAAATGCAGTTTCATAAAGAAAATATGCATAGAAAGACTGCTATTCTTTCATCTCCAGTTTACTGAAAGGAAGAATTGATCTCTTCTGTGCGCAAATAACTTGTGTGTGCAAGACCCTGCTGCTCCAGGGCTAGGGTGACACCTCTGTGTTGTGCATAGGTGAAAAAATGCTCATCATTGAACTTAAAATCTGTTTTGTGGGGTCTAATACAATCAATTAACTTAGTCTCATCTCATTTATATCGTTGTGCCATATGGTGTGTGTGCAGGCAAAGATTTAGTCCAGGCGGAAATTTTCTGGAAGAGAATTGCAAACGGGGAAGCAAGGGAGAAACAGGGTGGTTAATCAGCAGAGAGGTTCTTGATAAATACACACTGTTTTACCCTAAATAGGGGAAAGATACGTAACAGATGCTGAATTCTTCAGCACTCTTGGCAGCTAACACACTTGATAGCAACAGCAGTAGGAACAATGTAAGGGATGTAGCATATAGGATAGGAAGGGATACTCTAAGTAAGAACCAAGTTGGAAAAGATACTGCTTGTTGCCTTGCCTACCAAGTCATTCCTGGGAGTGTTACAGGCAGTCTGCAGATAAAAGATAATACTGTCTGAATGGGCTAACATTAGCAATTACTGCTTATGTTGCTCTTTGTTTTTCCTCTTTCAAAGTCTCTGCTCAAAATGATTGCAACTGCTTCCCAGTGTAAGTTTTTATAGGGCAAATCTGCTCTGCCATGTATTCTCAGTTGCATCCTAAATTTTTGATCAGAAATATAGAGATATAAACCTTTATCTAAATTATTTTGAGAGATTATTTCAAGAAAAATCACTCTTGGCCATCCAGGTCTCTTAAATGTTAGCCAGTGGATATTTACCACCAGTAATACAGTGCACAGATTGTTTGAACTGTTTAGGTGAAACCTTTGAACTCTGGGGTTTTTTTGTGATGAACACAACTGAGAATGGTTTTGACTTTACTGATACGTGTTCTAGGCTGATTTCCTTATTTGCATAGGTCTTGCAGTGCCACCTTACTTTGAGGACAAATGCACTAGCCTTAAACTAGGATCTGAATTTTTTGTTCCAGTTAAAATTTCCATAAGTCTGAGCTAAAATGGCTTGTGTAGTAAAAATCACATGGTAGCAGGTAGATATTTTTGTTGTATTTGTCCTGATAGATATTTTTGTCCTGACAGGTGCCATTGTCCTGATAGATTTGTGTTGTTGTTGTTATTGTTGTGTTTGATTTGGTACAGCTAGAAACTGATTTGGCAAAACCCCTTCACCCTCCATATTAGTAATATTAAATATTATCATTGTAACAAACCGGTAAGAAAAGCCTTTAATGACTCTCCCATGAAAAAATTTGCTAACTCGTATATCAAAAGCCTTCAAATCTTCATCACTGGGTGTATGTGTGTGTGTTAATAATGCCCTCAGTTACCATGCATGACACACTGATATCAGATGGCAAAAGACACTCAATCTTCTTTGTCACTTCATTTGTTTGAATATTTTATCTAGGAGTCAGTGATTGAAATCACCTGGTGTTTCTGTGTTTGGAGTGAAGCTGCACTATACCTTACTGCTTATCTGTAGTTGAGCTGAACAGCTTCTCAAGAAAGTAAGAAACTGGGGGGTTTTTTTTGTTGTTTGTTTGTTTGTTTGTGGTTTTTTTAAATTTTTTTTTTTTCCAAAAGCAAATTCAGTTGTCCTGTTAGTAGTACAGGTTAAAAGCATTTCTCAGTTTTAGATGCAGTACCTTACTTTGTCTTCTTCTACCTACTCAAGTAGTTTTAAGGTGTGGTTTGATAGGAAGACGGGCTGTGTGATGGTGGGATCCAGCAGCCCTTACCCATCCTGCCTCCCCAGGACTCAGGTTTGGGCTGCACTGGGTCTGGCCCAGCAGTGCAGCTCCCAGCCAGGTGGCTCTGCTGAAGGATGCCTGGGCAAGGCAGCAGCTCCACAGGTCTCCGTGCCTGTGCTACCTGGGGCCTCTGCTGCTTTCCATGCCCAGTGCTGAACCATGGCTTGTGGCTTCCTAATGCTCTGCCAGCTGAGATGGAGTGCTCAAGAGCTTAAACCTACAAAACTAATGGGTTGACATTTCAGTTGTGTTTACCTTTTGTCACCTGCAGGATGCTTACAGCTTGCACAGAAGGAAAAGGAAGCTGAAATTTCACATCTCAGTCAGCCTTGGTTTTCAGCCTCTCAGGCCACTGGCAGTGACAAACACTTTTAAGCAGTACCAACAGTATGAACATAGTTTACAGTCAGTAAATTTGTGTGCTCCAGATTAAGCATGGCTGCTTTATTTTGCCCTCCTTGTGAAATCACCCATTGTCAATACTGTGAATAGAGAGTGCTTAGAGTAGCAGTGGGAGGATGTAATGTGGTAATAGGTGTGATGAAGGGCAGGGATCTGTTAAAAAAGCCAGAACTGTAGCTGCAGCACAGAGGCCTTTAGGGCACGGTAGTTATAGCAGTGGCAAGATGTGAGCCTCTGGGGAAGAATTAGAGAATATGTACTGACAGTTAGACTTGTTTTTCCCTACTTTTATTTATTTGTGTGAAGTTTTACGAACAGTCACTGTTTTATTTGCCCAATATGAAGGTCTTGTATTTTTTGGTCTTGCAGTGCTTTGGTGGGGTGGTAAGCAGGGCAAAAGTATGGATGCTCCTTGGGAAAGCATGAGTTAGCTGCATAGGAGACTTTCCTGTGTGCAGGGCTGAATGCACTGGCTGCTCACCATCCAGCATACGCACACTGACATCCACCAAGAGTTGTTTTGTGTACTCTAGGGTTAGTGTCAGTGTATGCCACGGTTCCATGACACTCCTGTTCCTAGGCAGCTTATCCTTACATGCCTGGTTTCTGACATGTGACCTCATTGGCCAAATCTGCCAAATTCTACTCCTGTTTTCTGTTTGAAGCCCTCAGCTGTCCAGGCTGGCCCCTGTTTCCTCATCTCATGTGTCCTTGGGGCTCAGTACCCACTTCTACCCATTTGGGGTCTTTGGATAGGACTCAGCAATTCTGTCTCTTTGACCCCCAAAATAGTCACAGGATAGCAGAATCTATTAGGTTGGAAAAGACTTCTGGGATCATTGAGTCCAACCTAAGACCCAACATTATCATGTTAACATGAGTGCCATGCCCAGTCTTGGTTAAACACTTCCAGGGATGGTGATTCTGCCACCTCCCTGGGCATCCCATTCCAATGTCTAATCACCCTTCCAGTGAACAATTTTTTCCTAATGATGTCCAACCTAAGCCTCCTCTGGTGCAACTAAAACCTGTATCCTCTTGTCCTATTGCTAGTCCTGGACTCTCCCCAGGTTTGATGCTTGATCTGAGAAAAGACGCTTCCCTTATGGCTTTGGTTCTGCCTCTTCAGGGAGAGCAGAGTAATAAAGAATGGAAACCCCTTTTTCAAATGAATTTCTCATTCATAAAGCTTAAATGAGAATGTGGGACTTGCAGGATAGTGAAAGTGGGATGGAGAGTGTGGGCTCTGATTTGTACCTTGTAAATCTGTGCTGCATTTTTTCCTGGTTTCCTGTTGTGATAATAGTGATAAAATAACTTTTCTTTCATGGTGTCTATATGTAAAAGCTTTGATGTTTCATCCTTTGCTAGTTCACTTCTGCAGAACAGTTTTCATGTGGGCTCCCAACGCGTTTGTACTGTGACAATAACAGAGCCATGACTGGGTAATGAGAGCTGCTGTGGATAACTCTCTGCACCTCCACAGTGAAAGGTAAAGCACAACTGGTCACCCACAAATAAAATGAAATCCTGGATTTTTTGGATATAACTCAAATACTATTGCAGTAACTTCTGCAGGCTCACTCTATATGTCACATTGTCCACTTTAAAATATATTGCCTTCTTGTATCATTGAGAGCATTGTGTGATATGAAATCTCTGAAAACATTGAAGAGCTGTACAGGTGCACCTGGCTGACCTCTCTCATTCCATTCATTATATTTTATGTTGTATTGTATCATTTTTATTCATCTCTTCACTAGTTAACTTTCCCTTCTTTTTAATTGCTCATTATAACATTTTCTCCCCCCGAACTTGTAGTACTTACCATTTTGCCTCTGTGAATTTATTTTGGTTTTGATTTGTGTTTTTTTTTACCTTCTTTAAATAATTGACCCTGAAAAAATACAGTATTATACTGGTTTTGGCTGGGGCATAGTTAATTTTCTTCACAGTAGCTGCTCTGGGGCTGTGTTTTGGATTTGTGCTGAAAACAGTGTAGATAACACAGGGATGGTTTGGCTGTTGCTGAGCAGCACTTGCACAGAATCAAGGCCCGTTCTGTTCCTCACCTCACCCCACAGTGAGGAGGTTGGGAGTACACAAGGAGTTGGGAGGGGACACAGCCAGGACAGGTGACCCCAACTGACCCAAGGGATATCCCAATCCATGTGGAGTCATGCTCAGCACATGAAGCTCAAGGAAAGAGAAGCAGGGATGTTTGGAGTGATTACATTCAGCTGTATGGTTTCATGAGCATGGTGGTACTTGGTCAAAGATTGCACTTGATAATACTGGAGGTCCTTTCCAACCTCAATGATTCTGTGGTGGTGTTTGTCTTCCCAAGTCACAATTATGTATAATGGAGCCTGGCTTTCCTGGAAATGGCTGAGCACCTGTCTGTCTGAAGTACTGAATGAATTCCTTGCTTTGCTTTGCTTGTGTGTATGGCTTATACTTTCCCTATTAAACTGTTTTTATCTCAACCCACAAAATTTCTCACTTTTACTTCTCTGATTCTCTCTGCCATCCTGCCTGGGGGAGTGAGCAAGTGAGTGGCTGTGTGGTACTTAGCTGCCAGCAGGCATTAAACCATAACTGGTATAAAGATGAAGAATAATGATATAATAGCTCCAGTTGTCTTCTCTCCTATACAACCTAATGATTATCACTAGTGTTGGGAAAGGAATTTTCACGATTTATGATTCTTCAGGAAAAGAGGTAAGAGGGAAACAGGAGTTGGGGCATGCAGATAATAACAGAAATAACTTCAACAGAGGTATTATTTCTCACCTTGTGTCTTCTCTAATTATGACATGATTGTCTGCTGTTCTCTGGTATTTTACTGTGTGGGCAAGTGAGCCCATTTAACAGATCACAGATGAGAAAACATAGATTAGCCTGAGCTTTCTTCTCAGTCTTGCTGTCTCCAATGCTGCCTGCACCAGATGCTCCCTTTATTACCAAACTATTCCTGCTGGCTGTTTGTTGAGGGGTGCTCACATGTAAGGAGGCAGGGGTCTCAGCTCTCCCTGACTTCTGCTTGACAGATTCTTGAATAACAAACTGAATGAGTTATTGAGAAACAAAGGTGACGTGCAAGCAAAGTGCCCAGAATAAGCATTTTATCTTCCTGCAAGTATGACTTCAACATTCTAGTTTTGGAAGTCTAATTTAAAAATAATTCAGTGCTTCACTGTTTAATTCTCTTGTGCTGTTGATGTGGGAGACTTCAAAGCAACAACAAAAATAAGGTAATAAAAGCAGACAATGACTTTGGTTATGTATTGTGTATCATAAATATTTGTGTCTCTGACTGTTTTCATTTTAGCTAGCTGAGGAAATATAACTTGCTGAAGGCGGTTACCTTTGTTCAAAGCCAACTGAGACAGCACCAGCACTCAGTAATTACAGCCATACAGTTTCCAGGAGACTCCTTCTTCACCAGACCTGTCGTCTCATGTCCCCATTTGTAACACTGTTCATTATATTCAACCTGCTGCCGTCACTCCAGAGCTTTCAAAAGGTATTCTGTGGGCGATCTGCTGCAGGACGTGGATAATGAAATAGTTCGACGTGACTTGTGTTATAATCGGCTCACCTAACTTTCATTTGGCTTGAAAAGTAGACTTAATAAAAGCAAGAGTGAAAGGCATTTTATGTTTTTAATAAGGAGTCTCATGTGCTATAACCTGCTGTTTTTCATTGTGTGTCTCTTCTCATGGTTTCTTTTTGAGGTACCTGACAGAAGAAGAGCAGTGAATGTCTCTTAATCTTAAAGCTTTTTGAAAAACTGCAGTGGTAATCAACAGTACTCATCAGTAATTTCCAACTGCAGTAAGTGACTCAAAGTTTTTGCATCTACATCTTATATTTTAAATGGTAATTATTTGTTAATGGTGAAGATAGTCTCTTCATCAAAAAGAAACAAAATTTCTAAACACTATAGAACAGCACGTCTGTTTAATCACTTATTAGCAAACTTTTGTTCAATATCTAATAATAAGTTTGTAAAGATCCCCCTGTCCTTGCAGTATCTCCAGTTGGACTGTAAAGGAGCTAAAGGAGTTTGTGCTGCTCTGTTCTGTGGTGAGACAGAGCCATGCTTCACATCAAGCCTTAGAAATTCCTACAAGAGCAATGAATAGAGACAAGTTCAAACACTGAAACCTGGGTGTGACAGTCATTGGAAAATAGCTTCTTAATGTAAACCAGAGCTCTTTGTTGTAGTGCTGTTACCTTTGTTTGGCTAGGCACTCGTTGCTACAGGTGATGCCAGTGCAGCTCCAGGGAAGCCCCATCCCTGCACAAACATACACCATAGCACAGGTGAGAGGCAGGATGCAGATGTGGGCAGGATAAACTGCAGGTCAGGTGGAAATGCACCCACTGCAGGAACTTCTAAATAGACACCTGATTTCTGAGGTTATATTCACAGTGATAATAGCAGTAATACAGTTAGGGGGAAGAAAAGCCCTGTGTCCCAAAGTGGGCAGTGTGCTCTCAGTGGAGTAGGTTCAGTAAGTGCAGGCATGACTGATGGGATTGCATGAAATAAGAGCAGGCTAAAAAATACCCATATTGATCTGTAAAAGCCAGAAGTAGTGCTGGCCAGTGGTGGAAAGCTCTTTGAGGGGGGCAGCTGGTTACCTGCCCCTTTGATTAAGAACATCTGGGCTTCAGTGCACACTGTCTTCATCTCCCAGTTCTCTTTGCACTTGTTCTGGGTGCAGACCCAGAACTGTACCACCAAAAAATATTACTTTCAGCTGTGACTGTGAAGTCATGGTATTCAGTTTTTCTCCTTGTCACAGCTACTAATAAATAGTCACATTCCCTGTAAACTTCAGACACCTACTTTGCACCTTCTTCTACTCAATTTTGCCCTAAACTGCAGCTGAAATTGGTGGAACTCTCTTCTCATAATATTAGTTGTGCAAAGTATACAATAGCTTTAGTAATCACTGCCTTCTCTTGACAGTTTTTGATGGATTGGTTCAGGGACTTGTGTCAATACCTTGTTATGTCTTTTCAGCTCTGCAAGAAGCAGGCAGGCAGTGGCTGGATTTTCTAGGCTGTTTACATTTGGGAAAAGTATGTGTATGGAAGACAAATGTCTGTGATCATGCAAGAGGATCTTGCCTTTGTATATTTATAAATGTCCAGAGATGTAATCAGAGACATCTTGTGAGAGCTTTAGACAGAGCTAGGCAAAAAAATAAATAAAAATAAATTTCTTTAATCTTTCAGTTAAGTTTATTGCTGAAGAGAAGACCTGGAACAAGAGCCTTGGTCATGGTGTTTGGAAGCATGCTGGCATCTTTTAGCTTTCATCCACCCCCTCCCCCTGAAAACCTATTACTCATCATCCCTTTCCCACTAACAGTTCCAAGATTTCCTAAACTCCTTTCAGCTGCACTCACACATGACTACTCACTGACCCTTGTAATCCATCCTGTCACTCATGACCTGTTCTGCAGACCCGCAAAATCTGTGTTTTCTCTTCCCTGCTGAAATGCCTTCAGCTGGTGGAGCCCAGCCGTACCTCAGTGGCCCTTTAACCACTTCCACTTGCTCTGACCTCTCATTCTCAGCTTTGCAGTTGTTATGGTTGGCACAGGTATGCTCTGTTTTCAGTTCCTTTAGCCAGGCTTTGTTTGTGCAGTGTGAAAGGGAATGCTGCCTCACTGCAGTAAATGATCCAGCTGTTGAAAGAAGTATTTTTAATTACAGGATATTGAATGAAGTATGATTTGTCATATTATGTACTGACTAGTGGATGTAATAATGCATCTTTTCTACAATTACACAAGTTAATAACATTTCTATTGACTAAAGTTTCAGGAAAGGTCTCTGTGGTGGGAGATATTTAGTCTGTTGAAGTCAGTGACACAAGTCTGGTTAAATTCAGTAACACCAAGATTTAACCACTGACTGACAAATCAGATGAAAAATAACAGAAATTATCAGTTAGCTTACAGGTTATTCTTACTCCTCCTCAAGTTGCCAAAGCTTTATATCATGCTTAAATCAATTTGGTAAATCTTTTTCCCTGCAACTGTGTGCTATATCCTTCACAGCCAGAGGTATTTCTGGACCTTTCCACCAATGGTGGTCAGTACCTGTGTGGTAGTGTGCACTCCTGTTTTAAAAATAACAGAATCATATTGGACTAAATCCAGAAGTGGTGTGTGTGGAAATGAGTTGTTGCTCATATCCTGTGTAGGAGGACTGCTGGACACTGAAGTGGACATAATTCACTCTCTTTAAGGGGTTGGTCTGAGTTACTTATGGGAGAGCTAATGTTCTTGGAAATGTCAATCAGTTTTCATTTTAATAACATGCCTGATTGAATCCAAAACTGGCATTTAATATTGACACTGTGCGTGAACTGACATGTCATTATACACATGCTAACCTAGATTTATAAAATAATAAAATCATTGTGATTTAAATTCCCACAAAATACTGATGGAAAAAGTGTCATACACTTATGGGAGTAGCTTACTTGCTAATGTGTTTGCCATTTTTTACTGACCTTATTGTGAATGCAACCTTGCTGCAGGCTCCTGCAAATTGGAGCTCTGCTACAGTATTTCTGTTCAGTTAATACCTGCAGAGCCACATATTTACTGGAAGAGCACTCTATTCTTCCTCCCTTCCTTCTGGAATACATTACCCTAATAACCAAAATGACAGTCTAGAATAATACATCTTTATTTATTGATGTATTTCTTGGTTCTGCTCTGTGATAAGAGGCATAGTGATTTCATTCAAGCAGGGTATGACACTGACAATTTCTTTCTACTTCAGTGTTCATCTACCTGAAGGAAAACCAGCCTGAATCAAGAAGAAAGAGTTTCCCTTTATTTGCTGTGCTAAAATAAAGCTGTGCTAAGGGAACATGAAGGCTGCAAAGGCATGCTTTCAGCAGGGGGAGGAGATTCCAGGATTAACATGGTCAGTGTCATGTTTTAGGACTTTCACACTCAGGCATTATGATACTGCCTTTTGTCAGAATTTGCATACTATTTCAGTTGTACAGTAGTGCTCATAATGCCATTTCAGTTTGAAATGGTTTTCAATTATGAGAACGGTAGGTCTTTAGGGGAATACTAAAGGCAGAAGTCTGATTTTTGTAATTTCTGAGCCAGGAATGGTGGAAAGATTGAAGGAAGACAGAGTGGTATTCATGTGGAAAAAGGTGGTGCTTTTTTTTTGTGGTGGGGTGTTAGTTATCTCCTAGAGGTAACAACTTAAAACTGGAAAGGAGGTTAATTCATGGCAGATCCTCCACTGTAAATCAATTACAAATTAAAGAAGAAATGAAACAGCTGAATAGAATTATTGTCCAGCTTGGAAAAAGAAGTGTTTGATCTTTGACTGGAGCTCTTTAGTTTTGATTTTTCTTTCTATACTTACCTGATTATGGCATTTGGTAATTTTAGGGATGTCTCTAAATTTTGTTGCACCAAATTATCATTTTGTCCTTGTGGCAACAATGCCTTTCTTATTAATTTACTGAACTGATCATTCTAAGCCTATGTGTGTGATTGAATGTCAAAGTCTTGATTATGTACTTAAATAGAAAACCATGCTTTTAGAAGAGGCTACATGCTCCCAGATTCCCCAGCTCTTGACTCTGTGTTGGTTTCCCTTCCTTGGTTATCTGAACTGTAGCTTGGTTCCCTCCTGGGGGGAATTTCCTTTGGTGGTGGGTACAGAGAGCATTATGCTGGTGAACTGTGTGTATTTAAGAAAAGAAAAATATGAAAAGAGAGAAATGGCATGTCTAGAAAAAAATATTTGCAATTTGGCCCTGAATTATCAAGCTTTACATAAATACTGCACAGGGAATTTCAACTTTTGTGTTTCTATGTAACAAAATGGGTTGACAGCTAGAGAAACAACCTAAGAAATTTTAATTAAAAATAATATTTTAGGCATTTACATGCAAAAAAAGAGCAAGTATTTAATAGAAATATGCCTCTGAGCAAGTGAAGTCATGTTGCCCTGAAAGGATCCTGCCAGATCAAGGCTGTGAAGAAATACAGGTTCCAAGTTGGTTTGGACAGTGTGTATCAGGGTCATTAAAGCCACCCTTCAGATACAGTGAAAAATTAATTTTCCATGGTAGTAGAAAGTGAGAGAGGAAGTGAAATGATGACATCTGTGTTTGAATATAAAGAGGACACAGAAATGGAAGAGAACAGGCCTGAGATGCTCAGGGAGGCACAGGGGGCTTGTAATGACCTTGTCACTTATATTCCACAGTAATGTGCAGCTCTTCCTTTCCTGCAGAGATTTCTATTGAAATTACCCATATCTAGACTGTTCTAATAAACCTGTGTGTAATTAGTTGGACCTCAGTTGCTTTCTGAGATTTGCTTTGGAAAGAAAAATAGAACTAACTGTTCTCAAGTGAAATGAACTTGGTATTTGATCACAGAATGGGCTGAGTTAGAATTAAAAGTTCAATATTTGATGTTTGAGGGGAACAAAAAAAGAATCTTAGAATTGCCTCTGAAGAAAGAGGAGCAAATTAATTTATTGTTTCTTTGGGTTTGTAAATGGAAGTATTGCAGTTTGTACAATAGAGAATGCTTTTCATTTCTTTTGAAAAGAACAGAAAAACAATGTTGGGTGAGCAATGCAGAGGGAGTTCAGAAGCCTTGGAATATATGCTAAGAGTTGAAAGTAAGAGGCATTTCAGTTTGATCAGTCATTTATAAAGAGCGTTGAAATAAAATAATGATCGTTTAAGAGCAAACATGTTCCGCATTTTAAAGAGGAAACTTTTAAAATAGTTCAATAATTTTCATGTGATTAATTACTTTGGACTTGAAACCTAATAGATATTTTTGCCTTCCTTATGATAGTAGTGTCAAAGGGAGAAATATAATGAACAGTAAAGGAAACAGCAAGACAGAGTGTGTTTCTCTAATTCTTTCCAAAATTATGTATAATTTTACTAATGTTATTGTTCTCCACCCTCCCACCCTCTCTTTCTATAGATGTACATGGATTAATGTGTTAAAACGGAAATTTGATTTTGGGCTAAGGAAACTATTTCCATGGAAATAATAACATTGTTGATGTCCTTTGGTTTGGGAAGTGTTCCAAAAAAAGCAGTCCATCAGTTTTTCTTCAGTCTAGACACAGGCCAGAAATAATGAGTGCAGTATTAGTAAGAACCTTTTTATTTGTATTTTCATGATTTTGAACAGCTGCAGTTTATGTGGTGTGTGTCCATATATATATATATATATAATATGCACATACAGAGATAAGAAGGTTTGTGTTCAGATTGTTTTTACCATGTCAGTTTTCTTAAAAGACAGTAGATGTTTATGAAATTTTGTTTGACCATCTTCTAGTCTGCAGACTGTTCAGCATTATTTGTATTCTTAGCCACTTATCCTGTTCTGGTCAATTAAGAACTAAGAGGCACTGCCTAAGAGTATATGATCTTGTGTGGGACTAATGGCTTTCTTGAGATTATTCACAAGCAAGAGTCTAAATAAATCTAACCCATCTGAAGAGTTAAGGATAAGGTAGTCTCACAATGGAAAGTTAAAATCTGTATTCTAGTTCCAGAGCATTGTGTGCTAGGTTTCACCAATGGACACATCCTGGTGGTGCTGGGAGAGCCAAGAAGTTGCATTTCATCTTGGCTGGAAGCAGGGTAATGCTCAGTGGGCTTCTGTCTGATTCTCTTGGGTGCTTCCAAATGGCAAAACCAACATGAGAAATGCAAACACACCTTAATCTGGTATAATTATTTGTACTTATTTATGAAGAAAAATATTCAAAGTGCTGTTTTGCTGTAAGTCCTGGCATTATTTTTTATCGTTTACAGTAATATGTATGATTGTGGACAAAAGACCATTGTTAAACCTTTTTTAAAAAAAAGAATTAAGCATAAAAGACATCAAGGCATTTCCTTAAATATCAGTGTATATAAAACAGTATTTGTAAAACCTTTATAAATTACAGTCTTTACTGATGAGGCATATTCATATTGATGTTCAATTTATTTACCCAGGAGACCAATTTATTTTGCTACCTCAGTGCTAACTGTTTCCATTGACACCCAGGTCTGCTCTGACCAAGCAACTGTGACAAGTGGTTTATTGAACTGTAAACGGGCTCTGTCTGACTCTAAACAATGGCTTTATCTAATTATGAAACCCCATGCACCATTTCAGTCCAGTGTTGTTTGTTATACAAACAAGATTTTAATGTTATTGAAAAATTAATTTGAGTCTGGGTACACTGTGCTGCAGTGAAAGAGAGTCTGCATTGTGACTTTATAAGCTGGTAGCTCACATGTAAACTGAGCTGACTGGGGTGTTCTGGCTGCAGTTGGTTGACACTATGAATACTTGAGAGGGCAAAAGTGAACTGCCTTAGAAGAAGATATAAAGGAAAGGGAGTAACTGAACTGAAATCTATTGCTTATCTTTAAATGCATCTGATATTATCAAGATGATTTTTTAAGAATCACACTGATAGAAGAAATATAGGTGTACTTGTGGAAAGGAAAATTGGATCCCCAAGAATAAATTAGCTGTGAGGCTTGGAACTACTAGCAGAAATTGAATAGACCCACTTGAAAAAACCTCCACTATTGTCCCTATTGCTTTGTCAGAAGATAGTAGAGTCCAATCATACTTTTGTTTTCACCTATCAGTAGGACAGCTTCTTCTAGAACATTCACCAATAACCACAGAAAGAATTCAGAGGGTTTACTCTACTGCTGTAGTAAAAAAAAAAAAAGATGGGAACATATATATGTTACAGAACTGAAGAAGAGTATGTTCATGTTCTACATGATACATTTGTGAGTGAGAACAAAGCTCCTTTCCAGTGAGAATTTGCACAAACAGCAGTTTGTAAACAAAATTCATTTAATTCCTCTTTATCACTGGGAAATGTTTGGATTGTTTTTTGAGGCATTGCTTAATGATCTTGTATAATTGGTTTCACATTTTAAGTCCCTATTGGTAGTTTCACTGTGATTTTCTTATGAAATATGAAACTCTTAAAAATTTAATGGTGAATTAATATTAATTTAATCAAATATTTCCAGATTAAATTGATTAATATTTAATCTTATATATGGCTATGCAGATTTTTTTGAAAGCTACTCCAGTGTTGTCTGGCAAACTACTTGGTTATACAAAGCCTGTTTAGAAATTTCTTGGCTCGTGTGGTTTCTGCGCAGTAGTCAGGCTGCCTGGGTCGCTGGTTATTTTTATTCATCCTCCAGAGTGAATGTAAATGAGGTGCAGGAAATGGAGAAGCTCAGGAAAGTTTCCCAAGTCTGATGGAGTCTGTAGTTTCGCTGTGCCTGGCTAGAATACACACTCAGAAGGAGCTCTGCATGGTTTTGCAGGTTAATCTCTGTTCGCAGCAGGGTCTGCCTGGTATCGAGCCTGCCTGCTCAGGACCTGAGGCTGTCACTGACAAGGGGCTGCCAGGGATGGACTGCCACCCATCAGGTGCAAATGAGTGACTTGCACAGAGCTGATAAAGCCAGAGATTTACTGAAGTGGACAGGCCTGCTCCAAAGCAAGCTCCTCTCTCGACTGAAGCCCTGTCACTGGAATCAGGCATCTCCCTTGTCAGGCAGAGAGCAGGAGGTGCAGTGGGGGCTGGCACTGGCTGGTGCCTGGGCTGGGCAGGGTGGGCTCCCTGCTGCCACAGGACTCTGCTGGGGCAATGCCATGGCTTGGTGCCCAGGTGCAGTCAGGAGGTGACAGGGAGTGCTCAAGAAAGACTGTTTTTGCCAGGTGATCTGTGCCTCCCTCTGTGTTTTTAATACAACATCATTCTTGTGTCCCAACTGTGCTTTTCAGAGTCTGGAATAGTCTCCTGGACAATAACTCAGCTCTGCCATCTCTATTATCTCTATTGCCATACAGAGCTGTTATTGTAAATACATATCCCAGTCCTGTAACAACATTTTGAACCAACAATCCAGCAGTGAATATTGACACAGTAAGGAATATTCAAAGTAAGTTTTTTTTGGTCCAGGATATTTCAGTTTCCTTGTCTGTACTTTACATACAGAAATCAAAATCCATGGGCAAACGAGACATAATGACAAATTGTGAAAATACATGAAGAATAACTTTGACCTTAGAAGCTCCCAAACTGCAACAGACAGATCTACTTGCCAATGCCAGAAGCAGTCTATTGAATCATGTAGGCACCATAAAGTTAGCTGAAGCGCTAATTAAGTATGGTCATCTTAAAAGAATTCATGCTTCATCCTGGCAAGATGCCCATAAGAAAAAGATAGATCTGTCACAGTCTTGCAGACTGTAGTAATTAAGGTTTAAAATACTTCCCAGTCTAAAACAAGAGCAGTTCAGACAGAGCTAACTGTTTAAACAGCATCCCTTATGAACTGACACTGCTTTTCTATTTCAGACTGGCATGTTTTAACTCTCTTTTGTTATTGGCATCTGTGCAAAATGTAGAGAAAAACAGAAATTAGGTTTTCTGAATCTCGCATTTCGTCTCACATTCCAACCTGTGAATTCCATAAGAGGGAGACCTCCATCGATGCTTTAGTCACATTGCTTTGAGTAGTTTGAGTAGTGACTAAATACAAAATGAAAGGTCAACTTGGTTGCATATGGCCCTGACGTAAAGAGGATAAACACGTCGTATGTATGATCTCCCGTATCATTTTAAATAGCATGTTATCTCTTTAGATCTCTGAACTATCACAATCTATTTTCTATTCAAAAAGGTCAGTCTAGTTTTAAGGGTGCAAGGTATTCAGGGGCCCAAGATCATGAACCTTTCTGTAGTGCACTATTAGTCTGTGTTACATTTCCAGAGTAATCCAATACTTGTCTCAGAAAAGTCTGCCCTCTGGCATAGTCATTCTGCTGTCATAAGAGTTTAGTTTTCTGTGATCTTGGTGGCATTTAACAATAGGGTCTGAACTGCATGTTTAGCAGAAGCTGTGGGAACATGGATGTCAAGTCCATTAATCACAGATAAAAAAATAAAAATCCCCCGGCTGGCCTGTCAACCAAGGATTAGCTGTGTCCTCACTGCAAAACCTATTCAAACAGCCCAGCAGTAGGGTCAGCTGGTCCTTCTGCCCTGAGACTTTTTAGGAGACACAGGCAGTCACAGCTTACAGTTCTTGAGTCTGCATTGATACATGGCTGGAAGACCAGAGGCTACTCCTGTGCAGTGTTTGCTTCGCTGATGCCAGCCTGATGCAATTGCATTAAATCAATGTCAAACAGCATGTTCCTAGAAGCAGATGAATGCATGAGATGGAAGGGTATCAGCAGCACTCTGATAGCAGCTTATGAGCATGTTTCTGTAACTCAGCAATTCATTTTTGGTTTGAAAGGTAAATATTAGGTATATATGTTTATTAAAAGATAAGATTAATTTATTAGCACGTTTTCTAAATATTTTCTCATATACTGAAAAGATTAATTTTTTTTCAGTGGTGATGTGACTTTCATATAAACATGTCTGAGGGCACATAAGGAAATTGAGTAACAGAAATTTTGTCTGCATCTGCTGCTCTGGTTTGGCAAATGAAAGCAGGCAGTGGCTCTTCTGGTGGGATCTGGTGACCTGTCTGTCTTTGGAGTGATGCTGTGCTGGTGATTTGTGGTGGGTGAATTGGGATGACTTTTGTTTTTTATCTGGTTAAAAAGGTCACAAAAATGTCTTGCAATCCTCTGTTGTGGAAAAAAACTTTTATTTTTCTCTGCTGCAGCTCTCAATCAATGTGGCTGTTCTGCATGGTTAACAACATATCTCCAGAATCCTATTACTATGCAAAGTAATTTCAAATTATTTTGCAAATAAAGTGCTCAGACTCTGTTGGATTTCCTGACTTTCTGGAGTTATCTTAAATTCTCAGAACCATTTGGCCCCATTCATTTTCATTTGCAGAATTATCAGTAATATGGAAATCAGCGTTAATTATTTCTCTAGCCACTATTGTCAGCACTAGCCAAAAGTGACATTTTAAATCTTTGTCTTATTAGCAATTCTGATACAGAGGCACTCATTCAGTGTGGTGCTCTGCCTCTGGCACCTTCACTGCCCATCTAAGTCCAGGCTGGTCAGGGGGAAGAACTGGCTGGGATATTCTCATTCCAGTAATAAATGCAGCAGCATCCTCTCCCTGTCTGGTGTTGGCCTGGGTTTGCAGGGGCTCCTCAAGGTGCTTCCCTCAAACCCTCTGCTGTTGGTTACTCTGCATCCAGGCCTGGCAAATTCTGTGTCCTTCATTAGCTGCAAAGTAGCTGGACCCAGCTCCAACCAACTCTGGATGTTCAGTCTTGCTGGCTTTGGGCAGGATGTTAGGTGAAGGATGTGGGAGACATGCCCAGGTTGTAGCTGACTGCACCAGCTTTGGATGCCTGCTGAGAAGGCTCTTCATTCACATTTGTCCTCTTGGTATAAAGAATTTCTAAGGCGTGCCCTTAACTTTATGGTTTGACACATTAAGATTTATATTTAAAATTCAATTATACATTTATTAAAAGGTTGAGGCAGAGTATGAATATGTAAAGTGAGAATTGAAATTAAATGTCATATTAGGGTTTGCTTTAGGGTCTGCAAATTTTGGTGTACCTAGAATATGGCTTTAAAATCTCTAACAGCCTTAATGAGTTTTCAATATACCTGTAATTCTGAAGCTCTTGAGAAGGGTAATATTTTTTCTTTCTTGTTAGATAATGAATGACAGGGCAAGCAGAACAAGTTCTGAAATTTGATATTTTTTCAAAGAACCATATATATAGTAAAATGATGACAATGGAACTTGTTTATTAAACTTAATGTAGTGATTTTATCACTTCATTTTTGGTATCTTAGTACCTGATATTAGCCTGGAATGGTTGTCATGGTAGCAGAACACACTGTTCCTTTAATTTGACCTTAAGTTCAAGCCCTGCTGTTGTAGCAGAAATGCCAAGAACACATTCACTTTTATTAAAAAAAATCCTATCAAATACATGCAAAACCAAAAATGACTGAAAAGGAAGGACAATCTGACCTGACATTGAAAAAGAGAAGAGTTTTATTTTAACTAGGGGACCAAGAAATAAACAACTGTTAGGATGCATTCACTGTTCACAGTGGGTTCTCTGTTTAGGCTGACTTGCTCCACCACCATTACATTCATTTGCCCCAGTAGAAGTGGTTTCCCTTTAAAAATTTGCTTATATTTATGGATTTTATGGATGGAGCCCAGAAAATGGAGACATTCTTGGTACTGTTAGAGGAGATGCCCTTTCCTGAGGCCAGCTAGTGAGATGAGAATGTAGGAAAGATCATCTCAAAGAATACTCTGGAAGTCAGAGCGTGCTCAGATCATTGAAGTTTGAAAAGATCTATTGTGCTGAAGGAGTAGCAGTGATGCTGTTGTAATATTTGGAGAGATTATGGACACAACATAAATCTGGGATGCAGTGGAAAGGGTAAAATGTGCCTTGCTGCCTTTGTGTCCATGTGCTGTGCTGCTCTCACTTTGTCATCTTTGCAGCTTCAAGGAAGCTGTCTGCTTCAAATGCCCTGGTCTAGGTTTTCAAGAAATGATTGAGATAACAGTTTATAATCTCCAATTTTCAATTTGAGAACTGTGGCAATGACTTTAAAGAAGGAGCTCACTACTTGAGCAGACCTGATGAGATCTTGGTGCTGTTCATGCATGGGAGCTTATGCTCTGTGCCTGTCCAGAGACTGTGCTTTGCCAAGTACTGCAGCAGCTGCTCTATTTTGTTATTTATTGCTGCTGAACTTGAGCAGGGAGCATTTTCAGAATGCTGTGTGTCACCCCTGCTGCAGCACATCTGCACATTGCCCAAGTCAGTAGCTGTGTGGCTGGTGGCCTCTTTGGAGCTGAGGGACAGAACTGTGACATCCCTGTTCATCCATGCAATACTGTCCTGGCCTGGGATGTTGACTGTTGGCTGAGGACTATCTCCAGATGAAAGAAATAGGGTGAACTTCAGCAGTCTGTATGCAGTGGTCATTTGGGATTGGTGTAAAACTCTTCTAATACCCAAAACATTCTATCAGGAGTGAGCACTGACAGCAAGCATGAGATAAACACTAAATCTTTGCTGCATGGTTGTGCTAGAAGCCAAAAATCTGGGAAAAGTGTGCTTGGCTGATCCCCAAGGGCTGGCAAAGTGGGGCTGGAACTTGAGGACAAATACAGGAGAGGACCCTTGGAATGGGACCCACCCATCCTGCAGTGCCCTCACACAAGGACTGGGGTCAGGCAAGTTGCCAGGCAAATCCATGGTGATGAAGCAAGTCTGATGTCCAGAAGAGATAAATCCTATAGTAATGAAGAAATGTAATCTGACTGAGTTTTTAAGGTCATTTGCTGCCCTAAAGATTTAGTGGATATCAATTTCAATTTAAAGATTTCAATTTCACAGTAATGTAGACCAGAAGCATGAAACCTTTGTGGGTGGGTGTGTGGTTGGTTGCCTCCAGCCCCTTTTTGAGACTTACAACTATTCTGGAGCACAGTCAAGCTGTGAGTTACTAGTCTATTGTTGCATTTACTCAGAACAAAATGATAGGGAGAATTCTGCATCCTAGAGAATTATCCTTGCCTCCAAAGAGTAAAATATGAATACAAATCAGTTTGCAAATATCATTCTAACATCAGTAATTTTCAGTTGATGAAAATGTGAACAAAGTATAAATAACCTAATTATTTTTGTTCTTCCTAACACAAATGATGCCTTGTGAATTCTGATCTTATGGGAAATAGGTGGAAAAAAGACACAACACAAGTACAAGCATGTGAGAGTTACTCTGTTCTGTTCTCACAGCAGATCAGCTTAGGCTTATTTGCCTTGCAGTGTGCCTTTTGACAAAGCCAAAACATTCCAAACTCTTTTCTGTGTTTTCATGGCTGTGATATAAGCTTGTTTTATTTTATGGTATTAAAAAAGAGGGTTTAATCTGAACACCAGAGTCAAACAAAAAGGCATGACCCAGTGCTGATTGTTGAATGTTTCTTTAGAAGATGCTCTCCTCTTTCTCTCTAAAAGTGAATCCCAGATTTCACCCAATGACTTATGCCTGTTTAACCCTCCCAAAGGGTTTGAGCACCCACTCTCAAGGATGCAGCTTTTGGCCTCTGGTGTGCAGCTCTGGGGCTGTGGAATTTTGGGGCTGTGGGATTTCAGGGTTGAAGCACACAGAAGGCCCATGCTACACAGTGTGCAGACAAGTATAGGTACCTCTATTTTTTTCTCCTAAAGTAATGTAAAAATCCCAAACCAGCTCTTCTCCTTGTTTTCCAAGCCCTTCTGGTTTGTTTTCTGGCTCAGGGGTAGGCACAGCCCTGCTGCTCTTTCAGAAGTGCCTGAAGAGTTATTTGTAACCTTTGCCTGGCTGTAGTACAAACATGACCCTTGCAGCTTTCCAAACTGCAAAAATCAGAAGCTTCGACATCTTGGTATCCCTGCTACAGCCTGCTTATAATGGAAAAAGATCTGCCCTCGAAATGCTTGACCAAAAATTTTTATAGGGTAGTTTAGCAAAGGTTTAAATGTTCCATTTTTCACCTTCCAACATTTAAGTAAATGTTTTGTAAAAGGTGTATAAGGGTCCTAAGTCTTCCTTAGAAGTATTATTTCTTTTGGGAACTCAGTGTAATGTTCTTGTGGTTTGTTGTTTTGTGTGGGGGTTTTTTTTTTATTTTTATTTTTTAAGCATTTGGCTGTATTCTAATGTAATTTTAATTTGTGATTGTTGGTTGAAGTAAGCAAATTTTGAAATAGATAATGAAAATACAGTTAAAATAAGCCTGAATAAAAAGTTAAGAATACTATTTGTATTATTACATCAGCTTTGAATTTTGGTAAAAGTGAATAAATTAGAATGCATGTTTCTTTCTCTTAATGTTTCTTTATCTGTTTGAAGGTGGGTTTTGCCTTTTTTTTTATTAATGCTAAATTTCTGCTGTAATTAATGATCTTGATTCTGACTCAGTCTTGACCAAAAGAAAAGCTGGAACAAGAAAAATGCATTTAGATCAATTTAATTGAAGCAACTATTTTAAAGGGAGGAAAAAAATTGAAAATTTCTATCTAAATGGCCTTTCCTGAGGGGGAAAAAAATCAAATAAAATTCTTTATTAGTAAAAAAGCAACTTTCATTTTGATTCCTATTTTGCTTTTTATTTGCATGTCTTTCAATTAGAAACTCAAAAAGCATCTGAAGAATGAAGTAATGATCAAGAAATAGTATTTCCAAGTTCTTCCAAAACAGTTTGTTCAGTTCGATTTCTGTAGCTGTTTTTGCAGGAAAAAAACCTTCTTTTGATCTAGCTTAGATTTCTAATTGTTTGTTTGTTTGGCAGCATCACTATTCTGGGCAGAAAGAGTCTGAAGTGTGTCATGTTTAAGACAGCTCAGGCTAGGAATTCTGATGCCCTTGGTCATTCCTCTGTGAGATGTGTGCCAAGGTGTTAAGTAGCCTGTGACATCTGATAATAGCACTCCCTTCTAAACAGCCTGTGCAAGGAAATTAGAATATTGCCAAATTCCATAAGCATAGAAAGAGCATATTTTGTCTTACCCATTTGTTCTTGTTAGAGGTAATCCAGATAATGGCAGGTAATGTGTGTAGGTACATCTTTAAGTAATCTAACTGAAGATATGGTTCATTCAGAGTGACTAATGTGTGCTCTTCCAGCTGCAGCTACTAGAAGAGTTCTAAAAGAATTACATGAACTTTTAAAGTGTAACCTGCTTTGTTAAACAAGAACTAGAAATCCAGATTTGTTCATTTGCGACTTGACTCTTTCAAGGTGTGTGCAGGAAGGGAATATGAAATTCAGTTTTTCATGGCTTTGCTTGATATCAGGAAAACTTATTTCAACTCAGCTATTCATCTAATTCCTTTGTTAGCCTAAGAGAAAATTAAATTAATCTTGGTGTTGAGGTACTTGTACAAATAAATTCTGGAGGTGATCAGAGCTCTAATAATTATGGTAGAAGTCAATTATTCATTAAAATGACCATTTACATCTCGTAATTATTTCTCATTTGTGCAGCACAAACTAGTGGCAGGGCCCAGTCTGTGCAGTACAGAAAGGATGGGGCTGTGATCCTCAGCTGCTCTGGTAGCTCCTGGGGGCAGTGTCAGTGCTGCAGGGAGGGGTGAGGTGTGACTGCCAGAACCATCTTAGTTTTCCATTTCATTCTCATCTGGTTATCTGGTCACTCAGTGGCCCGACAGCATACCAGGGGATGGGCTGGAATCAGTGATCCCTCACCAGGGGTGCCAGGTTGTGCACCTCAGATTTAAGAAGAAACATTTCAAAGTTGGCATTAGGGTTGGTTGGGTGTCTGCTCTTAGGAGGCTGGTTAGTGCAGAGTGCAAGGTTCAAACTGTAGCTTTTTCACAGCTATCCTGTATATATTTGTTTTTATTGCTATGACTGTTTCTGCTGACATGACTGTTACAGGGATAACTGTGCATATAATTGAGTCAAGAATAATTTTTTTTGTCCAAAAAAAAAAAAAAAAAAGCTATAGAGTTGCATCCTGGTGTTTTGGGGACGAATTATAGTTTTTCCATTTTAGCCAGCGGGGATATAAATTACTGTTCTAGTTTTCATCTGCTTATCTTTCCAGACCAGCCACTATGTGAGGTAGAGTATCTCTGTGTGTGATGCCTCCTTCCTGCTGAAATGCCTAATGCTTTTAGGCTTTTTTTCCCCCCAAAAGACCACAGTTGTATGTAGTGGGTCATATCCAAAGCTGTGTTGATGTTGGCAAAAGCTAGGGCTGAGGTAGAGTGGTGCTGCTGCCCACACCCATCCTGCTGCCTCCATCCCTCCCCTGGCTTTAGGCTGCATCTGCTGGACCTGGATCACTGGGTTGGCCAGTCCAAGGGGGTGAGCTGCTCCTTGCACTGCCTTTGCATTTCAGCAGGGAAGGGAGAGCCTGCAGCCTCTGACCATCCTGGGAGCACAGGTTGGGTGCCTGCCCAGCTCCCAGCCCACATGGAAAGCAGGGAGCCTTTTGAAAGGGGATTTAACTGGGGAGGGTGATCCCTGCTGAAGCCCTTGATCATCAGTGGCATTTGTGTTACTGTCCTAAAAATAACATTATAAGTGCTATAGAAATGGCACCACAGCTGATGGTGCATATTGCACTGGAATTTCTCTCAGATTTTCTTCTTTCCATTGAAATATGTTTTATTAAGGAATATATTGCAGTTTTCCTTCAGCATTGAAGCTACTCTTACATTTTAGGAAAGCCACTGTAAGTTGTGCCAGGAGCTTTAGTATAGCTGT
Organism: Catharus ustulatus; assembly: GCF_009819885.2. Taxonomy (NCBI): domain Eukaryota; kingdom Metazoa; phylum Chordata; class Aves; order Passeriformes; family Turdidae; genus Catharus; species Catharus ustulatus. The sequence continues at coordinate 18,810,179 of NC_046229.1, forward strand.
TAAGTTGGTGGCAGCTGTCAGCCTCGCAGTTTGGGAACTTTTTTGATGGAGTACAAACCTTGAAAGCATTCTGCATGCACAGCTCAAAATATTAGTTCTGCTCTTAGGAAAGTGTAGACAAGGATGGTGAAGTTGCCAGCTGTCATTTTATTTTGGTACTTATTTATTTATCAAGTTACCCTATTGTCATCATGCAAGTGTAGTGGTGGGTGGAATGGTGGCTCATTTTCACCTGCTGCTTGGTGTTGAGGCTGCACCTGGAGTTTTAAATAGCATGCCCAGCTCCAGAGGAAATATTTTTACCATTCTCAACAGCCTGACACACTTCTAAACCTGGCTTGTATTTTCTGTAATGTCACATGTGTGACAACAGATCCTAGTTTATTGTACTACAATTAGGCAGGTGTATTGTGGTCATTAGTTTACCCTTTCAAGATCTACCATGGGTATATTGTGGAATTTTGCTCTTAAGAATAATAAAAGTAAATGTATCCATTATTACCAACGCCATTTGCATTTCCTGTGTCCCAAGATAAGAATTCTGTAATAAGAATTAGAGGTTAGAGGTTTGGGGAAATTAAGGAAATACTAAAATAACAAGAATATAATGGCAGAGGAATAGAAAAGCCTGTTTTCTAATGGAAAAGAGGCTTGGGTGGCTGTGCTGTTAATATGTCTTAATAACTTCTGAGGTTGCTGGCCAACTTAGAAGGATCTCAAGGGTGTTGAGTTTCTAGAAGTTGTATGAGAATAAGAGTCTGGAGAGAAGAGAAAGATTTGTACCACAGCCATAGGAAGAACTGCAGGGTGAGCTCACTTATATAATCAGAGCCTAGAAATTTGGATGAAAGGAGCTCTGCTAAGGCTACAGCTGGACAGGTGTCCTCCACACTTGGTCTCTCACTCTGTTTCTCCAGGAAATGGAATCCCAGCTCAAGACAAAGGAGCAGCAGGGAAGCAGGCTGTATGGGGCAAAGGTGACCAGTAAGGAGAGAGGATGCTATGAGCCAACCCCAAATGCAGGAACAGGATGCTGAACCTTCTTTGCAGCAGTTTTGACTGGTGTCCTGCCTGTTGGATCAGTTTTGGTACAATTTTGAGCTCGTGCAAGTCTCCTGGCTCATTCCTAATGGGTCAGGTTGCACTGAGTTGGGAAAATGCCTCTGTAATGGAAAGCTTTTTTCATGGGAATAATTGCACTCCAGTGTGCAGTGCTGCTGAAGTTGCTGCTGTGTGGGGTGGTGCTGGCCACCCCCTGCTTTACCTTTGAGTGGGGTTGGATTCAGCTGCAGGGGCTGGCTGGGGAAGCTCAGCTTTCCACTTCTATATGAAAACCTATTGGGTAGTTATTGCCCTTAGTTTTCCTCTCTTCTTTGCTTTTATTAAAATAGGAGTCATGAAATGACTGCCACAGTGTATTTTGTGAGTTTTGGCTCCTTAATAGATCCCCATGTAATTTTGGTACACATCCTCTTGGGTCTGGCAACTATAATCAACTCTATAGCTTTCACTATGGCAGCTTTTCTGCGGAATCTGTTTCATAAAATGGCCTGTTAAAGGTCTTCAATATTTCCTTATTGTGGCAGGCTTCCAAAGTACCACCCTGAACAGCTTATTATATTTCTCTTCTTTCTTATGCTCCTTAAGGAGAGTATTTTTTTTATTAGGTCTTGTTCCTCAAGGACAGACTCACTGTACTAGGCTTGTTACAATTTTAATAGACTTTCCTGTCACTTAGTCTGGTGCATGGGCCATGAAACTTCAGGAATCTCTAAGATGTAATGTTATTTAAAAAGTGCCTCCTGCTTCTTCTCTAATTAATTGCAATCAGAAAGGCTAGTTGGTGGACACATGGTGTCGCAGCTTCTGTGAAATACTGCCTGATGGCTATAAACACTGCCATATGTTCTCTGTGAAATATTGCCATAATCATTGGCAACAGGAACAGCTGATAGGAGATGGAGGATTGGTTTTCTTCTGTGGTTTTGACTTTATTTTCAAAATCTGTGAAATACTTCTTGATCACCTTAGTGTTTTATTTAGTTGCTGCTACCTGTAGCGGGCTTGTTTTCTTATAAAATGTTATTTCACTGGCTTTTATCTTTTATGTTACAGCTGCTAACAGCTCCTTTGCATTACGTGTCCATTTACTAAAGCTGCTCTTTAATCAAAGTTGGCCGTTAAAGGGAGTTTTTTTTCCCCAAATGAAACAGATAATCTTGTTATAAAGCTAAATAGTTAAAAAATTAATTAGAACTCTCAAAAGCTTGATGGGCACTGAACTGCAAAGTTTCATCTAATGAGAAAGTTCCCGTTCTTCACTTTTACGTAGGTAAAAGGACAGTTTTGGTGTTTAGCTATTTACTGTCTCTTGGTTGTGAAAAAGGGAAGTCTTCAAAGGTGCTATCTTAATTAATGTTAGATTTCTTCTCAGCCTTTCATCATAAAAGGGGTGGCTGTTGCAATTTGTAGTAACATCCAACAGTGTTAGTAAAACATTATTTCCTCTGCTAATAGAACTTCATTACACTATAGCTGTAGCCTAGTAAGAAAGATCATCTTTTAGTAAAATAATGTATTTCAGGATTGTTCATTGGCATTTCTGAAAAGCTTTCCTTTGTGTGCTTTGCCTCTGACATTGTTTTGAACACTTTGGCCTCCATTATGAGGAGACCATTCATTAGAGCAGCAATCCTCCAATTACCTCAAAACAGCTAGGAGCCTCAAAAGACTGTTTCCACAATAAGTGTGATTCAATAAGAGGGAAGGCAGTGCATTAAGCATGCAAAGTGTTTTTGTGTCTCTGGTTGGAAGCACAGGGTCTCATGGAAGTAAGTGAACAGGATTGATCCTGCTCCTTTTATTAGAATTCGTTTCTTCTAAGCACTGCTTTTCTGTCTCAAATTGCTAATTTTAATAGGCTACTTGCTGGCTCTGAGAAATATTTTGTTTTATTAAAGCAACAAATGGTTTTACATGTCCCTCTATACTTTGGGACTTGTGGGCTATTGAAGCAAGCTCTGTCTTACATGCACAGCTCAGGCTATTAAACTGTACACAGGTGATTGATCTCTTTAATAAAACCCTGTTCTTTAGTAAGGAAAGAGTGATAAACAAATGTACTTGTTTGTCCAGTGCTTCAGAGATGACGGTAACACGAGGACATCAGGAATGCCATTTTAATGAATAAGTTAGATGAAACACATCAATACAGTCTTCGTTTTAAGCATGTCTGAAAACCAATATGCTTTAAGTTAATTTGATTCATGCTTTTCATTCATTTGTAACACCGTGTACATTATAGCAGAAAATGTTTTGTACTCAAGCAAAGATCTGGCAGTAGAAGATTCTGGCACTTTCTGCATGAGAATTGAGCGAGTGAGGAAGAGCAACTTTGCAGATCCCCTCTCCTGTGGCTTGTTGTGGCTCTGGTTCCTGCAGTGTTTCGAAGGACATGTCACAAGTGTGCCTGAGGGGGACTGGCTGCAGAGCTGGGTGGTGTGAGCAGTAGATAGCTGGAGAGGTGCCCTGGAAATGCAGGGCTGCACACATCACCCCAGCCCTGATGCCAAAAATTCTCCGCTGCCAACGTATCGGGTCTGTTCGTCCGTGCTGACGTTTTTCAGGAATAACTCTGCTGATGTCAATAGCTACACAGATTTATATCTTTTTCCAAGACAAGTGAGAAGGAGGGAATCAAATCCTCATTTCTTCTGCCATCTACTAAAAAACACTCTTTCCATGGCAACCCCTGTTTCCATGGTACATGCTGTATTGCCCTTCAGAGGAGCTTTATTAAGAGACACATATACACGCACACACTGTCATGTGAATGTGGTTGCATTTTATAGCACTCCAAAGGAAGGCTATAGTGAATTGTAATTTTTTTTTTTTAAGTTGTAGTGCTTTTTTCATTATACAGTGTGGTGAAGGATTATTGCTGCCACTGCTTGGCGGTGTTATGGGAGTACAATAAAATGTGGTTCTTTTCACTGCTGTTAAAGGATATTCATCAAACCTCTCTATTAACTACTACCTTAAGATCATTGTTTTCTAAACTCTCTTTAGGTGTAAGTTGGCCTACAAAGTAATCAAACTCCTTTTGCAACATTAAAAATAAATACAAAATATTTTATGCTCCTAGGTTCAGTGTGGGAAATAACAAAGACATTGGCAAATTCGAAGGATTATCTAAAAAGGGTTATTCTAATAAGAAAACATGAACCCACAGAAATTAATGTCATCTTTTCCATAATGGCACCTATTAGAAGTTACTTTGGATGTTTAAAATTAGCTAAATTTACAAAGATCAGGCACTGTATCTTTCTTTTTTGATTATAAAGATGCAACTGTAAAGCTATTAAAAGTTATATCATTGCTTTTACCTTGAGAAGGTTCATTTATAATTATCCTTTTAGGCTTTACAGCTCATAATGACAGTAGGTAGAGAAGGTTTCTGATACTAAATGTAGTGTCAGTCTTTCTCAAGATAAGCTAATGCATGCTGTAAGTAAGTGTTAAGGTGACACAGACAGAAATGTATCAAAATTTCCCTGAATTTTGGAGAGCTGCTTCATGTGCTATAATTGTCTGGAACTGAAGTCTGACAAGGCTCTGCAGCTACATTTTGCAGACTGTTTAGTGTCTGCTTTTCAAGTGTTCTGTTCACACCTTGGTCAGAAGGTATAAAAAGTATAAAAGTATACCTGTCTCCAAATAGTGTTATTGTTCACATCAGTTGCTAATTTAAAGGTAACCCTGATAAAAACCTTGTAAGAAAGTCAGGGTGGATCCTCTGTGCCAAAGGAGCTCTCTCTGTGGCCTGAGGCTGCAAAGGTAGGATGGTGCTGTCCAGACATCTGCTCTAGTGCTTGTTTCCCTCTCTTGGTCACTGACCTTACAAGTAGGGAAATGATGTTTGAGTTGATATGGAAAAAAAACCCCAACATCAAATAGTTTGGAGAGACTCTTAAAGATCTGTCACATGAGCAAAAAAATGCAGCTATCAGTACCTCTGATGGGAAAGTGATGAGAAATATCAGAAGCTTATTTTGGAAGATTATATGTAACCTTTAAAATTTAGTCTATTAGTAGATTTAGAGTTTATGTACAAATTACAGGGTTTTATTCTGCGTTAGGTCAGGAGCAGTGCCTTAGGAGAAGTTTCATTAACATCAGTCAATGAGGATTTTATATTAGTATTTTATTTGTAATAATATTATTTATATTATTTCTAGTTTAATTTTTTTTATTTATTTTTTTTTTACTATAGTGAGAAGTGCTATTTTAATGGACAGGTTTGCCCATAAAAATCTGGGTTGATGGTTGTGAAAATGCTGAGAAACCAAACAATTTCTCTTTTTTCCTCTTCCAGTAAGAGAGAATTTATGGTGGGGCACCCCAGGGCTCCTCTTCTGTTGTGGGTTGTGGTGTGCCCAGGACAGGACCTCCAGGTTCTGCCAGACCCTGTGGAGACTGTCCTGATCCGATATGGGACCCCCACACCCCCTTGTTCCCCTTAATTCACAGCAATTTTTCAGAGTTTGGAAGTTAAGAAGCAGAAGACGTCATTGCTGGTGCTGCAGACACCCGAGGAACATAAAGTTACACATATGCCTTTCACATTAACATGACCTTTCAACAAGCACAATTCCTTAGTGCTGTAAGAAAATCCTCACACAGCCTGGGACACACTGGGCTGCTGGATCAGCATGTGGGCACAGAGTGCCTCTGGTGCAGCCTGGCAGGGAATTCTGCCCCCTGGCAGCACCCCTGCCCTGCTCTGTCCCCCTGCAGCACCCCTGTCCCCCTGCTCTGTCCCCCTGGCAGCACCCCTGTCCTGCTCTGTCCCCCTGGCAGCACCCCTGCCCTGCTCTGTCCCCCTGGCAGCACCCCTGCCCTGCTCTGTCCCCCTGGCAGCACCCCTGCCCTGCTCTGTTCCCCTGCTCTGTGCCCCTGGCAGCACCCCTGTCCTGCTTGGGGTGCCCACCCTGGCACTGGGGGTTGTGTCCGGAACTGCTCTCACTTCACTGGCAGTGTGGTCTGAAGCAGCAATGCAGTCAATTCTTCATGGTAATAGTGCCCTAAAACAACCAAAAATGTTTTATTGTGGATGTTGATAACGAAATACTTATCCTGTATAACGATATTCAAACAATTGGAAATTCTTGTAGCCTGGATCCAGTTGAGACTGCTGAAGGATACCTTGATGTTGAAGGTTAAAATCAATAGAGTGTGTTTTGATTATTTTTCAGGTGTCTGTTCTCTGTCTAATGTAGTGTATTCCTGTTGTGGGCTCTCATTTCTGTAAGTATGAGGTCTCCCTTTTTTTAATGAATGAGGAGATAAGGAATTGAATTTGAAAGATACTTTATGCAACAGAAAAGCAATTTGGTTTCTGGTTATTGAAGGCCAAGAAGCAAACTAGCCATTGAATCCTCAGTGTATATCTAACCCTTATGTTGCCAGTGTGCCTGCACCTCTGAGGAGCTCTGGTTTTGGCTGTGCTTCCAGGAATGGTACTCAACAGGGCAGCCACTCCCTGGCTCAGCAAGCTGCTGTGACATCAGGGTGGCTCTTGGCATCCTTGGAAACTTTACAGGCTGTCCTCCTCAGTGTCAGCGTTTCCCACTTGTTTTTTGCTGTAAGAAGTCACTAAGAGGAGCAGAGAGGCCCCATTTAGGACCCACTGTGCCTCTCGAGGCAGAGCTGCAAGGTGCAAGCTGGTGCCAGGCAGGCAGCAGTGATGTCTCTGTGGTGGCTTTGGCTCCTCTGGCTGCTGGGACAGAGCAGAGGAACCATCAGCTATTGCTGGCATTCCATAAGCTCATCGTGAAGTCACTGGGAGCTGGTGAAAACGGATCTGTCTGGATTTGGCACAGATGCTATGCTTGTGCCTGTAGCATTTTAATGCTGTTGACTTAACAGTTTTGGGAGATGTGAAAAAAAATAAAGGGCTAGAAGGTTGTGTGGGAAGCAGTGGTTGACAGTCAGTTTGTCTGCCTGGCAGTGTGTCTATATTTGTAGTGGTGTAACTCAGCTGTGGCCTTCAGAAGCATTTTCCTTCTGAGAAGGCTGTGATTAACCATCATAATTAATTGACTATATCTAAAGTGTAATTATAGGTGTTTCATCCCTTAACTGTAGCTGTTGTTTAAAAAAAAGGGAAAAAGGAAAAATATGTTAAGAATTCTGGAATTGAGAAAATGATAAAAATAGCAGCTGCATATGCAGGTATTCATAGATAGTATAACAGGATGCAGTAAGAGGAAAGTCTTTTTAAGAGGGACAGATCTGAAAAAAAAAATAACATAATTGTCAGCAGTATAGCTTCACCTCAGTGGTGGCTGGGAGCTCAGGAAAGAATGTCTTGCTTAGGAACCTGGGAATTTTTTATCTGTCCTTTGCATGTGGACTGCAGGTGTTTTGAAAGCACCATCCACCACCAGTGGGGGTGGCAGAATCCTGACAGCTGGCAGGGCCCAAAGCTATGCCCTGGTTGTGGTCATTGTGACACTGAAGGGACACTGCTGGCTTCAAGTTTAAAACTATTTTTATTTAAAGCAAAAACCCAAATTAGAGCAAACACATTTTCTTTGGGAAAAGCTGTTGCAGAATCAAAATAAAGTGACAAAGTCTATATGTTATTCTTATCACTAGTTATTTCTTGACTGCAAAATTACAAAAATACTAGATTTGTGGATTTCTTTAACAGGATGGAAAAAATATAATTAATGAACTGGGTATTCTCAGTAAAAGGTTGTGTTGCACATCAAATTTGCTTTTAATTAAAGGGTAGCTTTCAAAGTGGTAGCAACAAATACTAATCATTGCTCTCTTATCCACTGTCACTAAGAATGATGTAGAAATGAAAAATTTTTAACAGCAGTCAAAACTGCCTGGCCATACTTGCCACACTTGAACAAGATAAATATTTTATTTTCTAGTTACTTCTTAAAATTCTCTTTAGCAAAATAGAGAGAGAAAGGTAAAAATTAAGCTTCTGGAAATTTATCACAGTGCATAAGTGCAGATTTGAAATTGAGATCTGCAGAGTCAAGGGTAGTTGTGCACATTGCATGCCATGGAATTGCACAGAAAGATTTCTGTGACAGGTCCTGTTTGATGATTCTGAGGGTTTTGTGTTATTACTTCTTTCTGATGATCTTATTTCTAATGGATACTAGAAAAATGTAAGTACAATAATATATGTCAAATGTAGTGGCTGTTAAAATAGCCAATTTCTAGATCTAGTTATGAATATTATTTTTATAGCTGCTGTTCATATGTGAAGGTGCAGGAACTGAACTTGTGCCAGAGCTTGCAGGAGGCACAGAGGGTAGAGCTGGAGAAGGTTTTACAGAGATGCAGGTTCCTTTTAGCTAAACAGTATTTGCTAGCAATGCCTCAGCTTACAGCTTTGAGCTAGTTAATGGGGCACATTCCCTCAGTGCTCTACAGCAAAGGTTTTGGGTCTTTTTTCAAATAAAATTAATGCACTTTGCTTACCCTTTGCCAGTGGTAGTAACAAATAGAACTATTTCAAGTAATAGTTATAAGCCATTACTTTAATGGTTTGACAAATACCTGGGAGGACAGACTGCAATATTTCATCTGAGAAAGGACTGAATATTAAATAAATGTAACCTCCCATTGGGTCCTGCTTTAACCTCCTACTGGTTTTAGAAGGTGAATTTAAGAGCTGAAAGCATTTTAGATAAAGTGTTAGGGGAGAGGTTCAGTAAGACTTAGACAGCAGATTAGCACTTTGTGTTCATAACAATCCCTCTTTGCCTTGTCACTTCAAACACACGATTGCAAAATGCAGATTTTAACTTTGGTCAGGTATGCAACTGGCTTTTACTGATCTAATAATTATGGGTAATAGATTAGTGTACTGATTATTAAGAATATTTTTTCTTTTATTTCACGTTTTTCCATACTTCTGATACATTGGACTGAGAATTGGGATTTCCCCATTAACTCAGAAGGCTGAACTTCTAAATGTAATCCTTGAGGCTGGTGCCCCAGAGACAAAATTCTCAAGTCACAGCCTGTTTTGCTTTAGAAGTTAGGAATAGTGAAGCTGTTGGAAAATGTTTAACTCAAGACTGAATGCAAGACTTAAACACAAGCAGAACATTTAACTTCTCAAACCAAAAGCGCATGTTTCCTAGAATTCCTTATTTTTATGGAAAAATACTTCTGGCATTGCTTGATCTCAGCTGGGGGTAACAAGGTATTGCCAATGTGAAATATTTTTTGTCATTGTGAGAAGTAAAAATGAATTGCTGATTAACTCTTTTTTAAATGGTAGTGTTATATCATGGAAATACTTGTCTACGTACGGAAAGAGATTTTAGAATAATTTCAAACTATTTTAGTACAAACCACAGCAAAACAGCTATTGGAATATCAAGCTCTTTAATTATAAGGGGGAAAGAGAAAAACATTAGAAGTTGCATGTAATGTCTGTTTTAGTTCTATACTTTTTTGGCAAGAGAAAGCTATTTTGAAAGGATTTGATTATTCGGCTTGTAACTGTTACAGTAGACAGCCAGTCAAAAGGTAGTTTGTATTTCTAGATAAATTCTGATTATCAGTTATGTCATGTAGACCAATTAAAAATATTTTAAAGTTGTTTAGGTGCCTTTATTGTAATCAGAATTCAATATGTAGTGATATAAACTGATAAACCTAGTCAATAAGTAAATGTCTCCCTCTGAAACTACATTGCTACAGTCAAAGTCCCTGTTCATTTGCTAAAACCTCTGTTTCTGGTCCCTCTTCTGATACATGGCAACACATGTCCTGCACCTGTGACATCTCTTAGGGATTACTTGTTTTCTAAAATGCCTTCATAGAAACCAAGAGATTTAGTGAGCACCTAACAAAATGCCCCTTGTTTCTGGTGAGGGATGCATAGCCATGGGGAATCATGAAAAGTATCTCCCTGTTGAGCTATCCTGGATCAGGCAGGTAGCCAGCTTGTTTTGCAGATGGATCAGTAGTCACAACAGTATTGTTCTGGTGTCCAGGTGTTCCAGTGTTTGTTTTTTTTTTTGGAGTTGAGCCATAAGCCAATATTTTCTAAGAAAAGAAAGTGATAATGAGTAATTCACAGATGTCTCAGACACTCTTAGAAGCTAAATGTCTTCCTACTGTAGCAATAATAACATAATATTAAGAGGTGAAGGCCATCAACTCAGTCAAATGGAATTAAAAAAAAGCCTCATACTTTCTTTTTCCTTTCCCTTAAGTATTATTTATTACTTTGAAATAGCAACCATGATGGGCTAAATGCTTTCTTGCAGCCATGATATCCTGGTCTCAGCAAGGAGTGCATAATTTGGCAGATGGATGTTGCTGAGGAAGGAGTGCAGAATGCAGGCAGGGTTTTACTGATGAGATGATGAATATTAGTGAAATAGTGGGATCAGGACTGATTTCCTACAGCCTGACCTTGCCCATTCCGTGTTTTTTCTCCTTCGTTCTTCTAGTCTGCTTTGTTTCAATGACTTGTTTTCAACACTAGGTGAAAAAGCCTCACAGAGCTGCTCTGTGTGTCTTCAATTAGCTGTGCACAGAGCAGAGGGACTCCAGCAGGGCTGCAGGTGAAGCCTCCACCGGGGCAGCAGCCTCTGCACTGCTGCAGGATGCAAGTTCTGGGTAGGGAAGCCCCTTTTAGGAAAGAGTGGCCTGATGATTGCTCAGATGCAGCTGTTGCCAGCTGTGCTGTAGTGTCCTCTTGCAGTGAGGTGCTCCTGTAGCGGGGACATCTTCAGGGCTGGGAATGTTGGAGGCTGCCATGCAGCAGGGCTGATTTTCAGAGGTACCAAACAAGCCTGCAAGGGACAAAGAGCACAGGGAAGGAAGAAAGGGAGTCCTCTCAGAATATCTGCAGTGCCACTTAACAGTGGCAGGAAGAAGCAGTAATGAGAGATGGAGGAAAGGAAAAACTTGAGCTCTGTCCCACCTGCTTTAAGGCCTATACTATAAGATGAGGGAATTTGGTGTGAAATGATACCTTTGGAAAACAGACCTGCTGAAAAGGAGGGTAATCAATGCTGCCAGGCTATATCAGCTTTATAGGAAAGATGAGTGACATACAGTTGTAAGGGAGTGGTGCTGTACAGGAAGCATTTTATAGAGCACAACAGCGTTAAAAAATGTTATGGGAGAAGAGCAGATCCATGGAGCCACTGTGGGGAGAAATCTTGTGTTCTAATGAAAATGCAGTACTAAGATTGTGTTACCAGCCCCCTGCTCAGACCTGTAATAGTGCTCAGGAAATGTGAAATGAGAACAGAAAGCTTCAAATTCAGTCCAGGCTGCAAAAGTGAGACATTTCAACAGGTGCCCTGTAGAGACTGGATTGGTGCCTTACCACGATGGGAAAAAGAGAGGATGCTCATCCAGATGTGCAAAGTGGCTGCTTCCCAGAACACCTGGTGCATCCAGAAAGGTGCTACTCTGGACATGCTGCTTGGTAGTTGGTGATTGTCATAAGATCACACTGAGCTCTATAACTGAAGAGAGCAAAATAAACACATACAGCACATGGTCATTTGATTTTTAAGTACAGGATCTGCAGAACAAGCAGACAATTGGACAACAAACCCTTAAAGAATTAATCTAAAAGGTCTATAAGCACCCTAAAGGTTATTAACAATCCAGTTATTCTAATAATGTTATCAGAAGTCACAGTAAAGAGACTACTAAGACGTCCTCAGGAGCTTCCCTCACTAGATACCTCAGTGGCCAGCTGCTGGAAACTGGAAAGCCTGCTCAAATGGCAGGTCAAACACAAACAGGAAATTAAAAATCTCATAAAGAATTAGAAAAATGCCTTACAAAAGATACTCAAGCTGTTGACAAAAAGCTCCTTAGAACATCAAACCCAGGAAATCAGTGGGACTACTTGACAACAGCAGCATAACTGGGGGCACTCAGTGGAAAGCCTGGGCCAGAGGTGGTCAGTGAATTCTTTGAGTTGGTCTCTGCTGCTGAAGGTGCTGGGAAGATCTTTCACTGGAGTCACTTCTTATGTGTGTGTGGTGGTAGTGTTGTGGTTTTTTTCTTTTTATTGTGTTTTGTGTTGGTGGTGTTTGTTTTTCAGCAGTGGGACAGAGAAAATAAATCAGCCTGGAGTGAGTACTGAGAAGCTGTGCTGCTGCTGCCTCCCATCCTTGCAGGAAGCTGCAGTGTAAATAAATGTCCATAATTGGTCCTAGAGGGTAACCTGGGAGTTACTGACCAGTGTGCCTGATCTCCATACTTAGTGAGCTGGGAGCATCCCTTTTGAAGGATAGCACTATCCAACATGTGGCTAATCATAACTACAAGGTCCTTGCAATGTGAGTTTGCAGCCCCCAAAGCCAGCTGCCTCCTGGGCTGCATCACAGGTGGTGTGACCAGCAGGCTGAGGAGACTCCACCTGCAGTGCTGCACCCAGCATTGGAGTTTCAGCTCAGGAAAGACCTCTGGAAGCAGGTGCAATGAGGCCATGAGGCTGAGCAGAGAGCTGGAGCACCTCCCTTATGAGCACAGGCTGCGAGAGTCGGGATTGTTCAGCCTGGAAGTGAAGGCTCTGGGGAGATCTCAGCAACATTCCTGTACTCACTGGGGGCTTATGAGAAGGAGGGGCACAGACTTTTTAACAGGGTGGAGCAATAGGACAAGGGGCAATGGTTTTAAGCTAGCAGAGGATAGACTGAGACTAGAGATAAGAATTATTTTTTTTACAGGGCTTGGTGCAATACAGGAACAAGCTGTCCAGAGCAATGGTAGATCCCCCATCCCTGGTACCATTCAAAATCAGGTCAGACAGGGCTCCAAGCAAGTTGATCTTGTTGAAGCTGTCCCTGCTCATTGCAAAATAGGTGATCTTTATAGGTCCCTTTCAATCTAAACTAATCTCTGATTCCAAAATCTCTTGTGTAAAATCCAGTGCCACTCTGGAGGAAGGGAGTTTGTACACAGTGCCATGTGTAAGGGTGGTGAGGATGTGTGGATACAGGAGTTACAGTGCACACCTCCCACTGGCTTTTTGACAATGCAGTGAACTGCTTCCACTTCAAGGTTTATTAAAGAAATTAAGAGCTGTTTGATAGGAAGTGACTTAGGGATGCTGGTTGACAACATGAGCCAGCAGTGTGCACAGGTGGCCAGGAGGGCCATGGCACCCTGTCCTGGCTCAAGAATAATGCAGCCAGCAGGACCAGGGCAGTGATCACCCCCTGCACTCAGCACTGTGGGGCTGTGCCTCGAGTTCTGTGTCCAGTCCTGGGCCCCTCGCCTTAAAGAGGACATGGAGACCCTGGAACGTGTCCAGCAAAATGCAACAAGGCTTGTGAACCTCTGGAAAACTTGTCTGGTGGGAAATGGCTGAGGGAGCTGGGCTTGTTGGGTCTTGAGGAGAGGAGGCTCAGGGGACCTCTCCACTCTACAGCCACATGAAAGGAGGGTGGGGAGAGGAGGGACTCAGTCCCTTCTGCCATGCCTGCAGTGAAAGGACCAGAGAAATTGCCCTAAACTGAGATGGGAGATTCAGAATAGATAAATTTTTTTTCACTGTTGGAGTAGTCAGGTTGCCCAGGAGGTGATGGAGTCACCACTCTGGAAGTGTTTGACTGGGGAATACAGTTCTGGATCTGGCAGTGGGTAATACAAGTTTAGTGGTTACAGTGGAGGTGCTGGATGGGCAGTCAGACTGGATGATCTTAGAACCACAGTCATGGAACTTGGAAGAGAATGTCAAGGTCAGGTGAGTGGATGGTAGAAAAACTGAATGTACAACTGTTTGCACAGTCCTGAGGTCCTTCAACCCCTGAACAAAGGGGCTTTGGGGGAAATTAATGCCATTATTGCCATTTCTTATGGAGACTTTTGAAGTTTGGGGAGGGAAGAGAGCATAAAGTGGGAGTGGGTCTATCAAAGTAGATCTTTAGTTTGTCTTTTTTGCCCTCTATGCATATCTTAATTAATAAATGGAGAAACAAAACACAAATTTGTGCTACTGGACCTGCAAACTTGAGAGAAGTATACTTCCTGCTAGTTTCTCCCTTAAATGACTTTTTAAGGAAAAAAAATCCCAAATACCAACCAACTTTATAGTAGCTAATTTTATGTTCTTTTCAGAAATCAAACTGTTGCAAATGAAAGCAATATTTGTGTTGATTCATTGGGACTGTGGTGCACAGTGTGCATAAACTTAATTGCAGAAATATTGCTACACAAATACTATTAAATATTGACCACAAATATATGAGTTTATAGCTGGAAAGTGTGTTTTTCATTCACTTTTGCTGAAGTAATTTTCTGCCCTTTTCTCCCTTAGGCAGTGGTGTGATTTGTTTATAACATTCTATGTGGGGCCCAAAACCACGATTGAGCATAGTTAAAGCAAAATTGACATTACTAGTTAGAAGTTTGATACAGGGAATCCTGTTTCTTTTATTAATGTGAGTATCTGTAAAATTCCTGGGCAAATCATCAACAGTAAGTCTATAATCCTCTCTGGCTGTTAGAATATGTTTTTTTCTGTGGAAAAATAAATAGCAATAGATTTAATTTAGAGGTTTTTTCAGAGCCTGGGTCTGACTGACTTGCCTGATTTTGAAATATGAGGATACCCATGGACCTGGTTTCTTTTTAACTGTGGCTGTAAATTTTTTTTTTGTCTTGCATGAGTCGTTCTACTATGAGACAGAAGTCAAAATCTTGTCTCTTCTAAAGTGAAACTGAAGTTTTATTTTTAAATACCAAACTAACCAAAAGCAAACAAAGCATCCTCTGTAATGTTTCAAATAAAGTTAGCTTTCATTAAAAGTACAGTAATTTCACGAATACAAGCCGCACCAATTTGACTAAGATTTTGCTCCTAAACCGGAAATGCGGCTAATAATCAGGAGCGGCTAATACAACCTCAGAAGTGCCTGCCAGAGTGCTGAGCCGAGCAGCTGCAAAGTCGGCATTTTGCGATTGTTACAAATCGCTACTCTGTTGCACCGCGGGTGGAGCCTGGCTCCCTGTAGGCAGCACGGGGGGCGGGGAGAGAGGCGGGAGAGCTCTCTTTCCTCCTCTGCCACAGCCCAGGGGAGAGACGGGGGGGGGCCCGGCGCCGCCATTGCCGCGGCCTGGGGAGGAGAGGGGGGACCCGGGCCGCCCCTACCGCGGCCCGGGGAGGAGAGGGGGGACCCGGGCCGCCCCTACCGCGGCCCGGGGAGGGGGGGGGAAGCCCGCGCCGCCATTGCTGCGGCCCGGGGAGGGGGGGGGAAGCCCGCGCCGCCATTGCTGCGGCCTGGGGAGCCGACAGGAGCCCCGCGGAAGCCATTGCTGTGGCCCGGGGAGCTGACGGGAGCCCCGCGCAGCTATTGCCGCGGCTCGGGGAGCCGACGGGAGCCCCGCGGAAGCCATTGCTGTGGCCCGGGGAGCCGACGGGAGCCCCGCGCAGCCATTGCCGCGGCTCGGGGAGCCGACGGGGTGCTTTGTCCCCGCCCGCCGCCGCCGCGGCAGGAGCGGGGAAACTCCGTCCCTGCCCGCCGCCGGCGCCACGGGCGCGGGAAAGCTCCGTCCCCGCCCGCCGCCGCTGCCGTAGGAGCAGGGGAAGCTCCGTCCCTGCCTGCCACCGCGGGGCAGCGCCGACCCGGGGTGACCGAGCCCAGGGGCAGCGGCGGCCGGCCCCGAGCGGCAGCACCGTGCTGGACCACCTGGCCCCGTCAGCAGCCCCTAGCGGGCCGAGCCTGCACAGCCTTAGCTCAGCCAGTAAACCCCGCCCTCCCGCGGTTCTGTTACTAATTGCACGCAGGTCCTTGCTGCGAACGACAAAGCGGCTTATATTCGGGTGCGGCTTATCTATGGACAAAAACCAAAATGTTTGCCAACACCCAGAGATGCGGCTTATACTCAGTGCGGCTTGTATTCATGAATTTACTGTATGTTAATTCTCTTAGGAGAAAAGATAAAAAAGACAAAATGTGCAAAAAGATAAATTATATAGAGAAGTAGCCTAAATAGGACCTTTATATTATCTCTGATGTTCCAGTTAACTTTATGTGAAGGCTCTAAAGTTGAACTTTGATTATGGTCAGTAAAAGGTCATTAAAAAACCCCATTTGTTAGCCAGGATAGGCAGTGCTGGGGGATGTGTGGGATGCCTGCATTCCTGTTAGATCTGTCTGGTACCTCTGAGGCTCTTTGGAAGGTGCTTTGTAAAGCAGAGAGTAAATAGAAAGTATTGAGTGTTAATATGGCCATTTTCCTGGGTGCCCAATAGCCTTCCAGTCATAAACATGAGTAATAGGTTTTGAAAGAAAATAATTAATATCTGCAGGTTCAGAAATTACTCTGTTAATGGATGTTCCCATTAATTAAATTTAATGGTCTGAAAAGTGTTATTGATTGCTTTGATGTTTTATCTAAACACACACAAAAATGGGAAAAAGTGATTTATTTAATTTTATTTGGTGACTATTTCCATGGCTGTCTATGGTGTGAGGAATGCTAAGGCAAAGTTGTATCAGTCTTTTTTTTCTCCATGAATCTGCTCGTGTAGTGTGGCAGGAGTGAGCCTGGCTCCTCTGTGCAGGAGAGTGATGAGATCATTTTAGGGAAATCTAATTATTCCTTGAGCAAGAAACTTTCTTCTGCTGCACAGCTGAGGGAAGCTTGCACACGTCTTATGTACCATTACAGCTGGTTTATTAAGGAAAAGATCTGTGTGACTTTAAGCTCAAGTACTGTATTATAGGTACTTAGTACCTCTAGGGGTTACCTTTGTTATTTACTTGCTAGACTTGATCATTTTTTCAGAGATATTGGGTAATTCCTGTTTTTTTCTCTTACTTCTCTCTCTCTCTTTTTTTTCCCTGGTGTTGGGTGACCCAATCAGAAAGTGGGTTTGGGTGGTGCTAGGTGAGGGGATGATGTGGTGTGGCTGCCCTCTCTGGTTTGCTGTCACTGAGTTTGGAGGCAGGCAAAAGCACCAATGAAAGTCACCAATTATTCAGTTCATCCCTTCTGGTCACAGACCATACCAAGGCTGTTTGTCATCTTGTGCACAGGGTTGTGAAGCTGCTGGTAGGGTAAAGTGACTGAAGCTACAGGAGGTGTTTGTAAACCAAACTTAAATGTCAAGATATTTGTGTGGAGACGTGTTTGGTAAACAGTCTGTCTGTCAATTCACCTGTGGTAACTCAGTGATTCATTATGTGCCTTTTCCTCACCTTTTACTTTGTGCCATGTCACCATCTCAAGCTGTTGGTTCCTTCACGTGCAGGAGGAGGCTGGAGGTTGCATTTTGATGTTAAGCATTAGCTTTTTGTGAGCACTGTTATAATCTTCCATCAGTTTTAGTTATCCGATTCTTCAATTTCACATTTTTTCCCCCTGATTTCTACTGTTACTGCCATCTACTTGGCAGAGACAGGTGACTGTTTCATCTAATCCATAACTTAGAAACTCATCTTGAGAAATAAAAACCACATGCAGCTGATTTCCAGGGTTAACTGTATGGCCCTGACAGATATCTGTCTCTCTCAGGAAATGCTTAATAGGCTTAAAACCATGTGGTCTAGACTTCAAGGATTTTTTTTCTTAAAATTCTGTCTGTCTGTGGGGAAAATAGAAAAGGAAGTTAGGAATATAGATTAATTTGACTTCCTCTTGATTAGTGCATTTGAGAAGTTCTTGACAAAGCTTTCTCCTGTGTCTTTTTAGAGATTGGGTTATTTGGGGTAGAGGCTCTGACAAGTGATGACTTGTGTTGGAAAAGTGCTCCTGTTGTCATCCCTGCTAGAGCTGAATTTCCAGGTATTTCTCCACCATCAGTTTCCCTATACTTGTTCATTTAGTATAAAAATCTTTTCATGTAAACCAACAGTGGGTTTGCTCTTTTCATAGAAATGGACAAACAGTCAAAACTTTAAACCTTGGAAGCAACATACAGATAAATTGTTGTTTACATGCAGGCTATTGGGAAAAGAAATGGAAAGGGAAAAAGGTCATGAGCAAACATCTGTGCATGTCTTTTGCTCTGTCTTAATTTGGCAATGAACTGAATCAATAAGAGTTGATTTTGCTGTAGCTGGCAAAAGTTGGTGTATCATATATAGAGTGTATACACAGAAAATGAAATGATACCATGCTTCTCTATTAAGGAGTACCATTTCCTGGTATGAGAAACTGTGTCATTTTATGGTAATGAGATGATTAAAATCTGTGTTAAAGTTGTATTCTGAAATTCACTTCAAAAGTACTTGCAATTAACATAGAAGAAAGTAAAAATTCACTTCAGGAAAGATAATGAGATACTTTGTGTTAAAATATGCATTGATCAGTGTTAACTTCCCGTGCTTTAAGAAGTTAAGAAACTAGAATGCTAAAATTTGCACAAACTTACTCTTGCTATACAGGATTACATTTTATTAAGGAGTGGAAAGGTTTGTACTACTTCGGTCACTGTTGTAGTTTTTTTCTAAGCATTTTCAGCACACACCATGTGCTAGTTATGGATCTCTGAGCCCAGGTCAGAAGGCAGAATATGATCACCTCTGTTGTGGATGGTAAGTGGAAATGCTTACAGCCACTTCCCATGCTTGCTAAGAACCAAAGTATTTAAACAGTCCTAAACATTTTTTTAAGAGTCATCCAAGTTTAATGAGAAGGTACAGAACTCTGTTGTTTCTGTCAAGTAGTAATTGTCTGGCCTTGGGTGGAATGAAATGGATGTTAAGAAGTCATATAGAGATGAAATAACAGGAAGAATCTTGCTAATTAGAATAGGTGAAGTTTATTGATATCCATTCATTTAGTGGGATTAAGTAGTCTTTTCTTCTCTTTAGGTTAGTTAATAGTCCCATGTGTATGAGGCTCCAAATCTTTTTCATTGTGGTTTATTTAATTTCTTCTATTAACCTTCTGAACTTTGCTGTACAGATGAAGGGTATGGAGCTGTAATGTCTACTGTTTTTGCTACATATTGAGCAGTAGTACTGTATTTAGATGATACATTCGTTTTTCTTCTCAGTGCTACAGGGAAAAACTTTCCAGGAATTCTTTTCTGTCAGTAGTTAAGTGCCTTTTGTGTCTGGTTATTCAATTTTATTTGGGTACATTTAGTCAGAAATAAAAACTGTGAAGAAATTACTGGAGTTTAATCTTTGCAGATGTGGTTCCCTTTCCAATCCTTTGAATATTGTTCTAAAACCATCTGCTACACTTAAATGCCCATTTATGTGGTTGCTTTAGAATGAGTGTTTTCTGTTAAGGCTGTCTCAGAAGCAGACAGTCTTCTGAAGATGATCTTGTAACTCTGCACTGCACCATTGACTCTTTGGAGCATAGACCCTAAGGCTCACACTGATGATTTTAACTCCTATTACACTATTGATTCCAGAAGTCCAATGAAACTGCTTAATGCAGTTTTTTCCCAACTGTTTCCATCTATTATAATATCCATGTTTGTAAGCAAACCTTCATGATGGAGCAGATATTTTTCCTGAGAAGCTCTCCTATTCAGAAGTCTGAATCAAAACCAGCTTGTCATATTGAGTAAGAGATAAATTTGATGTTGCCTGGTCCATCTCCCTACACAGACACATTTTGACACAGTGTATTTGAGTGCTAATAATGACATTAGAAGATGTTGGAAGGAGATCTAATTTGGCATGCAGGAGTGACTTTGCTGTCATCTCCTATTTTCTGCACAATTGACAGCAGATACTTGGGGCTGAATTTTTCTTTCAGGTCAGATTTCCAAGGCATGAGGCTGTCTGTTAGAAACAGATAAGACCAAAACCAATACGGAAATACTTGTTGGAAGTGTCAGCAGTGCTGAGGATTTAAAAAGGGTGCTTCAGTTTTCTGTTTATGACGTGACACAACAACATATATTTCACTAGCAATGAAGTCTAACCAACAACCCCATGCCAGTTTTTAAAATTTCTCACTGGGAAAATTTTGTAACAGTAATCTTATCTGGGAAGAATACAATTTTTTTTCAACTAATATGTCTATTTTTTCACACTCTCTAGCTAGTACAGTTGAATTATTTTTAAAGAAATCAAAGTAGGTATAAACGCCCTCATGGTCCAAAATGTTTTACTATCAGACAAATAAAACTGATCTGTACCTCATTTTGAGTGTCCAAGACACTCAAAAAGTGTATGAAAAGGTAAAACCAAAACAATATGCTTCCAAATATTCCCATAGATATTTCATGCAGTGTTGGTTCTCACACAGCCCATTTCTCATCCCACCTCTTCCTTTCAGCAAGAACATCTGGGCACTCACACGTTTCTCGTGGAGAGTGCTGCTGTCTGAGCTGCCAGATGGAAGTTTCCTCACAGAGCTGCTGTGCAGAGCAGCTCCTTGCCCAGCCTGTGAGTCACGACAGCAGCTGCAGGGAAGCACCTGGGGTCTGCTCTACCTCCCTGTCATTCCATTCCTGATTGCCTCTATTCCTTTTTGCTGATCTCCTTTGCATTCCCTTTCCAAAGCAGGTTGAACTTCCCAAACTCAACATCAGCCTGTGACAGCAGTGGGTTTTATAATGAAAAGTTTTATTTATTCTTGTGTGCAGACAAAGGGGAAGCTAGAATGAACATTTTTGAAATGAGTTTTCTAATTTACATGAAAGTGTTGTATAAAGAAGCCCAGATACTGTTGTAACAAAAACCCTGGTATACCTGGCCTTGTCTGTCTCTGTCTGGAATAGAAGATACCCAAGAAACAGCAAAGAATGTTTCAGGAGTGTAGGATTACTTCCCTGGTACAAAATCCCCCAGCAAAGACTGGGGGAGGGTCTTATAACTTGCTCAGGACTTGCTCAGCTGGAAGGACATCTTTACATGAAAAAGCTTTGGAAAAGTTTTCTCCAGACTTCCCCCAGTTAGATAAACCTTTATCACCTAATTCCCCTAGCAGACAGTTCCCTCAGTTCAGTCATTCACTGGATGGAGTGACATCTCTTGGTGTATCCAGTTTCTCTGTTTGACCTTGCTCTTGTGCTGGCAGAGGTGGTGAGCAGTGATTTCCCTCCCACTGTCTCTGTCACCTGCCATTGAACACGTCTGACATCACCTCTGTTGTCTTTGCCCTGGCTGAGGCATTGTGCTCTATCTCATCACACTGCAGGCAGAATTTGTTTCCCACTTTTTCACTTTCCTTTTACACCTTCTAGCTAGAGTATGTGGCAAAGTGGAAATACACAGGAGAATTCTAGCAGCAAATATTACATTTTTATGCAGATATGTGAAGATATTATCTTTCTGGTCTCTGCTCCTTCTCTTATAATTTCTAATATGGCTTTTTGACTGCTACAGAAATTTTGGAATAGTCCTTAAATTTTGGGAATTCAAAATTTGACAAGAAAAGGAATATTCCAGTAGGCACATTCACACCTCTATTCATTTTGTTTCTAGACTATTTGGGAAATTTTTGTTTCACAAGCTTGAGCACAGATCCTGAAACAGCCCATGTGAAAGCAACCTCCAAATTGTGCTTCATCCTTGAAACCAAAGCAACAGCACCTCTTTGTTCAGCTCTGTCATGTACCTCCTAAAAAGGTGGCTTATAAATCAGATTTGCAACATTAGCAGAATTTGGAGGAGGCATGTGTTTAAATGGCACTGGGATGCCAGGTGTAAGCTCTGCCCTACCAGGACCCTGCAGGAGGACACCTGGGGGGTGACTTTGCTCACTGAAGGATGCTGTAGGCACAGGATTCGTGCTCTGGCAATGTGGCAGGAAGTCTCCCAGCTGAAGTGCATTGTTTGCTTTGGTGTAAGAGATGTAATTTCACAGCTTGGTCTCATGACTGCAGTCTGGAGAGTGACCAGTTGTGCAGATGCTATTGATGTCAGTTCAGCCTCTTAGCTGGGGCTGTGCTTTCATTGTGTGAAAATACACTGCAAAGATATGCTTCTTTGACTTCCCCTATCCTGACTCATTGCTCTAATTAATTTTAATAGTTTATTATCAATCTCAATTCTTCATTAAAATCTGTAATGAAAATGTTGAAAAGGAATTCAGAAAGATTTGGAGTGAAGTAGTGTTTGCACCACATGTTTGCTAGGGTCTTCCCAAAAATACCAGGAAAAAAAATTTATATACTTATTTATTTATTTATTTTTAATTGGAGAGGGGAAGGAGTGAAAGTATGAGAACTATAGTTTATCTAGTGCACAGTATTGCTTCTCAGTTCTTTCCCTGCCAGATCAGGCTTTGAAAAATAGCGAAACTATTTTGAGATTTTTAATAAACAATCCAGGAAATTGGAAGTTTTCATTTTGACAGTTTCAAGATGAAGTGTTTTAACTTTAATATCAAAAATAATTTTTCATCTTTAAGCATCTTTTTAAAAGAGGCAGAAAGCAATTTCATGTGGAGATGACTGATCTTGATTATGGGTGATGTCATGTCCTGTTGGATTAACAGTGCAGGGAAAGTAGCTTGACTGCTGCTGAAGACACATTTGCTCTGTAAAAAGCAAAAAACTTTCTGGTTTGGGGTTGTAATGAAATGTGTTTCCTAATTGCCTAGAGTAGTAAGGAAATAAAAGGAAAAATTTTATATGGAGTTTAACAGTTCTGGATTATCTGTTCTGCTGATCACAGAAACAGTGGAGCCTCTTCCCCAGCAGGAAGGAGGAGAATACTTACCTCTGTGCTGGTCAGCAGACCTCAGACCCAGATTAGAGTAAATCTAACTGATGATGGTTTTAAAATATGAGATCTGAAGCTGAATTACACATAATATGCATATTATTTTTTATCTAACTCTAGGTAACAGTGTTTTGAGCTTTCTTTCAAAAAAAGGCATTTTTGTAATGAATTGTGAACAAGTGACACCATAGGTGGTGGTGGACGTAGAGCCAGCTACAAGAGCAATTCCCTATATGAATGTCTAGTGAAATAGAAAATAGACAGGAAATATGTATTTACCCTTTAGCGGTAAAATGCATTATGGAACACTGAAGTGTATTTTTAACTAGGCCAGTATTTTGAACTGGTAAGTGATTATCTTCTGCTGAAATGGCACCAATAGATCAAAGATCAAAAAGCTAATGCCACACTGAGATATCATCTTACAACCTTATAAATTTCAAATATACTATTAGGGCAGAAAGCATGAACACATTGAATATTTTTTTATTTCATGATAAGGAATAAAATTAGTTTAGAAAGAATTTTCTCTTAAACGTAGAGTATGTGATCAGGCTACTCCTGGAATAGTTAAAATGAAGTACATGGGGTACGGCAAAGATGAGATAATAAATTGTGTGAATTATTCTTTTAGTTTATTTTTGTTTATAATAAAACTTAATTTCTTTTGCAAGCATATATGTACAGGCTTTTTTGCTTCTGTTACCTTGCTTGTAGTAAATTTTGCACCGTGCTCTATAAAGCAAGTAACACCATAGCCAGTGATCAGGCTTGCAGTAAAAATAAAATACTGTAACTATTCACAGTGGTGAGCTGAGGGTACCCCTCTGTGTGTTCAGACTGGTCTCAGTCAAGCTCCCAGAGTCTCCAGGAAGAACAGCCAGCTCCAAATCCTCGTGATTCAGCATGTTGGATACCCCCTGAATTGCCCAGGCTGGTTGAAAGGGGCTTGTGCTGTGGCTGGGACCTGCCTTGTGCTCAGCTGAGCATCCCCCTGGCCTGCCCTGTGCCTCTGAACTGGCATCACTCTGCCTCTGCTGCTCTCAGGAAGGCACCTGGCCTCTCTGTCCTGCCTGGGCTGCCTCTTACAGCTAAGCTGAGCTTAACAGCAGGGGACAGTGCCAGAGCTCCACAGCAAAGTTGTGTCTGCAGTGGGGCTTGGTCAAGGTTCTGCCTGTTGCTGGAGCTGTGGCCTTGTTAAGTGGAGGGAGAGTTCTTTGCTTTTGGCTGTGTTTCCTTTTCCCCCTTTTCCCTCTTTTCTTTGGTTTCCCCTTTCCCTCCATTTCTGTGAGCAGTCAAAACCAATGTCACATCCTATGTTTAACTGGCTGAATGGAAATGTATTTTACAGCTGAGTGTATCTGCTTGAAAAGATCTCTCTTCTGCTTTCTCTGCAGTTAAACTGGAAAAGTTTCTTAATGTATGTGAAGCGTGAGTCCAGATGAGTTAAACAGATTTTATTTTATTTTTGATTCTATTCACCGCTTTCGTGGAGATAAGTTGAAAAGTTGTGACAAACTTGTATTGCTTGGATGTTCCTGTGTAACCTTTGAAAGTTTTGAACTTACTGCTGGCCTTTGCATTTTGATGCCAAGATGCTTGTTATGTGGATGCCCTAAACTTTCTGTCTATAATAAGACAATTAATTCTTTTGATATTTTGTTTTTTACAAGACTATTATGACTTGAACTGCTTTTCTCATGACTCATGAGAATGGCAATTGGTAACCCACTAATATTTCTGCCCACAAGGGTTTGTAATTTTAGAAGTAATCACTTCGTGGCTGATGTAAATTTTGTAATGAGAAATACTAGATTTATGACTGCAGGATTTCTCACAGACTGTTTTATTGCTTAGAGGAATTGCTTTCTCTGTTGGGAAAATCCATCATTAGATGTCTGCCTCAAATGTTTTGTGGGCGGTTTATGCTTTGAGAATGCTAATGCAATCATTGAAACAATAATGATGATTTGAGATAGTATAATTGTTCCCCTTTCCTTCACTTCAGTCACAGAACGAGCTGCAAGTGAAGCTAGGTGTGGGTTTGTAAAGGACTTTATAACCAGGGTGTGAGTAATTGCAGTATCTGGTCATCGGGTTCTTGCCCCACCTTTTACATTCATGGCACTCTGCTGGAGTAGGTGACTGATTTCTGTACAGGCTAGCTGAGAAGGGTTCCTTGGAGGAGTGCAGGATTAGTCACAGGGATGATTGCAATTGATTTTGAGGAGTCTTAGCTGATGTGTTTTTGCATGGAACCTCTCTAGGTAAAAGTACTGCCTGCCTGTGGGACTGAGATCCTTGAGAAGAATGTCAGGGGGAGTAACCCTTTGCAGTTCCTAATGAAGCTCATGCCTCAAAGATGGGAATTTCCCAGACCTGCTGGAATTGAGATGTTTCTGGGCATGCCTGCTGGATGAGGACATTTTGGGACCTCCTAAGCTTTTGTGATGAAAACCTTACCATTCCAGGGTTAGTTGATGTAGGTGGTGAGGACTAAAGTTCTGTTTTGAGATAGCCAGTATGGGTAGTAGGACTGAACTCTGTGGTGGATCTGTGGCCAGGGTTTGCTGCTCTCCAGGGGCTGTGGGAGCAGCTCTGGCAGCGTGGCTCTGCTGAGTGGTGCTGGGCAGTGGCACTGCCTGGGGCTCTGCAGCCCCTCGGGCTCCTCTGAGCACAGCTGGGGGAGCCTGGCTCAGGGCAGCTTGGCTTCCCAGCTCTTTCTGTTCCCCCCATGGAATGCTGAACTAGTCCAGCCTGGGAGCACCAGGCAGTGATTTTGTGAATGTAACCCTTATTGCAGGAAGGAGCTGCTGTTATGTACACTTGTAGTATCTGTTTGTACTTCCACTGTGAGTGGAGTATGTGTGTGCTTTTTATTTAAGTGGAGGTAACTTCTAAGCTTTCTATTCTAATTTAGTATCATTTTACCAGCTCTATGCCAATAGCACATCTCAGCAGAGAAACTGCTTCAGTCAGCAAGGTCTTTCCTTCATGGGTCTGTGTCTAGAAAAAGAAACAGGAAGGGGAATGAGAGAATGATCTTAGAAACATCATGCTTAGAAGCACCACTGTGTAACCTCTAGTGCCTTAGTTTCTCAAATATATTTTCCTACCTGTACTCCAGCGATTCTAAAGGCATTTATTTCCTCTGGACAGCAGGGTAGAGGAGAAGGTGGGAACCTATCTTTGAGTCACTTGCCTATTCCCTTTGCATCTGCCATATCTCATTTTGCCCCAATGCCTGCTTTTAAGGACCCAGCTGAAGCCCTTGTGTCACTTCACTGCTTCTGTGAAGCTGCATTGTTGTGTGGATTAGCATTTCTTTTCATTTTCTACTTTGTGTGCTGTATAGGTGTATTCTGGGTGGAAACATGTGCTACTGGAGAATCACCTGTGATGTATTGGAGTTTCAAATCTTTGTCTGATTTAGCATATTTTTGCTTTTTAATGTAGTTCATTTCTGCCCTGCTGATCTTATTCTGTATTGAAACAGCACATTTGTGCGTGATTCAAGTTCGTTTCTGGAAACCAGTTTCAATAACTTTCATTTATTTAAACTATTAAAATAGTTTAAAGTACAGAGAACAGTACTACTCTCGCTTCCTATTTAAATTGCTGCTCTAACTGTTGAAATAGCCTTGAAATAAAGTATCTTGAGTTCTGCTTGACCTGATTCAATATAACACTTAAAAAGTAGAATTACTGAAAAGATAGTCAGATGCATTCCCTATTTGGCTCAGGCTATTGAAATGGGAAGGGTATGAGTTTGCCACTGCTATTAATATGATATTAATCCAGGGTATATTATATATTGCTTTAAAGTCTTATCGGGAGGACTGGATATCCTTTTGTAATGTGCTCTTTTGCTTTTTCTATACACTTATATTTTGTAGATGAGCCATTGCTCAATATGTAAAGTCTAAATGGCTCTTCTTATATGATCAAGTATGATGTTACTGAATGCCTTACAAAGAGGCTGTATCCTCTGCACATTAAGATTGAGTCTGGTGCTTATTACAAAATCCAGACTTTTCAGATGCTAAATACGTGCTCTATCTTGCAAGCTAAAAATGGTAGACTCCTGACAGTTTTGGGCTGTTGAGGCTAAATGACTCTCTTATGTCCATCTTTCTCTCCCTTGTCCTTCTGGTTTCTGTGTTAGGCCCTAGTTCTTAGCAGTATTAAATATCTCTGTGGACCCAGATGGCCAGAAAGTAGCAATGCCATTACTGTCTCTATTTTCTGAGTCAGGGCTCTTGTTAGTTTGACTTTTCCTACAGAATATCACTGTAAAAATACTGGTTTTTAACATGGTGATAGCTTATTTTGTGTATTTGATTTGCTGTAGAAGCTTTCATTGGTTATTTTTAGGCTGTTAACATGCTACTATAGCTTCAGACTGCTTAAGTTTGCTTCTACCTTTCTTATTTGTAGGTGGGTTTTCAGATGCACTTTCAGGGAAGCTTTAAAATCATCTATATGTGTACAATTGTTTTTGTGATATCTCCTTTATTCCACATAAGTCAATAGTTGAAGAATTTCTTGGTTCATTTCTTCTCTTCTGATGAGAGGCTCATAAGAAAATTGCATGAAAACCAAAAAATTAAACTCTCTTTTCTGCTTTTATGAGTAGTCTGTTTCTTTCTGTCCTCTAATTTTTATTAATTTATTTTCAAAAGAAGTTATTCTGCCCCTGGTTTATCAATTTGTTGACAGTGTGTTGATAAGAACTTTATTTTCATGGCCTAGTCTCTCTGAGATAATTAAAATCTAAAAGTCCCGCTCCGGTTTTCTTGCACTCAGTTCGTTCAGTTCAGCACAGTGGCAGCAGAGGCACAGTCTAGTCCTTCACCCTGTCCAGTTTCAGGTCCCCATGTTTCAAGATTAATAATAATCAGAACTCACACATAGAGGGAGGGAGGTATTGATTGTCATTGAAATGTTGGATTATATCTTAGGGAGTCTAGTTTTGCTCCTTACTGTCACAGCACCTAATTGCATTTGGATGGATAAAACTATTTCTAGGCATGAATCTGATGCATGATGGTGCACCAGAGCCCTCAGTTGTTTAAACATATAAACCCTTTGAAATAGGGAACATTAAAAAAGTTAGTGGGGTGACAAGAAAAATTATCTTATTCTGGAAGGAATGCAGATATCCTTTTAAAAAAAAAGAAAAAAGAGAAAGGAAAAGCTAATAAGCATGGACAGTTCATAAAAGATTCATAAAAGAGGTCAGGAAAAGCAAACCTCATTTGATTAAAAAAAATAATTAAAGTGTGGAAAGTGAGATGTATGCAGATTAGTTTGTTCCTGAAAGAGGTTATTAAGTACAAGTGTCACTTGGTTGTATTTGGTTAGGTTATTCACAAAATTGACTGCATAGCTATCTCTGTGAACTTGTGAAAAAGCATGAGAACTCCTTAAGCCTTTCCCTAGGCTGCTCCTTTTTCATAAGTTTTGTGGTTTCTGCACATGTCGGGCAAAAGTATTATTGTGATCCACGTCTTAATTCATGCACCAATTCCAGAATGAAGATGAAAAACTTACTTGAATCTGAATAGGAAAAGAATAGTTGTGTTGTAATGTAAGAAAACTTGGTGGAACTATCACTAAGAGGAGCACAAATGATATGTAGTGATGTAGTTGAATACAAAAATAAATGAATGAAAATAATATTATGTATCTTTCAGGTTTGGGTTGTAGTCTTTTCTGGGAATTGCTAATTATGTTGCAGTGATTGTTAATAATGCAAGTTTATTATTGGTACATTAGTACATATTTAATTGTTTCCATGCAAGTAGGAAATAGGTACAGAGTTGTCAGAACTGACAAACACAAAATTGAAGCTATGCTGTGAAATGAAATAAGGCTTGAATTCAGCCTACAAGTTAAATTGTTTTTGAAAAAACAGTCAGCAAAAACATGGGTTTAACGGATGAATTGGATTATGTTGACAGAGTCCTTTCTCAGAATTATTTTAAGACACTGCAAAACCTTCTTCCTTTGTGCAAAAGGTGTGAATAAGTATGCATCCAACAGTAAACCAAATTTAAGATATGATAGAAAAAAAAAGATTTTTAATGACCCTAGCTGCGGTTATTTGAATTCCCCTGCTATGGTCTTTGCATCCCTCGTTAGCACATGCACATTCCAGCTCCTGTGTGGGCAGCAGCTAAGGCCACTCCATTGCACTTAGCACATTTCCTTTTTAAAGATTAGCATGTAAATGGGGACAAAACTCGTTACAGTATTAAATCTGCATGTGCTGTCTTATTTCAAAACCGGTGGAAAATTAAAAAAAAACCCCAAACCAACACAAACTCAAGAAAATGAAACAACCTGCTAGCAAACAAATGTTTGGTGGCTCCTTTGCTCTCCATCTCCAAAGAGAGGATTTCAGCCAGTGCCAGTGGTGGTGTGAGGGCTGCAGAGCAGACCTGGGGAATGAAAATCACATCTCTTCATCTAGGCCAGGTTGTCCTTTCTTCTTCTGAAATGGACCTGCATATACCAGTAGTTGTTACAGGTAAAATACTCATTAATTTTCCTTTCAGCCACCTCTCTCTTTGCCAGTACTCATTTGGGCAAAGTGGATTCTGTATTCTTCATTAATTACTGTAGGTGGTCAGTGAAGGAGCAAGGCCATGTGGAGGTGGAGAGAAGCAGGGGAAAGCTCTGGAGCATGAATTCATGAGTCTGGCCTGAAGCAGATGTGTTTCTTGATGCACAGCTGACAATGTTCCTTGTCCATTTTCCAGTTTGGACATCTTTGTCTCCTTTACCACACTCTCTACAGTCTTGAGGAGGCTGGACAGCAGAGATCTTTAACATCACAGGCATGTTTCTCAAAGACAGCGTTGAAATGATCTGACACTGAATATGTTTAGGGCTAAATTGTGCATATTTATCCTTAGCTGAAAAGGATCATTAGATGATGCCTATGCTCATATGAAATCGATAGTAACATGTGCAATGAGCCTGTCCTCTCTTTTATGGCATTACAGACTCAAGTATTTTACACATAAATAGGGCAAGATATGAAACAGTGCATACTACTTTGAGCTGGGAGACATGGACCATAAATCAGGATATGTGTGCATAATTACAAGGTATCAGAACAAGTCCCGGGGGTATTTTTAGCACTGTAAAATGTTGGATATTCCTGCTTTCCTACAGAACATTATCCTTCTCATTTCTTCACTCCTAGGTACCAGACAGTTTTGTTGGCCAGGTTACTTGAAATGGTAGCAGTGTGATAAATGGCAGCTGCAAGACTATATTGTGTTTAATTGCACAATCAGAGTTTAAAACTTCTGATTAAATTGTGCAAAGGCTCTGAACTAATTTTCTGAAAATGTCTCCAGGGTTAAACACTTTCTTAGCTAACATTTGGATGGGAAAATCAGAGGCTTGATTTTTTTCTGCTGATGTGCAATATCTTGGGAAGATAGAATCACAGAACCATTAGGATGGAGAAGTCCTCCAAGGTCTGACCATTAACCCAACACTGCCAAGGCCACACTAAACCATGTCCCTGAGTGCCAGATCTGCACATCTTTTAAATCCCTGCAGGGATGCTGATACAAGCACTTCCTTGGGCAGCCTCTTCCTGTGCTTGGCAACCCTTTCAGTGCAGAATTTTTTCCTAATGTCCAATCTAAACCTCACCTGGTGCAAATTGAGGCATTTCCCCTCATGCTGCTGCTTGTTACCCCACCTTGCTGCTGCCTCTCTTCAGGCAGTTTTGGAGAGTGATGAGGTCTCCCTGAGCCTCCTTTTCTCCAGACTCAACAGCCTCAGCTCTCCCAGCTGTGAATTCTTGGCCACTTCAGGATCTACTTGAAAGCCACCAGTGAATTACCTGGTGCTCTGAATCTTCAAGTGACACAGCTGTTACACACGAGCAATGTCTTGGGCAAAATTCTCATTTTGAAGCATGCAAAACTAGAGCAACAAAACCAAAAAATGAGGGAGGAGTGAGATGAATTAGAAATGTCCCATCTGCTTGTATTGTCCACTTGAGCTGCCACTGTCTGAGGTGACAGGAGGGAGGAGGGTAGAAAACAAACCACCACTAAAATGAAAGATGTTTGAGGAGCATCTCAGTGGTAAGAAATGCTGTGCTTTTTTCTTTTTCAGTTAAGGGGAACTTCTGTGCAGCCCGAGAGTGTATCCCCCACTGCAGCAGAGTTCACACTCAGGAGTTTAGTTAGAGCTTTTATATGATTATTGTTCCTAAAAACACTTTTTAACCCTGCAGTTTAGTCAGCATTGATGCTTGATCCAAACAGAAAAGGGATTGTTTATATTTTTTTTTCTGCAGTACCAGGCACTAAACCTCTAATTCAACTCCCAATATAATGAATCCAGATTCAGTTCTCCCTGGTTGTTCAGCTGTGTATTTTAAGTGCTGCACCATCCCCTGTACCATCCTACACTTGCACAAAGCCTTAAAAAGCAGTGATGCCATGTAATTTCACAAGAGATAACAGGACTGGTTGAGCTGTCCTGAGTGTCATTCCTGTCTCAGTGTGGAAAGAAGCACCTTGGATGGCAGGAGTTTTCAAAGGGGTGCAGCAGGTGCAGTGTAAGAGGGGATGGAAGAACAGAGCTACCAAGCTGTCTTCTTTTTCCTTGAGGAAGATAGGAGAGAGACCTGTGAGATAATAGGTGTGAGAGATCTTATCCATTTCATGGAAGGGAATCTGGATGAAAAAATTCTGTCATGGTTTTGCAATGAAACTCTCCACTGCTACTGTAACACCTGTAATCTTCTCAGTGAGTTTCTGAATATGAATTTCTTGTCATCCCTTTTTAAGATACTTATTTTTCTGAAAGTGAAGACAGAAATGTCTTCTAATGTGTTTCTAAGGTTCAAAAGGAAAGACCTCTGCACTGATCTAATTTTCTGAAAGCCCCTTATTGTGATATACTACTGGCTTTTGTGGAGCAACTAGCTGTCATTTAGCTTGACTTAGCTAATTTACTAATATCAATTAATTGCATAATAAGCCACAGGCAGGCTTTGGGTATCTGAAAACTACTACCTGCATTTTGCCATTTACTGCAGGAGAAATCAGAGTATGAAATTTCCCCAAATATTCTAAAAAAAGTATATTTTAATAAAATTGTCACAACGTTATTTGTCTTTGCTTTGTTCCATATTGTCTTCAAATCAATTTTTACATTCTTCTTCACTTATTTGTGTTGCATAAGGATGCTCTCATGTCTTAAAATGGTGGGACCACTCATGATGCCTGAGCGTTTGCACCTGTTGCTTAAATTGTGTAGCTTGTACTAGTAATTCTGTGGGTGATACACAGTAGATAGTTTCAAACTAGATTGAAAATCATAAAGCTAGTTTGCTGTCATTTAATTCCCTGATCTAATAGATAAATCAAACTCATGACATTCTAGTTACTGCTAAGGATGATTTCTTTTTTTTGTGGCTTGGTAAGGTATTTGTAACATGGCTTAAAATATTTTGAGATTAAAGGTGCTGCACCAACTAAAGGGTACTTTAAGCAATATGTGTTCTAAAAGCAGAACTTATCCAGCACTTAAGAATAAATGCAAAGAAAATACTTTCCAAAGGTATTAAACATTTAACAGCCTTAAAAATATATTTTTAATAACCTTGCAAAATAGGCTTTTAGCTTAACTTCTATGCAGTTGTAATGTTCTTCTTCAGATTTTCAACTATACTGATAATAACGTCAAAACACCCTTAAAGTTCACCTTATGAAGCATTTGGGGAACTTCTTTGTTATATCTGGTACTTGTTTTACTGTTGGTTAGAATTACTGCTATTTAACTTGTATACCTGCCCTTTCTTTCTCCTCCCACCTGGGTATATCAGTCAGTTTAGTCATACTAAACTCTACTGATTTTGACAAGACAGAGCTTTCAGCAGCAGTCCAGGATCTCTGGATTTTTCACACTGTGGATGGACTTCCAGGGTGACTGGAGTTCAAGTCCTTTGCATCTCAGAGATACCTCCTCTGTGAGCAGATGATGTCAAAATGTGTGAGTCATTCTGTATACTGCCATTAATTTCTGAGTCTGAAATATCACACTTCCTATGCAGAAGGGCTGGATTTGTAACTTTTGTGTTTGTCCTCGTGACAGGTCTGTTTTTAATGTACAGTTCAAATGTGTGCCTAGAGCAAATAACACATGTCTAAAGAAGGTGAGGTTTTTTCCATATTTGTGTTATTCTTATTGATTTCAAACCGTGTAAATTGTATGTGTTCTTATCAGCAAAAGTGTGGCAGTGAGAAATGTTACATTAGCCCTCAGCTAGACCTTGAATATTAAGGGTGAATCTTTTAAGGTTTTAATATGCATTAATATGCCTTTCCCAACAATTAGTTGAAGCTCTAAGGGTGCAATTTGTGCTGGCCTGGAGCACGTTCCTGAGGGCTCATTATCTTGTCAAAGCTTGTAAGATATGGACCCTGCAGGAGTGATGGTGTTACTCAGTGGGTTAATATGGAATCAGATTTTTTTTTTTTTTTATGGTGATAGGAGGGAAAGGCTACAGTAGATACAGATGGAGATGAAAATGCAAGACCCTGATTCTAAATTTGTTTTGGAAAAAATTGGATTTGCTGCTCTTCAGCTTTCCTTCTGAAAACTCTCTTGTGACTTTATTGTCAGCTGAAGTGTTTATTGACTGAGAAGTGCTTGCATTTTAGTGATGGATATAGTGATCCTGGTAAACACTTTGGGGCTTTTGTGATGCAATGTGCTGTGTAAGTGTTTGTGTTGTTTTATGATGGAGTG
Source organism: Catharus ustulatus (assembly GCF_009819885.2). Taxonomy (NCBI): domain Eukaryota; kingdom Metazoa; phylum Chordata; class Aves; order Passeriformes; family Turdidae; genus Catharus; species Catharus ustulatus. The sequence goes on from NC_046229.1 coordinate 18,843,634, forward strand.
GGCAGAAGCTTATTTAAATAAAAAGTAGAATAAAACCCACACAGTTTCAGCAGCCATTAGTTTCATTAAAGCTAGTACAAAGATAAGAGTTAAATGATTTGTGGATATATACAAATGTCTTAAAGTATAAAAGCAATGCAGAATCCAAAGCCATTATTGCTGGGAGAAGTGCCAGCATTCTCATTATTTTAATGACTCCCAAACTGGGCCCTCAGTGACTGATGAGGTAAGCGGTTTCAGATGGGAAATGTGATATACCCAGCACTGGAACCTGCTGAATGCCCTCAGTTGTTAAGGGCCATGGCTGTGCTGAGGATACTGGAAGAGGCAGCAGATAAATGGTAGGTTGAAGGTTACTTCTTTAGAAAGAGGAAATTTTTTCTAGGTCGCTGAATAAAATAGAATAATCTAGATGATAAAAGTTGTATGTAATGACACTGCTCATGAAAAAACATTAATCACTGAAGAAAGGTAGATACTAAAGAAAGCAATCTTTGGATTCATCCCAATATTAAAAACCAAACACCAAACAAAACCTTCAGTAACCCTTCCTGTTTATTGAAAAAGATAAGCATCTTGTGAAGATATGGAGGTTGCTAATAATGAAGTGAGTGCTGTGAGAGGCACTTAGCTCAGAAGCAGCTGGCCTGTGGTTCCATGTGCCCCATGTCCCCCTCCTGCCCTGCTGGGTGTGCTGAGAGCTCTGTCCCTCACAAATCCCACCAGCACCCATGTCTCCTGCTGAGAAGGCAGTGCTTTGGTGTCTCTCCTGTGTAGGAAGGAGTTTGCAGAAGGAGCTTCTCCAAGAGGGAAGGATCCCAGCTGGAAACACCCTGACTGCCATGGGGCTGCCTGGGCGTTGAGCAAGGCGTGTGAGTCAGGAGCACTGAACAGTAAATCAGGGAGACCACAGATGCTAGAAGTGTTCTGTGGTGAAAAAGGGACTTCTTCAGAACCTGGGCTCCTTTTCTTTCACTCTGGCACATATTTTCTGTGTGTGGAACAGCCCCTTGTTCCCATCCACCCCAGGCAGAGAGCCCCAGTGAGCTCCTGGCAAGCCTGGGGACAAGGCATCCCTCACCATCCCTTCTGGTTGGGTGTACCTGCCGAGAAATGGATCCTATTGTGTCAAATATATTAAAAATTAAAGTATTTTCAGGTTTTTAAAGTTGCCTATTGGGACTTCAGGCAATGAAAAATATTGCTTTGTCCAGAGCAGGGAAGTAGCATAGTGCCACTCGTGTGATGATGAAATGTCTGCTTTGGAAGTTAAAATTACTGGAAAGATGACCCAGCAATAGCACACAAACCCACAAATCTGGCAAATTTGAAGCAAACACAAAGCAGTGCTTTTTTATTTTGTTTTTATTTTATTTTTAAATGATGGGTCTTACTGCAATGTGATACTTTGAAAGATAAAAGTATAGCCAGTTTGCAAATAAACTAGATAATTTCACAGAATATTGTTCAACTGATGGCTATTTAAAAAAGAACTGATGGGCAGCACCTATCTTAGCAGACCCATTAATCACTGGTTGCTCAAATTTCACAGAATAAATCAGAGGAAGGCTCATGCTCTGTGCCTCTCTTCTGGTCACTCCATCACTGATCACCACAGAAATGGGGCACAGTGGTGACCTCTCCCCAGAGCCAATGCTGAATTCCCACTCCTGTGTCCAAGGGTTATTTGCAGGGTCAAATGTGGATGGGAGAAGTTATTATTGTCTCTTTTCTATTTCAGCTGGGGTCTTTGCAGCTGCAATCCAAGCTGTTTGTGCCCTGGTGGTCCTGCCTGTTTTCAGGCACCCCAAATGTGGTCCTGGCCCAGAGAAGTGAAGAGCATCTCTCAGCTGAGCCACTGCACGTGGAGCTGTGGCCAGTGGAAATTCAGGTGAGCACTCTGCTGTATAAATTTTCACTGCCCTCGAGTGTAAGTTACTCTACACACATAGTAATGTCCATAATTAAAATGCTCCCTTGAAGTAAATAATTAAATGAGGATTACAGTTATGAGCCACAAAGTGGCACAGGTGACAGACTTACTTTAAGTAGGACAATTAAGCTGTAAATTAAAATTAAATCTCTCCATGTAAGTAGAATGTTGTGTTAGATAATTATCTAAGAGTAATAGGTAAGGTGTGTATACTGTGTCAATAAATCCTAGAGATCTTTAGAAAACAGATTTTTCTACTCTGGTATTTTTGTATCTGTATTTTTTAAAATAATATTTCCTATTTTAAATTAGAAAAAAACCCCAAACCCAAAGTGCCTTTTCAATGTTTTCTAGCAATATTGATAATTTTACTGGAGAATTTTAGTTTAAGTAGCAATTTTCCTTTAATAAATGCTAGGGTTTTTAAATTTATTTTTTTATTTTAAATTTTTTTTTAGCATAGTGTAGACATTGAGTCTTTTATGAGTGTGTGCTGGAGAAGTGCTTCTGTGCTTCTACACCTGAGCAGAGCATGGCTAGAAAGAGAATGAATCATCAATGTTAGAAAGTTGCAGCTTCTCCCTTACCGGATGAGAAATAATTAGTTCTAGTTAGTTCTGGTTACTTAATTCTAGTTAGCTTTGTGCAAGTTCAAAGATTATTTACTATCAAATTACTGAATTCACTATATTTCACATTTTTAAAAAACTGTTCCTGGGCCAGGAACTGTTATTCTATTATCTGTTATTTTATTTAATTCTGTTTTAAAAGAATTAATTTATTCTCCAGGTACAGAGTGATCCCAGCTCTTGACAGTTCCTAAATCACGGAGTTATGAGCTGCACAAAATGTTCTCTAGATAATACAAACATGTTTCTGCTCTTTATTTTTTTTCTAAGCAGATCAGTGTTTTTGAAAATACTAGTAGTAAACAAAATTTTGGGAAAAAACCCCTCGTGTCCTAGTCCAAATTCAAAAGCCTTTTTTAAAAAAAATCCTGACTTTTGGGAAAAATAGCAGATTTATTATCCAAGAAAACTGTGTTTCAAAAACACTGTAAATTAACACTTCAGCTAGAAGTAAAAAAATGGGGTTTTTATTTAATAAAAATAATGAATAGAATTAAGTATAAATTAGCTTTAGGCAAAGTTGATTTAAAAAAATCAATTTCAGGAGTTCTGGAGGCAATCCTAGAAGCTTTGAGCACTTTTAGTACTAACTCCAGTGCCCCTCTTGGAGTTACAGATGTTTTGGGCTCTGTGCAAGGGAGGCAGCAGCCATGGCAGGGAGCAGTCAGGGCTGCTCTGGTGTGCTAATGCAGGATTTACCTGCACTGATTGTCCCTCCTTGCATGTCGAGTTCTTCATGGGTCTGGGTCTTCAAAAAAGCAAGAGAAGTTGTTGGGTGCTGTAAAGTTGTTTATTGCAGGAATACATCAGTCTCGAAGGCACAGAATTCAGAATATTAAAGTTCATGCTAAAAGCTTTCTGGCATAGAGTCACAAGCAGCAGCAGCTCCCACACCTTTCTTCTTATTTTTTTTCTTTTTTTTTTTTTTTTCTTATTTTTTTTCTTTTTTTTTTCTTCTTTTTTCTTCTTTTTTCTTCTTCATTTTTTCCTTCTTTTTTCCTTGTTTCCTTCTTTTTTTTTCTTTTCTTCTTCTTTTTTCTTTTTTTTTTCTTCTTTTTTTCTTCTTTTTTGTTCTTCTTCTTTTTCTTCTTTTTTTTTCTTCCCCCATTTATTTCCCCCCATTTATCCCTCCTCTTCCTCCATTTATCTTTCCTCCTCTTCTTCCATTTCTTCTTTTCTTCCTTTTTTTTCCCTCACCCCAATACAGGGGATTTTATTAATAAATCATCCAATCAGCTAAAACCACAATTCTAAAACATTCTTTGTACACCTATCAGAGCTCAATTCTAAAGTACAATAGTAGTGTCAGTTCTTACACATAATTTACACATACAGCTCTATCTGTTCACACAAATGGTTCTATCTGTTTTATCTAGAAATGCAAGCAATATTCTGCTATGTTTTCATTATTCTGGAGCTAAGTTACTGAACTTTAAACTAAGCTTTAGGGCTTTTTTTTGCTCTAAGGCACTTAAAGTATATTCCTACTTACTTAAAACTATAACTTCTACTTTATGTCTGTGTGTCTTAATGTATTTTAATTTCTCTATAGGCTTTAATTCAATCCCTGCATTCTTGTCTCTCTCTGAGGGATTCAGAGAGGCTTCTATTTTATGCACTCCAGCACTTGCAGGATTAGTCTGGCTTGGTTCATGGAGCTCCTTTAGTGGGTCAGAATGCCCTGAGCATGCAGGGGTTGGTGCTCAGCAGGTCCTGGCAGGACAGCCCACTCCCAGGGGCTGGCTGCTGGGCGGGGAGGCACTGCTGGGCAGGGAGGCACTGCTGGGTAGGCAGGCGCTGCTGGGCAGGGAGGCACTGCCGGGCAGGGAGGCACTGCCGGGCAGGGAGGCACTGCCGGGCAGGGAGGCACTGCTGGGCAGGGAGGCACTGCTGAGCAGGGAGGCACTGCCGGGCAGGGAGGCACTGCCGGGCAGGGAGGCACTGCCGGGCAGGGAGGCACTGCCGGGCAGGGAGGCACTGCTGGGCAGGCAGGCTCTGCTGGGCGGGGAGGCACTGCTGGGCGGGCAGGCACTGCTGGGCAGGGAGGCACTGCTGGGCGGGGAGGCACTGCCGGGCAGGGAGGCACTGCTGGGCAGGGAGGCACTGCTGGGCAGGCAGGCGCTGCTGGGCAGGGAGGCGCTGCTGGGCAGGGAGGCACTGCTGGGCAGGGAGGCGCTGCCGGGCAGGGAGGCACTGCCGGGCAGGGAGGCACTGCTGGGCAGGGAGGCACTGCTGGGCAGGGAGGCACTGCTGGGCAGGCAGGCACTGCTGGGCAGGGAGGCACTGCTGGGCGGGGAGGCACTGCTGGGCAGGGGAGGCACTGCTGGGCAGGGAGGCAGGCACTGCTGGGCAGGCAGGCGCTGCTGGGCAGGGGAGGCACTGCTGGGCAGGGAGGCACTGCTGGGCGGGGAGGCACTGCTGGGCAGGCAGGCGCTGCTGGGCAGGCAGGCGCTGCTGGGCGGGGAGGCACTGCTGGGCTTGGCTGTCTCAGCTGCTCTGCTGCTGGCACTGGTCACAAGTGCCCCACAGTCACGGTATCTAACACTTAGCTTGTTGTGATATGCTGCACTGCACAGAGGGGGGGTTTATTAGAAGTTTTGTTATCAGGAATCCTGATTTAAAAAATCCAAATTAGACTCTGAATCTGTTAATCTGACACTTTAAACTGTTCCAGCCTGCTGAAGCAGAGCATCAAAACACCTCAAAATATTTTAATACTTTTCATTTTTCACTAAGTCATTTTATGCTGTAATTTTTAATCTCTGCTTCTAATGTTATGTTTTAACCACTTTATAAAGAGAAACAAGAAACTAATTTTGACATCTCTGTTACTCTCAATTCAGAGAGAAGGGAACAGTTATTTCGTTGATGTATGGTCTTAAAGCTGGAATAATTTAAATCACTTTTTGGATATTGTGCTTCTTTTAGTAAAATATTTAGTACCATTATGATAGTGTAAACCATTAGACTGCAATTCCACTAGTACAGCACAGAGCCTCATAGTTCTGTTGGAACACAACAGTGATGCATGATTGCTCCATTAGGATCGGAGGTCTTGGAGAACTAAGGTTATTAAACAAAATGAATCACGGTTCCAGTCTTGATTTTTTTAGATTGTAATAAAAATATCTTATTTATGGAGCTAACTACTACTGTGTCAAACTCTTAATGAAGTATTAAACCTGCAAGGACTAGTAAGGGTTCTTTGGATTATCAGTATAAAGTTTTTTGCCTTGCTGCAGCTGGAAATCCAGAACCTCATCTGTACTTCCCCAAAAGTGTTGTTCAGGCAGGTTGTACTGCAGCATCTTTCCAGGACTTAAATGAGACTGTTTTTACAGATATTTATGAGAGCAGTGTTTTAAAGATTGCAAAAAACTTTAATTCATGTTAATGTCGAAATATTCTTTTTCAAAAATGCCCAAATGTACAGCCAATGTATTCACATATTTTCAAAGACAAATATAAATGAAAGGTAGGAGGAAGCATTTTCTTTTTGTTACTTTGATTAGCTTTGAAAGCATCTAATAAGAGAGTTTATAGACACAGGTTTTCTCAGCAACAGGGGAATAAGTAGCATTTTGAAAATAAAAATGAGATAGTAAGATTTTTAACACTGGTAATAACATCTAACTAATTTGGAATTTCTGGCATTCCTTTATATTTGGGCATGTGGATGTCAGTGCATCTGAGACTGTAAAAAGACTGAGCTAGTCACCACTGAAGTTACTGTTGGGTCTTCACATTCAAAAGTAGTTCAAGTCAGTGGAAATAAACTTTAATCTTAGACTGATTAAATATTGTTTAACTTACATTCTCTGAAATACGTATAAAATACAGAATATATGATCTGTCTGCATCAGGAATGAACCCTGTGCTAAGTTCATGAGAATTATGGTTATGATTAATAGTGAATAGGAATTTTAAAATGTGTGAGTGTAATTTAAAACACTCTATTAGTGAGAAAGGGGGAACATTTTAATACAGAATTAACAAATATGACTCAAGGATATAAGCCATTGCTTTAAAAAAACCGGTACAGTTTAAATAAGGCAGTTGAAAATAACACATTAAATGTCTTTAAGGTTGTATATTCTTTGAATTTTGTCCATTAGCTTGCCAGAAATATGTAAGAAGTAAATTTGTATGAGCTGTGGTGCAGAAGTGACCTAGACCCTGTTAAGGGTACTCTGGAATGGAGGGATCTTTGAAATAATGCAGAAATGTGCATGAATCTCTGACATTCAGGGTCATTTCACAGTCCCTGGATTTGGACCAGCAGCTGGACACATCCACCACACTCCTGTGGGCTTGGGACTGTGCTGACTGCCATAGAACAGTCCTGTGGCTGCTCATCTGCTCCTGTAACACCAGCTCCTTAATAGCTTCTAGGAAAAGTCATTTGAAATTTTGCAGTACTGAAGGAAACCACTTTAAAAAGTGGCAAGTCTCTTCCTCACCAAATTCTTTTTAAAGAATCCCAGGCAGAGTACCTTAGCATACACAACATAAACTTGTGATCTTTTCTGTATATTTTAGGGGCAAGATTTCCCCCTCTAATTTAGGATGCTTTCTAACAAGATTCACCTGACATCGTGCAGTTCTCTCTCATCTAGCTAATGTGGGAGAACTGCTAAAAAGAAGCCACAAAAGTGCTGTATAAAGGACTTTGTTGTGTACTAACAAAAGTGCACGTAAAAGGGTCCTGTATAGCCTTTTGGGGCAGATCTGGTTCCTCCCTTGTGCTCTGTAGAAGCACTGATAGCTCTCAGTGAAGCTTGGAGTGAGTCTGTGCACTGGCAAATGGCTTGAGCTGTCTGTGCCTTGGCTTTGATTGCATCCTCTGGCTGTCGTTCACAGTGGCTGCTTCTGGTTTCCAGGCTCTTCCCACATTTTATTGTTTCAAACGAACTCTGGCTTTGAAAACTGTAGCTTGATTTTGTTGTTGTTTTTTTGTGGCCCTCTTGCAAGGTTTTTTTTGAGGAATGAGGTGAATATGGTGTCTCCAGGGCACTCAGTAACTGCTGTTGCTGAATTTCAGCCACGTTTGGTGGCATGAGACGTGTGGGTCCTGTTCACCAGCCATAATCCACCTGTGTCCCTGGGGCACTCCCACCTGCCTTGCTGATGTCTTGTACTGGCAGAGATATCTTAGCACTCTCTTTCTTGATTGCGCTTTAATGCGGTTAGTTAGGATTTTAAAGTTATTTTTGTTTTTTCTCAAATATGAGCTGTCAGAAGCACACATAGGTCTCATGAAACAGGTGCAATTTTTGAACTGATTTAAATGAAGAAGGAAGAGACATTTGGCAGATATTAATTGGGAGGCACTCTGAGTCAGGAGAGCAGACAAAATGGGAAAAACTACAAATTTAAAAGTGCCCAACAAATGGAATTTTTGGGGGCCTTTTTATTGTTTGTTAGTTAGGCGATGTAGATATTTGATTCTGTGATTCTGTGGAACTCTTCACAAGGCTGTGCCCTCTGACTCATTAATGGATAAGAGCATTTGTTAACCAGTTGTGTGGCACCTCTCGCTCATTATCTTTTTCATCAGTGTTCTATTTTTGGATTCCTTCTGTCTTCTAATATTTCAAAAATGATAACACAGGAAATAAACAGAGATTTTGTTGTCCAAGTAACTTAGGTTGCACAAAGCTTACCTTGAAGCATTGAACATGAAGTGAATACAGGAGTCCCAGCCCATTTTAAATGCTATCTTGGTTTTATGACAACTGTATTATGAGTTTCTAATCTAAAGACCTACCTTACAGGAAATATTTGTAGATAAAACTTCATGGATGGTGATAAAGAAAGGAAAATGTTCCTTTATTCTCTGATGATGCTGAAATCGAAAAAAAATATTATTGCCTACATGAAAAATCAGGAAAAAAGTGTTATTTGTACTAGCTGGTACATTTCTGCACATTATTCAGTGTGTTTTTTGTTTATTACTGACTGAAAAGGGGAACTTTGACATTGGAAAGAAGAATTCATTGTGTTCAGACAGGGAGAAGGCTATGGATTGCATCAGCCTCTCTTTCCCCCTTGTGACTTATCTTCGTTTGTGAACAAAATCCTCTGGTATTTGTGTGCTCGGAGTTTTGCATGGAGCACTTGAGCACAATGTTCCTGCTTTGGGGAGTGGGGGGAATGGCACACTTGTTAAAAGTGTCCTTGAGGCAGAGAACAACAGCAAGGCACATTGCCATGCATCATCCTTTATTTATGCACACGGAGTGCAAGGTAACCCACACTGGGGTCTGCTGTGGGAGAAGGCACAGCGGTGTCACAGAGCTCTGAAAGTTCAATAAAAGCAGTGAAGGACGTGCAGCTTCTCTGTATCTGCTCTGCATAATGGCAACTCTGGTTTTTACAGTGCTTGGACGCTTGGTTGTCCTGGGATTTAGTGAAGGACATGCAAAACCAGTGCATTTGCTGTGCATACTTCATGCTGATAGTCTGGAAATGGAGCAAGTCAGAGAGAAATGTAGCTTTTGGGATCATTAAAAATCCATTTTCATTAAAAGCCATGTATTGCAGTGACATACTTACTTATACATTCATCCCCTGTCTGCCTATGCCTTACAGATAGAGTGAAAAAAGAGGCTTTTCATAACAATTTTAAAGCCTAAATGAAAGAAAAGCATTCTATTTACCTTGAATTACTTACATGCTGCACTTGTTTGGCTTTTTTTTCATGCTGTGTTGAATGGCAACTACTCTGCATTCTTTCTTTACCTCCAGTTCCTTTTGTTCCATCCATCTATCATTTGTTTTTTATCTATTTCTTCCGCCTATCTATTTCCTCTTTGTGCTTAGAGTTGGTTGCAAATTATATTTGTGATGCAGGGAACTTACAATCTGACTGTCTTGATATTTTATGCAACCATGACTACCGTAAAAATTGGCTTTACTGCCTGTTTTGTGTTATTGATTCAAGCCCATTTCAGAATTAACTTGTTTGGAATGATCTGGCAATGTTGTGTGCCCTAGGTTCTCTCAGGAAAAATTCATCTCTCATAACTAAATTCAATAAAATGTTCAAATATATCTAAACACAGTTATATTTTGAATTTAGATGAAAACCTTATGGAGTCAATCAAATATACAAGGCATGTGCGAGTTTTAGTTCTAGACTTACAAGTACTGTATTGCAGAAAAAAAGTATTCAGAGACCAGCTTTTTCCTAGAGATCTGTCCCTTATGTAGGCTTTATGAAATTCCTAATCACATCATTCATGTTTCTATCCTGAATTGGTTGGACATAATTTTGACATTTTGACTGTAGAACTGTATCTGTAATTTGAGATTATTGCCTAAATTCTTTTAGGGATTTAATGTTTCAGATCTTAGTTTTACATTTGTCCTCACAGTTGGGTAGAAGTATTTGTGTGCTGATCGTCAGTGGAAAGTGATCTACAAAAATAAATCTTCCCTCATCAATGGCTTGAGTGGGCAAGTCTGAACTTTCTCTTACAAATGGAGAAAGAAAGATGCTGGTATAAACAGGAAAATATAGAAAATTACTTTATTGCAATGTTAAAATACCCAGATGTTAGAAGTTGTTCACTGACATCAGATACTGGCCCTGACTATCTTTAACTGACTCACAAAACCAGTTTAAAAAGCCCATGTCCAATCAGAGTCGTTTTCCAGGTACACAAAAATGGGAAGTAAACTTCTAATGACCTAATAATTTTAGATTTTCTATTTCATTGCCGTCAAGACTGCCTGGGTCAGAGCTGCACCTCTGAGTTGCAGATTTCAGGTTTGCTGCTGTCCCTGGCTGCTGACAGAAGCCCAGGAGCTGCTGGCACCTGAGCAGCCCTGCCCAGCCTTCCTGCCCAGGGTGTCCCAGAACAAACTGTTCTCTGGGGGCAGACTGGCTTTCTTTTGGCTGGTGGAAAAAAGCTGTGTGGCAGCTGCCCTTTGAAATGTTTTGGTAGTCCTGGAACTGAAATACAAATTCTTCCTTTGTTTCCCTTCATTTTTTTTTTTCCTGGCTTAGTTTTTTAGTTACCTTCTTGTCTTTCAGAGTGCAGAGCCTTTCTTGAGTGTGTCTTTTAAATGTGTGGAGAGGAAAATCTACCCAGGTGAGTAAACAACAGATGCAAGTCTGTCCTGAGAGGAGTGCAGTATGGATAAAGAACTATTAAAATTCCTCCCACATTCTTGTTTCCATCTACTTATGAGATATATACGTGTGCCTTGTTAGCAATGATGTTATAATGCAAAAGCTAAAGTTTTCATATCAGAGGAAACATATATTGTTAAATGAGCTGAGAACATTCTCCCAAGGGTTAGCATTTCTCTTGTATGTGTGAAATCCTACTGAAACAAATGGCCCTATTATTTTAATTGGATCTTTTGGTATTAGAACATTTTTCTTTGTACTGTAGTAAAGAACCTCCTTTTTCTTTTTTTTCCTGAAAATGGGAAATGAACAAACGCAGTCGATGGATTTAAACATTTATGACTTCAGCAGTAGATTATATCAGTATAAATAGATGCAGATACACATATATGAATTAAATCCATATTTTATTATGCAGTCCTCCATTCTCTCTGAAAATCTAGAAACAGGGTTTGCATTTTTAAAATGAGTATGATTAAAATTTTGCCTTGTCCTTTTGATTGCTACCTTGTTTCCAATGCTAATAATGACAGATGCACTTAAAAAAATCCACACCAACCGAAAACTACAAGAAAAAGTTACCATTTTAAAGCAAAATGTAGTAAATTTTTTTTTGAGAAAGAATTGTACTTTATTACAGTTTGGGATCTGACAGTTCTTACAGTCATGAATAGATTCAGTTCTTGAGCTACTCCGTGCTTTCTTTGCTTCTGTGAGTGAGGGATTATGCAATACAAAAGGTTAAACTTCTATAGAACCACTCTAATTTGTTTTGTAGAAGATTAGAGAAGGAAGGGAGGAACTCTGTTTATGTTGTGATCGAAAGCACAATACAGTAGAAATTTTCTGTGAACATAGCCTTGAAAACTAATTTGGTGTAAGTTTTTTCCCTCTTTTCTGCAGCTGTTCAATTACAAACTGTTACTGCTGGTCAGAAAACCAAATATCTATTCTCTAGAGTAGATACATTGTACTCTAATGTTTGAAGATTTGGTTTCTGTTCTAATTGGACTGAAATATTGATTTTTTTTAAGGAATTCTCCCACGCCTCCATCTGAATACTAGTTGAACATGCTCATGTATGTATGCAATGTGTTTAATATATCCATACAGTAAAAATATAAACCTGAAAACAAAATTAATTGTGTGTATGGAGGCAAAACAACCTTTAATCATACAGAAAAGATCAAGGAACAACTTTTTAAGAGCAAAATGAAAAAGTCATAGGGTTGGTATTAATTAAATTTTCTTGTTTGCTTTTTACCAAGTTTATACATATATCCTTTATAAGGACAAATAGGCTTTGAGAGGAAAAACACTTGTAGACTGACTAGTAACCAAAAGGTGGGTAAGCTTCCCTTTTAGAAGTTGGCAGTTTTTGTTGTGGAGCCCTTCACTGAGGAGGAATCCTGCGGGGCTGTGTAGGACCAGCTGCCCTGGGGGATGCCATGGGTGGGAGCAGCTGCCCTGGGGGCTGCCCTGGGTGGGACCAGCTGCATTGGGGATGCCCTGGGTGGGAGCAGCTGCATTGGGGATGCCCTGGGTGGGAGCAGCTGCCCTGGGGATGCCCTGGGTGGGAGCAGCTGCCCTGGGGGATGCCCTGGGTGGGAGCAGCTGCCCTGGGGATGCCCTGGGTGGGAGCAGCTGCCCTGGGGGATGCCCTGGGTGGGAGCAGCTGCACTGGGGATGCCCTGGGTGGGAGCAGCTGCACTGGGGGATGCCCTGGGTGGGAGCAGCTGCCCTGGGGATGCCCTGGGTGGGAGCAGCTGCCCTGGGGGATGCCCTGGGTGGGAGCAGCTGCCCTGGGGATGCCCTGGGTGGGAGCAGCTGCCCTGGGGGATGCCCTGGGTGGGAGCAGCTGCACTGGGGATGCCCTGGGTGGGAGCAGCTGCACTGGGGGATGCCCTGGGTGGGAGCAGCTGCCCTGGGGATGCCCTGGGTGGGACCTGCCTCTCTGCACAGTTTGCAGAGAGTTGCTGGCTCCAGCTGCTGTCTCACACACCTGTGACAGAGATCCACTGGTCATCTGTTCTTGACCTCAGAGAAGAAACTACAGCTGCAGTGACAAGCATGGAGTTGTCTCATTTTGGTGGCTCTCCTGCAGTGGAAATGATGGATTTTGTTTTTCATCCCTTCACATAGAATGATCTGTTATTTTGAGCAAATTACTGAGATAACTTGCTACTTACAAAGTAGGTCAGAGCTGCTCGAGCGTAAATTGCAGCAGCTTTTTGGGAATGAGTGCTGCTTTCCCTGTCCCCCTCCCTGGCAGGCTGTGGCAGGCTCCTGCTGGGTGCTGCTGTCCCAGGTGCTGGGGGACACCAGGGGCACACACAGCACCTGAGCCTTGGCACAGCCCCGGAGCAAACTGCGCCTTGCAGCTGTTCCTGTGACAACACACCTGTTAGAAAATAAGTATTTGCTCCACTCCCACAATTGTCATTATGCTAAGAATTAATTGATGGTAATGTTTTTTCTCTCAGGCTTGAGAGAATTTTAGGAATAACCTTGTATGTATATGGGACCAAACAGCATGGGAGGCCATTGCGGCTGGCTGTGTGCCACGGGCTGGGGCTGGGAGCAGGAGCTGATAAAACCTCTCTGGTTTTGGGTAAAAGGCAGGTCAGACCCTGTTCTGTGTGGGTGGGTCTGGGAGCAGTATGGCTGGTGGGAAGGCTGGCCAGGATGGGGCTGTGGGATGGGCACAGCTTCAGCTGGTCCTTTGCTGACATCTCTGCCCATCCCCATCTCTCAGGTCCCTCCAGGCTCTTACTGCCACCCCAAGCAGCACAGCAACCCATGTCAGTCCTTAGAAGTTAAATCCCAAGTGTGGAAATGCACCATGGTAGTCCTGTAACTGTGAGTACAGTGCTCTTGGCTGTATGTATGCAATTTTAGGCTATTGTGAAATAGATAATAATGGATAGTTGTGTAAAATATTATTATTTCTTGATAGTACCTGCTTATTTCAATGTTTAAGGCTATAAATTCTGATTTTTTTAAAAAAACAGTTACCTAACAAATACTTGGAATTCAACCAGTGTTACAAACATTCAGATTTATAAATATTTTTGGAATGTATTTATTTAGTTTTTGTAACAGAGGAAAGTCTTTTTGTAAGAGGAAATTTTTGACTGCTTGCTACTGGTTTTCTTTTTGAGGTGTAAGTTGGTGTGAATAAAGACTCATAGAAAGCAGGCCAGAAGTTCTGCCATGGCAGCATTAGCAACTGTGGGAACTACTGTCACACAGCATATTATTAACTCAACTGTAATTTCTTGTCTTGATCTATTCTGTTAGCTGGACACCCTGATTTTGCCCAAAGCCAAAATGTGTTTTTTTCTGCTCTGTTTGGATTGTGTTATGCTGTGCCTACTGGTATGGCATCAGTGTGCCATAAACACCGTGACTAGCTGCTGTCATTTGTCATGATAAGTGAAACTGATGTTCATCACCAGTGTAAATCAGGGACCAAACACAACTACCAGCACAAGACCTTTTGGCAAAGCAGGGGTTATTGCACCCCATTCAAAGCAGGGATTACTGAAGTGTTTGAGTCCTTGTTTAACCATGGTTCATCTTTCAGCACTGTGAAAAGTCTCATCTGTTAATTCAGAGTGACACAGTACAAGAGCAGCTCTGAACAAAACTTCAGGCCTATGGGACCAGGAATAGTTGACTGCTGAATGGGCAGTGGGGCTTTGTCTCTAGTTCAGGGGAAGGAAAACACAGAGAAAGAATTAGTGACAGTAGCAAATTAGGCCCATTTTAAAGAACTTGGGCTTTACACTCCATATGTGTTTACATTGAATAGGTGGTTTATGTAAAGATCAAATTAAAAGGTTGCTTTCTCCCTTCCTCCTCCCCCTTTTTAAATTTTATTTTTATAGCTTGGAAGCACGTTTAATACTGAGGAATAACTGAGGAGTTCTTACTGAAGGATTTTTCATGGAAACACTGTAGATCTTGTAAAAGACAGAGGAATTTGGCAGGAGGAGAATAGTTCTCTTTTTGGTGTCCCACTGTTCATACTGTGCAAACACTTTCTGAAGATGTTCTGAGGCATTCCTGTAATTTGATGTACACAGTGAACTGATTGAATAGCTACCAGCTGAAGAAGGTAAATGAAAAGGGCACAGATCTGTTTGATAATTATTAATTTGCTTAATGTCACTGTTCTGCCTTTAAATTTGTTCTTGAAGAAATTTTCAATTACATTGGCATTGCTCAAGGAGTAGGTTTAGAGAAGTATTTGAATTGATGAACTGCCTAACGTGCATCTTTTGCTCTTGTTTCTGCATATTGTATGTTTTATACAGGCTGAGCTGTAACTAACTTAACAACTGTGCTTGGTCTGGGAGGCCTTTTTGTATAAGGTTAGAATAAGCCTGAGGAACACTATACAGTTAGACTGCTAGATCAATATGTTGATATAATATAGTGAGATGACACAATGTTAATCTTGCTAGAACCTAAACATGGCTATTTTAACACCTAATGGCTCTATCAACAAAGGAGGTTTTTATTTAATAATTAGTCTGCTATTTGTATTGTTAGTCTACCAATAGAGTGCCACATACCTAAGCTAGTAGTCATTGCTGAATATTGACTACAATATCGAGGTAGTTGGAGGGTTTTGTGGTCTTTTTTAATATTTGTGTTTAAATGTTTAAATTGTGAAGAAAAGAATGATTGAATCTTTTCAAGACTTATGAACATGAAGCATGGAGTCAAACTTGAGTATCAATAAAGAGTGATGATTGCCAGATGGGCAACAGAATAGTGATAGGAACTGAAGGGCTGTACAAATTTACTTTGCAAAATGAAGTAGAGTAATGAATTTTTGTGGTAAAATGTTTGAGTTTTGAGACCATGTCCTGCAAATATGCTCCTTCCAAAAAGTCTTTGAAAATTGACCAATGTTAAATTCCAGTATATATTATAAGAGTGTCAGAGATGACACTCTTCATTCTTTACATGAATCCATGCTGTATTTTTCCTAGAGGCAGAACCTGTGTCTATCTGCCTTTTGATGGAGAATGTTGGAAGTTCACCTTATGGATAGTGTAGGGACCAGGTAAGGTCAGAACAGGAGGAGAGAGCTATTACAGGAGGTTGCATGCTGAATCAAGCCATACAGTGCAAGTAGAAAGAAAACAAGCCCTAACATGGGGTAGCCTTGGGTTATTGCATCCAAGTGTCCCCAGATCACACAGCTTCTCTGGTGGGAGAGCTTGGGAAAGCTCCCTCCCGCTCTCACACGAGCCCCAGCACATGCACTCACAGTGCACCTGGGCCCTGCTATACATGTACTGTTGGTAATGCAAAGGTGTCTTCAAATCCTCACAAACAGGTCTGAGCAACTTCAGCTGTTTGAAGGCTGCCTGATTGAAGGACTGCTGGAACACCCAGAGGAACCACTGGATTCAAACATACTGTAAATACTGGGAGGGGTGCCAGGTGCTGAGCTGCACTGGGGTCTCCAAGGCCAAATAGCTGTGTTTAATTTCTGGGGGCCCAGGAACTCGCTTTGTTTGTGCTGGTATCACCAGGTGTGCCTTGCTGGGTGTGGGATGCTCTCTGGCTGGCTCTGCAGGAGCTGATCCTGGGAGAAGAGCTGGTGGGAGAGGGCTGTGCTGGGTGTCACCTGCTGGCTGGGCTCTGACCAGCACAAATTCATTGCTTTCTGACTGTTTAGGGACAAGGAGTTTGGACACTGAGAAAGGCACGTGGTGGTTAGGTATCCACCCTGGCAGCAGGACATCTGACACACACCTTAGCAAAAACTGAAATGCAGGGAGGGAGCCCTGCAGGTTCATAAAATCTTCATCTCAATCTATGACTGAGACTTATAAAAGAAGTCCTGGTTTTGTCAAAATTTTGTTAAATATTGGACTGGATGAATTGATGAACTTTATGTAAATATTTTAAAAAGAAATTGTTGAAACTTTTGTGTAAAATTCACAAGACACACTTACCTTGTCCCTTTTACAGTGTTGAAGAGGTCAATTTTCTTGTTAGGGAATATGCTTTCCTTTCATAGGAAAGGCTCTTTATTCAGCTTCTGATTTTTAGTTCTGTCTGCTTGTTCACTGAATTTTGTTATTATTTTTGTCTTTTCATCTAATCTGGATAGGTGACATTGTGAAGGAATTAAAAACAAAGACAGGAAATGAGGTTGCTTAGGTGTATATGTGAAGTGACCTACAGTGGCAAATTTTGGAGACAAAAGTGAGCTTTACTCTTGCCTTAAACGCCAGCAGGATGGAATTCTCAGCACAGCATTTCAACTAAGCTGAGCTGGTTATGGTTCTCAATAAACTGCTGAGGAAAAATGGGATCTCTGCTCTTCCAGACCTTCACTGTACCCAGGGGCTGACCCAGCAGCAACTTTCTAAATCCATGGGTGCAAAAAATTCTGCAGCTGAGAGGGCTGTGAGCCTTGAGCAGGGCAGTTCTGCAGCAGAGCCCTGCTTTTTCAGGAATCCTCTCTGCTCCACCTGGGATGCCATGGTCTGTCAAAGCACAACAGCAGTGCAGGGGAGGTGGATTCACTTTTCTGTGGAAATAGATAAATAGTGTCCTAACTTGGTTATTTTTTTCTTAGCAGGGCTATGTGTTTAAGCTGTGTAGCCCATTTATTTCCTCTTACTGCAAGTACACACTAGAAAATGAATAGAGAGTAAAATGGCAGCTCTCAGAGAAAGATTAGAAGAAACAAAGGTAACCCTTAAAACATTATTGACAATGGTATTTGAAACATGCATTAGATTTGCTTATTTATAAGTGTGTAAAGCAAATGTGAGTTTTGTGACTTCTTTTGTACCTACACTTTCTTTTGGTTTATTTTCCTTTAGACGTACAAAATAATAGATACCTATGTTTAAATGGAAACCTCTAAACAGTGGTAGATTTAGAGGTGCCCAAGCTTGCTCCAGAACATGGTATTTCTGTTCACTTTTGCTGATTCAAATTTTTGAATGTGGGATTCTCAGTCTTTTACTTTACATTTCCACTTAAAATCAAGCCCTCTGTGCAATAATCTTTTCATGCCCAGCATTTGGGCTTAAAAGCACATCCTAACCTATCACAGATGTAATTATGACAATAATTTCAGTTTAATGAGCCAGACATTCTCCCCTCCCAAAGCAGAAGGGTACTATCAACAGGTTTATATTTCATTATATGCATATGACTTGTTTTTAACTTGAAAATGCCTACTTACAAAAATCCTGTATCTAATTCAGCAGCAATTTTATTCCATTGTGCAGTGTCATTTTCCCCTTTACTCCTTGTTTTGAACCCTTTCCCCCTCGTCCTCTTTTTTTCTTTGTACAACACCATTTTTATATTTTGTGCAGATTTCCCTCCCCTCTGACATTTTTATCATTTTGAGGCATAAAATGGGGTCTCTCTTCTCTGGCAGCTGCGACCCCATCCCCTGCTGTACCAAATTGACACTTCTGCAAGCAGCAGCTCCAGTCAGTCACTCAAAGGCTGCTGCTTTCACAAGTGTTGATTTAGTGCAGCAGGGGATGATGTGCCAGCTGTAAAACTCAGACAATAATAATAATAATGCTTGTGAAAAGTCCTATAATAAGAGGGAAAAATCAAGGGGTGTAGGGAGAAAATGTAGGAAGGGTCCAGGTGGAGTGAGGAAGGGGAGCAGTGGTCCCTGTGTGGTGGTGGAGTACTTGGCTGCCCAAGGAGCAGTGGGAGAGTGGACCATGAGCTAATTCTTCTCCTACCCACTTTCTCTCCTTACAAGAAACTCCTGTGGCTGGCAGTGAAGAAGTTTATATATATATATACAAATAGCATGTTGTTATTTAAAGCACATAAATGGAGAGTTCCTTCTAAGTCAGCCCTGATTTACCCTCAGTAATGTTCCTAGAGAAAATAGTTTAAAACTACTTTTTATTTGAGTGTTTAATAAGTTGTTGACAGGACAAAGTTGAAAAAATGATTGTAGGTTATATTTACTGACCACTTTTTTCTTTGTCTTCATTCTCAGCCACTAACTCAGCAATTCACCATTTCCATGGCTCTATTTAACTATTCATCAGTGATCTTGAAGCAGCCAATGAAACACAGTATGTGCTAAATACTGATATTGGTAGTGATGCACCACTGTATGAGAAGAAAGAACAGTTTCAGATGGACATGCAGAACATGTCAGTAGAGATTTGAAAGGTGTTAATATACATATGTACCAAATAGTATGGTTTGCTTAAATCCAGTTACAGCATTTCCCAGATCTGTGTAGAGAATATGAAATTTTTCAAAGACTCTTGGGAAGCCTGTTTCTTTTAAGTTAATTTCAGACATGGGTTTGTGTTTCTTTAAATTAATGGGAAATAAGGGCATACTTAAAACTAAGCATGTATTTGAAAGCTGGTGGATTGAGGTTATATTTGTCAGGTCTTGGGTAAAACCTTCCATTGTCTGAAAACATCTCCTTTTCAGTATTTAGAGATACTTCATAATAGGCTTTCACAGTGATCACCTTTGCAATTGTGTTCATTGTATTAATTGAAGAAGCTCCTTTCTGTTGACCTTTCCTTGTTTAAGATATGTTCCTAAAGCATCAAAGACTGAAGAAATTTAGGAAAGACCTAATAGGTCATCCTGCCTGCTTTTTTGCCAGTGTAGAATTATTTAATTGAGAACATTTTTTTAGTGTTATGTCAACTCTAGTTTTTAAAATCTCAGGTGAGAGCTTCCATATCTCTCCTTGGGAGACTCTTTCACAGGCTAATACATCTCGCTGTCAGGAAGACTCTCCCAATACTCTGTTGAGCTTAAGCTTTTTCTTTCCATTATTTCTAGTATTTCTAGTTATGTCCTTTTTTCTTAATAGCTATTACACACGTTAAATATTTATAGATTTTTTTTTTCCCTTAAGAAACTTCCTTCAGCTTATCAATATCTTTTTGGCTTTGAAAAACCAACTAAGACCTTCTAGGTCGAGAACTGCATTTACCTTCAAACCGTATGACAGTCGGATGCTCACCACAGCATTTTCTTCATGTTCTCATTCTCAGGGTCCAAAGAACAGGAGATTCCTGTTATGAGAAATCTGATAAGCAGCCTATTTGCATTAGGGAATTGAGGTAAGTCCCTTTTTTTTTTTTTGCTTTCTTTCTAGTTCTTGATGGATAGATCTTCTGGCTGCTGTGAGTGAGGATCCCCAGCTGCTACTTGGTTCTTAATTTCTCACCTCTTGCTACTCTGCTTCACAGAAAGCCTGCATACTGCTTAGTCTTTGTACTTGTACAGCTTGCACACAATTCACTTCATTTTTGTTAGGTGCAACTCTCGAGGTCAGAACTCAGAATACTTCCCAGGAAACACAAGGCAAGAGAAAGGAGGGTGATGCTCTCCTTAAGTTTGAGATCTGGTTTGGATGTCCTGGGTTGAATTTTGGCTCCTTATTCAGAAGAAATTGAAATATATTCATACAGGGAAATGCAGAGAGCTGTAAAAAGTTTTCAGGGGGCTTACTAGTGTGGGCCACTCTCGTGTTTGCATAGTTCAGGGTTGCAGGAAGGGGTCCAGCCTGTGCAAGCCAATGCATTCCTGGCACTGAGAGACAGGCTCTGCTGCTCGTCACATCCTTCCCCTCTGCAAGGAAAGAGTTGCAGTCTCCTGCTGTGTGCTGGTGGATAATGGTGCTATATAGACCAAAAACTGCAGGCAGCTGGAAAAATTTGCTTTCTTTTTAATGCAACTTTTTTTGTTACTATTAGTTATGAGTGTTTTGACTTGCAGGAAAGGGGAAGAAATTGGCTTACACAACTTTTGACTGTCCTTTCTAACTTGTTTTCCAAGGAAATGCTGTTTTACTGTCAAACTTCTCGAATTACTTTTGAACACAAGGAATGTTTACACAGCTGAGTTCAGTGGTGGTAGAGATCCCATCCCACAGGGGCGTTGTGTGGTGGCTTTGAAATCACCAGGGGCACTTTTGGGTGTCCTGGCTGACAAGCATAGTGCGCATAACTGGGTAGCACTGGAGCAGCCCAGGAGGGTTTTGAGGAGACAGTGTGGGGAAGGAGAGCATGGATGGAGAGTTTGGTCACTTACGAGTGAGTCACAAAGTATTGGTTTTCTGCTCGAAGTACTTGAGCCTTTCTTGAGGAGTTTTCAGACTGTTAGAGACCCAGTGCTTGTCTAATTATTCTCCCAGAATCAATAGTTAAACTTGCATTGATTTCTGCTGACTTCACGTGCTTAGGGTTCCAGCTGTACTGTGGAACTTGAGATCTCAGTGTTTCACAGAGGCTTACCTGCCACAGCTGTCTAACACCTTCCCTGAAAAGTGTGCAGGGTGGAAACACCACTCCAGGTGCCCTTGTAGCCTTTGTAGGTGCTACTGCCTGCCAGGCTGCTGTTTGTCCATCCACTTTACACAGAAAGGCTGTGCCTGGTGTGCCCATTCCCAGGTCTGCAACTCAGAATGGCCCCTTGCTACTATCCTCATTTGGACTGCTCCAAGGCATTTTTACTGGATGTTTTAGCTGGATTTTGCCTAAGATTATTTGCCAAAGAGAATTTTTTATTTTATTCCTTTTTATGTGTCTGATTTCTAGGTGCTGCTATGCATATTTTCTTCTTTACTTATACTTGCAATATTTTCTAAACTCACATCGTCTACATCTCTTGACAACAAGATGAACTGCCTAATACATGTTAGTGCCTTTATTTCTAGATTTAATTGCAAAGAGATGACTTTAAAATGTATTTCTGAAACAGGTATAAAGAACAATGTTTACTAGTAAGTTTCCCTTAACTTCTTTTCATTGAGAAAAGGAGTAAAATAGAGTAATGATATTGCACTTCTGCTGACTACTCTCCTTGACTGATTCACAGGGTATTTGCTCTTAACATGTTGTAAGAATTAAAAAAAAGTGTCAAACTTTTTTTTGGCACCCAGCTACAGTAGATCCTGTTAGAAGAAACATATGGCCTCACACTAACAGTGTTAGAGCACTGCTGAAGTACTGCATGCACGACATTGACAAATTTTCTCTAGGCTTTTTGTTTTCTGTGCTATTAAGCATTCAAAGTCCACTATTTCATTACCACTGATGATACAGAAAGCCTTATTGACATTCTATCCATCTGTTCATAACATGCATTATTAAATGTGAAGCAACTAGTAGGTAGGGGTGCACTTGCCAGCTGTACAATGAATTCTCAGTAGTTTGGTGCCCTCTATAAATTTTCTAGTATTCTGCCAGTTTCTCAGCATAATTTGCGATGGGGATTTTTTTAAATGTTTCACATTGTACAGAGAAAAGTTGCTTCAAAAGAATTCTTTATTTTGTTATCTCTAATGTGAAATCTTTAGATACAGTTTCAAAAAAACCCAAGAGTCTTTTAATATACAAAGACTGTTGCTAATATCAGATCTCACTAACCACAGTTCCTGTTTTTTTTTCTTTTTTTTTTTCCTCTAGGAGCAAATCTGCTGCATTACCTATGAACAGGACAATGGGCCCCAATGAGTCACCCTATTCATATATTTTTGGAACCCAAAGGAATTGGTTTGACTATTTACAGATTATAACAGTTGGTAGTTGAATGTTTTATTTTCATTCCCAGTTGGTACAATATGTTCACAGCTGATGCTAATGGCTTGCCCATTTGATATCACATATGGTCCACTATTTGGGTCTCCTAAAGCTTTCTTTTGTGGTCAAACTGCTTTAAAACTTGTGTATATTTAGGTTTGTTCTGTCTGCTAGAAAGGTAAATACAAAACTCTGAAACTGGGCATCTTTAGAGTTTTGTTGATAAAGATTCAAATAATTTGAGCCTAAATGTCCCATAAAGAATAGTTTTGGATAAAATTGAATAAAAGCAAATGTCTTACAACATCATGTGAAATTCTGAAAGAAATGACCTTTCCTCTTTCTTTGTCTTTGAAGCTGTGACTGAGTTACCTTCTAGTGTATGGATACCAGTGAGCATCATCAGGACTGCTTTTGCTTTTCAGTTGTATTGGGAACCAATTTATACATAATTTGTATTGCTTAAAAATAATTTGTATTTTTTATTTGAAAATTACGGTTATGATAGTGTTTTGTGAAAAGATCTAAGGAAGCAAATTATTTTTCCTTTGGTTTCTAAAATAAGAGCATAAGAAAAGTAAGCTAAAAGAATATGGGTACAGAAATTAAAATTACAAGCCTGTCCAAAGTTGCTCTCCTATGATACAAAGTGTTTATACTGACTCTGAAGCATAACTGATAAAGCCGCAATCTCATAAAAAGATTATTTCTAAAACTATTGCATTACCCTCTGAGAGCTAAAATTCTCATTTATTCGTAGGAGTAGATCATAATAGCTCTAATTCCCTGAGAAGTGGGCATTGTATGATAATTAAGCAGGGTAGTACATTAATTGTCCTCCACTTCACCTCTAGATGTTTAACTCCTTATCTAGTCAACCAGCAAACAATAATGCTCACTTATTTGTGCCTTACAGTTCAAATAGTTTCTTTAACTAGGTAATTTATTTGAAATAAAGCAGAATAAGCATATTCACATGAAAGGGTCATTGAAATTGTGTTAGATCACCATTATTTAATACCAATAGGTGGTAGGATGCAGGTTTTATGGTTGTATTTTTCAGCCATGCAACTTTAGCTGAACAAGAGCACCGTGCTTTTGCATGCAGGAATATTTCTTTAGCGAATGGGACAGATGTAGCAGTTTTTGCCACGTGGCTTCTGCCTTCTGGTGGCCTCCCTCTCACCAATGCCTGTTAGGAGAGCAGGTATGTGTGTCTTGGAAGAGTTGCCTGTACCTGGGATAGCTGGCCTTTGGTACTGGATTAAATGAGACATCTGGTGGTTGAGGCTCTGTCTCTGGCTGGTTTAGTTTTGTTTCAGAGGAAATAGTGCATGTTGCTGGTTTTGAGTCAGCCCCTGGAAGGAGATTGAAATAGAATGAAATAGGAGGGTTTTCCAAGTGAATAAAGTCATATTCAACCTGGAGTACGAGGGAAAGAAAACACCCAGCTAAACCCAATGTTTTTGAAATGAAACTGATAGATGAGAAGTAAAATCCTGCCCTCTACTATAAGCAGTTTCAGTGACTTAGAAAATGACAGTAAAACTTTAGATGCTGAGAAGACTCTGGCCTCACTGTGGCCTCAGGGCATTTTCTGCAAAGTTGCAGGATCATCATGTAAAGGTGGGTTTGCAGCGTATTGTCCATGCCAGGGGGATCCTTGAAAAGAAGTGGTACACTGATTCTAATCTGGACTAACAAAATAATTTCTGATTGGTACCTGGAGAATTCCTGGGGGATTTGTTTTCCTCATTTGTTGATAATTTGTTATTATGATCATCAGTATCATCATTATTGCTATTGTATCATCCAAACCATGAGTGCTCTGGCAGCAGCACCTTCCTGTGGTGTCTCCCTGGTCCCTGGAGCAGTGGGGTGAGTGGCAGTGCTGGGCAGTGCCTGCCCTGGGGGCTCCTGCCCAGCCCATGCAGGCAGCCTGTGCTCTGTGCCTCCCCAGCCAGGGGCTGGTACCCACCCCAGCCCACTGATGAGCCTCTAGCTCAGACCCTTCAAGGAGCCACCAACATACCGACCTCACTCTCTGCCCAACAAAGTATTTTCTTCCCAAAGCAATAAGATCTTTGTAGCTCTCCACTAAATATACTTTCTTCTTGTTTTGACAGATGAGGAAAGAGCCTGAGGCTGGAGCTTGCTGAGAACACCATGTGGAAATGGTTTGCTCAGCTGCCATTGCTCAGCAGGGAAGGTGAAGGCTGGGATGGACTTGATGAAGGCAGCTTCATCTTGAAGAACATTTGATTAGAAAAATACCATCAAATTGTAATTTATCAGCTCTAGATGTGTTTTAGGGAGTCCTCTCTCCTGAATGGGATTAAATTACCTATGGTGTTAACCCAGAATCTTCTGCAACAATGTAAATGAGTTGTTAACATGGCACTTCATTGCAATAATAATTCAAAGCTACTAGCAGGCTTGATGGGTCTGCAATAAATGTTTTATTATTTAGGAAAAATATACTCTACAAGTTGCAATGTGCCATGCTCATTCATGCTGTAAATCAACAAAGATCAGCAGACTGAATAGGGAAAATGAAAAGCTTATTTAGGAACTGACACAAGCTTTCAGATGAGCAGGAATGGCTGAAGTTAACTGCATTCATTTTTCTTTACTTGTCACAGTTGCCACTTGAATTTCACTGCTAAAGATTGTGGGTAGTTTTGCTTTATGAAATTATATCTATGAAAACAGTATTTGCATTTATATAGGCTTAGTTATAATAAAGTTAAACCTAGCACACCCCCTTGCCTCCACAAACAAACAAATCAACCAGCCAACCAGAAACCTCTACGTTAAAATAATATTTATCTGTCAATTTTCCTAGATCTGAACAGGATTCAGATTCCCACAGGTTGCTTTAAAGGCCTGAAGCCTGTGACCATGTGAAATGCAGGAATGCAGAACTTTGGCCATCCCTTCAACTTCAGCTCTCCTGTAAGGCTGCCTCTCTCCTCACGAGGGTAAACCAAGGCTTTTCTTTAAAAATTATCTTGGTGTGGGATAAGTTAAAGCTCAGAGTGGGTGACAGGGATGAGACACTAGGAATTAATATGATAGGATGTCCCCTAACACCTGAAGACCCTTTCTTGAATTTTGCAGCATGGAAAATGCAGATCCTGAATGCTGAAGACTGGCTTGTCCTGAAAACGGTGCATGTTTGAACATGGAGTAAAACCTCTTGCAAACTCTCTGCATTGATGTCCTTAGAGAGATGTGACTTCTTTGGCTGATCCAGGGGAAGGAGAAAACAGGACAAGACAAGTTATTTAAGATAACTCATCACATGTCTCTGTGTAGGCTGGGAAAAGACAAGGTTTTCTAAGCCAGCTTCAGAAATTATTCCCCATAAAGAATGAAGAGGACATGAAAATAGGTTTTAAAGGATTTGCCTGATGATGCCACACTGCTGGTAATAGGTCTCCAAAGGTAAGAGCTGCTTTTTGTAGGGCAGTTAAGCTGGACCCCCAATGAGGATGGCAGTAGGGACTCAGCATATGAGGAGAATGCTTAAGGATCAGAGTGGTGTGACTGTGCACAAGCCTGTGCAACACTATCCTGAGAAAGCAGCTCAGGGATGGAGGAAACAGTAGGCAAAAAGCCAGCTAGGAGGTTTCTGTTTAGGTTTGTGCCTGCTGGTATGTGTGTACTCGAATGTGCATTTCTATGAACATGAACATTTATGTGTGTGCATCTATACACAAATGAAGCAATTTTTGTTTCTCTGTAGTCATCTGCATATTTGTTCCAGTTTGTCAGGTGCTTGTGTCTGCTGAATGGATGCTTTCCTTGGTTGTGGAGTTACTTACACAGCTACAAGATTCATTGACTCTTGAATATCCATTCTCAGTAGGTCAGTTTGCAGTACTTAAACAAAATATCATGATTGTGTTGTGGTGCCCAATGTGCCTACAGCAGAGGAGCCTCATCTTGTTGCCAGCAAAACTGGGTCTGTGCTGAGAAGGCAGCTGAGACTAGAGCCTGAAATGATGGAAATACAGCAGTTTTGCTGCAAGGGTTGTTTCACTGACTTGGTCTTGAACCTGTTGGTGTTGATCTGATGCCCTGGTTCGGCATCTTTGGTGTCAGCATCCCCTTCCCCTTTGGTGAAGCAACCTCCTTGAGATGCTCTTGCACTGCAGTGAGTGGAGGTGAGTTGGGTGTTCCTCCAGCCCCTGGGAGGCCCTGCTGCTGCTGGCTGCTGCTGGCTGCTGGCTCCTGTGGCTGGACAAAGCTGATCCAGGCCTTCACATCTTGCTGAAGAGCTTCAGGACTCTTACCCTGATTTTCTCACTTGGAGTTTTAAGAATATACATGATGTGTAAGAAACCCTTGGAAGTGGTGTGTTACCCTCTGCTATTTATTTTGTCAATAACAAAATTGAAATTACTTTGCCCTTTGGAAATAATGAGTGGTTTGTTTGTGAGAATAGTATATGCAAAAAAAATTAATTTGGAGACCTTAGGCTTATTTCAGATAATTATCTGAAGCTTTTGTCATCATAATCACTTTAAAAAAGGCAAACATAAGCCAAAGACTAAAAAAGTCACTGAGATAATGCATAGAGAAAGGTTTTTGGGTTTGCTTCACTGAGAAAAGTTTTGCTTCTTGAGCCAGCCATTTATATGCTTAGAAAAAGTCCAATTAAGATGACTGAATTGTAAGTGTCATAAAATAGAGAAGGCAGGGGACATTTAATTATAGCTGGGCTGCCAGGCATCAAGGGAACAAAAGAAAAAAGTGTTCACCTAAAGCACAAAATACTGCCTAATACATTTGCTGTAATAGAGAGACAATATATGGTCTAAACACACTCTTCTAGATAGTTCAAAAAGCTGCACCTTCTGATTTCCATGAAGCTGTTTTTCTGATTATCAACATAGTTTAAGAAAAAGTAATATAATTTCAATATTGAGACCTTCAACTTTGGTCACAGGTTGAAGAAGCAACCTCATACATTAAGACAAAAATGTTGCCTGAGAAAATGGATTTGTGACCCAGAAGAATGTATAATTGATGTGTGTGGTTGTCTGAATGGTAGAATAACAATAGTAACCATTAGAGATGAGAGCTGGAACTAGTCAGGCAGTGAGGCAGGATGTATTTTATAGGTCATCTGGGCTCCATTCAGATCTACAGGTTGCTATTCCTTCTCCATACTTGAAAGCATTTAATAGATTATTACAAAAGGAAAAGGGTGGTATGCAATAATGGTTTAAATTGAAGCTCAGTATATATATCACCACTGTGTGACTTCTAAATGAATGCTTCATTTTTAAAATTCTCCCGTGACATACTTGAAAGTTTGCCAGAGCATCAATGAATTAAACAATGAATTGACCAGCAGCAAGAGTAAAAGACCCTGAATAGAACAGTAGAAACAGTTGTTCTCTTCTGTGGCATAGACAATAACAAATAAGAAGTCTCCAAGAAAATTTGTTCCAAAATTGTTGTCTATCCTCTTCAAGGCAGATTAACTGGTTGTGTTCTCTCTTGTTTCCTAATGTTAAAATAAGAAAAAAATACAAAATTTTGGAAAGATGTTTAACTGTCAAACAATCAAAGCCAAAAGCATCTAATAGTGAAGTCAAATTCAGATTCCCTTCTTGCCTGGGAAATGCTTCTTTCATATCAAATTTGATACAAGCTAAAGGGTGGAGAATCTTTTGTGCTTTGTTTCACATGAACATAAAAGTTTTATTCCTGCTTTTAATGGGTAGTATTTTACAAATGTAATGGAACATAATTTTACCAGGTTTCCCTGAGGGGAAGTCACGGCATGATTACATAGGCAGTCCCATCTCATTTAGCATAATGCTTACAATATACATGCAAATATCCTTACGTAACTCAAGTCAGAAGTAGATTGAATAGCATTCAGATAATCATAGAGCAGTGCAGATGCTGAAGAAAGTTTTGCAAGAGAAATAGGCATTGAATGACTGGTCCCTTGCAGCCACACATGCCCCCAAGTGATGTTTTTCTGCAAGGCAGAAGGTTCAAGCTGCGCCAGACAGAATGTGGATAATTTACCACTTCAGGATGAACATTTTAGATTGTCCCTGTTGACAGCATATCCCAGTGAGCAGTGACAGTCCTGGATCAAGGGGATGGGGACCTTTGCAGTGTTCCCAGCAGCAGGGACAGCCTGGAAAGGGAGCCATCCTCTCATGGGCAGAGCTCCTGCACTGTTCCTCAGGGTCATGGGCTGCAGAGGGGCTCCATGGGCATGGAAGGAGGTTTAAGCCACCTCAGGCAGAAGCACAGGGTAACAGAGCTGGGAGTGTAAGGATCACAGTCTGCTCTCCAAACTCCTTGCATAAGGAATTTTTCAACTAGAGATTAAATAAATATTTCAGTTATGAATAAAAATGATTTAACACAATGTAGTGCATGTTGTACTTCTAGTACTTTTGGTATAAAAAGCAAGTAAAAATCTGTGTTATAAGCTAGTATGAAGGGTCTTAGATTTAGGGGAGTTGTAGGGGTGCACTTTCTGGGGTGGCTTGTGCACTGACGAAACAGAGATCTGTAAGAAAAGTGCTCTCTTCGTTCCTACAGAGGATGATTGAACAAATTTAAAACATTTTACTAGCACATGTGAGATGGACACATTAGCGATTTAATGAACAATAGATAGTCTTTTGCTTCTTGTTTTAATTTTTTTTTAACTGCCAGACTCTTTTCTCAGATCTGACTTATTTTATCTGATGTAGATCACCACAGAGAAAGTATCCTAAGCTTTCATTTAAGTGGTACAACAGCTTAGAGTACATAAACCTAGTCTTGATGCTGGTTATTTCAAGATGCACATCAGAGACAATTGTAACCTGCCTGGAGTCAAAGCAAAAGCAGATTCTAGAGCTCTCCTGCAGGACCACTGGCAGCAGAGCTGCTGCTTCTGCATCAGATGTGCAGAGGTGCTGCTGTAGCTGGCATGTGGATTG
This sequence comes from Catharus ustulatus, assembly GCF_009819885.2. Lineage (NCBI taxonomy): Eukaryota > Metazoa > Chordata > Aves > Passeriformes > Turdidae > Catharus > Catharus ustulatus. The sequence goes on from NC_046229.1 coordinate 18,872,874, forward strand.
CAGGTGTGATACCAGCAGTGCCTCTGGCAGTCACTGCCTCACTCCTTCTCATTCCTTTTGGGGAAGGCCAAGAATTAACAAAGACATAATAAAAAATGAAGCTCAACATCTCTCTGTGTTAGATTTCTTTTAAACTTTCCCTCTGTCAATGTTAATATCTCAGATCCATAGGGAATAACAATAGACAGGTTAGCACAAAATCTCTATTGCAGGTATATGCCTGTATGTGCTGTGGAGAAAACTGAGTAAAGACAATATATGGAAAATTAGTTGTGGATTTTTTTTTGTGTTGTAGTTAGAGCTCTCTGCTGGCACATTTGAAGCCAAACTACCTTTTAGCATTGAAGAGGAATCTTTGATTAATGTATATTTGCTTTATTTTCTTTGGATTTTTGTTTGCCGCATTTCAATTACCTGCCAATACTCAGAATTGTGAATTGTATCAATTTCATTTTAGTCAAATCTAGAATTTATCATTCAGATAAACTAACATCAGAGTCAGTATCAGATTGAGGAAATGTTTGCTCTTCCTTGCTCATTAGTTAGCATTTCCTCTGTGAGTGTGGGATGGATAAATTTCAGAGTGCCTCTGATTTAACTTCTAAAGCTGTATCTTCTTGTCATGACTTAACTGCAACCAGCAGGTAAGTACCACTTAGTACCTAGTAGGATGGGGAGGAGAATAAGGAAAAAGGTAAACCTCATGGATTGAGATAAGAAGAGCTTAATAATTGAAATAAAGTAAAAAAAAATAAAAATAGTAATAATAGGAAGAAGAGAGGGATCTAAAGAAATCCAAGTGATGCACAGTGCCCAGGCCACTCCCAAGCAGTGATCAGCAGCTCTTGGCCAGCTCCCTCCACCTCATTGCCTCAGCATGACATTCTGTGGTATGGAATATGCCTCTGGCTAGCTCGGGTCCCTGTGCTCCCTCCCAGCCTCTTGTGCAGAGCATGGGAAACTGAAACAACCTTCATTTAGAGTAAGCACTACTTAGCAACAGCTAAACCATCAGTGTGTCACCAGCAGTATTCTCATACTAAATCCAAAACACTGCACCATACATGCTTGGAAGAAAACTCTCTGCCAGCTGAAATCAGGGCACCTCAGGTCAGTGACATGGCTACTCCAGTGCTGTGCCAGCCTGGCTCAGGCAGGAGGACAAAAGTGCCTTCCATCTCAAATTTGTCCCATGGGAATGCTGTTTGTTTTTCTTTTCATGCTTAAGAAGACATTTCCAGATGGACTGTAATACTGAATTTGAGTTTTGCTTCTTTGGTTGCTTTTCAAGATTGGCAACATCTTAGGATGAGCACTGCAGTCAGTGATCCTCTCAGGTGTCCCAGGTTCTGCACCTGCTGCTGGCATTTTCCTCTGCAGTATGAAAGGGTGCCTCTGGTTTTGCTGTTTGTAAAACAACTTTAACTGTTTTATTTAGGACATTTGTAAACCAAGTAAACTGGTAATGTGGTTTAATGTCAGCAGAAATTCAGTAAAGGAGCCTTTTGGTTAACCAAGGCTTGTTCCATTCATAGGAAAATTCAGGTAAATTAAGGATGTATGTGAAGTAAGTGCACCAAGCTACAGTGCTTTAAGCTTCTCTGTGGATGATCTAATTCAAAAGGAAAATGGCTGTAGTTCATGGTCGCTTAATCCTCTTTACAGTAAAGTCAGACTACTTTACCTCTCAGTGAGAATATCCACAGAGGGATTTAATGCATTTTGACTTACATGCATTATCATCATGGGTTTAGTTGGTTTATCTTAACTTCCCTGGATGATCTTTTGTAGAAAAGCCACAGACATAGATATCTAGAGCTAGCTTATTTAAAGCATAGTCATGTAGTCATGTCCTTAATCTGATATGGGTTTTAGTGTAACCATGTTAAGTGATAAGTGAGAACTGCTTTGTTAAGGGGTTCATAGACATTCTTATCCCAAAGGATAACAAAGGTAGTTATTTGTGACTGCACTACCCAGAAATAATTGAAAAGCCTCAGTGTAAGGGCTTGGCATCTGCTTGCATGCTGGGCACTGCAATGCCAGTGACTTCTCAGACACAATTACAAATCCTGGAGTCTGAAGCTGAGGCTCAATGAAATAATTCAGGTGATTACTCTTATCTCAATCTGTCCTCTGTGCTGTTTCGCACTCCAGAGATAAAAGGATACAATATTTTGGAGGAACTCTGCCCACATGGTTGTAAAATCAGCAGAGTGCTGGAAACACCTCGCATTTTACGTGGAGAGATTCAGTCCTATACCTGATGGGAAGGAAGAGAGGAGAAAACACTGACTGGACCCTTTTTCCTGTCTCTGAAGCAGTTTTCTTTGAGAGAATGACATTTTTCATGCCAGACAGCTGGACGAGACAGAGCTGGAGACACGTAGTGCTGTATAGTGTCAACAGAACTAAAGATTATAAAAGTCTTCTGAACAGATTTCACCCTAGAAGTGAACAGAACATACCAGGATATCCCATGACAATGAGTGTCCTTGTTCCAGCTCAACTGATTCAACTGGCCACGTTGCCTTTTGTCTAAGTTCCCGTTGTCATCACATAGCAGGAGATGCAGAAAGCCCTAGGAACACTACACCACAAGAGAAGTAAGGAATTCTTTGCAGATTTTTAAAAACCTTTTACTTCTGCAGCCTTGTTTGAGTAGTTTACTTTATGGTGACTTTGGCTTGAAGCTGAGGGCACTAACAAAGCTGTTATATAAAAGCATTATTGGTATTTGAGGAATTAAACCTGTGTTTGAGGAGCTCAAGTTTGCTGTGTCTTACGTTATTTTTTATTTTAGCAGTGTTTGTGTACCATGCTTTTGTGAGTTAATGCATAACAACTCAAGTCAGTTAAAAGTCTATGGCATTAGTGAAACTGTGAACCACATAAAAGACTAAATTGCTTTTTCTCTTTCTGTAATTGCCACTACAATAGAAGCTGCCTTTACTGTAAAATTTTTCAGAGTTAACCCCTGCAGAGCTCCCAGGTTGATGAGGGAGAAGTGTGATTAGGGTGTGTAGAAGAGGAAGAACAGCTGACTAACTGTAATTAGGGGTGCTCAAAGGCTGTAGGTATCAGAGGGCAAAACGTGCAACCATGCACCCCAGGTCCCAAATGAATTGCAGTGTAAAGAGCAAGGGTCAGCTGGAGTCCCCCAGCACAGCAGCTTTGGCAGCCCTGCCCTGCTTACATCCTTTGCAATGGCTCTACTGAACATGGCAGGGAATGATGGGAAGGGCATGGAGTAGATAGTTGTGACTGCAAGCAAGAAGAAAAAAAGGAATCTTTTTTTTTGGCATATTCTCTATGGCAACTGTTTTGAATGAAAATATAAATATTGTGGAATGGGAGGGCAGGTGGATCAGTCCCCTTACACCTGTCTGTGGGCAGAAGTTTCAACCAGAAGAGTAATGGATGGATTTGATGGATTATTTCCAGTGGGATAAGTATGCCTCCATCCTGGTAATTATGCCATTCTTATATCAATCCTAAATATAAACAAGTCTCCTTTTACAGAAACACCAGCAATGTGTGATAAAGTACAGTAATAAATAATTAAATATAGTAATTCGCTCTGTACCGAATGTGGGTAATGGAATACATTGCAGAAGTTAAAAAGAGCACCTGCCAGAGGTATACAGGTATTGAATTGGTTTTTGCAAACCTGGTTTTGTTTTTAGAATGTAATAAAAATTCTGTATCATTATCATCTGAGGGACTGTCTTTGCTATGGAGGTTGAACATGCTTCTCTGGGGTACTCACTTTGTCAAACAATCCAAATACTACCACTGATGATGAGTGCTTGCCCTGCTTTTGGGTTCCTGTATGATTTGTCCTGTTTTATTGTTTATTTTTTCTTTTCTTCCTATTAGAACAGAATATTAATTTTGAAAGCATCAAAAATAGCAGATTTTTAAAATGTCTTAAATATAATTTTGTCTGGATAAAGGTTTGAAATGAGTAACGTGCTGTTTTTAAAAAGGTTACTAATTATCTGAATTTCACTCTAGTTTAATTAGCAGCATCTTTGGTAGAACGTGGGAGGTGGTGCTTATCACCTGCCAAGGAAAATGTTGTCTTTTGAGGAGGGTAAGTTATGTCAACCAAAATACAGCCTGATTTTATATCTCCAATACCATTCCCTTTTAAGTCTTGGTGGGCAAGGGTTGAGCCTTAGGTGATTAAGAGAGTGGAGAACAGAGGTATTAGTGCTGTGACTACCTCTGGGCAGGTCTGAGAGCCATCAGTATCTGAGTGCTTGCTGTGAAAGGAGATGGCTCTCACTGAGCATTGCAGTCAGCTGCTCCTCGAGTTTGAGAAGAAATCAAACCACGTGGCAGTGTCAATATTCATGTGAAATCCTACTCTGTCTCAGTGTTATGCCTTCTTTGTTGTCCTTGTTAGGTGTTTTAATAAATGGAGCCTGTAATTCTCTTTGAATGCATCTGATAGCTAAAGGAGCTGGTACAGGGCATGGTCATTTGTTATGGACAGCTCTGCCCATAGCAGCTGCATGCATGGAAATTGCCTTAATGAGGTGGCAGTTCTGAGCTGGAAGTCACTAAGGTCAGCAGAAAGGTGGCATTTAACACCCACTGGATCAAACAAAACAAGGTTGAATCCTTACCTTAGGTTAGACTTGGTAAAGTTTCTGTAATCCAATACAATGATTTTCTTGCCTGCTCTGTGAGTTTGCAAGCATTTTTGTTCTTCCTTCAGAGGGTGAGATGCTGGTAGCCAGGATGGGTGCAGTTATGTAATAGTTAATATTTTAGTGATTATTTCACTTTCACAAAGGTGTTTCAGGTGCCTTCTGTTTATAAATGGCAAGAAGTGTATACCATGTATTTCTGCTTTGTAATGTAGGAGAGTAAAATGAGACATTCTTATTCCATTAACAGGATTACACACTAAAACTTATTTTGGACTTCTTTCTTATAGTATCTGTTGCCTTCATTGGGGGGAAACGAAGGCAAGTGGCGACCTGGTTAGAGCGGGCCACGGCGAACACACACACACACACTTACAATCCCAGTCGCCGGACAAATCACTCGCTACACTGATGCAGTCGACGGTGAAATGCGTTTATTTCTCGGCAATCACGGGCTTAAGTAACTTCGATACAGCTGTGATTGGCTAACGCCATGGAGAGGGCGGGGCCTAACTCCTTGTGCATAACGATGTCTTCTGAACGAACTTTCTAGCTCACCACAAGTATCCACAATAATTTTGAATGTGTTAGGTAAAGGAGGTCACAGGTAAGCTATTTTAAATTGAGTCAATCCATGAAAGCTAAACCAAGAAGAAGACAAAAAAGGCTTTATATTATTTTTTTTTTTTTTTTTGTGATAAACACACAATTCTAATCTGTGTAGCGGTACTGTTTAGTCTTTCTGTGGTGCAGTTTTTTTTTCCATGGTATGGACATCCTCACATAGGTACCAGTACTGTGGTAGGCTTTATTCAGTGCACCCAGGTGCATCTGTGGAAATGGTGTGAGTGAGAGTCAATGAGCCCCACACAGCAAAATTAATTCCTTCAGGCATTGGAGAAGGTACAGAAACATCATTATCACAGGGTGAGCATTGTTTTTCAGAAAAAACCCCCATCTTTTATGACATTCTGATTTTCAAAGCATATTTACAAAACAAACCGAAGAGGAAACCTGCAAACGAAAATTCCCCGCTCTAGGAAATACTAAAAAGCAGGGACAATGTAATTTTGTAGTTTTCATTCCCTTCCTGATAGCTTTTCAGTTTTCACTGGTGTCCAACTAGCTCTGTTTCTCTCACTGCTGTCCCATGGAAGGGACTGACTCTGGCGTGTCTCCCTGCACTGTGGCCATTTGCTGCTCTAGAGGTGCTAATTGTCCTTTCTTCTCATAATGTCTAATTGATCACATAATAACTTCAACCCAGACCACAGCTTTCCAACATGATTTTGCTGCAGATTGAAACCTCTGTTTCAGACTTAAAGAATGGCTGCTTTGCTTGTGTATTTCCCCCCCAACTCTAATAGTTGGACTCATAAAAGATATTACTTCTCTCCATAAACCTTGACTGTCTAGCCTGCATTTGTGATCCTTGGGGGCAGCAAGCAGGAAAACAACCTCTTGAATCCTGCAGTTTCCTTATAGCAAAAAATTGTAGCCATTGAATTATAGTTTTAAACATTAAACTACTTCCTTGACCCCATTCCACTGAATTTGAACATGCATTGCTCTTAAGAATGAAACAGAAGGGTGCCCAAGATTTTCCAGCCTGATGCTGGTCTGAGTGATCCAGAAGATGCAGAAGTCCTATCAGGGAAGTACTTGAATGCTTTGGCCATATTTTAGCGGGGGGCTGTGAAGGACATAAGAGTCCTGTTCAGATATGGGGACCCCAACTCCAACTGGGGCATGAGTCCCATTGTGGCAGTGTCTGCAGTGTCCCAGATGTCAAAAGGCAGACAGGGTGGATGGGGACAATCTCTGCAGTGCTGGTGCTCAGCTCTTACCCTGATGTGTCACCTGCAGGGAGATGGGAGCAGAGAGGAATGGAGCAGGGCCATGTCCATGGCTGTTCCCAAGGTCACCACTTATGAGAATTGTGGCTTTGTCTTTATATGCACATTTTTGCATGTGGCTGTAGTGTGGGGCACAGACCATCTGCTGCATCTCTGTTCATTGGCATGATTTGCTTGTGGAAAGTTGACTGTGGTATCCTTTGAACAGCTCTTAGCTTTTAGTTGGAAATACCTGGAGGAGTGGGCTTCCCCTTGCTATTTCTAGGCTATTCATGCTTTGCCAGGTGAAAAATCCCTAAGCTGTTTCTTAAACCAGACAATAAAATATGATGCAGCAAACTAAGAGTGGATCTAAGCCCATGCTAGGGCAACCTTCTGGGTCATTCAAAAGCAGTCAAACTTTATCATACTGAAACTGGTAGTTTGGAATGTGCTTAATCCATCCATATTTTTTTGAAAGTGACTTTATCAATTGGTTGCCTTTAACTTCTGACAAGAGCTATGGATGTAAGAGATTGGTAAAGTTTATGACTCATGAAGGTATTTGCTCCACTCACTTGTAATTTCTAGTGCAAACGTGTAGTCAGCCTGCACTCAACTGAGAAAGAAATGGCAGTGTACTAAGTAGAGCAGATTAATTAAATTGGCTGTTCTTGTTAACTCTTTCTGCTACTTTAAAAGCTAGCAACATTATGTGAGATTAAAAGCTGACAAGATAGCCAAGTGTGATTTCTCATTGCTGTAATATGTTGTTATGGGATAGTCTAGACTGATACTTATTTAATTCAAAACATAATTAAACATTTATATAAATAAGTGTTCATTATGTTAAGAAGCATTAAAACATGGTTATAAACACTCTTTAAGTAACTGGCCAGCCACACGACATTGTTTTGACGGTTACTCTTCATTAGACAGTTTTCTTTGTGGGTTTTCTAGCAGTGTTGTTGGAGTGTGTAGTGGTGTCTAATGCCAGGTGGTGAGCAGAGACCCCCAAGCCATGCAGCACAGTCCCCACCTGCCTGTTCAAGGGGCAATCCTGACACTTAGCTCTGTTCATGCTGCTTCACATCTCCCCATATTTGTGGCCGCTGTGTAAAATTAATGAGTGTGTTCCTAATTCCCCAAATTTGCTGATTCACACTTTTCACAGAAATCCTTCATGTCATTAAAAGTTGATGAGAAAAGATGATTTAAGGCACTGGGGAAACCTTGTCCTCACTCCTAGAGTGGATACTTGGCTTTCAGCTCATACTGGTCCCACTGAACGGCAGGGTGGAACACTTCCCACCTATTGATACCAGGGAAATAGACAAAAAAGTAAAATAAATGTTATTGGTACAAGATTACTTCCTTGCTTCAAGCTGGGAAGTTTTACTCTCTCAGCCCGTTGCTGTGGAACCCTGAGCTATTTGGTGTTTGTGGGGTTCCTCTGGGCTACCAGTCAGCTGTGGGTCAATATTGAAAGTTAGCATTTTCTACACTTCTTTCTCCTCCCAGGGTGTGCACAGTCATCCCTGCCCCAGTTCTGCACGGTGGGGCCATGCTGGGTGTGGGTGCAGTGGGCAGGGCAGGGAGGCACAGCCAGGCCCCTGCCCCAGCCTGGACTGGGATGCAGGGCCCTGCATTGGGTGTGCCCTGGCTTTACTGGGCTGCTGGAATTTCCATGTCTGCTCTGAGGCTGGACTGGGATGCAGGGCCCTGCATTGGGTGTGCTCTGGCTTTACTGGGCTGCTGGAATTTCCATGTCTGCTCGGAGGCTGGACTGGGATGCAGGGCCCTGCATTGGGTGTGCTCTGGCTTTACTGGGCTGCTGGAATTTCCATGTCTGCTCTGAGGCTGGACTGGGATGCAGGGCCAGCATTGGATGTGCTCTGGCTTTACTGGGCTGCTGGAATTTCCATGTCTGCTCGGAGGCAGCTTGCTCTCTGAGCTGAGCCCTGCCACCCTGCCCCTGCCTGCCCAGGGGGTGTAACGAGGTCCTGGTGCTTTGTTGATGGCTTTGCCTCCTTATCTGATGAAGTAGTGCAGGATGTGTCTAAAAGCTCAGAAATCAGGGTTTTTTAAACACAAGTGTTCTGCCATTGCCCAGGTAGAGGCCAATGTAGTGCAGGCACTGCCACACACAGACATGTGCTTCTGGGGCATAGAGACTATTTTTGTCCGCTTGGCCTGACAATGTGAAACACAAAACGTCTCTCCCGTGAGGAAAAACCTTCTCATGGCAGAGGCCCAGGAGGGCAGGGGAGCCGGGGGAAGCCTTGCTGTGGGATCAGAGCGCTGTAAGAGCTGGTGGCTGGCAGATGGCCGTCACTGGTAGGGGCAGCCACAGAGCCAGGGGGCCATCGGGTACGGAACGGCAACTGCAATCAACGCATCAGAGTTTGGTTGGCAGCACCAGCCGAAGAAAGTCAATGTTTAAGTCGTGCTGGGCAAGCAGCAGGGCCTGAGACAAAGGGAGCAGGAGCGTGGCGAGGCGGTGAGGGGGAGGCAGCAGCAGAGAGCAGCATGGAGCCGCGCCTGATGCAGGCCAGGCCTGCTGTGGCAAAGAGTTCCAGCGGGGCTGGTCTGGGTGGGCAGCTCTGCGGAGCGCACAGGCACGTTTTGTCCCTTGACAGGGCTCGTGGGGACCCCTGGGTGGCCTTGACGTGTGCAGGGTGACGTTGGAGCCCCGTGGCCGCCCCTCGCCATGGCAGCCGGGCAGCGCGGGCTGCAGGGCTGCCTCAGCCTCCCATGGCTGCCTCCCCCTCCCATGGCCGCCTGCCTTCAGACGGTCGCGCTGCTGATCTACTCTGTTGGGTTTTAACCTAACAGAAGGAAAGCCTTCGAGTGCTGCTAAGAGGAATAAAATTATAGTTGTACTTTAGGGAGCAAAAATGATCTCTTTTGGCATTGTGCTGTTATTGCGAATTGTGTGTGTGTGATTTATCCTAATTAAAAAAAATATGACAGACATAAGCCACGGAAATGTCTGTAAATGACACAATCTGGTCCTGTCTTTGTTTATCACTATCATAATGCATTGCTGGCCTCCTAAAATTATTAGCCTTTGTGACTTGCTAATAGCCATGGACTCTTTCTTGTGAAGTGGAATGGTGTGCAATAGTAAAGTAGAATGCGAGCCTTTCAATGTAGGATAAGTATTTCACTTGGTTATGCTAGATCCTTCTTTATTGCTTTTAAAAAAATATTTATATATTTTCTGTCTGTTTAGTGGACAGAATTTTTCAAGCTTGTAGTTTAAATACAGAAATCTGGAGGGGGGGCGGTTCAGAATTTTTCCTTTATTGGAGAGAATTAAATGGTTCTCCATTACATAAGACTGCGCTATCAAATTAATTTCCCGATGTGTGTTGAGTGAGTTTTCAGATCAAACCAGACCTCTGAAGGGATATACAGTGCTGCATTAAAGAAAGATGTTATGATATTCTGTATCAAAAAGGTTAAACTCATCGGATTCTATGTAAACACTCATTTTACCCCAGCTAACCTGTAAAGATTTCATTTTGCTTCATTTATCTTCTCCCTTACCCTATGCTAAACCATTCCCAGCTTCGAGGAAAGAATCATGTCTCCATTCATTTCCTATCTTGCTGAATTGCCTTCGCATTTCCTATCATCTGCACATAATCCTATTCTCTCCATTATTGTCTTAATACCAAGTACAGCACAAGATAATGGATAGGCACTGTAATAACAGTGTGGCCTGTAGGAACCCCTCGAGGGAAATATCTTTGACGCTGGTAGAATATTAATGCATCCCAGGTCCCTGATCTTCCTCTTTCACTTCATCTCCTGTTTTCTAAACTACATAATGACTTTCATATACATGACAAAAGCATTAGAACAGAAAAAGACTCATTGATGAGCAGCAGGGCTGTGTGATATTAAGAAGCACTATTCTCAGTTCTTTGTACAGTTTTTGACCACCATCAGAGACAGTGTATGCAGGTAATTTCTGATTTGAATAGATACAGGCATAAAGAAGCATTATTGTACTCTGTTAATCCAAATGCCCATCATAGGCACTGCGTGAAAATAAATTAAAATGTAATTCTTCAATAATGCATCTGTCTACAGGATGATTTTCAGCAGATTAAAAACAAACAACTTGATATCACTTAGAAAGGCTAGTGGATTGTTTTTGAGAAGCTTAATCATCAGCAGATTATGAATGGAACAGTAAATCAAAGCAGGGTATGTTAAACAATGTAGATTGTGTTGTAGCGGCAATTTACTGTACATAATTTTTTAATAAAAGGGGAAAAATTGATTTTTGTGAGCGTAAACATTGAATCCTGTGAGAATTTAGCTGCTGTTATTGAAAAGGGGAATGTAAAGAATGTTATTCTTGTCATGTAGGAGCAATAACCTTTCATTCCTCCTACAAAAACCAGAAGTTTGCTCCCTTTAGGGCTGCCTTTAAGCATAACTCCTTTTCTCATTTTTCTTTCCTTTTGTGAGATACTCTGTATTTTACTGTCATATTTTGCAAATATGATATGTATTCCTGATTCACACTTCATCCCCCCCCCCAAAGATGTGCACCCTTGGGGTGAAGGGAGGGTGAACCCCCAAACTTTCCTTATGCCCTTAAAGGAGCTCTCCAAATTCTCCACACTGTGAATTTGCTTTTGCTTTTAAATGGAGATTTGCCAGCAGACGTCCCTTGTTGCTTGCCTTCAAGGTCTGGCTTTCACTGCTCCTGGTGTTGGGTTTCAGATGAAACCTCAGGCTGGGGGCTCTGCAGCAGCCCCATCTCCTCCTGCCTCCTGCCAGCAGCAGCAGCAGAGCAGCTACTGACCATCAATCATTGCAGATAATATCTGAGGAGAAAGGGAGAAATTATTTCAAATCAAGGGAACTGAGTTAGGAGCAGGAGCCGAGCAGCAGTCTGGTACTGGCAGTGTGCTGGAGAGGAGAAACACTCAAGCCTGGAAGAATCAAGGACGAGAGCTGATATATAGAAATCCTAATGGAATGAGGTCTTGAGATTAAAAAAATTTGCAAAAGTACTTGAAAATTTGTTACATATTAAATGAAAGATCAGGAAAACTTGCACAAAATGCAGATGCCCTGTGCTTTAAGGAGGTGGCTGTTTTCCCTTGTTAACTGCTAAGTAAATGCTAAGAAGCATCTTCTAACTTCAGTGCTCAATCCTGACCCAGCCTTGCAAGGGGCCCTGGGGAGTCCAAGGAAATGTCAGGGTGAGTGACTGAAGTCATACTAAAAGAAATCTGTCCCAAGAGTAAAAGAGGAGACAGCCTGTCTATTCCTGGGCCTACTGTTGTTTTATGCTCTAATTTTATTTTCAGCTAATTCATTTGATTGATTTCGCTGCTTTTAATGTTATTTCTTCTGTTTTGAACTCATGTGGACTGTGAAATAGTCTAATATTGAATTATGCTGCTTCTGCATTTTAAACTGTGCTCAGCAGGGTGGAAAAATACACGTGGATCTAAAAGACATTGCAGTGTACATCAGAAACCCGAAGCTTTCCCTTTGGAACCTGGTAAAAACTATGTTAGCAAGTTCTGTTACCATCATTATAAACGCAGTGCCTTTTCTTTCACATGTGTTTACTTGCCAAGATAAAAATGACATCCTGTGTGACACTGGTAGTGTGGTATGCCAGTTTACGAGACTGTAAACAAGAAGAGGTGAGAAAGAACTCAGTTAATTTCTGTTAGTATTCACTTAAAAATTGTTATAGTCTAAATTTAAGTCTGGAATAAAAATATTAAGTTGTTTCATTTTGCCTTCAAAATGAGTCTGGTGAATGGCTTTTGCTGCTCTTCCATAGCTGTCATAAAATGAGGAGAGAAAGTACTTTTAGATCATACTATAGAAACAATACTTCTCAAAGTCTTTTGCAGCCTTGTCACCAGCATTTGGGGGACCTGCATTTGGGGCATCACTCTCTGGAGGCTCTGGGAAGGTCCTTGTTAGCCTGATAAATGAAAGTCTATTTTATGTGCAGAGACCCTTTATAGCTTTCCTTGTATTTATTGACTTCACTGTGTCTGTCACACTTTTGTGATGTTTGGTGTAATATAGTAAAGTAAGAATTATTACATCGTGAATACAGGCAAAACCTCTAGAAAAGGCTGGGGACCTGGTGTTTTTGGTTTTACATAGGCTTAGAGCAGAAGGCAAGCAGGTTTCCATCTTCAGGGAAAAAAAAAACCAAGCCTAAGAAAAAAAAAAAAGGCTTGTTAGTTTTGATTTTTGGTTTGGCTTCTTTTTTCCCCCTCAGTCTTGGAGACACGAGGACATCATGGTCCCAGTCCTCAAAAGCGCTGTGTCTGTACCTTTGTAAGTGAAGAAATTCTTTGATGGTTCGGACTGTTCTATATGAAAGATAAAAATTGATGTATTTGTTTTCAGCCTTGGTTGTAGGTGAAGCCAGGACAGGAGTCTGCAGCAGCCAAGAATTTGTCTGGGTTGTGAGAGCTGTTTCAGAGTGAGTGAATTGGGTTTTCCCTGGGACTTTGAGTTGTGTGCTTTAACTCTGGAGGTGGTTGAATTCTGTTTAAAAAATTTACTTTTCTCCTGTTTGTTGGTTCTGACTTACTAAATGCTGATAAATATTGCTAGGGTTTTTTCTTGCTTATTATCACCTTCAGGTTTTTGTCCAGGAAAAGTGCTGTCCTTTGTAGGGCTGAAGTACAACTTTGATGTCTTTCATATACTAGCTTTATCTCATTACCTCTAGCATATGGCAAAATTATCTTTTAAACTGACTTCTAACAATTAAGTGCAATTGTATAATTCAAAACCAGCTTTATTAAACAAGAAAAACTGTGTTTATGACCCTTTTTGATTTTTTTTAATATTCAGAGTAATAAAGTTGAAATTTGCAGTTTGACTATTATACCTGGGTTTACAGCTTATTATGCCTCTTCTTTTAAAATGCATATTATTAGCAAGAAATCTAAATGAATTATCATAAACCTTTTTCTCTGTTCTCTCTCTTATTTTTTTACTCTTAGAGAAAAAGATTCCCTCCATTAGAGTGTCTTTGATACCATCACTTTTCATAATTTAAGACGTACTGCATGTGTTCTGTGTCAAATATGCTTGAAAGGATTTTTTTTGGACTGATAGGAGTTAATGTTGTTTCTAATCTTAATCCAGGCATCACTAATTTTGTGTTTGCAAGTAAACACGATAATGAATGAGAATCCTCCTAGCATTGTAATTGATGTTGCTCTTTTGTATCCTGGGTTTCAAATCTTCGTGCAATTGTCAGTGCCCTATAGAAATGTTAATTATCTTGAATAATCCTGTTGGCCTTCATCAGGCTGGAGCAGTCCTAAACAGTGAGAAGGTAGCATCCAAGATAGAGAGAAATACAGCATTAAAATGATGCAAAATATCAGACTGATGCAGTTGTAGCCAGGATAGGGAATGGTATAGAACTGGGGAAAGCAGCATAGCCTCTAAAAAACAGCATGGGACGTGTTTGGTAGAAATGAAGGCGATTACCTAAAAAAACCAGTAATTTGAAGCCAGGTGTAAGATGGAGAGCTGGGGCCACGGAACAACATCTCCCCACCCAGAGGCTTGAAGAGGTGATTGTTCCTCCCCAGGTGCACAGGCATTTTGTGATGGTAGGAAAGGAAGGAACATGACAGAGTGCTCTTGGCACGATGGCTGCGGGCGCTGCTCGGGGCTCTGAGCTGGGCGGCAGCGGGGCAGATGGGAGGGTACAGCCGGCTGCACGGCAGGGCTGGGGAGCTGCACGGCAGGGCTGGGGAGCTGCACGGCAGGGCTGGGGAGCTGCACTGCCTCTGCTGCTGCTGCTGCTCAGAGAGCTGCACTGGCGCCAGCTGCATGTCTCTTTGGCTCTGCAGCCTCCTCAGGCTTATTCCTGCTGTTTGAAGTAGACGAGAAGGTGCTGCAGTATCTCCCATGGCATCTGTTAGTAGCAGTCAGACCTTTAGAGATGGTGATTGCTGAGTAAGGTGGCTGCAGTGCAGCTGAGTCAGTGTGTTCAGACAGATAAACTGGAATGTGTTGGTTTGCCAGGCTCTGCTACTTGTAGGACATGTGAACATGTGTTGGTGAGTTGGTTTTCTCCCAAATTTTCCCTAAACCAGGACAGTAGGGTATGCAGTTAAGTATGGTGTAGGTTCCTTATGAAAATGTCAGTTCACAGTCAAATTGCAAGTTTCGAAGTCAAAGTACAAAAATCAGTCTTGTCATAGCAGTAAAAAATCATACTCATGTATTTGCAGAGGGATAAAGGTGCTAGAAAGCCTGTTGCCTCAATTATGGAGTCCTCTGAGGTCCTTTGATGTGGAGGGGGCACTCAGTGAATTCTGAGAAAAATAAACTCTGAATGCTGTAATTGTCTGAAATCATACAGAACAGGATGTGCCTACTTGAACTTTGAATGGACATTTGTGAAACTTTGAACCATTGTGTTCATGATAACATGGACAGCAGATCTCATGTGCAGAGAAAAGAAAAATTAATGCTATAGAGCACAAAAATGGCTCTGGTTTGCAATTACTTGTTAATGTATTTTTTATTTTTTAGCTGATACATTATTAGAATGCTTTGCTCATGTCATATTCAAATTTGGACTGCAAAGGCATGGATTTTTGTAAGAAGACCTTATGTAATTAAATTTAGAAAGCTGTTGAATAATTTGTAATACTTAATGATTACTTTGTGGATTATGAGGCATGCTTAGCAACAACTATTTTCACTCTTTGTTATTTGTTGAACCTAGGTTGCATAGTTTCCTTTCCTTAGTTTGCAACCACTTTTCTGTGGTGTTTTCTGTGATCATCCATTTATCTTTCTGGAGACAGTGTCTTGGATAGGAAAGTGGAGGCAGAGCCATTTCTGGTGAATTCAAGCAAAGTGAAACTTTGCTGTGTAACAGTGCTGAGCACATTTCTAGAACTTCAGCAGGTACCTGCCACTGTCAGGGGCTCTACCTCAGTGTGCTCATTTCTGATGTTGCTCTCTCAGCATCGTTTCCTCAGAAATGTGGCACTACTGGAAGTTACCTCGCAGACACTGATGAAGGAACATTAATTGCCTTACAATTTCAGAACTGGAATACTGTAGTTTTTTCCTAATGGACTTCCAGACTCTACTATGTGGAGATTAACAGGAATTGAAAAAAACTTATCAAGAAATCTTTCATGGGCACCAAATTTTGCACTCACATTAAGCCTATTCTTAAATACTCCCCTGACTCCCTCCTGATACAGTTCCATTTTATTTTCAGAACATGATTGATCTCATTAAAAGGCATTAATGTGTTTTTAATCTCATCATCAAATTAATCCTGTTGATATTGTAAGTATCTGTGTAACACAATACAGAAAAAAATAAACCTGTAATTTGGCCTTTTCAGATTTTCAGTGCAGCTAAACTGACATGCTGAATTGTACCAACCCTCATGCTGTCAAGAGATGCCCTGGAAAAGCTCTTAGCCCTGATTATCCATTGGAACAATGGCTGTGTCTCTTATTTTAGACAGCTGCAAGCGGGGTGACTCTGTGAAGAAGCAGGACATTTTGTGCTGCATTCCCTTTTCAGAACATGAACTCTTCTCTGCTTGCTTAAAGCCCTGCTGTTTACAAGCCTGAGATCTTCTTGTAAACATGCTCTTCTGCACTGTGAAGGCTTCAGCCTGTAGCACTGTCCTATTCACAG
Source organism: Catharus ustulatus (assembly GCF_009819885.2). NCBI lineage: Eukaryota > Metazoa > Chordata > Aves > Passeriformes > Turdidae > Catharus > Catharus ustulatus. The sequence goes on from NC_046229.1 coordinate 18,889,066, forward strand.
ACACCAGTCCCAAATCCCTGCCTCTTTCAGCACTCGGTGCCCTGCTGTTCGCACCTCTGAAATTCTTTTATGTCAAAGCTGCGGTGTCTGACTGAAGTCGTGTTCTGCTGCCCTCTTGCAGAGAATGCTTCATGTGAGCACATACGTTTTTCCTGGGTAAGATTTTCTTTTCTCAGAAATTCAGAACATAAATATTCACTTAGACCACACTTCCTAAATCAATGACGTCTTGTCGATGGGAGTTAAGTTTTCACAAAAATACCATTGTCAGGCGAGATTTTGTACAGCAGCTACTAACTAGAGGGGGGGAGACTGAAACTGCGAATAATTTATCTGCAGATCCCTGATGACTAAATTGCACACCTGTAACTGAGGACACTTCTTGTAGCACTGCTTTTAAGTGGGAAAGTTACTGAATATAGGAAAAAAAAGATCCCCAAACCCCATAATCATAAAAGAAACTGAGTATAGATTTGGAAAAGGGGATATGTAAAATGCCTAGTAAAAAAAAAAAAAGAAAAAGAAAAATCCTCTGTTGAAGTTTCAAAACTCAGATGAGCATTGTGTGTGTAGATATCATTCCCAGAGGCAGATGCTGCAAGAAAATTATTCTTGTCATTTTCTATTCACTTCCACTACCTTGATTTGAAAATCGACTCTTCTAAAATAGATACATTTCAAGCTGTATCTGCAGTGTGCTGCTGTGTGTAGTGTTGCACTGCACTAGGGCAGGCTGTGCTCCACTCTCTTCTGGGTGGAAGATGTGCCGTTCCTGGTGCTATTTTAAATTGCTCTGTCCACCTAATGGAAGTGATGACTGAGAGTAGATGTTGTTCCTGTCTCTTAGCGACCCCCTCATTGTCTTCTGTTGTGATTCTTTAATTTCTAGAGTGTATTTTGGGCATTGCTGTTACACAGCCATCTGGTAGCTCTTGAATTTATGGAATCTGCCAGGGGGACATGTGCTGACATTCAAAAAGAGAGTGAAAGACTGTTAACCAAAATATTCTCCCCTTTGTTTAATAGTTAATAGTTGGCTTGTACTTGTCACACCAGAAAGTTCTTCTTTAGAAATAAAAAAATCAAATTAAAAAGATGTCATGAAACCTTCTGTAATTTATCAAACTGTATTCCAACTGCTGGTTGACCTGCTTTCATATGGATATTCTTACCATTAAACACAAAGTAGTCTTTGTGTGTAGTAAAACCTGTTTGCTACAAATTGCTGGTGCAAGCCCTTGAAATGTGCATAAGCAAAGCTACATGTATTACCTACTTGGCTTTCTGTGAAGGTTTTAAAGACTCCCATTAGGGTTTCCATCAGATGGGGCTCTGCAGAAGGTGCTTCCAGCCCCTGCCAGGATGAGGCCTCTCCCCACATGCAGCTGCCATGGCAGGTCTGTTCTCCTTCCCTGTTGACAGTTGCCCTGAGTCCACCACAAAAGATTTACTATTTGATTAGCAAACAAAGAGTTTTGTTTAACTATGCAGAAGGCACTAAAGGAAACTGTTTTGCCTAATTGGACCTATGCATTATTTAATTTTCTACTTCTCGTTAGTGGTGCAGTGAGCAAAACCTGCATTTCCATATAGAAAGCCTCTAAAGCCAAACCCTTTGCACTGACACCAAAATTAATTTGCCTGAGTTCTCTGGAACGAAGGGAAACATGAGAAGAGCCTTTCTCCGGCTCTTATGGATACTAGAAAACATTATGAAGTCTTTCACTGCTAAATTATTTTCCAGATGCAATTTGGTTACTTGTGTTTTCATAGATGTAATTCTTAGAACACAAGTTCTAAACTTCTACAGGTTAAATAAGGCTAACTTAAGGCTACCAGTACTATGGCTAACAGAAAATGTGTATTAAACTTTTATTAGACAGAGGTACTATTCAGAAATGCTTTGTGATAACCTGCATGTGTCTGTACTGGAGAAACTACAGTGAAAGCTACAATGATTCTAATGCTACTGAGGATTTAATACTAACTCTAAATCATTGGGCATAATCATATGATCTTATTATTAATTCTTTCCTTAGTGACTCCTGCCAGCAGAAAGACACTTGGCTAAAATGAGCTGTAGTCTAAAGGGTACTTGGGAGGCAGCAGGACAATAGCATATGTGGAGCCATTTCTCTTTCAGAAAGGAATGTTGCACCTCTGTGTAAGCAAGAGTTTGCCTAGGATGTGACCATGCTGATTTGTGGTTGAGTGCTGAAGCAAATCACAGCTTTCTGCTGCAAACAGCAATCAACAAATCCCTGCTGGGCACATGGTTGAGGTGCATTTCCCCATCCCGTGCTGGCAGCAGAGTGCAGTGCGCTGAAGCTGCGCTTACAGCATCGGTGGTGGGAATGCCGTGATTTGAACGACCTGGTGCAAGAGACTGTGTCTGCTACTTCTGTGGAGGAGAGTCCAAAGGCAGAAATGCTGCACCCTTGAGCTGCTGCACCTGCTGGCTGTAGGGAAACAAGGTGGGGGCTCCCAAAAGGAATTACCCTTCTCCATGATTTCCTGCAGTACAGCGAGGCTCAGTGCAGCACATCCAGGTTGGGACGGGATGTACAGCACAGGATATCACTGTACAGACTTGCACGGAGTGCACACCATTGGGTGCTCAGTTAACCTGTCTGCTGAAGATGCTGCTGTCATTTCAAGATGTTGTTGAGGGCATAGAAAATATTAGTGAAGAAGTGCTAAAAGTAGACATCATGCAAGTGAATTGTAATACATCGAGGAGAAAAACTACTCATAGCCTTTGACAGTACCCTGTGACATCTCAATTTTTGGAGAAAATTATAAACTTCTGATAAAATAATAGGAAAAAAAAGATGAAGGTCTAATCAGCTTCCATCTCTCTAGTTCACAGGAGTGAATGCTGGTACAGGAGCAAGAAGCAGAGGGTAAAGGAGGATTGAAGTGGGAAGGACTGTGATTATACCAAGAAAAGGGATGATCAAGTGATGCAATCAGGATTAAAGAAGAAAGAGAGCTTTATATAAACTTAAAGGGAAAGAATTTGGTATGCTGCAAAACAAGAGAAGAAGAAAAAATTGGTGTTCTATAATATTCCTCCTGGAAATACATAAATAGAGTATAAATTAAAAAAAACCAAAGGTATTAATTTTTCCAGTGGGGTTACAGGAAAACTTTTGCTAAGGGATGAGCTGACAGAATAATAATGAAGAGCGTTGCTATAAATTCTTGTAAAACAGAGAGGATTTTTTTTTAAGGGGGATTTCACTAACATGACATTATAAGGAAGTGTAGAGCAGAACTCATTTTAGAACCATCTTTGCAGGTTAATGTGAGCATGTTGAAGGCAAAATAGGCAATAATGGTGTAGTGGTTAGATGTGAACTACCACCAATATCCAAGTTAAAAGCTAGCAGAAATACTAGGGTAAATAGAGGACCATTAACTTTCATCTCACTCATTTTCAGTCTTTGAAAGGAAGGTGAAAAGGCAGGAGGAGAAAGCAGTACTACAGAAAACAGCAGAAAAAATAACTTGATGAAAATTATACCAGATCTGTAGAACTGGAAAGACCTAGAGGGCCTATTCCTAATCAGTAGGACCTTTGAGATAAAACAATGGAAAAGACAGAGAAATTATTCATCATCTGAGATGGAGAAAAGAGTGAGGGAAAGTACAGAAAACGTTTAGCATAAATATTAAGCCAAGACCTCAATGGCATGGTTTGCCCATGAAATTGTGTTTTGCTCCGTGATGTGCCATGTTTTGGTAGAATGCAAAATTTGCTCCTGAGTGCATTTTGAAAAAAGATAATGTCATAGCAAGACACAGAGGTTCTCCAGCATCCTGTGCTCAAACTCTGCACAAAGCCAGAATATGCAGGATAATATTTCTCCTGGGGGCCAAAAGCTTTCCAGCAAAGAGGAGGATAATTTTTGGGAGATGCAGTTGAATATGCCATACTAAATACAGCTGTAGTTTTTGGTACAAAATTTGGGAATGCTCTTCCTGCTGTTATAGGCTTTGTGAAGAGTGTGATGTACCTGGTGGAAGCTGCGAGACTCCGACTTAAATACATTGGAAGGCCACAGTGCTGTATTTGACAAAAAGGTTATGTAGCCTAGAATTTTCAGGCTTAAAAAATAGACAAAATGGAAAAAGAAAAATATATTTTCAGTGTCTTCAATGGAAACCTTTCTTGTGCTCAGACCATTTAATATGTTTTATCCATATAATGAATCAGTGCACATGGTATACAGAATGGAAGAGAATATCTAAGAGTAACAAAATAATTATTTTAGCTAATATCAGCAGATGTTAACCTGCATCACATGGCTTTCTGTAGCCTGATGTAATGCTGTGTGTTTAGGGTCAAGAGACAATGACCTGTCCTGGAGGAGTTGCTCCCTTTTCCACAATAAAGACAGTGAAGAAGTAGGGAAAATATTGGGGATTGTTAGTATGGTTATTTTGTGTTCCTCTCTTATGTATCGCTTACTGGGAATGGAAATTCCCATGCCACATTTTTGTCGTGGTTGTGTGGAAGAAAGCAGGCAGGAGGCTTTCACTCCACAGAGTGTCAGCCTCTGCAGTGCCTTTGTAGGAGCTCTGCTTTATGTTGCAGTGTAGGGAGTTGCCAGGAGAGGGGGAAAATGGGGAAAAAGGAAGTTTGGATTATAAAACAGGTTTGTCCATTGAGTGAGAAGCATGGGTGATGTATCAGTGCCTGTACCACGCTTTGGCTGCAGAGCTGCACGTCCTCAATTGCATATTAAAGATTAAGAAAAGACTCCAAAATCCTAAATTGCCCGTTTGTATATATTTCTGTGAGCGTGGGCTTGTGCCATGGGTTTAGGTTATGCTCTTTCTTGTTTACATAACCACAGGCTTCTTGGAGCATCTGCCTTTTGCTCACACCATGATTAAATTGTACAGGGTGAACACGTGTTTCTCAAATCTCCCTGCAGCCCTTCCGATATGACTGTTTTAAGTTTGACAAGAGGAGGCAAGGGTGCACATGAAAGTGTGCAGTTCTGAGTTTGTTCTTTTTGGTGCTTTCATATTGCAAAGATCAATAATTTACCTCCTGTCAAGTGAAACCAGGAGATTAGTTGCATTAATTTTTGAATGCTTTCTTAGTGTCTGTAAATTGATCTTACCTTGCTGAAGTCATGTTTGTAACCTTGCTGTACTGTGGTGGCAGGGGAACTACACTGAGCTCTGCTGGCTGAATGTACAGCTTAAAATGCACTATATGTGAATAAACATAGCTGTTATAACAGGAGGCAGGGAATCGTCAACAAACTGGTGGTTTGATGGGCTTGGGCACTGTTTTGGTTTCAGATTTTTCCTCCAAGGTAATGTTTCGTTGTTGTTTGTTGTTTTCTTCTCAAGTACATCCTCTGCTCTCGGTTTAGGCTCATCATCTATACATACGGCACAGAGCTTTAGGCTGATTTCCAGGGCTCTCAAAATGGCCAGTCAGCCCTTACCCAGCCTTCTGTCATTGCCAGAGCTTCCTGCAGGTGACAGGAGTGCAGAAACTTTGTGCTAATGTTCTGGGGGGAGGGTGTATGGGGGGGTGGGGTTGGGATGTTTTCAGCTCAACTCAAAGCAAGTGGTGCTGCTCGTCCTGAGCACCCTGGTGGCTTGTGTGCTGTGTGTCTCTGACTCTGTAGGACTCAGTGGGTCTCAGCCTCCTTCTGCTCCTGCCTTGCTGCCCGGTGTGGGAACACGGCCTCGAGTGCCTGTGGCTCGTCCCAGCTGGCCATGTGGTTCTGTTCTCTGCCTGTAGGTTTGGGCTCATCCGGTGGGCTTCTGGTGCTGAGGAGTGCTTGCTGTGGGAGGGGAGTGGTGCCTGCCCAGCAGTGTCTTTGGGTGGAGCAGAGGTTCTTCACACAGGCGTTTTTGCTCCATTATCCCTCTGCAAATACTATGCCTGGTAGATATTACACTGCCACCTAAAACATTGCTTACTGGCATTATTCTGAAACGCTGCTGGTGGTAATCGCCCACCAGCAGGCAGCAGTTCCCTCTGAGTTGAGAGGCATCAAATGCCTGATGCAGCACTGCTCCCCTCAACAGCTCAGGAGCTGCCCTTGGCCCCTGGTGCTGCTCTCTGTGCTGCTGTAACAGATGTAATTCTCTGATCACATCTCTCATTTGTGCATTGATTTTGAACTAATGATGTGTTTCTGTGTGCATACCTAGGGAAAAAAAAAAAAGGAAATGTTAGGACTCCTCCTTCATTTTGGAGCTGCTGTGGAGGTACTGCATATAGCACTGCTGCTGTGCCTGGGTTTTTATGAAGTCCTTGGAAAGATTTAATTAAAACTGTTTTCTAGATTTCATCTTCTGCAGGAATGGTCTTTTAAAGATTCTACCCATGGGGTATTGTTTATCCAATTTATGGTATTGAAATGCAGAATATTATTCTGGTGTATTTATTCTGTGGAAATCCAGACTTAATTTTTTTTTCCTAAACAGTTTGCTGTTATGTGGAGGAGATGCAGTCCATGTTCTGCAGCTACTATGAGAGGTGAGATTGAAATGAGTTTGATTCTGTGCTGCATTTTATCTGAAGCCTGCAGGTAACTTGGCCTCATTGTGTCTGAACACCATAACTATTTATTGTTTTTCTATTGTTTTTCTAGTAAAACTTTTCCTTAGATATCACTGTCATTTATATTGTTCTGTATTTAACTAAAGTGTGTTTTCCTCCTTGAGATTTTCCATAGTACTTCTGCTCTGTTTGTCCACACAAGTTAGTCACTCAGTCTTTGGTGCTTGCTGGCAGAGTTTGTTTAGGAATTGAATATTGTGATGTTCCTAGGTGTTCCCACAAGTGCACCATGAAGGCATATCTCTTGCACTTCCATTACACCAGCACTCAGATTCCCCAAGTTTCTCAGTGTGCAGATAACAGCTAAAAATTCAATCTGAAGTTACATGTACTGGTGCTGTAATGAAAACTCTCCTGTGCTGGAAATCCCATTTTCAGACTCAGTTGTCCACAACTCTTTCCCCCACACATTATCCTGGTTTTGCAGCCTCCTCTGCTTCAGGGAATTTCTCACCACATACTCAATTGATGTTTCTTACTGAAAATTGAGCCACAGTAAATATCTGACATTATGAATTCTGTTCACCCACAAAATATGACTGGCCCTTTTCCTCAGATCCAAATCAATGCCTTCTCCTTTTAACTTGCTTTACTTTCAGCCTTACACTTATTTACCTCTGCAGCCATATTTCTGAGTCATTCCCTAGCTCTATTCAAAGGAGTTTGCACTTCTGTGCAGAATGTCTCCAAAGTCAGAAGCTCTTTCTTTGGGTAAAGTGCAGTTCTTATGTCTTTGCAGACCTTCTCCCATGCCAGAAGCTCTCCTCTCTCAGACACTTGTCCTGGTCCAGGCTTCTCCCATCTCCATGAGACTCTTCTTGTTCTTGCCTAGCCCCAGCCCTTGGTGGGGTCTGACAACTCTGAATCTACTTCCAGCATTCCAGTTAGGTGGACAGGTCCACGGGATGCAGCTGCAGGGAGGTGGCCAGAGAAACTCCTGGTATGTATCTAACTTTAAACTTGTACGCTTTTGATTTACATGCACAAAGCCATACCAACTCCTACCCTTATGATGTAATTTCCTCCTGTTAGTTGTCCTTTTCCTGCATGGTGCCAGTTCTGTACTGTTATTCATTTTATGTATCCTTTATCATATTTGTCAGTAAGTCTCCAGCAGACACAAAGCAGCAGGCTCTGTTTGCAGCAGTACAGCTACCAGAGCTTGGTAAAATAGCAGTGCAAAATCATTTGCATTAGAGCTAATAAAGACAGCTGGAATGGGCCCCAAAATATGTTCAATAAACCAATAAGAGTGACTGCTGTTTATACTCCTACTTTAGTAAAACTAACTGGTTTTCATTCAATGTTTATAGTACTGTAATTGTGTAGTGTAGTATTTTCCTGCAATTTAAAACTAATATAATGGTCAATGCCTGCCTTTAAATGCCGACAGTTTGCTAACAATTTCCGGTCTCATGCCTTGTGCATTTTATTTCCTCCATATGAGGGGAGGGTGAATGTCTCTCCATGTACTTTGCTGTAACTCCTGGTAAATGCTATTTCTTTTATTGTGGCCATTATAACTATCACTTTGGGGAATAAAAGCACGTTGTGGTTTTTTTTACCTCAATTCCTATATTCAAAATTTTCCAGAAATCTTCTGGAGGAGTAGAGAGATCATAATTTAGGAAAATAAATATGTGAATTAACCAGTTAATAGAATTTCTTTGAAATTCTGGATGCTAACACGCTGCTGTAGCTTCTCTCTGCATGCCCCCTTAGCAAGTTTAGCTTATCTATCCCATGGAAATGATTTATTTAAAACAGAAGTGTCAGACCTTGAGACAATATTATCCTACCAAATCTAAATGTCTTGGAAATACGTGCTTATTCTGAAACATGCACATATTGGCTTCCATAAAAGAACATGCCTATTTTTTAGCTTGCTTGATGCATGCCAGCAATTTTTTATAAAGAGGATAACTGATAGACATTCTTAATAATAATGACAAATAAATAACATCCCTTTCTCACAATGCTTGACAATGCAAAGATGCTGTACAGGATTATATAGGCAAAAGTAGCAGGCAGAATTTTCCTTTACCCTCTGCCATACATGAAACAATAAATCACTCCATACTAAGTTCATTTAGCCATATTTTACATCTTCTAGAACTGGAATTGTGTAGCCTACAAAACAATTTATATTTTATCTGTACCATCTAATTAATTAAATGGCCCCAGAGTACCAGACTCACAAATCTCGTTAATAGCTGAATACGGAAATAAAGACTGTTCAACCCTACTAGAATAATATTTGCATATCTCCACCTGCGATGGGTAATAAGTACCTGCCACAAATCAGAATTATGAATTTTGCACGCCTAACAAAACCGCAGGGGAAATTATACCTCAGACATTCCATAATAATTGCAGCTAAGCTGTTTAGTGCCATCCACTTATTCTGCCTGAAATGTTTAAAGCAGCAACAGTTGTAAATGAATTCAGGCACACATTCAAGAGAAAATGTTTTAAAAAGTTTTTCTGTCTTGCCATATGTAATTATCTTTATAGAAATGTTCATCTACAAGTTATAACATGCTCACATTTAAAATTGCAAATTAAAAAGTAAGCTCCTCCAATTAAAGTACGTTTTATAAGAGAACCCTTGTAAGTTTACTATGATTATATAGAAAAGAGTTTGGGCCATGTTTATCCCATTGATCTCCCAGAATTGGTGATCTGTTCTATAAACAACTGCAGCAAGGGGTTTGATTTTCAGTACTTCTTTCCTCAATAACAAGTGATTCCTGGGGGAGAGTTAACTGTTAAGGCTTGGACAGAAATCTACTGCAGTGTAGGTAGTCTTTCATAGGCTGGGGAATTGGGACAATAAAGTAGGCAGCATGAGTTTCCTCTGGTTTGTTTATTTTCATGACAGGAGTGGAAACTTCGTATGTAGTATAGCCAGAGGAATGGTGAGGTGCTGAGGGTCTCATCTTCTGGTTGGGAGTGTAAATGAATAATAATGTCTGAGTTTACACCTTATAAACTGATAGGACTTTGAGAGAGCCCAAGAGCTCTTCATAAGCACAGGTGCCGCTCAGTCAGCTGCGCTAGGACAACTCCAGGAGCTGGATCATGAGCTGCTTGCTTCAGGAACACAGGTTGGTGTGTGAATGTGGTATGAACCCAAGCACTGGGTGTGTATCTGCTGCTTGTGCAGTGTGAGACAGTTCCCACTTTACCCACAGATGCTAAGAGCAGTGTTTTGAAGCCAGAGCAGCATGTCCCACCTGTGTCTCTGGAGAATGGAACATGGAGACATGGGGCAGCACCTGTCCCTGTGGGATCCCTGGTCCCAGCCTGCCACTCTGCAGGGACTGGCAGGGGCCACATGTCTGTTACTGCAAACATGAGACATTAGGCAGCAAGCTGGTGGTGACAGCCCTGCTGCCTCTCATGATATGTATGCATGAATTGTTACATTATAGACTTCAGAGAAGGCAACAGACCAACAAAAATAACTCCTCCTTCACTCTGGGTCTCACTGAACACTTGGTGTTTTATGAAGAGCTAGACTTCCCCTTTCTGCAGCAGAGGTGAGCAGAGCCAAAACTGCAATGTGAACTGTATTTGTGATCACTGAAATCAACTTACAATTTTAAAGCTAGCCTTCTGATTTTGGAGTGCTTTCTCTTAGTGATGCACAGCACAGGCAAGCCTGCATATATACGTTAAGGCAACTGAGAGTACACTAGAGGGAAGTGAGACACAGGGGAACCCCATTTCCATCAGATGAGAAGGGCAGAGACAGCCCAGAAGGCGGCATTTGATGGAAGGTGTGATCAGGGTGTCCATGAGGAAACCATATCCTGGAGGGGGCTGGCAGTTTGGGTAAGCGTTCAAATGCATGCACTTGTAACACACAGGCAAACTCACCTCAGGGTTAGGTTTATGTTATTTTCAAACCAGTCTTACAACATGCAAATAATACCTCACTGTAATGCTTGCTGTCCTTCTAGAAGGAGAGCAGAAGAAGCCAGGAGAGGACTGCTCCTGGAGAGGCAGTGGTGCCCTCTGCCAAGCCCTGCCAGTGACATGCATCCCCCAGGGAACAGACCCTGGAGTACTGCAGCTCCTGTGCCTGTAAACTTCCACATCTGTGGGCTGGAAGGGAAGCAGTCACTTTGCCAGTGTTTTAGTAAAGGATTAAAAAATAATTAGGATATATATATGTTCAAAAGGAAGGGGTACAGTGCAGCAAGTCACAAGAAGATGATGATTAAGTCAGGTCGATTGGCTCTGCCTAGAATGACAGCAGTGAGTGTGAAGGTTTACTAAAATAGCTGATAGCCTATTACCATGATGAAGTGCAGCTTAACACTTCTTTTTGTATTTTAAAGGACTAACAGATGAAGTCCCTATGGATTTTTTTCCCTGATACATAAAATGGCTATAGAAGCTGAACTAAAATCCCTCACTAACTTACACATTAGCCCAGGGCAATAAAGATGTTTTTATTGGAGGTAGATTTCATGAAAAGTTGTTCAGTTTTATCTCTGAGTACTGTACTCTGCTGAAGGCATTTAAGTGTCCTGTTGGGACACTCTGTCCTAGAAAGCAGTTACTCTCAAAAGGACAGCAAGGTCATTGGAAATGGTATTTTCTGCTAGAGGATCCTGCCCTTTCCCCTCAGTTCATCTGTTTTTAGTCTTGGCTGTGAACAGAAGACTAGCCACACTGCCAGACTGCAATCCCTGCTTGCACTCTGATGGATGCAGATCCAGCACCAGACAAACATAGTTGAAAGAGAGGCCCTGGTCCTCTGGCCTGCTTCCTCCAGATTCGCCAAGTCTTCCGACCTCTTTTCCCGCTGCTGTAAAGGATCCTGTGTCTCTGCAGAAAGGTTTCAAGTTTTCCCTTCAGTGCACACTGTTACCTGGGCTGTTCCCCAAACCAGCAGGCTGGTCCCTGCCATAAGTTGGCACTTTTCCTGTCTTTTCTAGAAGCAGTTAAAACTTGTAACTCAATTCCCATCATTTTAGGTTGAATTTTCACAGAACTCTTTTCTCTAACCTTGGCAAATGCAGCAGTAGTTCAGCCATCCCTTCCCCAACAGCTCTTGCTGTCCAGGCTTCCTCCCTCTGCCCATCCCTCCTGGCTAATTCCCTTGATTTCACAGATAACATAACCCACTTGTCATCTTTCACCCTTCACTTGGTATCAGACTGCAACTGTCTCTTGGCTCTCACTGTCATTACAGGATGGTTACATTTTCTATCAACTTCATGTCTTTTTCCTCTCATTCCTGCACTTTCTCTCCCTTCAGCTGGCAGTGGCACCTCATAATTACCCATAAACCTGGCTTCTAGCTGTGATTCAGTGCTGCACGTTTGTTTCTGTGTCTTCTATGTTTGGAGGACTGTTGGCAGTTCAGGGATCCTCTTTCCCTCTTGGGTGATCCCTGCTCCCCCACAGACACTCCATCTTTCTTTTGGATTTTGTTGTCCTGTTCCATTCTTACAAAAACTCAAATACATGCAAGAGATGTGAGGGTATCCCCTCTCCAGAGCCAAAGATGTTATAGTCTTTGCTAGTAGCTAATGGCATCAGAAAGTGCTAATTTACTGCTATGTACATGCAGCAGTGTATGGTCTTAGTCCCCTTCCAGTTGTATTCATATCAGCTGGGCTCTGTCTGCAAGGCAGATGAGGAGCTGGTGTTAGTGGTTTCTTTCCATAAACCATTATGCAGAGAATAATCTCTGATTGATGAGGTCGTGCCCCACTACCTTACAAAGAAACACGTGTCTTTCCTGGGTTTAAACATAAGGCCACACTTGGCAACCGGTCAGCAGTTTCTCATGGATTATGATTGGCAGGGATTTCTATTATGCTTCTTTTTGGTTTTGTTTCCTTCATTTATCTAAATCTAGGAAATATTTCTACTTAATCTATCAATCTATAAAAAGTACAGATTTCATCTTATAAGATGCTTTAAGTATGTATAATAAAAAGATGGTTTTCCCTTTACCTTGCACATTCCATTCATATTGTAATTTTTTGTTCAAGCTTAAGCAGTCCGTGTTTCATTAAAAAACCCCACACTATTCATATTTCTTTCATCCCTTATAAGATGGTAAAAGCAATGTTGCTTTGATGAAATTTGGCAGGTAAGAGGATCTAGTTGAATCATCTCAAACCCCTGGAGTTTTGGGCCTCCAGCTATTATAGCAGAGCAGCTATGAGTATTCAGAAATTGGTCCTTTGTTTGCACAGCATTTCCAAGCCATCTGTAGCACACAAAAGCCACAGCTCTCTTTATAGTTAAGAATGAATATTTAAAAGTTCAGTTTTAGATTTTATTTGTAGCACTTCACATCTTTTTATCCCATCTGTCTTGTGTCTCAGAGCAGCTACATTCAACTGTACTAGGTAATGGCAGTACTTGGTCCTAGAACCACAGGTGAACACTGGCTCCTTTCCATTTGGTATCAGAGTATGTAGTGTGTGATCAGGATCTGCACTGAGTGTTTATGTGTTTATTTATGTTTGTTTATTCCCATGCAGTAAATTTTTATTTGATTATTAACAAGCAGCTGCAAATATCAGGTTGCCCATTCAAAACTTTCCTGTGTGTTCCCATAGAGTGGCAGAAAAACCAAGCAGCTGCATGAGTGCTGCTGGCCCTGAGTGGTGTAGGCTGGCACTGTGGTGTGGCTGGCAGCACCCCACCCAAAACAGGGGAAGCTGTCTTGGACCCATGTGCTGAGCCTTCACTTCCACAGTGTGGCTGGGAAGTGACAGGAGCCCTTGGGAAAAGGGAAGGCATGAGGATACATACGTCACTGTGAGAGGGGACTCTGTCATCTGGTGTGGAGGAGGCTGTAGGGAAAGGGGTTGGAGCTGCTCACTTCAGATGGTGTCAGCAAATGCATTTGTATATATTTGTAAATATATTCTATGGAAAATTTAGCAAGAAGCAACAGAGCTTCTCTAAATTGCAGGAAAATAACTTGTTGTAGTAATTTGCCTTGTTAGGGCAGTATCATCTAGTTGTATCAGGTTCAGTTTTTTGTATCTAAACCTTAACTGCATCTGACAACAACGTGCAATTCTTTTTCTCTTTTATGTTTAACTAGATATCTGAAGTCACCTCTTGAGTCAGAGGTATGAAAAGAGAAACAACTTATCTTTCAGAAAAAAAAATAAGAATAATGTACCTCCTGTTAAGTGACTCTTCAGTTTTGTTAAATTGATCACACCTTATTTTTATTTTGTGCTCTGTCCTGGGCATGGATGGGACACCTGGTGGAATGTTAGACTCTTGAGGTGTAAATGAATCATTGCCCTTAATGGAGTTCTTATTTTAATATTTTTTAAAAAATAAAGATGTATATAAATTTATACATTAATATATGTGTATATGTATATATGTGTGTATCACCATCCCTTTCTGCAAGAAATGAGTGACATGTATGTTAACACATATGACTATGAAAAACTTTTCTATCTCAACAAGACCTTAAATATAGCAATCACATTGCAATTCACCATGAAAAATCTCTCCTAAGAGTTATGTTGTTTTCATATGAAATAGAATTAAAGTAAATGAATGAAGACTGCAGTACCCTGAACTGAGGTCCTGGGATTAACTAAAAACCAAGAGCTTGTAAAGCCATCAGTTGAAGTTCTTCAGTGTGTATTATATATTGCCATCTCATCAGATAAACTTACAAGGGTAAGAATTATTCAGGCTATTGTGCTGTCATTGTTTAATAAAATTGAAAAGAATTGTTTTAGAACAAACAATTCTGAAATATTTGATAGTAATTGAGAATAGGTTTTTATTTAGATAGATCTTTAAAGAAAGCTGTGTGCATGGCTGGCAGGCATGGTTTTCATTGTTTCTCACTGAGGTCTTCCATGAGGCCAGACACTTGGTTTCCAAAGATGAGCAGCTTATATAATATTTTAAATTTCTCACTGATCTGTGAAGGTTTATATCATTTTAAAGAAAAAACAGAGCAATGAAAAAAGTAACTTTTTTTCCTGGATTGAGTAAATCATAGGGAATAAACTGTTGTTTCTGGCAGCAGTGCCTCCAACACAGAGGTCTGAACCTCCCTGGGAGTCACAGAAGTGCTTCATGGCTGTATTCCCATGAAGATAAAAAGGGTGTTTTTGCAGTGGTGGGCCTTTTCCTGATCAAAGGCAGCCTTACCTTCTGGCTTTGCATTTTGTTGTAAGTTCCTAATTTTTTTTTACCTAGGCTTTAAAATAATGAACTTCTCTTTTCCACAGATCTCTGTCATCTCCTGCTAGTGCTCCCTGGAGAATAGATGGAGCAAAAGTGAACTGTTTTTCTGGTTGCATATCATATTCAATTCTTGAGTCCATGCACTGCCCACACAACCACTGCTGTTGCTTCAAACAAGCACCCTGATGTAAGTATGAGAATTTCACTTCAAACGTTGTTTTGGTTATTTATTATTTGGGGAACTTTTGCCATCGCTTTATGAGGGACTGAAAAACATAGACAAGTAAAATTACATAATGTACCCAGAGCACTTTTTACTGTGAGCATCTCAGCTCCCATGGCTGCAGGAGTGTCATGGGGATGAGCAGGTGATGCATGCTTAGAACTTCTTGGGACTGGGAAGAGACTGTGCCAGAGGTAAGGAAGGCATGATAAAGGCGTTTATTGTACATTGTCTATTGTGTATATCTATGTACAAGAGCTCCACCATACTCTACTTTTGTATGGAAATGGGGAATAAGCTTTAATCTTCAGATTGCAAAATCTAAGATATAAAGAATTAGGGGAAAGGTGAAAAAAAGAGAATAGTTTGGCTGTTAGTTTCCTTTACTTTGGGAAACGAGTGGGGCAAAAGAAATAATTTATGGAGGATGAGAATGAAAGCTCTTCTGTCCTGAGTTTGTTATAGACAGAACTTGCAGAGTGTTGTTTATTAACAGGAGGTGGCCACTTTTAGGTAGACATCAGGTTTTTGCAAAACTCTTCAGGTGAGGGAAGTAGTTGAAAGAAATAAAAAGCGTCTCTATTATTCTTGTAATAAAATCTCTAAGTGGAAAATATAATAGAGCCTCAGACTGTCTTGTGAAGGAAACACACTTAAACCCAAACATAACAAAAAAGTCTTTCTCTGGGGAGCTCTGTACCCTTTAGTCTCCAGCTGACCTACCTCGCCCCATTGGAAAGGCCTGAGCTCCCCAGTGAGCAGTCAGGACTCTGGAAGCATCTGGCAGCCTTTGGTCTGACTGATACTTAAAAGTCTCTAGGGCTGCCTATAGTCTCAGGAATTTTTTTTTTTCATTTATTCTTTTATGAAGCCTTTGTTCCTTCTGCTGAGTTGTGTGGCGGATCTATTGTAAATCTTTGTTCTATATGGTGTTTTAAATCCTTTTGCTTGGTGTGTGTAAAAAGCTGCAAATTTTCTGTGCCTTGCTTCTCTTTATCCTCAGCAGTGAGGTTCCTTCCACAGCAGTCAGTCAGCAGGGTGGAATGACTGCTCTGCCTGGTGCTGCCTGCCCATTTGTGCAGGTGTCCAGTCCTGTTCAGCTCTTTCTGCTCTGCAGTGCATTAAATATCAAGGTGGGTCGGATTCTAGTCCAGGATTTCTTAAAATGGGAACTTGGACTTAGGTGCCTAAGTGGATTAAGAAATATGGAAGCTTTCACTGGTCTCTAAAGAGCTTCTTTGTAGTTTAAATTTCACAAGAGATTGTTATTTCGGCATCTCTAAGAACCTAGTTTTAGATACTCAGATATTTGGATCTGGCCCTGATGTTGTGTAGGTACATGGTGTAGTCTGTCTAAGCAGAAAGATGTTGGAATGGGGTTTATCTCCTCCAAACCTCCCATGCTCCCTTCTCCTGCCTCACACACCAGCAACATGCAGACAATAGCAGAGTTTAGCACAGAGTTCATGCTGTCTGATGGCATAATCCAGCTGCTTCAGTGTAAATCAGAAAAGATTTTAAAAATATGCAGGTGCCAAGTGCTGACAGAACAAACAATTAAAAATACAGGAACTGTAAGATCCTAAGAGAGCATCTAACCTGCATTTTAAAATTAATTCTGTCTGGTTTGTCCTCTTCTTCAAAAAGCAAGACCTGTGGCTGCTGTGTGCCTGGCCTGAGAAAGCCAGCACATCTCCAAGGGTTTTCTGAAATGTTGTATAATTTTTCTTTTAACATGAACTAGTGTAGCCTAGGGATCACTTTCTTTAGGATAGCTAATTCTGAAATATTCAGCAAAGCTTTTCATTGTCAAATATATTGCCTTTAATGTCATTCAATATCAAGCTGTGTGACCAGTTAGGGTGAGAGGACAAAGACAGTTGTCTTTAAATTCTGAGCCCTAAGAGGCAGCTGCTTTTCCTGGGCAGTCAGTGATCTGCACCATGATGCTTTGAGGACAAAGAGGGCTATGGAGAAGGAGGCAGAATATATTTTTGCTGTTCCAGCAGCCTGGGCTTTCTCCCACAGAAAGGGGTGGGAGGTGGTGGGGGTGTCCCTACCCCCAGCTGAGGAATCTGCTCCTGTGGAAGAGGATGGGCAGGAGTGAGGGTCCAGCTGGGCCACGCTACAGAATAGGGTTGAGCTCAAATGCTGTTTTTTCAGCACTTTGTCAGAATGGTACATGCTCCCTCTGAATGTGCAATTGCACTTCCACACTTGGTGTAGTCTGTGCTAAAGACTGAAAGAGGAAAAGATGAAATAGAGAGTCCAGGGACAAGGATGAAAGTCCTCACTCTGGAGTATTCATGTATTTGGTTTTTTACCTTTTGTAATTTTTGAATGGCCAGGTTAGGTCAGAATTGCCCTTCTGTGCAGCATGGCTGGAGCAACAGCCTGAGTCCTACTCTCTCTGGTGCTGCCTCTTATCCTTGTCCTCCATTAGGAAGTTCTGTAAGTCATCTCAAAATCGTGAGGACAAAAAGGTACATTTGAAGTCACAGCATTAAGGTTCAAAATATCTAGAGGATATTTTAAATTTTTTGGGTTTTATTCAGTTTTTCCTTTCCTAGCATGATCAACATTTTGTGCCCTGTAGCTGATGTTTAAATGAATATTCATGTAAATTTTGTAAAAGAATAAATGTTAGACAATAGGAGGCTCATTGGTAGTGATTATGGTTAATGCTGAAAATAAGAATATGCACCTCAAACCACATGTGTGATTTTCATAGATCAGTTTATGAAGTTGCAGAGAAGGAGAATATTCAAATATTTACTTGTTTTTGTAAACCCGAAGAGATTTTTAAACCACATGTTCACCGCACTTCCAGAATTCCACCAGGCTGCATGTATGCACTTCTCAGTCCTTAGAACTAGTAAGATGTCATTAAAACATTCATTGACACAGCCACTGTCTACGTTAGCTAGACCTTCAACATTACTAATTCAGCTCTTCCTGCATTTGCATGCAGCACCTCAACTACAAGGCTTTAATGCTGTTCTCTGTTTTGTTCTGCTGTCAGGTATTCAGCTGTGGTGTCTTCTTCACTGAAGAATTTCTATATTACAGCTCTGAACACAATCTGTTTTGTATGCTCATGAACTAGCTCTAGGACTCAACCCTCCCCCCATTTTACATTCTGCACTGGTTAATTTTTCATTTCTCTGACACCTTAGTAAAAAGTAGTCAACACAGTTAACAATATACATTGTGCAGCAATAAATATTTTATTGGCTATATAATCGATACAATTCACAAGTTTGATTTTTCACTGGGAATTTTAATAAATCTATAATTTTGAATATTTGGTGGAAACTAATTTTTTATAGTGTACTACACTATAATCACTGTAAAATGTATGATCTGGTTTTTTAAGGGGAACTGTAGACATTGCCTTTACTTTATTCCTTAACACTGCTAAACTCTAATAAAACTATTTTATAGGCAGAGTAGTTTGGAGCAAGAAATACAGAGGTTTCACCCTGGAAACAGTATATAATTCATATACTAGTAAATTACAGTGTATTCTTTACACAAGATAACATTAAGAAGCGTCTTTTTTCAAATGTGTCTAAATACTTATATATCTACTTAATATATGATTTTTTTGCACAGTTGTTTGGGTTTTTTGTGTTTCTTATTTATGCTGTTGGTACAAACAGATTTCTTTATTTTTGTTGAGCTTGCAGCTCCTATCCTTGTCTTAAACCCATTGTAATGAAGGAAAATTTCCATTCCTTTCTACCCCAGCATTTCCCCTCTATATGTACAAGTTTGTGTTTCAGTTCATGGTTTCATATACAGGAATGTAGGGATGAAGATTGTTTGGTTTCTTTCTATATTAATAGATTAGGCTTTTATTGTTGCACGCACCTAGAAATTGTACTTGATCCAGGAGACAAAAATATAAATTACTCTGTATGCAGAGTATTGAACTCCTATCACTATATTGTGATATATTAATTCTTTTTTTAATGCATTCATCCTAACTGTGTGCCTATGAGATAGTCTAAGTCATAGTTATCTCAGAGATGGAGGATTAAGCCACAAAAAACCCTCTAAGCAACTTGACTAAGGCTGCACAGTGTGTTTGTAGCAAAATAGAGACTGATCACAGCTCTGAGTGGTGATGTTAAGTATGGGATCACTCCCCCTCTGTTCCAAGCTTCAGCTTTTGCCTCAGAAGTTATGCTTTCATTCTGTTTGAATAAAATTCCATTTGAAATAAACCCGTAGTTCTAAATGAAAGTATTGTAGTCTGCAAACCAAGCAAGGGATTTTAAATACCATTTTACTGGGAATGTAATTCCCCATCATTTTCCCCTGTGACTTTTGTGCTTTTGGAACTATTGACCAAGTCTCTTGATGGGGAACAGCAACACTGGTGCCTATTTGAATATAAACAAGATTATGACAAGAAGATGGAGCAGCTGATTATTGTGGAAGGGTTTTAAGCAGACAGGGAGAAAAATATTTTCATGTCCTCCAAAGGATCAGTGAAAAAAGGAGAAAATGAACAATGCCTATCAGGGCAAAGTTACCCAGCATAGCTGGCTGCATTTAGGACAGTGAATACTTTCCAGAGAAGAGAAATGAAAGCTCAGGTGCTCAAACAGTTTGAAATGAGATTGGCAAATGTGTTCAGAAAACAATCTGTGATTAAAGAGTGTCTGTTCTGATTATAATGTTTGCTACTGTGAAAGAAACTCATATTTGGTAATGCATTCGTTCCAAAACTGGTAACCTAAATATTGATGAATGTTTGCAAAATTGTGCAGTAGGTGCATGGATTTGCTCAAGGTTTAGAATTCCTTCAGGTAACAGGAATGATCAGTGTTTCTCCCAGATGAAGATAAATATGTTTGCTGTTGACGAAATAGTTGTCTTTATTCTCGTAATGGAGGACTTTAATGATGCTTCTTTTAAATGTCATCCACCTTCCCAATGTCCTTCTTTTCCACCTTACCTGCTCTCAAAAATTCAGGATGAAGTAACCTTACTGAACATAAACAGTTGAAGTTTCATTAACCTCATCTTGCCTTTTTGTGTGCACATAATGACTAGGAAATCTTTGCAACCACTTTAAAAGTGATTATTGTTCTGACAGTACCCTCCATGAGGCTTGCTGTCTTGCCACTGAGCTGAACAGGGTGTGCACAGGACACTATCTTGTATTTTAGCTGGGAACAGTAAGCTGCTGATAGAGGAATTCACCCATCTTCCACACTAAGTAGTGCAATTTCTCTGCTTTTAGACCTATGGATCTTTGTGTAAAACTCCTTCTCCATTTTCTTCTTCCTTTACTATCTGACTTATCCATCTCTAATCATCCTTTCCCAGTTCTTCCTATTCCTTGTTAAAGATACGACTGTCACTGAGCTGCCCCTTGCTTATCATCAGCAAACCCACCTTTCAGAATGATCTACCTTTTTGGCATGTCTGAATGCAGTAAGATTTAGCCTTGTCACCCTTTATGAGAGTCCCATCATTGACTATAACCCCATGGTTGACTGCTGTGTTATGCAGAACTAGGCAGGCTGCAAGGATGTCAGATGTGGTATTGAGTCTGTGCTTTGACAATTGGAAAAGACACGGAGAATGAGATTTCACAATCCCAGAAGACCTTTGAGTGATCAATGCATTCTGAGTAAGTGAACTAGTAAGTGAACTTCTGCTGGTATAAGGGCAAAATCAAATTAGATCCATCAGCTGTTTCTGTCCTGGATAGCCACTGTCACCTAGAAATTATACAATAAAAAAGTAACTAAATCTGATGTATGAGACAGGGGATCAATGATGTGTTAGAATAAATGCAATATAGCAGTAAATCAAGCACCTAAAATACAAACCATAATCTAAAAATGTTGCCAAGGAAAAGACATTTTGTATTTTCAAAATTCATGAAAATTAGGATTGAGCAGACTGTGGAATAAATCCTGTTCAAAGTTCACTTAGTAAACTAGTGGTGTTATGAGACTGAGCTTTGATACACTCGTACAGTACAGGCTCATCACATTACAAGTTGGCATTCTGATGTGAAAACGCTTGTCTCATTATTAATAATTGACAGAGCACATGATGTTATTCACTACAGGAGCCTATTAACTGAGCATTGGCAGCAGGAAATAGTTGCAGGGAATAAACTTAAATGTAAAATAAAGGGTGTTAACTAATCCTTGTAGTTTCCATTCAGCTCTAAGGACAGTGGTGACCTGCCATGATGGGAGCAGATTGCTGTGGTCAGTCTGGACAGCACCTCAAAGGCTGTGCCATACCCTGAGGCTCCTCAAGTGTCCAACGTTCTGCATTTAAGGAGGGAGTTGGTTTTGAAGTGGGGCCACTGCTACAACTAGTGTTTATTTAATTTCTGTGAAGTGTTGTAGAACAACACCCCCTAAAGAGCAAAACTGCTTGTGCTTGGACATGTGCCTGTGTTCTACGATGTTCATCACTTTCTTCCCTCTCTGCCTGAGGTGTCAGTGAAGGTTGGTCATTGAAAGAGGCAGCTGAGTAGGATCTGGTGATAACTATGGCTTGAGAAAGTTGAAGACGTAATTCAATACTCAGATCTGAATTAACAGCTTCACATAGAAAGTTATTATGCAGAGAGGTAAGAACTAGAAAATTATTTTTTTGGTTTGTTTATTTTGTTTTCTTCCCCTAGGAGAAAGAAATTATATTCACAACTTATAGCTCTAAGGTCCTTAATTGGTTTACAATCAATCTGCAATTGTTCCCAGTTCTTCAGGGACAAGAAAGCCTAAAATATCCTGTTTTATCATTAAAATAATCAGATTTATAGAACCAGTATTTTGTAATCAGTATAGTCTGTTCTCCCAAGTGGCAGGCAATATTGATGACATGTCTGCAAGAGGTGAGTTAGACAGGACAAGCTGCTGAACAGTAGCAAGGGTACTAATATTGGTGAAACAGAGTGTTCTGTGCTGGAAGGGAGCTTGGAAAGGGGTGTATCTTTCCACCTGGGGAGATGGAGGGGAGTCTTGTTTTTCTCATTCATATTAATCTTATTTATAAACTGCTAACTTTGTGTCAGTTAAGTTACAAGATGAAGTTTTTTCCCAATAATAAAGCAGAAAGAGACTTGTAGATACACTGAGTTATAGCACCTCTTGCATCTCATTATGATGTAGTAAATAGTCCCTAGATACTAGAGTATATTCAGACCAAATCTATTCTTCACTTCTGTTCTTAATTAGCAAAAAAGATAAATAATTTTGCTGTCATTGCAGCACAATAACAACCAGGGCAAAGCAATGACCAACGAGCCTTGCCCTAAATCCTGTAGCAATAAATGTTCAAACAAAAAAATCCCCCTTTCCAACTTTGATTAATTAACTAGAGATGAATGATTTGGCTGTCAAAGTCTGTCAGTGCCATGCAATGAAAATAAAACTAGTGGAAGTGCCTCGTGTGAAGCCACTCCTAGGATCTAGCCTTAAACATTAGCACTGAAGCTCCAACAGTAGCCTGCTCCCCACCCCCATTCATTAGCTTTCTAAATCCTCCTGTCTTTGTGGAATCACTGCAGCAAGTTGAAAATGATATATGTAATGAAAACCCTGTCTGCCTAGTGCAGAGAGGGTGGAGAAAAAGACTTTGCTTAGCAGCGGCTGCTGTGCTGATTCCAGCAACGATTAGTGCAGACTTTGTTAGAGAAGCTCACCAAGAGCAGAATATTAAGGCACGAAGAGGAAACTCATTGTTTGTAAAGATTTGTGTCTGCCTGGTTGGTTTTGTTTCCTTTTTGAGTGCTATGACCAAATGCATGAAGAGACTTCAGTGGGAAGGGAATACAGACATCTTTGAGGCTTTGTCGTAATTTCGGGCTATTTTCAATACTATGCTATAAATACAACATTATCTTTTCAGTATGGGTACCTGATGAGCAAGAAAACATTCAGTTTCTGCTTCAAGTACAGGCAGGGGGAATGGCACTGCATCATAGTGCAGTCCAGTTCAACCCAGTAAATGATTGGTATGGGGAAAATATCAACAGATAAATGTTTCTGAACTGTGTACATACAACATACATTGTATATTTTTAATTTTTTTTTTAAAAATCATACTCTTCTGCAAAATATTTGATTTTTCAGAAGCACTGGATTTCACAGTGCTGATCTAAGTCAATATCAGTGTGGGTGTTCGGCATCTCTGATGCCAAGCTATAATTGTACCTGATAAGTCAGGGTAAGAAACCTGGATGTTTAATTATCTGAGGCATAACAGGGGACTCAAGCACATTCTGCTTCTTAGTGTGGAACAAAATCTGTCTCATAACTACACAACAGTGGCTATGTTCTTGGTGGGAATGTAAATTTATTATAGTCCAGATGTAGCACAGTCTAACAGGCCAGCAATGCAGCTTTAGGGCTTCCAGTTCTATGGGCATCCCTTTGGTTTCAATGAATCTACATGCAAGCTGTTGTGGTTTGGGCACAGAAGGTTTTGAGATATTTGCATTCACACATACACAACCACATTTTTCCTTCAGGTGTCTGGACAAAATTTCATCTGTTTCTGAAGTTCTTTGGTGTCATGGACTGTAGAATACATCTTGGAGCCAGATGCTGTTCTTGACTGCTGGACTTTATAGTCAGCTTTTGTTGTTAAAGATGCTTTTTAATTGAGTTGGTATTTATCCCACACACAGCATATAATCCAACTGTTGTTTGTATCCTGGTATACCTTGAGGTGCCTACAGAGATAAAAGCTTGTTTAATACCCAACATGCTGGAAACTTGTATTATGAAAAAGTCCTTCTTGCCCTGAAGAGTTTTATAATTTTCAACTAATGTGATGTGAAAAACAGGAGGAAGGAAAATGGATAGCATGGAGAAGTGAAATGAGTTGCCCAAATTCTGTCAGCTGGTTTCCAGCTTGTAATCCAGTCCCTGAGCAATGAATCACACTGCTTACCAAAGGCCAATTTGTGAAGGAATGAGCTCCTACTGGGAAGCAACAGGCTAGTACATGCCTATTGACTTCCCTGCCAGATCCTCCGTGTCTTGGCTCAGTCCTGTGCTTTACTACTCAGCACAGTGTCCAAAAATGTTCACAGCATAGCTCAGAGGTAGCAACAGACTTGGAAAAAGCCACAGATGACCCTTTTCCGTGCATGTGTATGTATTCTGGATGCATGCACAAAACTCCTCAGGATGGCAGAATATTACAAACAGTTACAACTACATTTGATTAATGTCTTGTCTCAAAATCCACTTTGAAAAAAAGCCTCGGGTATTAAAATGATCCACATGTAGTGCTAATCAAAATGATGCATATTTTTAGGATACAAGAACTCTGGGCTAACAGTGCTCAGTCTAGAAGAGCTTGCTTTTTCTTGTAATCAAAGATACACATTTACTTCTGCAATCTTAGCATCAGCCCTCCTGAGGCCATTGGGCTGCCATTGGGAGTTGCTCAGACATGGTCAGACATTGCTGAAGATCAGGTGGCTTCTTCTTTTTGAATTACTTCCAAGTTCTATGTCTTTTGAGCTATTGTGATGCTTAAGAGAGATTCCTTTGAAAAGATTCATTCTTGTTAATTTGCTTTCTTTTCTATTATATTTCCTTCACTGCATATATTACTGATTTTTTTTTGAGTGAAAACATAAAAAATGTGTTTATGCCAAATGCTCTCAAGTTATGAATTCTGTGTTCTGTGGACTGTAGGATGTGCTGCTCTGTTGTCTTTTACCTTTGTCCCCTGAAAAATTTATTTTAAAATAGCCAGAGAGAAACAGATGACAACCGAACAAAAGGTCCACACTGTACTGTACTGTGTCCCCTCCTCCATCCCTGAGCCCCTTGTTCTAGCAAAACTCCTTTGCTTTCTCCTTTGATTTGCACCAATCTACCTTCAGAATTTTTTCAAACATTGCAGTGCATTAAACACTACAGCAGATGGTGCTTTTTGACGATGCCTTTCTACATGAAGCAACATTTTGTAGTGTATGCTGCATTATCAAAAAATCAAACATGTAATTATGCAAATATGTATGCCTTTATAATAATCAAGTTTTATTGTAAATGGTTGATGCACATCAATTTGATCCTGTAGTGCTGCTTTAAGTGCAGTTTAAGTGGCTTTTCAGTGTACCCAGAGGCAACACAAATGCATCTCTGGAATATTAATAAAATCCTGAATCTTTGAGACACCAACTGGTACAGCATTGCTTATACTGATTGAAACTAAATGCTAATCCTTTCCTTTATTTAAAAAAAGGTCCCCTTTGTTATTTAAAACACTGATATTAGTGTGATATAAAGGACCATTTTATTTTAAATTGTATTGTAATGTAGTTGTTAAAATAATGTCTAATCATACTGTATTCAGATTCCACAATGTAAATTTGATGAGACAAGAATCCAATCATTTTACAGCCATGAAAACAGAGACGTATGTTAATATGTCCAGTTGTTCTAATTCTGTAAATTTATTAAGGAAATATCTGGTTTTAGATTTAAATCCTGAAGTCTTCCAAGTAACTGATTCCTGAATGCCCGCTCAAAGATGGTTTTGCTTGTGAAATTGAATAAGCTAGATACTTGTGGAGGAAAAAAAAATCAGCAAGGATTTTGACATCCATAATGAAGTGTAAACTTTATTACTGATCGGATCCTGCTTTTTATACATTGGTTAACTTTGTTGGTCTAATGACAGCCATCTCTCTGAATGCACACATACACATTCTGCTGTGTTTGAATCAGCAGACAGGCGGTGGATACAGATAAACCAAGACTGTAAATTATGTTTTGCCTGTTTGTTCCTCCTGTTCTGAAAGCAGGGCACGAAAGGAGCAGATTGCATTGTTCACAGGGAGAAGGCAGTAGCTATACCATGTTCCTCTTACCAGTTCCAATAGGTTGGATTTTTTTTTTTTTTCTTTTTTTTGGGTTTGCTATAAACAGAGGCTCTGTTAACCTGAAGGTAGATAGAGAAGGGAAAGAAATGAATATGCTTCCATCCTTGTGCGGCCTGGACTTTGCTCAAAACTAATTTCCTGTAAATTTAATGAAGCTTTATATGTTGAGTTTTCACTCTAAAATTTTTGTCTTCCTTTTGGATATCTGTTTCCAATTTACCTTCCTCACCATCTCTCTGCCCTGTTATTTTTGTTTCATGCAGTTAGTTATTGTCTCTCTGCCCTTTGTCCTTCCTCTGCTTCTTTCAATGGTATCTTTTGATTCCTTTCTGTGCTTGTTTGTTACCCCCCTTCACTTTTTCTCCTCACAGATTTTGCCTTCTCTGTCAGCCTTCTGCTCCTCAGATTTTTTTCCAAATGTTTCTCTCAGTTTCCCCATTTGGTTCCTTAGTCCTTCCACAAATGTGTATTTCCTAGCTCCCATTCTGCTTTCCACATTCCCCTTCCAGGTTTTACTCCGTCTGATTTCTGTGTTTATCTTTGTTATTTTGTCCCTGCTTTTCTCAATTCAGATTGGTTTAAAATATTGCAGGAAAAGCTGCTCTTGAGAAATTTCATCCAGATTGCTCTAAGAGCAGCTGCTGTTCTGCCACTTCCAATACTGAATCAAACCTGAGCCTAGGGGATAGGAGGTCCTTAAAGGATCAAAGCGCAACTTCAGAATATACCCAAAATATTGGCAGGCGGAACAGGAATATAAACCCACAGCTGAGAGTAGCTGAAACCTCTTCCCACAGTTTTGACGTGATCTGGTGTTTTAAGGCTGGTGTTTGGTTTTGGTTCATTTTCTTTTCTTCTTCTGAAATAAAGATTTTTTTCTCTCCTTATTTAGCATTCTCGTGACTCCAAAGCAGGGAAGAGACATCATGCATCTTGAGAAGGCTCTAGGGCCCCTAAAATTTTCAGTAGATTTTTGCTTCTTTGCTTAATATATAAACTCATTTAAATACTAAGTTTTGAAAAGCTGTCACAAAAAATTCTAAGTCAATGAACTTTCTGCTCTTACTGAGACAGCAGGTTACTTAAATAATCAGAAATGCTGAAAAATAACTGAAAGATTTTTCTGAACTGAAAAAAGCTCTTCAGGGACTTCAAATTAATAGAAACACTTTCATAAAATCATGAAATAGAAATAAATAAAGAAAACAATTGATGAAGTAAATTACTGCTGTCTTCAGGATTTGTGAATAAATTCTTATGTATGCAAATGTAAAAGTAAAATTCTATTAGCAACACTATGAAAATTGCTGACTTCCTATTTTTTTCAGCTGTAAGCACTGAACTTGGTTGTTTTTTAATACTATAATTTTGTCTCATTATCTTAAATTACATTCAAGGTAAAAGTACCCTTTCTTTAAAAGTACCCCTTTAAATTCTGTATGTCTGTAGCACTGAAACAGAGAAGCTGCCTGAGTTAACTTATTTTATTATTCACAGAAACCACCCAGATTCCTGAAGTTCAGTGAGTAAATGGTTTTTATCAGTTACATAAATCTGTTTGTATGTGAAAAATCTATAAGTGCTATTACCTTTTGATTGCATTTAGTATTCAAAACCCAAACAATAGCCTGTTCTGATTTTTATTTCAGTTGCATGGCATTTCAAGCTTAATTTAAACACAATAATAACAAAGTCTATGTCTAATGCCTTGATTTCATTTGTAAAGCCACTTAGCCACACACTTCAGTAGGTTTTTTCTTAATAGTTATATGTCAGGAATGCTTTAGACATACTTTGCCTGCATTTTATATGGGGCAAAGCCTTGAATAAAAGATTAGAGTATTCGAATGTGTTTTTGCCCAAAAAAAAATTATTAAAAATTGTAGGAAATGTGAAAAAAATTCTTAATAGGGTAAGGCTTGATATTATAGACTTTAAAAGTATGAAATGATAGGCAACACTCTCTCTTTAAAGAAAACATTGAAAATCATGGTCAATTAACACAATATTTCATAGGGTGTTTGTCTTTCCAGGCTGCATCATTCACGTAAGAGTGAATAAACTGTGAATAAAATACAGCTCCGTAATTGCCTGGTGTTTTGTTCTATATATGCAAACATCTGATTACTGGTGTGGCTATTGCAATCTGGTAGAAATCCCCATGCAAGCACAGAAGCTTGGTCCAGGCACAAGGGATTTCAGCTCTGGGTTACATGCAGTGGTGTATAGGCTCTCCATATCTCTTCATTTACTTTATCCTCGATTCTGGCTGATGGTCTGTATTAGACTGCAATTAAATCTAAGTTACAGATCTTGAAAAGAGTGTGAACAAAGTTTTAGTGCGGTTTGGCAGAGTCAAACCCCTTAAAAGCCTTAAACTGCTTAGCAGCCACCTTTCTGTGCTTTGCTGAGTGGAAAGGCAGCTCATCACTTCAGTGAGGGTGTCTGGTGCCTCCCCAGCAAATTCTCCTCAATGCTTCAGGTGCTGAATGCCTCACAAGACCTTCACATGAACACCCATTCTCATAATCATTTCTTCTGGCCAGTGAAGTGCTTTAACTCTGGCCATTTATGATTCTATTTACTCTTTTGAGGATACCTTATCTGAATTCAAACCCTAAGATGTGTCAGTGCAGGTGTTTTTAAGAGAAGGTGGCTGTCTTAATGACTGCCTTGAAAATAAATATATTATTAAAATGCTCTTTAGAGGAAAAAAGGTAAAGAGAGACACTGTTTATGTTTCATTTTTTAAATGATCCTACTAAATCCCACTCTTTGCCATTTCATTGTTCTTTTAAATTTCTCCACAGAGAAATTTAAGTGTTAAATTTAACAGAGATTAAAATAAAGAAAAAAATACTCTTTTTCCATGGAGAAACTGAAGTGCAGGAATATATTATTTTGTACTGATTAATTTTATTCTAATTTTTTATACATTGCTTACAGGTGCAGGGAAAAAAGACTTTTGTCAGTAAAATGCCCTCTATGGAATCATGAATAAAACCACATTTTCCTCAACCAGCTTCTGCCTGGGGAAGCCCAGGTGCCCCCTTGCAGCACAGTGTAAAGGTTTGGAGCCCTGGAGTCAGCCCCAGATGTGAAAGCTTTCCCTGCAAGGCAGAAACAGGCTGAGCACACTGCTCCTCTTAATTGCAGAGGTTCCAGCTTGGCTCAGCCACCTGCAGCTTGGGCAGAAGGGTTTCTCCTTTTCCTGGGCTTCAGAAGAGAGTCAGCAACCATCAGGTAGTGTGACAAAGGCAATGGCACTCTCTGGATGGGGGGAAAAAGCACAAAACCTTTTGTGAGCATTTTAACTGGGTTGTTGGGTTTTTCCCTCCTTTCCACATGAGGAGGAGGTAGAGGAGTTTGTCTTCTTTTGGGTTTATGGGAGCAGCTGCAGCCACTCCACGCACCTCAGCTTATAAGGAAATTAGTAAATCAAAGTTATAGGAACTAGTGAAATAATCCTGAAATAATACCTTCTTCAGGGTGTGTTCAAGAATAGGTGGGTTGGCAGGACATTAATCCTGCAGCTTCCTTGTAGGAGTAAACTTTTGAGAGGTGTGAAGTTCTGCTGAGAGCCCTGGAACTTGCCATGCCATGCTACCCACGTGAAGAAAACCAGCAGCTTTTCTTTAACTGCAGTTAGGACAATGTTTCTTGGGAATAGTTTAATTAAATAGTATTTCTAAAGAAAATCCTGGAAACCAGACTCTCTCCCAAATGTACCCCAGAAATGCCAGCTGCCTGGTGGCTTGTTCTTGGCTAGTGGTGTAACCCAGGCACTGTCACTCCATTCACAGTTAGATGTCTCTGCATAGGGAGCCTGGTTAGGATGGACAGGTCCATCTCACTTTTGGTGGAAAGCTTCAAAAATCTGACTTCTCAATAAATCTCTGGAAGTACTGAAATTTAATTTTGAGCAGAATTTGTGTTTTCAGGCTTGTCCTGTGTTTTAGGTCTGTATTTTCTTCTGAAACTAAAATGCAGATGAAATTTCTAAGCTTGTTTGTTGCTATATTCTTAAAAAAGAGTAGGTTAAATTTCAGGGACATTTCAACTGCTGCTTTGTTCAAGATAGAATTATGCTTTTGAAAAATCATCTTAAAAGAGTTCTTTGGCAGACTCTTACTTTGCATCTTTGGGTTTTAACTTTGAGATTGGCAGGAGAGGGGTTTTTGCCTTGTTTCCAAGCAAAATGAGACTTGTGTGTCTGAGCTGCTTTTCTTTGCTCCTCTCTTTCAGTGCCTTCCATGGGATAATTGCTGAGCCAGTTGATCAATTCCAATCAAGTGGGACAGAAGCAGAGAGCTGCAGGATGTGAAGTTTAGGAAGAAAACAGGTTCTTCAGGATGTCCAGGGGTCCTGGATGAGTGCCTTTAGCAGGAAAGCGATCACAAAGCCAGGAGACAGCTCACCAGTCATGCCCTAGACTTTGCAGCGGCCTCAGCAGAGGCTGTTACCTGTCCCAGTGGAAGGGATCCTTTGGGAACTGGCACCTCAAGGACACAGGAGGCTCCTATGCCACCAATGGCACAGTGAGATCTCCATCAGGGGATTTACAGTGAGATACTGCTCAGGAGCAACTTGTCTTGTGCTCGGGTCTCTACCATGTAATATACTTTACATGAGGCCCAAAGAACACACCTATCTTGGGGTGGCTAGGTTAGCCAGAACTGACAATTAAATGTTAAATAATTAAATTGTTTTAGCTATTAATTGTAAGTGAATGTTGTTTTTAATTGCACTTTAATAATGCCATGCCCTTTATAACCAAAATTAATGTTTTCTGTCTCTCTGTTTTTGAAGTACATGTCAGTTTAATTAAACTATTAATGGTAGACAGATTTTAAGTACTTTATATTCTTCATTAAATTGTATCTGCTCAACAAGCATAAACAGGAAAATAGACTCAGAAGCAGATTCATGTTCTGCCTGATAAATCATTCATCATCAGATAAGATGATGAGGCATGCTTGTTTTTCTGTAGGCTCACAATGATAAACAAATCCACTTTTGTATTGTAATATTTATTGAGTTCATAGAAAAATAAACAAGACTGTTCACTTTTCATATCAGCAACAGGCCTGGAAGCTGCTGTTTGCATTTATGACTGGTCAGTCAAGCAATATCTTGATGCTCTGAGGGTCAGTCTTAGTTCATTTTGTCTAGAGTGCTTGTTAGCAGAGCATTTCTCTGGTCTAAGATATAGTTCTTTCAGGGCCATTCAACTGCAGTAATGATGAATATTTCTACTGTTCCTGCTGTGTTACCCAATTGTGTGCGGAAAGAATTAAAATAGCTTCTGATTTGGCAGAAATGACATATTTATAATGCAAATGTTGAGTAAGTCTCAATCCTTGTAGGACTGCAGGAAGGTTGGTGGAAACAATTTTTTGAAGATTGTGAAAGACAAATTATGGCAAGGTCATTTCTCCTCTGTTGGTAAAGTCTGCAAATCCTAGTGGGCTATTAATGGGGTAACAGGCAGAAATTAAGAAACACTGCAGCAACTGCTTGTGATACATTCCAGTGCATATTATACAGGCAGACAAAGATGTAACTGGTTATAATAGAGACAACAAACGTCCTTCCTTTGTGTGGCAGATCAATCAATAGCCAGGCATGTGATCTTGTTCACTATTATGTTAGTAATGAAACCTTCTTGTGATGTGACAACTGTGGAATAACATTTGGTCACAAAGCTGGTGTTAACAAGCACAACTGGCACTCTGGTAATTAGACTGATTCCTGGTCTACTTTCACAGATTGTCGATAAATGCAGTAAACAACAGGCTGCTTTCTCTCAGAAGAAGTTATATGAAGTTGTCATCCATTTGACGGTATGTACTGTATTCTTCTTCATCTTTTATCAGATTCTGCCAAGGTGGGGATGTGCATATATTTCTCTATAAAATAATGTTTCACAATAGAAACTTTGCGTGCATTGTTAAACAATCACCTAATTAACCTCAACCTTTTTTTTTTTCTCTGGGAAAGAGAGCTAATTTCTCAGTTACAGGTAGGCAGTTAGATGGAGATGTTCTTCCTCAAATTTTCAATGTTCTCCCCTCTGATGGAGCTGCCCCCTCTGTGGACAGCCATTTATATCGTTTAAGGATAAACTGAAATCTTTGAAGCCATAGATTACTCTTGATTTAAAGGCCAAGAATACAGATTATATACAATTGTAGTATAATTTGTTACATTAAACAAAATAACTACATTCAGCCATGGATGTGCTAGCCAGCTTTTCCATCACCAGTTTAGGGTTGTTATGTCAAAACTCATTTGCTGTTTTGCTCTTTCCACAGACCTGCGGTAGTGGAAAGGTAAACTCTAGTTTGGTCTTTTTATCCCCATGGCAGAGGAAGAAGGAATGAGAGCTCCTCCCCTAGGCTCTGTACCTCCTCCAAGCCCACAGCCTGGCTCTGCACGTAGGAAAATGTGTGAGTGATGTAACTCTGTCTCCTCCACTTCCAAAGCAGAAGAATTGAGCCAACTGAGGTTCGTCTGGGGAGCTGTTCAGTTTATTTTGTACAGGCTATGTGGCAAAGCTTAAGCTGGAAGCACTATAAACCAGCAAGGGTTTCTGTGCTTGCTCTTCTTTCACAAGGTGCACTCAGAAACTGGGAACAGTGCATAGGGGATGGTGAGTAGTGGTGATTCCATGGCATGTCTGGGCACTGGTGCTACATGGCACTTTGCTCAGGTCTGCTAAGTCCAGCTCCATCCTGATTTCAAAGGTCCTTACTGGTTTGATTTGACCAAGAAGGGTTTCTTTCTTGTACTGAGCCATGTTTTGACCACTTGCTGCAACTAAATTCACTCTGAAACATCAAGAGAATAGTGAGCATCTCTTCATAGCCATTATGAATGGTTGCCAGATTGTAACTCCCTTTGTAATTAACAGAAAGCAGTAGGAAGGAGTGTTTTACAGTGGGTACCTAGTTTTATGCAGGTTTAATGCAGGAAGATGCCTCATTAGCAGTCAGTAAACATAAAAACTAAATTCACACTCATAAACCAGGGAGAGGTTTTGGGCATGTTCACTGAGCCATAGGTATCAAGAAGTTAGAGGATGGAAATAGCAGTGAATGCAGTATGCTAATCTGAATGGTTGGAAATGAATATCAGAGGTGTTTGTTGCTGCTCTCTGCAGAGCAGTCTCTCTTCTCACAAACCACTGAGAAAGACCATTGAGTCTCTCTAAAGTTGGTAGCTTTGTACCCTACAGGCTCCTAGGAAAGGAGAACTGTGGAAAGTAACAAAAGAGTGTGTGGGGTTTTGTCTAATGGGTCAGAACATTGTTTAGGGAGGGATTAGAAAGAGGCCTGTGGATAGACCAAAATGCCATGTGCTCAGAGAAGGGGAAGAGTGAGAATCTCTTTCGACTTGTGGCTGTGGATTGCTGGTATGATTTTGAGACCTCATGTCATGCAGAATCACAGAATGGGTAAGGTTGGAAAGGACTGTAGTGGTTCAAAGGATTGTCTGGTCCAACCTCCCTGCTCAGACAGGGTCATTGTAGGGCACGCTGCCCAGGATTTCGTCCAGATAAGTTCTGGAATTTCCCCAGTGGGGGAGACTGGAAGGCAATCTGTTCCAGTCCTCGCTCATGCTCACAGTAAAGAAGTTGTTCATATTTAGGTGGAACTCCCTGTGCATCAGTTCCTGCCCATTGCCTCTTGTCCTGTTGCTCAGCACCCCTGAGCAGAGCCTCCTCCATCCTCTGACACCTCCCTGCAGAGGTCCTCATTCTGCTGGTTCTCAGATTCCAAGGCCAAGACCTAGTTTATCAGGGCATCTGGGAAGGTAAGTCCGGGGGGAATCACCCACCCACCCCAAGAAGAAACCCATTTCCACTCCACACAGTCCTTCCTTGGTTGGGAAGGCACTACAGGAGATCTAGGTCTGATCTTCTCCTGAAAGCAGGGTCAGCCATGAGACCACACCAAGTCAATCAGAGTTTTGTCTGGTCTGCTCTAGTGAACCTTCAAGAGTGGAGATGATGCAGCCTCCCTGGGATGCTGCTTCACCGCTGTTCTCCTGCCTGAAAATCACACTTAAAGTAAAAATATGTCTTTTCAATGCCTTCTCCAGTTTCAACATTATTTTGTTTGAACTCAGTGCTTCCCAGAACTCCACATAGATTTCTATGGCTAAGCCTCACATTTATTCATAAAAGCCTCAGATCGGCTGCTGATGCTGTACAGAGATTGCATTGACCTGTCCATAAGCAATGAATATTTTTTTGCTGCAGGAAGTCAGAAAATAAAGCCTAAGCTTCTAGAAGAGACCGGGTTCAAGCACCACTAGCTGCAGTAGGTAACAAGGACGTTTGTGTCATTTAAAAAAGAGGTGGTTGGTCAAGAGCACGTTGAAAACGTCACACATTTGGAGAAAGAACCTCTGCACTTGGGAGGTAACTGAATAAACAAGACAAGGAGATGTTTTACCATTCATGCCATTTAAGCTCTGCTGTTTCGAGAAGGTTTTACCACACAGATTATTTTTTCAAATGAGGACAATGCAGAGTGTTTCCAGCACATGGCCGGAAAATCTTAGCCATGGCTGCACTATTCAGACCTCGTTGATGCACTGCCTGTAGAAAGGGTTTTTGTCAGGGAGAAGCACAGTGTTCTCCCTTCTTAAGAGTATATTTCACATTTTAAAGTGATTTCTTCGGTAAGATTGAATAAATTCTAGTTTGCTAGATTTGATTTCTAAAGAATTGTAAGGAACAGCATAGCTAAGTAACAGAGAAGATGCCTTGGCATTTTGTGTTTATTTGCCATCAGTTACTTCCATATTAAATTGTTCCATTTACAAGCTAGTATAATTTTTTTCCTAAGTGCCTGCTGCTCCGTCTAGTTGTGGAAAATGAAGCTCAGTTGTTTATGACCTGTGCTGTACTTCATCACTAACCTTCACCAATTGTACAAGTTCTGGAATGAGAATAAAGCTTCACCAGTGGTAGCACAGCATGAGGCAAAGTATAATGCATATTACTGTGGTGCACCTGTGCTGGCTTTCCCTTGCTTATTGGGATAAAAGTGCGCTTTATTAGCAGGCAAATAGGTAAAGCTTAAGAGGCCAATCTTCTGTGCTTGGCATATGGGGCTCCCATTTACATTAGTGAGTAAAATGGATATATTTTTGACAAGAGAGCAGGGACTTAAGGGAACAGATGAGTGCAGAAACAAGATGACACTTTTCATA
Source organism: Catharus ustulatus (assembly GCF_009819885.2). Classification (NCBI taxonomy): domain Eukaryota; kingdom Metazoa; phylum Chordata; class Aves; order Passeriformes; family Turdidae; genus Catharus; species Catharus ustulatus. The sequence goes on from NC_046229.1 coordinate 18,924,196, forward strand.
GACACTTTTCTGACCAAAACTGAGTGTTTTGAGTCTCTAAATGTAAAGATTGCATAATGTATTTTTATTATTTAATAACTGTCAAAAACCTAGCGAGGAAACCAGGTCTAGTCTTTACCTTTGAGAGAACAAAGTGCCAACTTCTCCCCAGCTTGTGCTTAAGCCTGACCTCAGTAAAACCCCTCTTTGACGTATTTCCCACACTCACACTCAGTTATCTTCTTGTTTTCATCTTCCCTGTGGAAATTATTAATTAAACATTGTTTAAGAAGGAGGCTTTGTCGCTACCTAGATACCTCAGATTTTTTTGCACCTTTTGAAGGCTGCAGATGCATATTAGAAGGTGGTGGGAGAAGGACAAAGATCACAGATCTTTATCCTGGTGATATCCCTGGTGATGCCCAGAGGTGGTGTAGCTCTGTGATCTCCAGCAGCCTTTTGTGTCACAGCCCCTGCAGACCAGACCTGCTGTTGGGGTGTTGCTCTGTGATGGCTGGAGGGAAGAGATCAGCCTCTCCCTGAAATGACAAAGGTGGTCTTTCCCCAGTGTTTAATTTAGGCAAAGACAATTCTCTGGATGTCCTTCTTCACATGTACAATGTATCTGTCTTGCCAATTTCTCACAGAGAGTTAGATACTGATTTTTAAACTTGACTGGATAAGGCAACTACCTAGAAGAAATGAGAGATCAGCTGAGGAGGTTTCTAAACTCGGTTTGCTGGGGAGCCTCAGGCTTATTCTGGCTTTTCAGGATGCAGCAGCAGCCAAGAACATTTATTCCCATTTCCACTTGGCAAAGAAGATTTTTTTTTCTTCTCTTTTCTTTCAGCTAGGAGCTTCCTTGCAATTACTTTTTTTCTGTCTTACCAAAATCCAATTACTGAAATGCTACTTTTTGGATGCCCTTAGTCAGTACCCTGAGTGCCCATTTAAAACAGGTAGACACATATATGATGTATAACAGCTTTTTGGTTCAGTGGCAAAACTGGATCCAACCCAGATGAACCTGAAAGTTCAGGTTAATGACTTTATTAAGTTTCTTACAAAGTTTAAAAAAAAAGTTACTTATATTATATTATATATCCAAAGAAAAAAAACTTAAATATTTGATGATTTCTTTCCCAGTCTTTTTAGTAGGTATTTTTTCAATCATAACACATTTTAATTTCTTAGTGGTAAAGCTATTTTTAGAAAAAAAAAAACAACCCTCACTTTGGAATCTCACTTTTAATATAGTAAAAACCGTTTCAACTTTTAACACATACACACACAAAAAAAAGTCCTTTCTAAGCTCAGTCCCGTACTGAGCACAGTGACAGGAATCCCATTGCTCTGTGCCTCAGTGAGTGAGTGAAGGCAGCCTGGGGCTGCAGAGCCCTGCTCGGGGATGGTGGCTGGAGCCAGACACTGCCCTGAGCAGCACCAGTGCTGCTGTGTCCTGCAGGAGTTCCTGCTGTGCTCCACACACCGCCTCAGTTGTGTTCTGACATTTTACAGGCTCACCTCAGTGTGCTGCATTGTATCCATGAACCTCTTGTGATTACAATCTAGGCAGGGCATGATTACAAAAGACCCAGCCTTCCTGTTGCCCAGCTAAGTTTCATGAACTTTTTGGTAAATTCATAGCCTGGTTATTTTTTTAGTGTGTCTGCTGGGGAGATGGCTTCCTGACACATTTGAGGTCTTTTGTCACTTGGAAAGATTGAGCCAATTTAGTTAACGTTTTAATTTATGTTGGGTTTATAATTGTGGTCATGTGTCAAGAGGTCAGTTTAGACAGCTTGGTAAGCTGGAAAAGCTAGCAACAAATCGAATCAAGTGAATATCCTTTCATTTCAGCGTCTTTTTCTCTCCTTGTTTCAAGCCCAGAAGGAGGCCTTAAAGTTGATGAGAAGATAAATTCAATTATACTTAAAGCTAACTTTGGCTTTTAGCTCTCATACTACCTTTCCCCATCTTTGCCATCCATCCTATTGCAATCGTTTAGATTTGCCCCAATAGTAGTTTGCCTATTAGCTTTGCTAATGAATTTACTACTGCAGAAGACCACTTGCAAGGCTGTCCTAAACATAATGAATGTAATTATTTAGCACAAAACCAGGGCAGCATCTTTTTCTCTCTTGACAAGAATAATTCTTTATTCTCTCATTAGCTATGTGCTTTGGTCTCAGTAAACTAGTTATTGACCTGCTCATTTAAGGAGCTTCACTCTAAATGCTTCTTCCCTTATTTAACTCAGACAAGTTCCTCTAATTTCCCCTCACCACGCAATGCTAGCCTGTAAAATGTAACCATTGTTCATTTGTTGTGAAGAGAGCTGGAAGACAGGAAGCTATTCTTAGATGGATGCTCAGCCTCCTGAGCCCTGCTTGCTTGTCCCTGGTTATAATGGATACAAAACTGTATGGGGCTTAGTAGACATCATGTAAACTCTATAGGAAATCTGAGCCAATGAATCATGGAGACAGACCCCCACTGAGCATTGTGTGTCTGAATAGACTGCAAATAGATAGAAAAGCAGCTTAAGCAAGTGGCTTTCATATGACAAGAATGCATAAATTAGAAATTAATTGGGAGTATCTGTTGTTTTAAGGCAGTTGGATTTTTACTTTCTTTATCATTTTCCTCTTGTAAGAAACCACTAATTACTCAGACTACACTGAAGACTGATGCAGAGATTTTCCATGTGTGTGGGTTTTGTTGCTCTTTAAGCCTTCTCCGCTGGATTGTGCAGGCTCAGCCTGGCAGTGCCACCCCTTGCTGCCTCCCCAGCACCTGTACAGCTATCCCATCCCACCTAGCAGTGTCTGTTGGGGCATCTTGGGAGACTGCCACCTGGAGCATGGCATAGATCCGTGTGGAAATCAGGAATCCAGTGTTGTCAGGTCTACAGAGGTGCGGATCCCCAGCCAGGAGCACAGCACCAGCTGAACTGGGGTTATCCCTTGGCAGAGGTGGCAGCGTCTCATCCCAGCACTGAGCAGCAGTCAGTTACTTCCTGTTCTCCTTGGGCCATTAAGTACTGAGAATTCCCATCAGGTGGGCCCTGACCATCAGTGAATGGAAGCACATGGCATTTCCAGGCAGGTTTCTCCTGAAATCAGCCATTGCCTAACCAATGGGGACATCCCAGGGGCACCAAGCACAGAGCTTGCTTGGTCTGAGTCCTGTCTGGCTATGTCAGAGTGTGGGCTGCAGGTGGAGAGGCTCAGATCCAAGGGGCCTTGTGTGAATGACATGTAAGGAAGGCAAGGATGAGGAGAGTGACCCACCTGCCATCTGGGAAAGGGACATGTCACTTAGAGATAGTGCCACGTGGACTATGGCTGCTCTCACCTCCTGCATGCGGGGAGCTGGTCTCACAGACAGGGTTATGGTGCTCTCAGGTCTCAGAGAGCAGGGCCAGGTGTTTGCAGGAGGAGTGCTGCTGCTGGCACCCACCATGGCCTCAGCAGCAGTAGCAGAAGTCATGTCTCCTCTGAGACAGCTGATGTGCTCCAGGAGCTGGGGGGTTCAAGGGCTGGCAAATGGAGCTCCGTGCAGTGGCTGACTGCAGTTTCGTTGCTTGCTTTTTGATTGTTTTCTGGCTTTTTTCTGTGCCTTTTTGTTAACTTTGCTATTTTCTAAAATGAAATATCCTGTCTCTAATTGTTCACAGATTGTGATAATATACTGCAGGCAGATGGCCTGTAGTTTGTGGTCCAGCAATCATATGAGAGAGACAGCAGCCCTCAGTTGTGTTTATAAATACTGGTGCTGAAGCATGGCTGTTTCTCGTGGCCCAGTGTGGGCTGCATTCCCTCCTGCTGTAATGTTCTGGGTTTCTCACTGTGTCCCTTATGCCAGAAGCCCACACGAGGTCCCTGGCTATCTATAATGTCTGTGGCCTCTGATGGGTCTCCAGATGGGCCCTGGGGGTAGCACCACTTTGTCTAGGGAAGCAAAGAGGTGGGAGGAAGGTGACACCTGAGGGAGCTGACTAAAAACAGAGGGGAGGAGAACAGACAGAACTGCTGAGAGACCCCGCTTGGGGGGCTGACACCCTGCAGCGAGGGCAGGCTGAAACAAAGGGGCTGTGCCTGTGGGCAACCTCTCAGACTCTGTCCCAGGGACACATCTCCTCATCCAGTGCCTTTGCTGACAGTATTCCAAAAGCCAGTGCCAGGAGTGCCCCATCTGAAAGGCAGTTCAGCTTTTTGTGAGGCAGTTGTCCCTGGTGGGCTGGGGCATGAACCACCCTGTGTGTACATTTGGGGCTGTGGTGTGTCCGTGTTGTGACAAATGCAACAAATCTATGGAAATGTGGCTTGCACAGCATAACGCAAAGAAACATCAGATTTTTTTATTAAAAGTGAATATAAATTGCAGCTCACACACTGCAGAAAGTCAGTGCAAGATATTTTACAAGAACATGTAGTGATAGGACAAGGTCTAATTGCTTTAAACTGAAAGAAAGAAGGTTTAGATCAGGTATTGGGAGGAAATTTGTTACTGTGGGGCTGGTGAGACACTGGAACAGGTTGCCCAGAGAAGCTGTGGATGCCTCACCCACGGAAGTGTTCAAGGCCGTGTTGAACAGGACTTTGAGCAATCCAGTCTAGTGCAAGGTTCTCTGCCCATGGCAGGGGCTTTGGAACTTAAAGATCCTTTCCAACTCAAGCCAGTCTATGATTCTATGGTTTATATTTACGAAGGGAAGATTAGGCACTGTGTTTTAGCTGCCTGCCTTTCTCAAAGTTATCCTTAAAATTCTAGTATTTTTAATAATAATGATTTTAGTAAGTATTTGATATGAGGCAGCTTACTTTCAAGATGTTTTTCCATTTCTCCTACATAGATTTAAAAAAAAAGAGAAAGCTTTATTTTAATCCAGCATTTGTCTGTTTGGATGTAATTGTGCTGCAAAAACTTAGCAATAAACACCTTCACCTTAGGGAAAGGTTAACAGTTTCATTGCATTTTTATGTTTAAATAATGATGCTTTAATATATCTTTTTCTTGACTGTAATTCCAGCTGTCTTTATAAGAGTAACTTGTCAGTGCATGAATTCTCAGATAAAAATTAGACAAATTATAAAGAAATCTACTGTCAGTAGAGAGCAGGCAACAGGACAAGGTGGCATGACTAAAAAGTGTTGCTCAGAACAGTCTTAAGCCTGAGATTTAGAAGGCTGTATATCCTAATTCTGTTCAAAACCGTTTAATTAGAGGTTCTGTGGGGCTTACTGGTGTGTATGATTGCAGGACCAGGTCTCAGTTCCCTAGTCATGACTCATGGAGCTGCCCACCCTTGTGTGGCTCTGCAAAAGACAGGAGATGTGCAAATGTAAAAACGGTGTCTGAGGAACTAACTGGTCCCTGATGCCCTGCAGTACCTGAAAAGACTTTTCTTTGGGTCTTGTTGGGGACATTGCAGGGAGTTCTCTTTTTTTCTTGACTTCCTGCACCCTGAAAGGCAGAATTAGTTTTGAACGGCTGAATTTTTCTTTAGACTCCAAGTGTCCCTTGTAATGGCAATAGCTGGCAGGAATGTGAGGTGTATGGAACATGAACCCTTCCCAGTCCTTGGCAGAGGGAGGCATCATGTTTTTCTAACTGGTCAGTACATTCCTAGTTCGGATAGCTGTTCTTTGCAAATCCTCATTAGTTATTTCATGCGAAACATCAGTAAGGAAAAAAACCCAGCATGACTGTAGTCACTTAATTCTACAAAGCTCTTTCTATTTCGTAACAGTCACTGCTTTTCTATGAAAAATGGTTTGGCACTGAAATATTAGACTGTAAATTGCAAGAGGAAGATTAATATATCTTTATCTTGGCAAGTTTTCCCATTATATCACTAGCACTGAGACCTAAAATTTAGCTTGTTTTTAGAGATTTGATATAACTCACAGGAACTTTGATTTGATGCACACAATCCTATTGTCTCTGTTCTACTTCTCAACTGGTCTTTAGTGCAGGCTTGGTTAGATTTATTTAACTGCCTTTTAGCAGAATCAACTGTGTATCAAGTGATTACCTATAATATAGTTACAGCACTTCCACAATTAAGTAATTGCTAAAATAAGCAGGGCAAAACATGATGAGCATGCGTTAGGAAACAGTGCTGTTATGAGTTCTGCCTGTGAAGACAGCAATGCATAAAGGGATTCCCCAAGATTTATATTTGAAAATGTGAACACAAAAGATGAAGGGTTTAGTATCATTTTTACTTTTAGAGGGAATGTCCTTTTGAGGGTTAAGGTGCAAGCTGTTTCTTCATCTCTAGCAGTGGGCTTTGCCTCCCACCCACTAAGAGAAGAAAGTGCCCTACGACACTGTGTGGACCTTTGGTGAAGTTACCTTTTTTAGTTGCTCTTCAGGAAGCCTTTTCTTGTTCCAGCTTGTGAGACTCTCAGGTAGTCTTGTCAGAGCTGTTATTTCCAGCCTCATTGTCCACTTGTGGTGTGTTACCTGAGTTCAGGACCCTCCTGTACCGTGGGGAACACAGGGACACGTGTCCCCCATCACAGACACCTTACTGTTTCACAGAAAGTGGAAGAGGAGACAAAAAGCCCTGTCATCACAAAGCCTTGTGCTGTGTGTGATAACCTTGAATCCATGATTTATTTTTCTACTCTGCAAATACATATTTGTAGCTAAAACCATCCTTTCAGGCTTCTCTCATGGGACTGATAATTTCTTGGCATTCCAAGAGAAGGGGGTCACTAGTGTTCAGAGGAGCAGCTGAAGTAGCAGCATTATACAAAGCATAAACACTTTCAGAGTCAGTAAATGAAAGCGATGTACTTTGCTCCAATACTCATCAAACAGAAAGAAGAATCTGTCTCAGCATGCTGTAGGATGATCATTAATTTTTAATAGTGTTAATGTTTATTAGTGACAGATGATTGACTTTAAGTGCCTTATGAATAATAAATAAATGATGTGGATTTTGGGCATCTGCCTTAGATTTGTATGCAAAGCCAGTGGGACTAACCTTCACAGTTTGAGGGAAGTGTAGCTTCAATTCCTCAATGTATGCTGTAACACAGCCTGTAAGACTTCTTGGGCTTTAGCTCTGATAAACCTGGAAGGCCTTTCTGTCCCCTTTCTTAGGGCACATTGACTGCTTAGCGGCTTCAGGGTGAGAGGGGAGCTCACCACAGCTCTTTTGGCTAGGGCAGAACTGCTGGAAGGTGCATTATTCACTCTGAGGCTCTGCTGGATTTCATAACACTTAAACACCTGTGTCCATCAAACAGAACGCACAGAATCACAGCTAGAGCTGCTCTTGACTTTGTAATTTCATTGACTGACAGTTTAATATCTATTTATTTTCACATCTGACTCTGGTATAGACAGGCTGGCATCCTGAATGTCAGGATATTATGCTGACAACTGTGTTTTTTCATTACTACAGAAAAAAAGGGATTCTTCATAAGTAAAGAGGTTCTTTTCAGGCTCAGCAACTGTAATAAAGACCAAATTATACTTCATATAAATTTGGTAGTAACGAGTGATAGGTTATGTGTACATATTTATATAGGAGCAAGGGCACACAGTTTTCAACTTTCTGGTAATCTGTCTCTTCCATCCTGTGAAATGCCATGTAATCATATTGTTTAAATAGCTGGAACAACTACCTTTACCACAGACTCTCATAAGCAGCACCATCTTTGCTTAAATTAGATATTTTAAATTGCTCTCTTATTTTGATTCAATTTTGTTTGCTTTCTAAACAGAAGGAAGTGGCTTATCCCATCTAAATTCTACAATATTTGAAATTATTTAAGAGAATGTTTTGAGAAAAGAGAAATATGTGTGTTTTGGTGAGGCTATGCTGATGTTTAGAGAAAAAAGGGTACAATTGCTTTCATATTGGGCACTGGCCAAATGGCTGATGACTCTGTAATAATGTTCTCCAGATGTTAGGCAGTTGAACCAGACCAAAATGCTGTTTCTAACTTATTGTTATTCAGCATTTACTATATAAACAGAAAATTTGTATTTAATTCCACTTTAGTTCAATGGATTGTGATTAATATTGTAATTACCCCAATTCAGAGAACTTTTTAGACCAGACTCTTCTGGGTTTTCCCAGAGCATAGTATACTGTACATCAGCCTTAATTATATGGTGTATCTGACTGGGATCTGCCCTGTAATCACATGCCCTAGTGTTCCCTGAACTACTGGGTGTTGTGTCAGCAAGGAGGAGACACAGCAGCATTCTGTAAAACATTTCAAGACACTGAAATTAAATTGCATCTTATCTGGGAAATAGAAAGAATTGCTCTCAATATTCACAGCCATTAACTGGTCATCAGGTGACAGGAAATCATCTGAACTTGTCTGATTTTTCAGCAGTCATGGCATTAATTACTTCCATTAACAAAACACCTTGCTTATGATTTTTGAAGATTTTATATTCTGCCTAAGTGCCTTATCTCTGTTTCAGGGTGTAGTCAGAGCATCAGTATTGCACACGTGTGGCCAGTGGATGTGGCACTCTGCTGACAGGATACTGTGCATCCCAGTCTGGTTTGGGTGTGCAGATACTCCCACAGTAGTGACTCTTACTCCACCACATCTGGCCTCCCTTGCCCAGCCCCAGCTTGCTCCATGCACCCATCTTCAGCCTGGCCTGCTCCCTTGAGCAGGGGTAGAAGTCTAGGCTGGGTTGTCTTTAAGGGTGGAAATCCAGGCTACTCCTGTTGCTGGAGAGGCACATCGGTGCCCACAGTGAGTTGCTGCATTGCACTTCCAGAAACCATAGCGCAGCTTGCACACTCAGAGAGCCTTGGGTGTCACACATCCCTCCAGGAACCCGCTGGAGGTGACAGCACGCCTCGCTTTCCCCCACTCTGCACCTGGGACTGGTCACCTCCCTGCTCTTAGACACTTCAAAATCCTCAAAATCAGTCCTCTGGCACGTGCTGGGTGCTTTGCTGTTGCCACACTGTACAAATACAGATGCACAGAGACCCACCCTGGTGGTCAAAGGTAAAGAGAAAAGAGTGTTTGTACCTTTTGGAGTATATAACCATCAGGGTCACATTTTGCATGACAAAAGCAAAACTGATTTCTGTGCAGCCAATCAAAGGGGCAATATTTTAAGCCCTGGTAAGGGCTTTGTGTTCTGCTTCCATTTACAGCAATGTCAAGAGTATAGCAAGGACAAATGGGAATCATGCATGATCATAATGTTCCTATTTATATACACATAAAATAGAACAGGCTTTTAAAAGCTAATACAATTTTCTATTATAATGATAACCTTAATAACAATATGGTTTCACTGCAAAGGTATAAACAAATATATTAGAAATTGAGATAATGCCATAAAATGGATGTATTATTTTTGGAATTTGAAGGACACCTGCCAGAAAACATTTACCAACTTGTGCAATCCACAGCAAATGAAATACTAACTTACCTTCTGCTGTTGCCTGGTTATAACATATTTACCGTGCAGTTTTCTTATCACTGTGGATTTCTAGATAATTAGTTGTTGTTGTTTAGTGCATAATATCTGACCTAGAATATACCAGGACTCACTAAACAAATACTGAAATAAGAAAAGAGGTAATACTCTTTTTTTAATTCATTGGAAGATGCAAAACTGATAAATAACATGTGTTTCCACAGCAGAGCCCTACATGAGCTAGATATGCTATGATTATCTCAAGCATTTTGTTGAAGTCTTCTGTTGAAATTTTGCACGTACTTTGCTGCTAGCTCAATTGAAATGAACTGCAGTATCAGAGTAAAAATTAGGCTTGTCTCCTTTAATTGCTAATATTAAAAATATTGGGAATGAAGGAAGAGCTCACCAAAATATATCCTATGAATATTGTATCTATGTATCTAGAATGTGCTTTTAGAAAATATTACAGATTTTATTTATGAAATTAGCCTTCTTCCTCTTATGTTGTAATTTGTCCCTTCTATCTTTGCTTCTTTTGCTGAAATCACAGAATGCTAAAATTTCATAAGAGAATTTTTTTTGTAGCTTCCATTTCAGTTCTTTGCTGATAGTGTATGTGTTCCTTTTAATCATTTAGCAGTGTTTTGTCACATTAATGACCAGTCCTTCCTCTTGCATTATGAAATACCATAACCAAGAATGCAAAGTGGATTACTGGATGGTGCTTACTATTGTGTGTTACTTTACCATGTCTTTATTTATCCACATTGTTGGAACACTGGCCATCTGCTGATTTTCCCTCCTCTTGGGCGCTGAAGGATGTCCAGGGGTTAAAGGGCCCATCTTCCACCAGATCCTGAGGTGGCTGAGCTATAGTAGCCAGAGGAAGAAGGTCCCTGGAGTGAAAAATGCAGGTAAAAAAATTGACTAATTTAAAACAAACAAGGATGGTTTATGTCCTTGCTGTTGCTGGGTGACTCCTGCTTTCTGACCAGTTTAAGGGTGTCAAAACTTGAACTTCCTCTTATGGGTGACAGGAGCAAGAAGGAATGAGAAATGTTTGTTGTTTTCTCAAGCATGGTTTATGATGCCCGATATATTTGGAGGTGGGCTTGGAGTATGTGGCAGTGGAGGGAGGACATGAAGGCCAGAACTGTCTCATTGTGTAGGAAAATTGGGAGCAAGTCTCTGTGAAGAGGTGGAAGGGCAGGAGTGCTGAGCTGCTGTGTCTGCTGGGGGTCTGGGGCAGCAGGTGGAGCGTCAGGGCACAAGGCTGCACACGCAGCCCTGGGGCAGCAGCCAGGGCTCCAGCACACCTGGACACAGTGCTGTCCTAAGAAGTGACCTGTGTGTGCAGGACTGTGTCTGAAATGGACCCTGGGAAATGGTTGTAACATAGGCAGAATCAATTCATCTACCTTTACTCGAGTCCACTGCCTTTCCCTCCCAACAAAGTGTGGGTCTCTCTCTGGTGCTCCCAGTTGTCTTGATTTCACAGATTACCAGGGCAATATACCATAGATGCTTTCTTTATTATAGAAAATGCAGTTAGGTATGTAAAATTTCAGTCTGAATGCTTATTTTGCTCATGTGATGGAGGTTTAAATCTTGAGCAGGGCATATGATTTCAACTTGCCTTGAGCGGAATAAGGAAGTAATTAATCAGCTATTGAGAAAGGTCCTAATATCATTACAGATAGCCTGAACGCCTTGGCAATATCTGCCTATTATTTGAAATGGTTTCAAAATACTTGGGAAAAAACCAAAAATCCCCAAACCCTCACATTCAAGTCACATGGGAAGAATACGAGTTATCATAAAAAAGTGTTATGAGATAATTCTAAATGTCAGTTTAGCATATTTTAGCCTATTGGATCTTTATACAGAGTTGAATAACATCTTTCATGAAGTAAATGTCTTTTTGGTAAACTGAAAGGGACAATAATATTTAAAGGTCAGTTAACATGGAGAGTTGGTTCTAGTTATTATTACTAAAGATCCAGCTGTATTACCTTTACACAACATTACCCCACAAATCCTTATTAAAACTGCAAAAGCAAACCACATCTTTCCTTTTTTTCCTCCCCGCCCCTCCTTCCTGCCACGATCCTGAGATCCTTGATTCTGCCTTCTCTTTGTGTGTAACAATTTCTCTAGTGAATAGCACTGGATGATCCTCACCCTGCTTCTGCCACGCTGCATCCGAAAGAGTCATACATTATAGTTGCTGTCAGTGCTGCCAACCAGAAAAAACCCTCTCATTTCTACATTACATTTCAGCCTCCCACGTATGACATGAGCTACCCTGCAAACAGTTGTTTAATAGTTTTCAGCTGCTTAGGAAATGGTAGTTGATTTCAAAGGGGTTTTTATTTGAGAAGAAGTTGCAGTAGTGTGTTGTGTGACTGCTACTGCGTTTAATTGGAAGCAGGCAGGCTGTCTGCCCATCGCACTGCCCACCCAGCCGTGACCAGCTGGTATTAATAGGCTGCACAATGAGATGGTTCGTTTATGCACGAGCACCCCTCCCCAGAAAACTCTCCTGGGAGGGAATCTGTCACAGGGTGCATGTCTCAGGGCTTGGGGGCTGTGCTGCAGGCTGGCAGCACGGGGTGGGCACAGGGCTCTGTGTCCCTGTGTGCCATGGGGTGACTGCCCTGGGGGTGAGGCTGGGGGCTCCTCCCAGCCCTCTGCCTGTGCTCAAGCTGTGCTCTGCTCGGGTAGGTCGGCTCTTGTCTCTGAGCCACTACTCACAGTGGAGAGCTTGGAGGCAGCTCTGGTACCTGGGATGGCAGAGTTTGCTCTGTGTTGGTGTCTGCATCTGGGTGCTTTCCTGGGCTGTGCTCGCAGCCCTTTTGTTACAAGATGACCTTGAACAAAGAGGCAATTAGTTGGTTTTGCTGAGGATCCCCGAGGGGAAGTTGCTGCCAGGGTTTGGTGCTGCAGAGGAGGGTGTTGGCATGAGTGAGGTAGTTGGCCAGAAAGTGAAACAGAAGTGGAAAAGCAATGACCAAAATAAGGAGATAGGAGCATGTTTTCTTTCTTCACAGTGCTGGGTATAGAGAAACCCAAGTGGTTTGAGAGCCCTTTCAGTCAAGGTGGACATAAAGCAGGGCTGTGGCAGGCTGTTACCCTGCTCCTGGGCACACAGAGGATGAGCAGGGACAGATGTGCCAGACTCTGTTCCTGATGGGCAATTCAGATGTAAGCCTCATATTTTAAAATAGAGAGAGAATTTAGGTAAAGACATGTGAAGTGTGCTGTGTCTGATGGTGGCAGTGTGTGGGACAGCCTGGCAGCCCTTTCCTTCAGTAGTGGAGATGTGTGTGCCCAGAAACAACACAGGACAATTGCACAATGTTCAGTTCAGAGTATTTCTCTGTGCTGAACAACTCTACTAAATGCAATATGCAGTTTGTAAAATGGCCTCCATAGAGAGACTGCAAAAGCTGAGTGTCAGATTTTTTTATCCTAAGAAACCTCAGGAAAAAAGCACCACAGTTTCTAATTTGTCAGAAGCAGAAATGTGGTGTTGTGCAACCAGAATGGTTTGCTGCAAGCTGTGGCTTTGAAGAGGCAAACCCAAACCCAGTGCACCCATGACCAGAGACTCCAGGGAGAGCTCTTGGTGAAGGCATGTCATCACTTTGCCTGTAAAAAGTTTGTCCAGAATCAAGACAGGTCCTTGGGTACAAGTTAGTTACCCAAATTATCTGATGATGACAATCAGGAAAATCACCTGCTTGGAAGAGGACTCTGTAGACCTAGTGTGACTGCTTTCTTACTATGTTGTCCAGGACCTGATTGTGGCTTTGGGAGAGGGAGGAGGACTTGAGGGCTTCCGGGGATCTCCTCTACTCCATCGGGTGCCTTGCTTCCCCAAGAGCTGCCTTCACATCAGAGAGCAGTCTGGAAGGCTTGGTCTCCTGGACATATCAGCTTTTGAGTATCAGATGAGCACACACAAAGCTCAGCCACAGGCAGGCCACTATCTGGGCCACACAGGACGTTCAGTGCTTGAGTTGCTAATGCCTGTGCTGTGCCATCTCCAGCCAGCTCTGCTCCTCTCAGCACTGCACAGAGCCAGCTCCAGCCTGAGCACCTGCTGCTGCTAAGGCAGCCAGGTTAGCCACAGCATGCAGGTAACAACAGCACAGCTGGGCAGGGTGGAGGGCAGCTCTGTTGGGAACTTATTCACCCTTGATTACATTTGCAACCCATTATGCTTGAGGCTGCAGAGATCCAGAGCTAGCTCTAGTGGGACACTGCACAAATATCCCCTTTCCATTGCCGTGGGAAGCTCTAGAGTGACAAACTTTGTGTTTACTCTAGTAAACAGTAAAAACATAGGGAAGCATCCAGCCTTTTGTTTTTCAGTGTTCTGGGCTCCTTCATGACCTCTGCCTCCATAGTTACACGCTTGTAAGAAAATGTACCTTCCTGTTTGTGTTTTGTTTCCAGAGCATCCTAACTTCCTTTCTTTCCTTGTTTCATTTCTGGATGAAAATCCAAACCCACACAAGCACTTAGCTTTCCCTGCATCTGGTGTCCTTGGTTCCCTCTAAGTGAAAGACTTTAAAAGGCTATTTTCCCAGCTTAGTGTCCTCTCCCCCCTTGTGCTGGTTCACTGATGACCTCACTGGTCTAAATATAGGCTCACCTCCCTCAGGAGCAGGAGAGCCGGACCACGCTGCAGCCTTGGAGGTGATGGAAGTGTTGCCTTTCCTTTTAGCAGCTATTTTGGCTTCCATGTAGAAGCCTCACTTTCTCCAAGCCTGCTGCAGCCTGTGCAGCCAAGGTTTGGTGCTGCAGAGCAGGGTGTTCTTCAGAAGTGCTCCTGCCCCACTTTAGTGCCCTCGCTCGGGGCGTGTGGCAGGCGGTAAGAGATGGATTGGGTGGGAAGGCAGGGCTGGGGGTGGGATGTGTCTGCCTGCTGGGGAGGAAGGCTGGCCACTGCACTGGTCCCCAGGAGGAGGTTTGTGGTGGGGACAGCATCTCTGGGGCCTTGGAGGGCACTTCTTCCTTAGGAAACACAGAAAGCTCAAACACGCTCCACCTGTCCTTTACCCCTCCAATAAATATTCTGCCCTGTGCCCTCTAGATGTGGGAAAGAAAATGTGATTAAAAAGGTAAAATGCTTTTATTTGTGAAATATTAGTTTTGTGTAATATGTATTCAAATGCAGATACTCATTTAAAGGTTATATTTAATATAGCTCTGCTCCAGTTTTTCTTTTTTATTATTTTCTTATACATCTTTTCACTTTCTAAGGCAATGCTCCAGTGACTACTGCAATATAATAGCTGCTTTCTCTCTCAGTACACAATTTGACAGCATTTATTCTTTCCTTCAGTGAACATAATTACTTCACATATGGAACCTGTGATAGCCTACAGGCATCTGAGAGAAACCAGAATCATACAATCTGTCCCCTTTGTGAGCTTAATTTACATTCACAAGTGTCATTTTAATAGTGCTGGCAACATGTAGGATAAAAATTACAGGTCAGCTGCAGCATGTCACAGGGAACTGTGCTTAAGTCAATAACATGGTATTATTACATTCTGGATAATTTTACAAGGTAGATCTCACAGAAGGAATTTGACCCCTATTTCTTTAGTTTTCTGCCTTTTGGTTTCCTTCATAAGGTAATTCATTTAGAAATGGATGTTGCAAAACTGCAAACATGTTGACAAAGAGGTTAGACTGTAGTAAGCATTTCCAAATCTGAAACCAACACCTTTCCCTTGCTGAAACTTGTAATAGTGCTTAGAATTACCATGCTCTGGCATATTTAAAAATTTGCACCAATAATTCTTGAAATTTGTTTTCCTGATCCATGTAATCAAAATACTGAGGGGCATAGCCTTCTGCCTTCTCATTTCAAACAGTTGACAGAAGTTTGAGCTTTCTGCAACTGATTATTTTTTAGCTAGAAAAAGCAGTCTCAGGCTAGGCATTTTACAGACATTTTGTACAAGAAAAATGGTGAGTGTCACAGAGACATGCTGCATACAGACCTATGTACAATTCATGATTTAATTTATATATTTATAAGACTCAAAAATAATAGCTCATTTTTTATATGGGTGTCTGTAATACAGATAAAGGTGCAATAAATAAGCTAGTAAACATCAGGTGATTTGTTTTAGTGAAAACTTGTTTTGAGGTAGAGCACTCAAATTCAAATATAAAATTGATCTTAGTTACCATTACTGATTATTTTTTGTTTTTACAAACCCCATAATTTATTGCATTTTAAGCTTTCAAAGTTTGTTTAGGGTTTGTACAGTTTGCCCATAGTACTGTGACATTCAAAAAGTCCATGTATGCACAGACAAGGCAAATACACCCCCAGGTGCTCCCCCTGCACACATCCATTCCCTGGACCACGCAGCCATTTACTCCTCCTGAAATTTGCATCCTTCTCTCGCTGTAAGCATTTTTACTCATTTGAGAAACACATGGGGGAAAACATCTTTTATCTAACGATTCATTTTCATATCACTGACAGTGCTGGAGTTTGAGTGAGTTTCTTAACTAAGCCCACACACCAGCCGCACCCTCCCAGAAAAGAAAAAAAAAAAAGGCATATTTTCCCTCTGAGGAGGCTAGATAGAACATACTTGAATCTACAGTAAAAAGTGTGATAAACTAACAGCAAGGAACTGGATGCATAAATACCTAGATACAGTGAAGATACCATTACCTGAAGACTTGTAACATGGCTGAGGATGAAGCAAAAATGCGCATAAACACCCCAAATAATTGAGATTAAAATCAGGAAAATTAAAACTTGAGTACATCACACATTTTTGAGAGTGAAAGTGGTTAGGCACTAGAAAGGACTCCTTTTGGGACTGGTTGAATGCCTATCAAAACACTGTGTTTTTCTAAAGGGTGTGTCCCACTCAACTGGTGGTCTGATGTGAGAAGTCAGTCAGTTTTGTTCCATTGTCCATGTTTAAGTCCATCCAGGCCTTAAATCTCTTAAAGCACACAGCCAACCTCTGAAGTCTAGTATCAGCCTTTACTTGGGAAAATATGTATTTGGGGCACTGGGAAATGTTTTTGTGTAAGGAAAGTGCCTGTTAGTCGT
Source organism: Catharus ustulatus (assembly GCF_009819885.2). Taxonomy (NCBI): domain Eukaryota; kingdom Metazoa; phylum Chordata; class Aves; order Passeriformes; family Turdidae; genus Catharus; species Catharus ustulatus. The sequence continues at coordinate 18,940,703 of NC_046229.1, forward strand.
GTTTCTCAGAGTCTGGCATAGGAAAGTGTTTGCATTTCAGTCTTTACCCTAGTGGGAGGCTCTGGTTTTGTTTCAAGCTCTCAGTTGCTGCAGGGGTGTAGGCTGGGAAGCAAGAACCACAATGGGCAAGCTGGAGGTGTTCATTCCACCTCTGGAGCTCTCCCACACACCCATCTTAGCATAAAAACTTCTACCACTTGTTACACGTGACAACATATGTGCAAATATTAATATTTTATGTGCCTGATGACCTGTTGATCAAACTCCAGTGGAGTATTTGAAACATGATGATTTTCATTCTTTGTGAGGATCTTGTATGAGCTACGGTTCAGTTGCAGAAAAGTCTCATTTATTCCACAGGAGATGTGCTGGAGTGTCTTGTCTGCCTCTCCTCAGCGTCTGTCTTCACCATTGGCTGCTATTATGCTTATTATTTGCTTGATCAATGTTTGCCATATCTGGTTTTTCTATTTTAGAGAAGGAAAAATAAAAGAAGAAAAAAAAAATGCTTCTGGGGGAGACTTTGCAGACAGAAGCAAGCTGGGTGCAAGGTCCTGCCTATGAATGGGGATTATTTCTGCTTCTTAAAAGGTAAGGGACACAATCAAGTTTTTGGCCTGACATCCTTTTTTCACCAGCAGAACATAATTATGTGGATAACTTTTGCAAGAATAGGCTGAACATGCTGTAGATGAATTCTGTTCTTGGGCCTAGAACTTGAGCCTTGGAGCGCTCTTTGTCAGCTTGTGATGCTGGGCTCTAGAAGTTCTTTTTTTGTTGCCTCCTATTAAGCAGATGTTTATTGGTGAGAAAACTTATCCTAAGTGATGTTAAGGTTTCATCAACGTAGTTTGGAAAAAGGTTTTGTGTTTCATCACCAATGCTTTTGAACAAAAGTAAAGTCTTTGTGGGCTGGTTTCAGGGAAGTTGCCAGGCAACTGGGAGGTTATAGCTTGTAGTCATAGCTGGTGGCTTGTGGACATATTCAGTTGGTTTTGCTTTGCAAAGTGAAATTAGAAATTACTCTGGTGAGATTTCCCAAAATGGAGTTTTTCCCATGTTAGGGAGGAGTTCTGTGCTTGGCTGGGATGACGGTGCGTGGCTGTGTTTGCCTGGTGGCACGTGGGGCTCCCTCAGGGTGCTGCAGGCAGCACAGTGCCCCAGTCCAGCCCCTCTGCCCCAGTGTGCAGCATCAGGACAGATGCTGGAGCCTGGATTAGTGCAGACAGTCGTTCATATTATATTTTCTGAGTGATGGGTGAAGGAGCAAATCTACAGGTTATGTATGTGCTGTTTTAATTTACCGCTTAGAGGATGAAACAGGACAGAGTCTGTGGTTAATAGGAATTTTCCTCCCAAGCTGGCATACAATCTTACTTTCTTTACTCCTCCTCCTCCTCCAAAAAAAAAAACCCTACGAAGCTCTTGTCTCTGATTTGTTCATAAATACAATATCAAACACCTCCTCTGTGCCTCTGATGTACGCTCGAAGCCGTGTGCCACTGTGTTGATTCATCTGGAGGATGCCTGGCGTGTGAGCGGTTTGGCACAGTGTGGTACAGGAGAGGAATCTGATAGTGAGAAAGGCAGAGGCAACGGCATAATTATGAAGGATTTCTTCCCCTCATACTGCTTCTTGTTATTTATTCTTCTCTCCATGTTTCCCCTGGTTATTTCTCTTCCTGAAATGAAAATAACCTGGCAAGAAAACAATGTTTCCACTCCCATCATTTTTAGGCAAGGAACACCAGGCATGTTTTTTTTAGCGTTGCTAACTGACGGATGATTATTCACCAATATTTTTTGTTAAAGCAAGCAGGCTTGTTAACTGTGGTGACATTTTTAGTGATGCTATGATATCCCAGTGTCATTGTTGCTTGATTTATCAGTGTCTAAAGGATTATTTTGTTGAAAAACTTACCATGGATCTTGTGTTTAAGGCTGACTTTATATGCGTATGACTACAAGTGTGTGAATTTGTATGAAAATAAGGAGCAGAACTGTTAAGATGCATCTTCTGTTTTGGGCTTTTGGCTCTGTGTCATAAAATACAAACTGGAGCCTTGAATTTCCATGCTTTAAAATGGCATACTTAAACTGAGAAATACTGTAATTGAGATCAGCTCAGCCACAGCCATCCTACAGTTTGCATCTATTTACTCCCCATCTTCTCCAAATTCCTGACTCACCTTCTCTTGTTCCTATACTCCTACAGGACTATTACTTGCAACCTCAGCCCCTCCAGCTACAGACACAGGCTCTCCTTGCCCTCCCCATCTTGTTCAGCACCACCTGCTCACCAGGCACGCCTGGATCCACTGCTGAGCCTCTGGAATTTGCACATGGCTGCTGTGGGTCTTTGGAGGGTTAGGGCAGCCTGGCTGGAGGAGTGGGGTGGCAGTCGTCTTGGGGAGTCTGTGGGGTCCCCCTGACTAGGGAGGGGTGAGGAGAAGTAGGGAGACAAGTGGTTCTCTTCTTCCCTTGAAGAGAGAACACTTGGTGAGAAATCCCTTGGAGCAAACCATCGCTGAAGGGCTGGGGATGAGAATCCTAGGAGCACTTCCCTGCTACAAGCTTTTCTTGCACAGGACTGCAAGGGTGCAAGTCTTTGGCACAGCTTGGTGCAGCCCTGGCAGCTGGAGTCTGGAGCAGTGGCTAGGATAATGTGAGCACTGGGTATCTGCTTAGAGGCTCAGCAACCACAGACAGTTTGAAAAAAAACAAAAATTCAAAATTGAAAAGATGTGACCTTGATGCTTTTTAAACTCAGTGAATGTGCTTAGATTTCCTGGGAAAAAATTGGAAATTCTGTGTAAGTGTAAATATATGAAAGCCAAAGGAGGTAAAATTTTTTCCTAATTAGGATAATTAAAAAGAAAATCAGTCTGCAAGTGGAATGCCAGACAGAGCACCACAGCTCCTTTTCTATAGCAGGAGCAGATTTACTTATGGAGTGATGTGTCCTGCTCCTTTTCTTTCCTCTGGCACCCTGGTTGCCATGCCTGGGTGAAACCTCTTCACTCCAGGCTGTGTAGTCCAGCTTGGGTTGTACAGCATTGCTGGTCAAGATTATGACATTTCCCCTTCTTCCTCCCTCTCTCCTAATTTTGAAGCCACAAAAACATGTGATTCTGTCAGTCTTGCTGTGGCTCAGCTCACCCATCATCTCCAGTTCCCCCAAAACTCTCTGGGAAATTCAGGTGCTTTCCAGCTCTCTGAAGCAGGTCCAAAGGGTCGCAATGTTAAAGTTACATAGATAGAAGGGACAAATACGTCTATTCTGGATTAGCCTGCAAAATCAGATCAACTGTCAAAGAATTGTTTTGTCCGGAAGAGAGGTGGCAGAAAGGAAAGGCAGAGCACATTTTAGGGCCAGTTGGGAGCCCTTTATGTGGGTTCTGGCCATTTAGTCTTCAATAAAACATGAATGCTTGCCATAGCAACCACATCAGCCCCCTTTGAGAGAGCCACTGCTTGAATTAATATTGGGGTTCACTGAAGGAAGTCTAACATACACATGCAGACCTTTTACAGTGCTGTACAAGAAAGCAATCGCACTTGAAGAAGCAGACAGGAGAGTGTAAGGGGTAATGCAATCTGCTGGCTTTCCCTGCCCTGCTGCGTGCCTGCTCCTGGGAATTGCTGTTATTTCGGTGGGCAACCCCCACGGCCCTGCTACCTGCACTGCTGGGAGGGCTTGCTGCCCTGAATATTTTGGATCCTTGCCCATTAAAGCTTCTCCCAAAGTCCACACATGCACATTGAGTGAGTGTTTTCCTGAAATCTTATGCCTGGTAGGTATTTTCCTGAAGTGCACCCTTTTGCTTCAATCCCTGCTTATTCTTAGAGAAAGATGCAAACACTTTTGTAACATTTATGCCTTGGGGAGTCTCAGGGATATTCAACAAACTCTTCTGTGGCTCTTTATTCATGTGCCCCAAGAGCAGACTGGGGTCTCCTCCAGTCTGCAGGTTTGGATATAAAATACTACTAGATCAACCTTCTGGGAAGAGGATGCTTTGGTTTGTAAAACTGGAGAGGAAATGTTTATCTGGGCAGAATTAGATTAGTCACAGATTAATTACAATTGTCAAGTATTATTCATCTGTAATAAGAGTGAATTCTTCACTCAAGATTCATAGCAAAATAACATTATTTTTCAAATAGAAGTAATTTAAATGGAAGTAAGACCTTCTAATACCACCATCTGTACAAGTAAATTACTTTCAGAGTAATTAAATATGCATATCTGGGCTGTGTACTGTACTGATGAACCAAGTTTTATGGAAGCAATATGCTTAAAAATCCCTTAGGTATTAAAGATGAAGAACCCATGGCATTTTGCATTAATATAACCATGAATAAGAAAAATATTTTTTCTGCTGCATAATTTTGGGGAATATATTTTTATTAACTTTTCCAGGTTAATTAATACTTTTGCCAAATAACAAATACGATCATCGTATTTATTAGTCTGACATTTCACAGGGACTTACGGCTCTATAAGAAGTTTCAGCATTGTGTGTGTCTGAATTTATGATTGTGACACAGTCACTCATCTTCTGCAGATTCCCAGGAAGCAGAGCAGTGCAGTGAAACCGAAATCATTATGTTGACTGAATTCATTACTGCCGGACTTGTCCCTCCATGAAATAGCACTGCTCAGCCAATTGGGATTCATGGTCACAGCCCTTCATGGGATCATCAGGGTTTATAGTCCATAACAAATACAAATACAGACAGGAACAATAACAGTCTGATACACCTGATCTATTACCCCACCTTGTGAGACTGTCACGAGTGCCAGAGGAGGGACTGGCCACGTGTTTTCCTTTCTGTTGTGCAGTGTTGAATTCTGTTGTTCTGTGTTGAATGGCACAGTCTTACAGGAAGCAGAGGCTGTGCCTCAGAACACAGCACTGACAGCATGGTCTTCAGTGACTAAAACCCATCTTATGCTGGCAACACAATGTTCATGTCTGGTGTGTAGGGGAGCTTTGGACATTTGCCGGAAGCATCTGAACACTGCAGAAATTCTTGGTTAAAGAAATACCTGAAGTCAGTTCTTTGGAGCACTTCAGAAGAAGTCTGAAATCCCAGCTCAAACCTTTCAAAGGAGCAAATAGAGCTGTCTACATGCTACCAAAATGCAAGAGCAAATTCAAGCATAAAGACACACAGTCAGCACAATCTCTGCGCGTCAGCCACTGCATGCTGCATGTGATAGGTGTTTTATGTCCATGTAACATCACTTATGAAACATGCAGAGGTCCCCTGACTCCAAGAGATTTAGTCTACCTGCAGCACTTTCACAGTTATCTCCTCAGATTAATTGCAGGAGACTGACAACAGATGGAGGACAATAGATCAACTCTTCCTGCACACCAAATGTGAAATAAGAAATGGTGGCCTGAAACACAGAGAAGAAATTATGAAAGCTTCATTCTCTTCTCTCAGCCCTCTGCTAACACATGTGAACCAGTATGTTGTGTCAACCCTTTGGGACCTGCTTATGTGTGTTTTAGATCATACTTTGTCATAGATGGAGGTGGAGTTTATGTAGCCAAGAGGAGAACCATTAGAAATGCTCTAATCCGAGAGGTATTGAAGTTTGGCTGGCATAAGTTCTGACCTAGTATAAGTCAGTAGTTTGGTGGCAGGTTGAGCTGCATCCAATCTAATCATGCACATATATAATGCTGGAGGTAGCCTGCATGAGTTTTTCTTAAATTCTCTTTTGTGTGTCTTGTCACCTTTGTCTCTTTTCCATTCCTGAACCTCAGCTCATGCCCAGTCTGTGAACCCCAGCATCTGCAACATGCTCTGCTTTGAGCAGTTCATTTCCTGTGGCTGCCACTGGAAGACAACACTTTTTTAGCAGATTTTCTGTGAGGGTTGGGGTTGAAAGAGAACAAAAGTGGGAATTTAGGTGTGAATGTGCCGAGTGAATCCTTGACAAAAGGGCTTTTGGCTCTGTGGGATGGCTCCTATTAGGGCTGCATATGAAAGACTGTTATAGTACTCCTGAGAAGACCTGATTTTCAGGTCAAGGTTTGACCTGTAATAGACAATATATGCATAATGCTTATTGCTTTTGGACAGCAAATTGCTTTAGGGAATTTAGGAATTATAACAATAACGCAAAAGAAACTACATAGTCAAAAAGAAACAATTGAAATGGGACTCAGTTCAGCTTCTGAATGTGGCCACTTTACCAAGTCTAAGTCCATGTTTATGGTAAAACATTCTTCGACAAGCATTATTAGCATAATGTACCACATTTCCCAGTAATTTGAAAGTGGATCTTCCGTCTGTTTGAAAATGACAAGGTAGGACAAGGACATTAAAATCATCTTTTCTTGCTGTGTAACAGTGAGTTGTGTTCAGTATGTCTCTGATTCTCACAGAGGCTGGAGCATTATTTTCCATACCCTTTTCCCCCCATTTAGCTTCAAGTTACCTAGACAAAATTGAGGGAACTTTTTTACTTGCCTTGCTTTTAAAGCTTTAAAAGCTTTTGCTGAAAAGGTACCTATTTTCTTATCACTTTTTTTTTCTTTCTCTAGAAAAGGGCTTAATTTGAAGTTCTTTTTTGGCAGCTGTATTTCATTGTGATACATTATGTCAGGGCACATCAGTCACATGAAGTTTTATGGAAAAAAACATACCCTTTTTAAATGTCCCTCTCTGCAGTCCTCTTCAAAACACAGTATTTTTTTTCAAGAAACTCAACAGAAACTATCAACAGTGTTATGGTTCTCAAAACATCGTGGGTGTAATGGCTTCATCTCAATTATATAAATGTTATTTAAAGAAGGAATATAAAATTTAATGTGGTGAACTTAGTAATTCTAAAAAAAAAAATTGACCATTTTCACCTACTAGTGATGTTTACTTTTTAGTGTTGAGCAAGGGCTTCTCTTCTTTGTAACCAAGATAATCCTATGCTGTTCCTTATTTTACCATTAAATGAGATACGTTGTGAATTCAGATGAAAATGAGGTACCTTGATGAAAGTGGGCTTCAGGTGTCGCACACTAAGCATTGTACATTTCTCTTTGCTCTGATCCTCCAGCACACATAAGATTTCACCTCTTCACCTTTGAACAAGATTGCACTAACTTTGATCTTTTCAATTTTGTTCAACTCCAGGGAAGGAGCAGCTACTTGAAACATGTTATCATTTAGACTTTCAGAGGTTCTTTAAAAAAATAAAAAAAAGGAAAAAAAAAGGAGGGGAAAGAAAAAAAAACTTGAAAGCATGAACTGAAAGCTGTAGATTTTTATCTTGAGTATTAGCTTTTGTAGCTAGTGCGTAATGTTTTAATATCAAAAATGGTCTCCACATAGAACAAACCAAAATACAGGCTTTAAAAGCACACAGAATTATTAAATATAAATTTTATTTTAAGTAAGCATTTTTCTGCAGTAGTGATGTGTGTATCCTTTCCCAGGTCAAAGCATAAGCTTTGTGTTCTTGCTCCTTCGCTTATGGCCTAAACCTATTATTTGAGCCTCTGTACTTGTGTGATATTAATTCATGATACTGACAGTTAATCTATTTTTATAACTGTTATTATCCGAGCAAAACAAGGTTCTTCATTTTCTCTTCAAGTCTGAGAGCATGTAACAGTGGGGAGCAAAGTTAAAAGTATATCTTTAAGATCTTACATGGTTTAGCAATATTCTTAAAATTACTATCACCATATGCCAATATTGTAGTTATTTTTATATTGTCCCAGTATTATTTTGGGTTTATTTATGGTGAGGTTGTTAGTCTGTTCTGTTTTTTGGGTTTTTTTGCTGTTACAGGACAGATTTTTACCTAAATACATAAGAATTTTAAATCACAGAGCTCTAGCGTACCAGCCCCAATGTGGCTTTAAAGTCCTAGGAAGTTTAATCAAAATTTTTAATGATTACTAAAAGCTTACATTTTTTCCCATTGGCTCCTCTTTGTTCTTGCCTAGTTTACTCAGATGTGCATTATTTCATCCCTGTCTTCTCTGCTGAGACTGCAGTTGTTTAGGGAGGCTTATAATAAGTAGCTCTTTGTGTCCATCCTCTTGCTTTATTTTGAGGTTTGCTTTGCACAACAGTGCAAATGGGGACAGTTTCTCCCTTCTTGGATGTGATGCTTATTGAATTTGTTTCCATTAACAAGCTGTTGGAAGCAAGTAAATGCCACATTAATTTACTCTTACTTCTGATTTTTCCTGCCTATTCTAAGGGTTGCTTAGACAACAGATCATCTAAATATCTCATAAAAGGCCTGAATTCCACTCCCTGCAAAAGTGGAATTATGATTAATAATTCAAAAGAATAATTTATATCATACTAAAACATTAAGGAGAAAGAAATAAAGAGGATGTTTGCATACAGGTGAAATTATTGGCAGAGCTAATCTCTACAGCGATCCTTGACTTGGAGGGGCTAAGTAATATATTACTATTCATCAGCTGTTTATCCATTTTCCTTTTCCTTCACAGTTTTCTGGGGGTCACACAATCCTGGGACCAAGAACCTCCAATCACATTTCATCCCCTGTTTTCCCTGAAACTTTTCGTTACACATTGAAGTTACTGGATACAAGTTCTGTTCAAGGTATTTGCCTGCACACTCCTCTCCAAGAGCCTTTGATGTATTGTGAACTGAAGGTTCATTGAGAGTTTCATTTGTTATTTTCATAACTCCTTTTGGCCTGATTTTTTGAGATTAGCCAGATAACTTATTTTGAGATGTACTTGATTTTCTAGACTTACCTTCACATATGCCTTTTGCAGGTGAGCCCCACTTCTAATCAACTTCTATAGTAGCCATGCTTCATGTCACCACTTGACTGCCACCTCCTCAAACATCTCTGTGGGAGGGTTGTGGTAAAGCCACATGGACTCTGTGGTCATACAGGACATTGGCACTTGTAGCAGAAAACTTCAGGTCCTCTAATGACAATGGGGTCAGTGCCAGTGTAAAATCAAAGTGGGAATGTCCTAAAGCAGAAGTACTGAAAGAGAGATTACTCACTGCCATTTCTGGGAAAAAAACATGACACCCTGTGAGAGCTGATCATTTTTGTGTTGGCCAGGTACCCAGCACTGCAGTGTGTGGTGAGAAATTACCTGTGAGTGAGACACAGCCTATTCAGCTCATATCCCAGTGTCTGCTGGCTGTAGTTCCAGGCTCTGCCAGTGTCACAGGAGCAACCTGGCTGTAGTTTCCTTCTCCAGACAGTTTGCTGCTGCCAGGAAGCACTGACGTTTCCAAAGCATCCAAACAATGAGCATGGCTGACAAATTCATAGATTTGTGAGGGTTTGAGGTAATGTCCCCATCAGGTTGAATCATTCTGTTGCACTTAAATGCTTCCATTTTTCTAATTGTTCCAGGTAAAAAGGACAAACCCAGATTTTCAATCTGCAAATCAAAGATTTCTTATTGGAGAACAACACAAAATTTTTTAAGCAATACATTTTAATTTTCCTGAGTATATGCAAAACAATATGATTGTAGTATATAGGACAATACCTATCTTAAAGAAACTTGTCTAGATAGATTTTCTTTTAGAGTAGCTGGTAGTTAAAAGCTGTCCTTATTGCACCGAGGGAGTAAAATCCACACTTGTTAGGCTCTTATTTCATCCTCTTTCCTATGGTCTCACCTTTTTGGCCCTGCTAACTTTCATGTCCATAATGAACTCCATTTAGCTTCCCTGCAGCAGGACCTTGTCTTTGTTAATCACTGACCCAGCGGCGTGAAGCTGCATAGGAGAGCAGGTTTTTTTTTTTTTTCCTGGATTTTCTCTACTTCCTTCAGCAGTTGTAAATTCTAAGAAACTGCAGAACAAACAAGTATAAAAGATCAGGAAGATGGCCTGAAAAAATAATGTTTAAAAAATATTTGATTGTACTCAGTTCTCCCGTAGATGCCAGCTACAGACTGATGGCTGAACTCTTAGAAGAAGTTAATGAGATTAGGCCTTTGGAAACTGATTCCTTAATGCTGTCTTCTCATTGAGTGGTGTCATGTTTGGGGTTTTTTTACTTTTTTCTTTTTTTCAGTAACCATATATAAACTTGACATGGAGATCAGCTGAGACCTCATGGCAGAAATCTCATTTGAAACAACTGGAAATTACTTCACCTTGGCTCAAGCCACAGCATGACAGAAACCTTCTCCTCTTTCTCCAGCCCTGCTGTGAGTCAAAGGCATTTTCTGGGCTGCTACTTTCCTGTGCTGAACGACCTTGAGCCTCTTCCTGTTGCCCTGTCTTTGCTTGGCTCAGCATGTGCATCCCTTGCTCTTTACAAATACGCCTGCGTGCTTGCCTTTGCTGTCTTCCTTTTTCTCCATAGCTGAAGGTACTGGTCCTTTGTCAGGCTTTGAGACTCACATGCTTTAGTTCATAAATGCCTATAGCAACTCTCTATGCTTTTGATAGTGAGGATTTTTTTCACCTTATTAAAAGAATGTTGGTATTGTCAAATGCATAGTACTTGCCTACTAGTATGTTTCCTTTCTGCCTGTGCTTGCAGAGCTAGGGAAAATTAGGTGAAAAAGCAGAGTAGTAGCATTTTATACTTGTTTTGCTGGGACATAAATTTGCAGATTTGTGAAGCGGGGGAGAATCAGCCCAGCGTGACTCACAGCACACAGCACAGTCGGAAGAGCCCAGCTTGGGTTGTGTGTATCCGTCCTAACAGGGAAAGCTGAAATGCTAATTGACGTTGCAATCTGCTTCAGGTCAGGTAAAGGTCATCAGACCCCTGCAAACGCTTAATCCTTCCCATGGAAGCTTTGTGGGATTCCCAAGGATCCTACAAAAATAACCTTTATGTTTGTTTACGTGGAGAATCCCTGCAGGAAGCAGAGCTAGCAGAGTGGTGGTAGAGCGGCATGGGGATGGCAGTGGTGTCAGAGGGATGGTGAGGCTGGGCAGAGTCATCACCCTTTGCTCTTTTTTTCATGTTAAACACCATGTAAATACTCCTGTAAAACAAAGCTGCCATTCTTTGCTACCAACCATCTCTCAGATCTTCCTTTCCTCGTAAAAGGCTGCATCAGCTTTTTCCAGAGATGAGCTCTAGGAGGGATTCCAGCACAAGCTGAACCTAATGGGATGTAAGATGGGGTAGACACAATACTGAACACTGTGCAACTTCCAAACAATGCAACTTCCAAACCCAGTCCACACCTTCAGCAAGGTACTCGAGCACATGCATGAACTGAAAGCAAGTCTTGCTGAAATACAGGGGCTGTGCATACACATCCGTGTGCGTGCTGAAGCGTTCTGCTGGGTCGAGGCCAGGATGTTCAGCACTGTGCAGGCTTAGCCCTTCCAGATGTCTCCAAAGATAAAATGGAAAGAAAGTGACAGTCAGTCCCAGTTATATGGAACACAACCCAGCTTTTAAAAGGCTACTTTTGATAATTAGGTATTTTGTGTACTGTGGCAAGATGTGAATTACAAAACCCCTAATAATAATGCAGTTCAGTCAGGGTAGCCTTGAAATTAGACCCCTAGCAGAGAGGTTGCACTGCATAATGATAGTACAGTACCATTTGTTTCAACACATTTAGCACTCCAGAATGGGATTTTTTTGTTAAACACCAGATGTTCTAGTGACCCGAGTGCTGACTCTAAAAGAATACACAATAGAATAGTGCGTCAAGGTCAATGGCACAAATTAATCTGTATTATCATGCTGTCATATTCTGCTGTATGCCCCATATGAGAAAGATCTATGGCTAGTTCCTTCTTTACATGCAACTGTATGGGGTGTTGCAGTACACAGATTTTGAGTTTCCCAAGCCCTCAAACCCCCCTGATGGAAGTCTGATTCTTGCTTTGATAGTTTAAATTGTAAATGTGACATTCTTACAGCGGGTGAGGGCTGTGTGGGTATGTGACTGTAATCTCCCAGAACCAGAGAGACACGCAGCAGCACAGTGAGAATTATGTCTGTTAATTGTAAATTCTGCCTTTAAGGACTTCAAAATAATAACCTGGGTAGCTTGGTTGTCTGCATTTTTCCTTTGACTTAAAAATGTGGTAAGGCGCAAATGAATAATTGTTTACAAATTTTTAAATGATAGCTTATCTGCAGTAGATACTTTTGTCTCCATGAGTCCCCCATATCCCTTCTCCCTGCCCTGTGACTTCTAAGCTATTGCTGCAAGATGGCAGGATGTCAATGCCCCCCAAATTGAACCTGTGATTTGTTTTTCTTTGATTTATGGGCTTGTAGTCAATAAACTTTATAAAGGAAAGTATCAGACTGAGCAATCAATCAAAGATAAGCAGATTCTTGTCCTTTAAAAGCATTTCACCCCAGTAAGCAAGGGCCTCATTCATCTTTTACAACCACTCTTGCAGCTTTCAGCTGAGAAAGGACTTGCTGCTGACTACATTTCCTTCTGCTGAAAACTCCCCTGTTCTGAGCTGAGATTTTTAAAATTCATTGCAGCAGTACATTTCCTTCCCATGTTATTTGCTATCTCTAAAAGGGCAAACTGTTTGCATGTTGTTACTAAAGGTAAATCTCCTTGCTGTGTAGAGAAGGCTTATGTTTTAAAGCGTCAGAGGCATGGACTGTTGTTTTACAGAAACAGTATTCATTTTCTTTGTTATTTTACAAAACAAAACAGACCATAAAAAAGGTTCCCATTTGTTTTTTAGTAGTATCTGAATTTCCTTTTGAGTAAGGCAAATGTTATCCTGCATGTTTTGCTTCTCTGAAGCACAGATGGTGTGCATATGCAGATTGGTGATTTTTTAATCAAAACAGTGACACTTGGGAATATATGTAAGTATTGTAATAATGCATTAGTCAGGAGTGATGTTGTAACACACTGAGATCATACACATAAATCTAAGACACCATGTCTAGACACCCCAGGGAAGATGGCATGCCATGGGTTAGAGCAAGCATTAAGGAAGTGCAATATTTCAAATATGATGGGAAAATAATGCAATTTGCAGACTTTAATAAAACCATTGGGGAATTAATTTCACTAAGGATGCACTCTGTCTGAAAACATCTATGTTTCTACATTTGCTTCGTAGATAATCAGAAGGCGAGACACTGTACCTGCTATCCCAGGCACAAGCACAGTACGATATCTATGAATTGTGCTGCATCTTTAATATGCTGAATATGAAAATAATCCCTTTATAGTGCTTTAGTAGTACAAAACTGCATTATGCAAACAATGCACAGACAGCATAAACCTTGGAGAATCAGAATTTGAAGAGCTTTTAAATTAATCTCGTAAGTGTTGATTTGGGCATGCTCAGGGAGTGCGCTCAGCTGTAAAACTTGTCTGACCTAACCCTCCTGGTTTTAATTATTAGCTTTTTGATTATCAAATATTAAATGAAGAGGTGCAATTTATGACTTTTGCATGTATCATTCTCTTTTCTCTGTAAAGGTTGTCTAATTTTTTTTAAAAGAATCCTTGCTTCTTTGGCTGCTTTTTGTTATTTGTTGTCTTGTATAGCTCTTGGCATATAATTTTAATCAGCCAACCACTTTCCAAATTTTTGCCAGCTGATAACTACTCACAAGCAAGTAACTTGCAGTACTATGCCAGGAATGTTGTGATAAAAATGTCAATTTAAACCTGGCCAAGGATGACAATCATAACTATTTCCGAGCAACTTGAACAGAATACATAATACAATAGCACTTTTTATACATAGAAATACAAACTTTTAAGGTTCCCATAATGATAACCCTCACAGTCAAAACCCCATTTAAAAATTGGCTGCATTGGTAACTCCATCAGCCTCATCATCTCTTGTCATCTGAAAGGTTAATAGTAAAAAGTCTTCAATACAACTGAATATTTTCAATTAAAATATCATCAACTCAAATGCTGGCTGTAATCAGTAATGTAAATTGTGCAAGTATAGAAATCAGTGAATGAGGGAACTCAGGTTTTGCCAATAGTGACAATGGTTTATATCCTGACCAACTGAATTCTGTTTCAGAAAACTAGGTGCATATGTTAGCATGGGCTAAACCCAAGCAATTCAGTATTTGCCTTACCCTCATGTGTCTTTTCCTCTCTGGGCTCAGACAGTCATCCAGAATCCTTTATTAGGACAATAATCCAGTGGGAAGATACTTTGAAATCAAAACCTGAAACATGATGGTTTGGAACATAAGCGATACTTTGAAGTTTTCAGGAGATTCTTGGAAAATCTGAGTTCACAAAGCTGGGAACAACATAGCATGGTTACTGTGTTGTGAGGCCCCTGCATACAGCCCTCCTTCTTCAGAAAATTGTAAACCACCGTATTTAACTCTTCCCATTTCAAAGTTAGATTTCATTTTCCAGGACGTTCAGGAAATGTGAATGGGCCTCAGGGCTTGTGCAGGGGTAGAAATATGTCTGCAAAGTAATAATAATGAGCAGCTTTCATGAATCTCCATGGAGATTCCTTCCCTCTGAGCATCTTCCAAGGTCTTTGCCACAGTGAGGGCAGAATGTCTCTGGTTTCACACCAGTCTGCCTGTTGCCCTTTGCTCTTCCCATTCAGCTGGTGCTACACGATTATTACTAGCGTATATTATATTTATAATATTTATTTACACAGTCTTCATTTTTCTTTCTCTTTCCTTCATATTCTCTTACTCTGGAACTTGGTCTTTGTTGAATTGCTGCTATGTTTCCACCAGCATTTTGTCTGTGTTAATTATTGTCATCCTTCATATTACAGTATTACATCCTTAATTCCTCATGTTATAGTTTACCCAAAGTCTACCCACTTTATTCCATAAAAATGTACTGATGTTTTAATTTCAAGATGGTTTTGCTAATATCAGTTCTTGTGAATGAAATATATTACAGCCAGGTGCAATAAATATAATCTTTACTGTTTGCTAGAACCGAACCCAAATCCTGGATTCTTCTATTCTGTGGCAGTTATAGCAGTTTACTTTTAGCATTTCCCCCCCTGTTAGATGGATCTTTGCTCTATTTATTTCTTGGTGCATATGAAGAGGTTCCATTCAGCAGCTCTGTGTCACGTACATATTTTTTTTTTGTAATGTCTGGCTGCATCCCACTGTGGCTGATCCTCAGGAGCACACTTGTACTGCTCCTCCTGCTCATGGAGATCCACAGCAGAGGGAGTGGGGTGAGGAAGGTGGCCTTGCCTTCTCTCCTGGTGCATATCCATGTGTGGTTTGGATCAAAACATGCTATAGATCCAACTCTCCAGCCGTGGGGGTGTAAACGATGGCACTGTGGTCAGACCGGGCTCAGCAGAGGATCAGCCCTGGCTGGGGATGGGGTGTGATGGGGGCGGTGGCTCCCGGTGCCTCCCTCTGCAGCTCTGAGTGCACAGCCTTCACTGGACAGGCAGAGATGGCCATTAAACCGTGCACAACAGCTTGTCATCCTGCAGAGCATCACATGCTAGACAGACCACTTTAACCTTGCTTAACCTTTCGCTGTGCTCCTCAGCTAATGAGATGAATGAGAGTTTTATTGGGGTTTCTTGACCTAGATCTTTTACATGGCAGTTCCATGTATCTGAGCAGCCTAATGCCTTATGTTTTGTAAATCAATATAGCTATAGCTATCTTTTAAAAGCCAGAAGTGGTTTTTTTTAGGCCTAGTATCATATCCTATAAATAATATTGATTTTGTTTAGCCTGAAAATCTATTTAATTTTGAATTGGCACACCTTGTTAGTCAAATACAGTTCTTGGGTAAGTCCAAGCATGATTCTCATGCATCCCATTACTTTTATCCCTATGGTGTTTGTAAACCTGGTGTCAATAAAATGAGAATGAGCTCTCCTGCATGTAAACCACATCTAAGTTTTCAATTTATGGAAGTTTTTCAGACTCTGGCATTTAATGGGCAAACACAAGAAAGCAGTTATAGCAGATTGCAGAGCTTCATGTTACCTCAAATAATGCAAATGTTATAGAACAGTGATGGGAATGTGCAACATTAAGCCAGCCTTTCATAGTGTTATGTGAATTGCACTGGCTCAGCTAAAAAGGAAAACTTAAAAATTGATTTTATATTTACGTCTTCAACACACACACTTTTACTGGCTATTATTTTACTTCTATCCTTCCATCCTTGCCATCCCTCCATTGATTGAAGTACAAATACTCTCATTGCCATTTGCAATGTTGTGAAATGAAGATTTCAAGACACGAGAACAAAACACTGGTATTCAGGGTTAGGGTCGTTGCTCCATCTGTTGTCTGCTGTGTTTGGCACAAGCAGTTTTGTACTGCATGTACAACTAGAAAGGACCAGTACTGTGGTGTTTCTTACAGGTGCTTCAGGTACTTCTAAAGGCATTTGTGAATATAACTTCTGACATTTCCTTCCCATGTGTTCAAGACTCCTGTACCAGTATATTCTCAGTTTCTACTCTGAAATAAAGTTCTGTCTATTTACATGCTTGATGTAAGTAAATCACATTTTCAAGACTGGGTCAAATGAGACAGTATATTAAAATGCATTTCTCATTGTCCAACTCTGTGATAAGATTTTTATACAAGCTTTTGGACTGTGTGGTAAATAGATACCCATTTGATCTGTTCCCTTAGAAGACAAAATCTGATTCAATTATTCTTTCATAGCAAATGGTCGACACTTTAGGTACCAAATAGATGATACAAAGGTTGACTCTGAAAGTACAGGCTGAATTCGTATACAAATGCATGCTTGATAATGATTTTCAGGCTCATTTTTTTATGTTAGCATTACACAAATGCAACCAAGGAAGTGATTAGTACATTTCTCTGTTGAACTTCTGAGAGATTAGTTTGTATATTATTACTTGCAACTAGCATTTCAATTTTTCTATTATTTGCCTTTCTCACTTGGTCAGGACAAAATATCAGATTGATGATTTACATTTTATGTGGGAAAAAATAGGAACTGCATGAAGGTTGGTCTGTGAATTTTTATAGAAACATCAGAGAAGCTAAACAGCTTCAGCTCTTTAGCTCCAGAAATTAATATATAATATTGTTTTCCAAAAACACAGCATTATCTCATGGCTTTAAAAATTACTGTGGGAAAAGCACATAAGTCTATTTTGTATAAAAATGAAAGAGAAAGTATTAATTTCTGCTTGCCAAGGGGATGCCCATATGAATTTGTGATAGGTGCCTAAATGTGGAGGTAAGTAATAAGCAGGTATTGACTTCTATTGAGATCAGTATAGAGATTTGTTGACCCAAAGAGGTTACAATTGACTGAAGAGTGGGGCAGTAAATCTTGTTATTGAACAAAAAGCTAAAGTCAATATATGTATTATTATAAACATTTTTCTTTTGGAAGAGATAATAAGGGTGGAGTGGTTTAAGACTTTAGATTTATATGGCCATGATAGCATACAGTTCTTTTATTTAGTCAAAGGAGAAGAACAGAAGAATGCCTTGGGGGATGTTGTGGGATTTTTTTGGAGTTTGTTTTGTTGTTAGATTTTTTAGATTTTTTGTTGTTGTTGTTAGATTTTTTTTTAGGTTTTTTTTTTCTTTTTTTTGTTTATTTTTTTCATTTTTAATACAGCTTCACCAATCATGCCAAAGCAGTAAAGCCTGCATCAACTTTCACATCATAAACCCTTATTCTCATTGTTTTATAACTCAGCCATAAAGGTTATTTTCAGATTGAAATTTGGCCTGCAAGCTCTTTGCCTAAGAATAATTTTTTCCCCAGAAGGG
Source organism: Catharus ustulatus (assembly GCF_009819885.2). Classification (NCBI taxonomy): domain Eukaryota; kingdom Metazoa; phylum Chordata; class Aves; order Passeriformes; family Turdidae; genus Catharus; species Catharus ustulatus. The sequence continues at coordinate 18,958,407 of NC_046229.1, forward strand.
CAAAAGGAATAAAGATGATCTATTGAACTATTTATTGAATTTTAGAGGAGCACAGAAAATACGTGTTGTGATTTTTATAAAAATCAGGGTTTAGATTGTATTCCTTATTGAATATTATTCTCTACATAAAGCTAAGATTTACTTGATCATAAAGGTGGGGGCTGAAAATGTTCTTTCACTGCTTTCAAACACTTGCTAATATTAATCCATGCCTTGTATTGTAAACAAGTATGATTTTATGGTTCTTATATTTTAGTCCATTCTATTATGCTCTGGTCAGTACATTATTTTTTAGATTATTGCTTGAAAACATAAAGAGGAGACAGTGCAGAAGAAAATAGAAATTCATCCATCTGAAGACAGTGAACTTATTAATTAAAATCAACTACATCCTATAGTGAGAGACTGAAGAAATAGCTGTTGAATTGCAATTTTATAGCATTTATATCTGTTAGTGTCTTGGCTGCCAGTAGAAATGAATCTTCAGTAACTCAAAAATCCTCTAACAAAAATAATTTGTTGCTTTCCATTGCAGAAACCATCTGCCTCCTTCCTTAGTTCACAAGACCCTCTTATGTTTCTCTAGGATTCAGGAACTTGTACTAATTTAGGAGACTCACTGAATCTCTTTAGCAGCACAGGCTACGATAAATGCATCAAACACCTTCTCTGCTCTTTGCACTGGCTTGCTGTGAGTTTAAAAACAAGTCCCTTTGGAGCAGGAGGGAAGCTTCCTTCTGCAGAGGGCAGACAGGAATAACCGTCCCAGGACCATCCCATCGCATCCCATCGCATGCCATCCCATCGCATGCCATCGCATCGCATGCCATCCCATCCCATGCCATCCCATCCCATCGCATGCCATCCCATGCCATCCCATGCCATCCCATCCCATCCCATCCCATCCCATCCCATCCCATCCCATCCCATGCCATGCCATGCCATGCCATGCCATGCCATGCCATGCCATGCCATGCCATGCCATGCCATGCCATGCCATGCCATGCCATGCCATCCCATCCCATCCCATCCCATCCCATCCCATCCCATCCCATCCCATCCCATCCCATCCCATCCCATCCCATCCCATCCCATCCCATCCCATCCCATCCCATCCCATCCCATCCCATCCCATCCCATCCCATCCCATCCCATCCCATCCCATCCCATGCCATCCCATCCCATCCCATCCCATCCCATCCCATCCCATCCCATCCCATCCCATCCCATCCCTGCTGAGGTGCTCTCTGATGCTGGCACTTGATCCAGTTCTCTTCTGTGCTCCCACCCTGGTGGCATCACTTGCAGTGGCATTCTGAGCTGGGGATTTCTGCACTGTGGCTGATGGCCAGGACCTTTCCCCTCCTTGGACCATTGTCCTGCTATCTCTCTATAACCTCATGGACATATCATCATGGACATTATCTGCTTTTCTGTCAGACTTCAGTATGATGAAAGAGACCTCGAGAAGGGTACCTCCCACAAGAGCAATATTTCCAAATGACCTGCAAAAAAAAGCCAGACTTATTTTGACTTGAATGCTATTTCCGCTCTCTGTTTATGCAGTTTCTGTTCTGGAGGTGTGTGGGAGGGAAGGATAATTGTCTCATCCTCAGTTTTGCCCCATTTAAAACATGCATGCAGATAAGCACGCTTTCTGTAACTAGAACTATGTGACCTGAGGGAGGCCTTAACTTTCCACAAGGCTGACCATTGCTTCGGGTCCTTTGACTTTTGCCCTTTAAGCAACAAACAGTGAAAACACAGAAAAAACATTTTGTAATCCTTAAATATCTCATAGCTGCATTTTCCTCTGTATTACAGAGTGATCATTGTACTTACAGTGCATCAGTAGTGTGTCTGGCTGGGGATGCTGGTGCCGGCAGACAGTGCAGTGGCCTTTCTCCCAAATACGAATGAGAAGCTCAGCTTGCACTCATACCCAATATGGACAAGCAGACTGGGACATTTTTTGCTTATTTCACCACAATTAGATAAATTACTCTGTTTGAGTTTAGCTAGAGAAGGTTGCTATGAAGAAGTTTGGCTTAGAGTACCTAGGGCTTCAGTCGCCATCAACTAAATCTATGGATTTTTATGCTTTGTTTGAGGCTTTTCATTCACTACTAGATAATGTACTTCAACTTTGTCTGCTGCAGTATATGAAGGAATAGTTTCTTTTTAAAAACATATCTGTCCCTGGAAGCATGCTTTGAAAAACCACAGCATCTGGCTGTTCTTTGCCCACCTTATTGCATTATTTCTGTCTGTAGATACTGGTGCATTTAAATTAGTTGTCATTTCCAAGCTATTACAAAGGCTATAGATGAAAATCTTCTATAGCTACAAAGTGCCCACAGATTTATTCAAACCTACTGAAACTTCATTCATTTCCATTCCCAAGACAGTTTCCAGCCTTCCCCTATGGATATGCATGCTGTTTAATGGCACTTGAATTAGCATGTCTGCTTGTTGGCACCAGTGTGGTAATGGTGGCAGTTGCTGATAAAGCTCATTAGATGGAAATAAAGGATCTCAAGTAAGTTAATGGTGAAAAACATCTGAATTTAGTAGGAGCAGATCTGTGAACATAAAATGAATGTGTAATATATTGAGCTTCAGCATAGTCTGGCTCTGGCTTATTGCTTCTTCTTGTGGGGAGATTTTTAAAAATTCTGGTTTTATGTAATTTTATTTTGAAAAATCACCTGCTTTTTAGTGTATGAGCTATCTAAACAACTTTGTCTGCTGGTCTCTATTTCAAATGTGCTTATAGCAAGTGAATTGGAAGCTGGATTTGTAAAGTAGAAGGGAAAATCAACTTATGATGACATCCTTTTCCTGAAGCTTATGCTGGCCAACTCTGTTGCTTCTGAATGAGATACACCTCTTTGAATATATACAATTCAAGCACAGTATTGCCAGATAATGCAAACATACATATTCAATAAATAAATGTTGGGCTGAATGTTCCATCTGAAAATGACAGCTTCTTTTCCAGTTTGCAAACAGTGCTTCTGCACTCATTTTCCCATAAACACACCTTTGCCTTCTTTGGTCATACTGAACTAATTTTTATTTACAATACACAGTAAAATGGTGTCAGAATAGTGCCATGCCTATCTATAATGTGGTTTTTAGAAGAAATATGCTAAGGTGATTTAAATGGGGCTTATTAGTGTTCACAAAGACAGCCAGATCATGATTAATTCGATCATAATTTGCTCTTTCTAAATTTCCACGCTTCAAAAATGACTGTGTTTAAGCTAGAGATGTGCTGCTCTCACCACTGTTTGCCAGAGTGGGATTAATAGTAGAATAATGTTGAGCTAGACAAACTTAAACTGGCAAAGTTACTTACTTTTTAAAAAGAGATGGAATTAGTGGGTTATGTGGGTGAAAATCTTTCCAGTATCACAAACCTTGTAAGCCCAAAGAACGTTTTTATTATAGTCAGTGGGGGATGTTCAAACAATGAGAAGTTGAAGAGCAAAAATGTGATTCTAGCTGATTCTTGATCTTGCTGGGGGAGGCTCTACTTTGATTTCTTTCAGGAAAGCACAGTGCACACCTGTGGTATTATATAAAACATTACATAATTATGAGAAGAACACCCAGAATTTTCTCCCTCCAGCTCTGGCCTAGTCCACCTCTAATGAAGCAGCAAGTGTGTGGTGACTTTCGTTCAGGTCTGTCTTTGTGGCTTAGCTTGCAAAGTGTGTGAATTTATACATCGCCCTTGGCATTTATTTTCTGGTGTTGCTTTTGCTTATTTCAGGGAGAAAGCTTACTAATGTTCCCTTAAAATAAGTTTACTATTCAGGCCAGATTGTTGCCTTTTCTTTCCTGCCATGCTTGCAGCCTAATTGTATTTAATATCACAGTTCAGGGCTTTCCTCTCTCTGCTCCTTGTCACTCAGAGGTATTTAAAAGAGGATTTAAACCAGCTATTTTTTGTACTTAATCCTTGATCCCTTCTGCCCGCCCCCTGCCCAAGCTTGCTCATTCACTGGAAATAGCAACCTATGTCCACATTTTACTGCTCTAGTTTATAGTAATTTTGTCTTATGCCTTTGGAGTACAAATGATTGTTCAATTCAGACATTCAAAATGAAAGTGAAGTTGCCAGTGGAAACGGGTGACTCATTATACAATATGTGAGTACAAATAAAAAGGTGCCTGAGTATAATAATCAGAAGATATTGACTTTTGTTGAGGTCAGGATCACAATTTATTAACCCAAGAGGTAAATATTGACTGAAACTTTGGGCAGCTTTTTTTCCCCCTCTTTTCCTTATAGCTGAGAAAAGACTGTAGAGGATTTACTAAATAACTCCATCTGCCTGCACAGTGAGATGGAGACTTTTGCATTTTGCCTGCAGTTTTATGCTCGTCTTTTGTTCTGGCTCTCCCAAGGGCAAAACGATTTATAGCGTATTTTAGAGGAATATTTAAAATCATGCTAATTGCCATTTCTTTGTGATTAATTCTGCTCTTGACAAGCCAGAATCCTTTTCCTGAAACAGGTTTTGCTTCTGAGCACTTCTTCAGCTGATCCCAGCCCCAGGCAGGCTGTCTGCATTTTCTCTTCTGCCCTGGCCGTTGCCCTCTCTGATATCTCAGGGATCATTTTGTGTGTGCGCATCTAAAAACACCAGGGTATTGAAGCAGCCATCAGAAAGATGCCCTTGGGAATGGTGACTCCTTGTGTTGCTGACATTCTGTTCACTCTGTAAGGGGCTGTACAATCAAATTATTTACCAGAGCAGATGCAGCTCCCTCATTTGGCTAAAACGAGCACCCTGAAACCACCGTTCTGCTGTCTTACTTGGAAAACCAGGCTTTTCCAGGTTTCCTCCATCTCTGACTGCTCTGTGCTTCCTTGGGGCTGCATGCTTTGTGCTGAAGGATATGTTTGGGATTCCTGGGGCAGTTATGAGCCTTTTCTGAGCAGGGCAATTATCTGCTTTAAACTGAGTCACATTTTTTGTTTGTGCTTACTTGTTGGGGTTTTTTTTACCAGTCATGTGACTGGCATTTTGCATGGGTCTGGTCCCTGCCTTGGGAACCACACAGGTGCAGAGCTCCTCCAGGGGTGTTGGCTGCCAGATGCCACCTCACAGCTGCTGCCACCACACCTGGGCAATGTTTGGAGCCCTTGTCCTTGCTGTTTTCCAAGCTAAAAGAGATGGTGTAGAGAGAATTAATGTGACTTTAAACTCTGACAGGCTAATTTCTAGATTTGCTTCGTTTCTGTCCTACCTTTCCTCCCTCTCCTTCTCCTTCCCCAGTCTTTGTCAAATAATCTGCTTATTTTTCAGTGTTCTTATTGCCCATTGTTTTGTATTTTTGTTCCTGCATCCTCCTCAGAGTAAGATCTTTCTCTGTTTAGGGTCTGATTTACCCGAGTAATGCCTCAGGATAATCAGGCAGGATTGAATTTTCACACAATTTTAAATATTACAAAATAACTCTGGTGAGCTTTTAGCAGGAGAAGGCTGCTTAAGTGAGCATTGGAAAAGTGTTCTGAACCTGTTGATAAAATTTATCTGTGGAAAAGGGACTGAAAAGTATTAGTATCAAATTGTTATATATGGGAGCAAAGTCTTAAATCAGACTTTGTAATCTGTGGATTTTGGTGGAGGTGTGGGTATCTTCATAGCAAACATAAGCCCTCTGAAAATACCTCACTACCTCTACAGAGCCTTCAGAATGGATCCACAGATTCCTGAGCATTCATGGACCCCAGACTGGAAACCACAGCCGAAAATCAGGGTAATGTTCTGGGAGGATTTTCCCTGCTGAAGCTCAGCTTTGCTGAGCTGAGGAACCTGCCCCAAGTGGTGACACAGGCTGATTTAAACAGTGCTTAAGTCACTCTGTAGTGTTAGAGACTCTGGTGCTTCTGCTGCATCGTGGAGACTCTGAGTCTGTTCTGCACATCTGCGTGTCTGACTTGTGTCTGCTGTAATGCAGCCTGCGTGACCTGATCCACAGACTCCCATTACCTCGACCAGTGAGGCCCATAAAACACTTTTGGGCTCAGACCAAAGTAAAAGGGCCAGAGGAAATGAGTTTAAAAGCCTGAGCACATCTCCCAATGGGCATCACAAAATTTATATACATAATTTAAAATCGGCAACTTTAGGAAGCAAAGCAAAGAGCAAAACTGAGCTACTTTAGCTGATTATTTATGATGACCTTTTGTCTCAGATGTTTCTGTAAGGAAAATCTTGCCTATTTGGTAGTTCAAATCACTAATGCTGAACCTGAACTACTCTGCTCTAAATGAGAATCACACATTCACTGTCTATTTAGCTAGTGCATTTCCTGTATTTTTAAATTTAAATGATTTGTCTCCCTTTATTTCCCAATGCTTAGGTGAAGACTCTCTCCCCAGACTCTGCTACCTCTCTGTTGCCCTCTAAGTACCTCGTATGAAAGGTCACAGGCTCACAGTACTGACTCCTTGCAAAGTTCAACTGGCTCTCTTTTGTAGGCTAAAGCCATTCCCCATCTCCGTAGCAAGGGAGGTCCCCTGGCAGCAAAACAAATGTGGTTAGTTATGTGTGGCATGAACCTCAGCTGCACTGGGAGCTGAGCTCCGGAAAACATGTAATGGTAATGTATCGAGAATTACAAGGCTAACCCATCAGCCTCTCTCAAGAAATTTAACTCTGAAATGTTTTATTTTGCCTAGGGAAAGTCTATTTGGGTCTATCATCTGATTTCCAGGAAGGTCCAGCACTCCTCCCTCCCTTGCTCCTTAGCAGGACGGATGGCATATAAAGAGGTCAAAGAGACTACCAGTGTCATGCCATAAATCAGTGGTTCAGGTTAGAGGAGAGCCCAAAAGGCTTCTGCTCATCTGGTGTAAACTGACTCATTCTGCTGCAGTCAACAGAGGATCTGACAGCAGCAGATTTGCCTCAAGAGCTTCAGAATTCCCACTTTAGATTTATCTGACTGATATTTCAGACATTCTTTCTCCATTGTCAATGATTTTATTAATATCATATTAATAAATATATTTCAACTACAGCTTCATAGAATATCCATACTTCCCTCCCTGCCCACAAATAAGATGTTACATATATGTGATTATAAAATTACCAGTAGCCAATTTAGTTTAATTTAAATTTAGATTTTACCCTAAACAAATACTGATGTGCCCTGTGTATTTTTACTGCCAGATCATGATTTACTAACTCCGTTTTGGGGGTTAAAGAGAGCATGACCTTGCCCCATATTAATATTTAAAGATTACTGCGCACATGAAATCGGATGCTGACACAAGTCTCAAAGGACTAAGAGGTTTTTAATCTTTTGAAGAAGCAGTGCCACACTGAAATATGTATTACTATTCAAAACAGAGCATGTAACAAATGTCCCACTAGCAGGCATCAGAGACTGCAAATTTCATTCAGTGTAATATGGTCCACAAATACCAACTTGTTTCCAGAAGGGAAATTGCAATGCCACTGAGGCTGACGCTTGACACCATAGCAAAGGCCAGCAGTGGCATCTCAGACACTGCAGTAAAAGAGTTTGCCATCCAGTTCTAAATGCAGGAGCCATTTAGTGCCCTTTTCAAGGCAATACATGGATTTTACTCTTTCATAAAGGTGAAAGTTTATGTACATTTCTGTTCAAATGCAATTTAGAACAGTTTTGGAACTGTGTGATTCTTTGTTTTTACAACAGCACAAGCCTAAAATATTAAAACCTCCCGATTTTCTTCTAATACAGAAAAAAGAAAGTCAGAGCTGTTTTAATAGAAAACAGAAACAGCTGATATTTAACATAAAGTAATAATTTTATACCTTTTTTAGAGCACAATTATTTTCTTAAAAAAAATCAAGCTTAGCCTATCAGCATTTCTAACACATGTCTTTCCACTACACCTAAGCTTCAAATGAAAATGTGAACTAGCAAGCTGTAGAAGAGTCTAAGCAGTTTCTCTGTGTGTTTTGGGTGTACTCAGTTTGTATGAAAATGCTGCAGGTGACATCACTGATTACACTAGTTCCTGTGTTTGGATAACATCATGCAGGTGTTACAGGACTTGAAAAAGCATGACTGGATGGCTGTATCCAGTCTCCTTTTTTGGTGAGTGACAGAGATGGCAGCCTGCCATTCCTGGTCTCTTGTGTCGTATTTCTGACAGGTAATTGCAAACTGGTGCCTCTGGGAGCTTGCTATGGGGGCTGCCAGAAAGCACTGGGCTGGTTTGGAGATAGTTCAACCAGATGTTGGACAGATGTAGAAGAAGTTGGGTACTAGAGGTTTCCAGCCCTGAGGAATTAGGACCCTGTGAACATTTGTGTTCATTTTCAAATCATCAGCTGAGGGTAACCGCTATGTTTGCTGGTGGATGATGTCCACACCTCCACCAGTGGCAGTAGTTATTAAAACGAAAAGGAACTGGACCTGTTGTTTGGAAGTTATGGAGGCAGTGCTGGAAAATTTGATGCAAGGAGAGCAAGAGCATCCCTCCCTGGAGAGGCAGCTCTCCTTGCCATGGGGCTTTGAAGGCTGACCATTCTCTTGGCGTTGGCTGTGCTGTTGATGCAGCACTGTTGTAACCTAACCCTCACCTGGCCATTTCACAAACAGGGTACACTTGCTTTGCTCCCTTTACAACCACGAAGGCCTTTTAACCTTCCTTTTGCATTATCATGTCTGCCCCAGACCCATCCTTCTTCTTTTTGTGCCCTCCCTCAGCAAGCTTGTGAGTAACGGGAGCAGATGCCAGAGAAATGTGCACCTTCTGAGTGAGTGAGTGAGTGCAAAAAGGGGACAGGAAAATCTGCATGGAGACACTTGCTTTCAGTGCTTCCCAAACATGTGGTCTCAGTTCAATACATTTGCTAGTCAGCTAATCTATTTCCCTCTAAATTTGGTTGTCTTGTCAGATTTTGTGGGGGCAATATTTATTGGAAGATTTTTGGTCACTGTAAACACAGTTTGATCTATTTTATACAAAATGAGTGTTTTTCTCTGCATGACTTACTTAGAACTTCATACTGCTAAGTCTCAAAAAATGAATTTCAGTGAGTCACAAGTGCTGCAGGATGGCATGATGCCCTTCACAGAAATAACAACTGCAGATGCATAAAAAAAATAAATTAGAATTTGTGAATCTGAAGTTCTTTGAAAAATCTGCAACACTTATTATCAGTATTGCTGATAGTACAAATGGGACTGAAGCAACAGATAAGAGTTCTGGTCCAATGAATCCACCTACTGCTTATGATCCTTCCAGTCGTATTTTTAACTGTTTTGGCATTCCCCATTAAATCTCCCTAAACAGTCTTCTTGCTGGTTCAGTGCTCTCGACCAGGAAGCTTGTGAGTTTGTGAGGATTTGTACTTGATCATGAATGATTCATGAAATGAGCTTAGAAAACTAACTTTAACATCTTATTCAATGCCGAGGAAAAAAAAGAGCATCTTCTCCCATACTCGTAACAACTTGGCTAAAAAGGAAGAGTCTCAATGTCTCATTTTAAACACTGAAATTCAGAGCATCTGTTGCCTTTCCAGCTAAACCTCAGCTCTACTAAGAAGCAAGAGGAAGCATTTTAATTTACTACTGTAGCTGGTTTTGTTTTTCGCTCTGCTCATACGTTTGACCACATCCCAGCAGCACACACACATCGCACTGCCAGCTGTTGGGGCACAGCTGGCAGCCAGAACTGCCCATGGCGCCATTTCTCGCTCCTGTTCAACCATGTGTCAGATTTTTCTCTAAAAGCTGTGCCTGAAATCGGTTGATCTTGTTTTTATTTGTTTATGACTGATTCTATATGTTCCTTAGGACAACAGAAAGCTTTAACCCTGGGGTGTTATATTCTAGTGCCTCTCTTTCCTTCTCCTCTCCCTTGACCTCTCTGTGCATGGCAGATGAAGTGCCCCATTTCTGGTGGATATGGATGGCATTCATAGCCTGGGAACACACAGCACTACTTCCCCACCATGCATGTTTCATACAGACCATGTTTGAGTCTTGGTTTTTGCACCAGTGAAATGGGGATAATTGTATTGCTTTGATGTGCTGATAGAAGTGCCTTGTGAGAGCAAAATATTTCTTTGTGGAACAGGCCATAGTGTGTTTGGAAGCTCTGTATAGAAAAGGGTAGGAAGACAGCAGAGACATGGATCTGATGCAAAAAAAAAAGGGACAAAGCAGAGAAGAGGTCCATGGTTATTCCCTTGCTGTCCTTTGTCTCCTATTCTAGATCTGCAAGAGGATAAGGATTTTTTCCACTTCCTTTGCCGAATGAAAAGATGACAACACAGCATACATCTAGGGACACCTGCTGAGAGAATAAAACACAATAAACATGAGTATGCTATGGTGAGAGATATATTTGGTTTGTACAATAGACATTTTGATCCAGAGTTACAGAAAGTTTAAAACCAGTAAATTAAGATCAATTCCAATGCTTTTGTTATTCAACCTGAGGGTTTTTTTTGTTGTGCTTTTCAGTTTTTTAAGCTGGATGAATTTTGATCTCATGGTTAATAGAATTATGAAAAAGAAGAAAGTACTTCTAAACAAGGTTTTCTAAGGTGTCCCCTGGGACTATGATTTTAAACTGGTCTTGCATTAATTGCAGTTTCTCTGGCTGTTTGTTAGGCCATTGCCATGCTGCGTTAAGGTCTCAATGCTTTTATCTAGCCCTCCCCTATTCCCCGTTTGTTCTTCAGCAAGGATGAGAGGAACCCTTACAGTATGCAAATACATAATGCTTTCTATGCTTCTTTCTTTAGAGACATAAAAGGATTTTTAAAAAAAGGCAAGTTGAATACATGGCAATAAAGACATAAATCTTCAGAAGCAGGCAAGCTACACTCCCTCTGCACTTCACAAATGAAGCATGGTTTTTGCAAAGAAGGAGTTTGTTAGGAGAACCAGAGGAAGCAGGATTTCCATAATGATTTGCAAGAAAAAATTCTGTAACACATGGCACCGTATTTCCTTCAGAACTGCAATCCCCTTGGGACAAAATTCTTTACTACTTAATCACTGTAGTAATTAGAGATGATGTTGGCAAGTGTTCATTGAACGTTGTGTCATTTTACATCTTAAAACATTTTGGCGTTATTTTCCATTTCCTTTATTCGGTGTGTTCTGGTCCATCCCCTGGATGATTGGACACAGCTGGCCTTTGCTTTGGGACCAGGTCAGTTTTGCAATTAAGAGCTGTGTTGGTCTGCACTGATAAAAACAGGGACTAAATAGTTCTATTTATAGTTTATAAATTACTTTTCTACCAAACATTTTTTATAATGACTTGTACACAAGAGACTTGATGTGAAACAAATCTGAGTGAAACAGAGGATTCCAGCCACAAAAAATGGCTCTGTCCTACAGTGAGCCTGCAAATGTGGAAAACTGCAATAACAAAGTATGAATGAAGATCAGACTGCATGAAGCAGAGCTCTGAGGTGGAGAATAATGTTGCAGCCCCTAACCTGTGTGCAGAATGTGGCCGTGATTATGAGGAGTGCCCTGGGGATCTTGGGCGGCAAGTGACAGCCACCAGCAGCATCTGCCTAATGCTGCTCCTTCCCTCTCTGCTCTCTGTGAAAGCTGGCCATTGTGATGTCAGATGAGGAGAAAGAGAAAAGTGAAAGGGCTCTTCAACCCCTAAATCTGTCAGTTGAAACTTCTGTGGGTAAGGTTGGGGGGACTGCACTTGAGGTGTTAATAATACATCTGGAAATAGTGCAGCCTGACTTCTCTGCATTTCAGGTCTGTGCTTGTAGCTGTCACTTCAGAAAAGTAGGAAAGGTTCTTCTTACAAGATACCACAATAGCTGAAAACTGCAGGTGTACCTTTCAGTTTTCTAAAATTCAAGAATCATTAACTATGTTGAGTGGCATATCAAGGCAACAGTGCACAATGGAAGGTCCCTGCACTACTCTTGCAGACTTAGATTGTCCTTTTACACTCTAGATCTTAATCTTCATTTTTCAAAATGTTCATGTGTCTGTTACTTTTTAAATAGGTTTTGATGAGGCACTGGAACCTTTCAAAGGCTAAATGTGGAAGGTGCAGCAATGGACTGACTGTGATGCACACTTCTCCCTGAATCCATGTGTTTGAACATCCTTTCAGCTAGGCAGTCATTGCAGTGTCCCTCATAATTTGCCTTAGTCTTGGATAAAGACTGTTTCTGCTTTTAGTCCCATTTCTTACAGGCTGAAACAGAAAATTCATCAAATGTAAAGTTCAGCTTAAATGACAATTTGTGTGACTAATGACCTTCTAAAAGACAAGGCGGTAGATTATAATGTCCTTTGAAATGTTTTCTGAGGAAAAATACACATAGAAAAAATTATATGACAAATATCAAAAAGGGAAAAGAAAACAAAGTTAGTAACATAAGCAAGCACTAGCAGCCATTATGCTTTTGAATTATCTCTCCACACCCTACAAATCTTTGCTTTGACTCACGCACACCATACATCTAGCAAAGAGAGAAATAATATTTTTTATTGCCACTCAATTATAATTGATATACTACTGTATCATTTTAAAATGTGTGAAAGCTGAAAAGTACACAGAATTTCTTTTTTAAATGGCAGGCAAGGAACAGCTTATAAAAAGTGATAGAACTTTCTAAGCTAGTTTTATATACATCCCCTTCTCCCCTTATATGTATGTTCCAGGCAGATAAAAAGTACCAATGAAAATTGGTAATGCATAATAGCTCAAAAATTATTAAAGAAAATTACCTCTCCTTTTAATTCTGCTTACAAGCCTTTTCTACAATATTGATTATTTTTCAGAGGTAAGTGATAGTATCTATTCTTTCTGTAATTAATCCATATGTTCATTTTCCATGGTGGTTTTAAAAATCCTCTGAGGTACAGAATTAGGATACTGGTTACTCTAGAATAAAGCTAATTCTGTGACAGTTTCTAAGAAAAAATCTGGCGAAAGGCTGATTGTGTTGCTGCTGTTAAAGATATCTATTAGTGTATTAGTTGTCTGATATACTAGAGGACAGGTTCTGGAATAATTTGAAACTAGAATTCAGAGTGCACCTGGCCAATTGCTTCCTTTCTCCAACACTAGCACTTAAAATTCCAGAGCTGTGGCTATATAGCAAATGCATGACAAAACCACTATTTATGATTTTGTTTGCTACTCTTAAATAATTTTGATGTTCCTTTTTTTGCTTCCATTTCAGAGTCTGTCACTAATGTATATCTTCCAAGAGATGATGCTAGTTTTGTGCTGAAAGTTGTACCTCTCAGTCTTTGTTACATTCATCACATATGCCAAAGTGATACCAAAAGGGAGTATATTTTTAAGCATTTTTATATAGACAATTCAAGCACTACTTTCTTTCCTATTTTTTCAGTGCAAATGCTCCTAAATCACCCTGAGGCAGAAGGTATTATGGGATGCACCTTAAACAAAGTGCTGAGCACAGACTGAGTGGCTGCAAGGCCAGGTACCTTGATAGTGTGAATGGAAGTGTGAGAGCACTAGAGTTCCCAAATCTGGTGGAAATGGTACAATACAGACATGTTTCTGTATCTTACTTCACCTGGGTTTCCCTTCCTTTTAGTGCATTTAATGGATTAATAACAACAGGATGTGCCAATCCCTGCTGTTCAGTCTGTCCGATGTGACCAATCCTCCTTTTGTTTTAAAAAAAAACCTGAAAGCTGTAAACATTTGTGCTTACACCTGGCTCTGTCCTACAGCCCCTCTTACTGGGCAAATTGTACATTAAGCAGCCTTTTGCAACCTTGAGGGCACAGGATTTCTCCCAAGCTTGCTCCCTCATGATTTCCCCAGGCACCAGGATCCAGATTAATCCAGAGGCAGCATAGCATGGGCCACAGCCCAGTCCTTACCTCTAGGAAGAAGGGCAGACTCTGCTTTGTCCAGTGCTCTGCCGTACTTTGTGCTATTTATATACAGTAATTTCACGACTATAAGGCACACTGGATTATAAGGCGCACTTCCGGGTGTCGGCAAATTTCCGAACTTTAGCCGATATATAAGGCGCACCGGACTATAAGGCGCACTTTTTTTTTTCAGCGAGGATCTGCCATCGGCTCCCCTCCGTGGTTGCTGCCTGCGGCCCCGCCTCCACCCAGCAACCACAGCACCGCGGGCCCCCGGGCCCCCTGCACCTGGCAGGAGTGGCCCCACGGCCCCGCCTCCACCCGGCAGCCGTGGCGCTGCTGGCTCCCCCCGCGGCTCACGCTTCCAGGTTAGCAAATTTCCGAACTTTTGCCCACATATAAGGCGCACCGGACTATAAGGCGCACTTCCGGGTTCGGGCCAAAATTTTAGTCAAAAGGGTGCGCCTTATAGTCCTGAAATTACTGTATATCTATCTATAATTTTTAAATTTTTTTTTTTTTTGGTGACAATAAGAATCTCCTTGTAACACTTTAAGGCTGAGTTTAAAATCAGCCTGGAAAGACAAATGGCAAAAATACAGCTGACCTCACCAGGTTTTCTGCTTTTAAGCTCAGAGTGCAGGTTGTAACTAGGTGTGGGAAAACAAAGCAAGCCAAGATGCATCCTTTTCTCATTGACACAAATGACCTGTTTTCTCTTCTGAGGCTCAAGACACCCTGCTCCAGGCCTCCCCAAAAGAATTTGTGTTCTACAGCAATGATAATTATAAACCAGCCTCTGCTTTTGGTCACATTAAATCCACATGGTATTTCACACACTATTCTTTGTGCTGTCAGGCATACTGGAATTCTACCATGCTGCATAAACCCCCTATACACTGTAAAAATGAGCTTCACTTTTTAAGTCATGTCACAGTAAATTGCTTTGAGTGCATTGTAAAAAAACTGTTATACTTCCTAGGAGAAAAGTTTAATATACTATATTTTAAATTTCTATCTGTTTCTTCAGAAGCTAGAAAATCTGCAAAAATTAAAATTATGTTTGTCTATAAAAGCAGTATATTCAGAAATGTTCTTTTAAATGTATTTTACATGAAGTTATAAATTGCAACAGTGGCACAATTTTCAGATGTGTTTTATATAAATATGGATTAAGATAAATGTAGCAGGTTGAGCTAAAATTAACAATCTGAATTCCAATGCTTTTGATTATTCAGTTTCTGAATAAGACCTTAAGTATGTATCCTTTTCAGAGGTAGACCCTGAAATGAGGGATGCACATGCCTTCCAACCAGGACACCAAGCACAGCACGAGTGAAAATCAGCAGCAGTTGTGCAGTGGGTTGTGTCTATGTAAGAGTTATTTATATCCCCATCATGCTGTCACAAGGAGTGCCCCTCTGGTTGGGAGCCTCAGCAGAGAGGTCACCAGCTCTAGGCAGAGGTAGACTGAGTTTCCTTCCCAGGCTTTGATGGACTTTATCAGGGCTGTCTCTGTTACCATAGTTTCCATTTTGTTCTCTAGATAAGAAATTGAAGTGTATAGTTCACAGGGGCCTTGATCAGTCAGTTGACATAGGGTTCCTGCCTGTGGTGAGGTTTAAGGGAATGAGAAGTAACTATGCAGAATCCTGTTGTGTGTAGGTAAAAATCATTCTTTTCTTTCCTCCTTTTTTTTTTTCTTTCGTTGTTTGCTTGCTTTTAGCCATCTCTCTGTTCACAGGAACTTGGTGGGACATCTGAATCACCAGGTAAAAGGATATCTTCACTCAGTTTTATAAGAAATATTGTCTAATGATTGTGCATTTCAGAAACTCAGCTGTTGTGTGCCCTTTAGTGAGGTTGTTCAGCTCCACCCCTTTTGGCTATGGACATTTTACTGGGAGTCCTGGTCACATCACTCATTTTGCACTACTGTTCCCTTTCTGTTCTTGGGCTTCTTCCACTTGCATGTCCAGTCTGAAATTTCAGAGCAACAAGGACAGTGTCAGTACCAAAGCACTAAGAAGTTATAAAAGCAGTGGCTGCAGTTAACCACCACTAATAATACCTCTCTCACAGAAACAGTAATTTCCTTCAAATATCCTCTCCCTCCCTAAAATCGCAGGGAGGAATTGCTGTTCCTTCCAGCACAAGAAAAGCTACATGAAGGTTAGGGACAAGCCTCCACTGGCCATTACTCTCCCTATTTTACTGTCAGTGGAAATTTCAGATCACTTTATTCCCATGCCAGTATCATTCCCCCTACTTTCTTTATCTCTGGGCAGTGGCCAGGACTTTGGAGTTAATGCAAGTATTGTTGTGCAGAAGCAGTATTCTCTGTCACTCTTCCTTTTACCTTAATAAATAGATACTATCTGCAAGTGAAGGAAGGCAGTATGTGTTTTCTTTTAATTTATTTTGCAGGCACTGTTAAAAGGTAGGGAACTCATTATGTTCCAGCCAGACAGGAAGTTTTATTTACAATTTCTTACCTCAGTGCAGCTGTGGCAAATTATATCAGCCCTTCAATTCGTGCATTATCATTACTTCCTCACTTTCATACCCTTTCCAGAATTACACTACCACTGACCTGATGAACCCATTTTCTTTTAAAATCACTCCTATTTTATGTTTAGAGATTGCTTGGGAAAACTCAACAGCAGCAGCTAAAAGAGCAGGCAAGTTGGCTGTGTATAATCAAAAGGTCAGTCTATTTTCAGGTACTTCTTTTGGGCTACTGCTGAAGAAAGCATGGAGCCATCTGTACCCATACAGTGTCAAAAGTTTGTTCTTGCTCACAGCACGAAGGGCAAAGGCAGGGAAAACAGCTGACTGCCCTGATACCTCCTGTTTGATCCTGGAGGCTGCAGGGTGTCTGAGAAGATCCTCATCCCAGCATGACTCATGGATGGAGCTGAAGTGGATGGGTGAGAGCATGATAGGGATCCATGACTCTTTGAGGGTTACTCACCTCTTCTGCAGACATCAAAACTTTTGCAGTTTACACATCTGTTCAACTATCCCTGCTAACTACATTATCATGGAACTATAATCCCAACCTCCAATTCTGTATTTGTGAGCTACATCTATAGACTTGAGCTTCAGCAACACAGGATCCCTTTCCTTTTCGTGTGGCTCCTTAGCCCACTTCTGCCTCTACCCAAAAAACATGCTTTAACCCCACAGATACTAAACCTTCGATTCTTCAGCTAAGCAAGGCAGCATAGCAGGAAAAGAGCTTTGTCTTCTCTTGAGTTTGCAGTAGCTTTCTCTTCCAGCCCAAGTCCCTCTTTGGCTCCCTACATCTCATCTCCGTTGTACATTTTGTGCTCCTATTACACAGTAACTATATGTTGAAATAGTAGAGAATATACTAGAGAAATGTACTCTTTTATTGAGTAAAGTCTGAATTGCTGCTTCTCAGTTTGCTATGAGTTGTGAATTTGCTCTGAGTTATTTTTACCATTGAGAATTGCCAGGCTTTATACCTTGTTTTCCACAGGAACTCAGCTGCTCTTTCACTGTTGTGTTTGTAGTTCCCATTCCAAGGAAGCTGCCTGCTGTTCCCAGGTTTCTCTTTCTTTTTCCCTCTCAGTATCCTGTTTAAATACAAGAAATGCAAATAAATGATTTGAATTCTGTATTTTGCAGGGAAACTTCCTGCTGAGACTGCAGTTAGGCCAACTGATATATTCTCCCTGCCTGGAGAAAACCTTTGTCCTCCAGACTGAAGACAGGCACTTAAAAGTAAACCTGTTTGGTCTGCCCTTATTAACCAGCAGTGCTGACAGAGAAAATCACCTTCCCCCATGTTCAGCACTTGAGAACTACAGGACTGAGACTGTTTATTCAGACTGCTTTATTCTTTGGTATCATCCAACAGAACAGGCTGAGTCATTGCATTTCTCTTCACATGAAGGTTTCAGCTCCCTTGGACTGCCATGAATCCCAGGCAATGATTCTGGTTTTGTCTTGACACCAACCCCCATGTTTCCATTGGACTTCCTGAACTGGCAGCAGAGAGACTGTTCCCCTGGGCTCTGAGCTCCTCCTCTGCTTGGGATGATGGGGAAGGCATCAGCACAGGCTGCCATGGCACCACATGGGAGATTTTCTGTTGCTTTTTGTGCTGCCCTTCTCTCAACAGGGGAAGCCCTTGGGGCAGATAAGGATGTATTAGGTGACTGAAAGACATGCATTGTCTCCCAAAAGGTGTCAGGTCAGTGTTGCTGCAGATGAGAGGCAACTGTTCTATTTCTATCCTTAGTCTGAAATAATTTTCACTGGGATTGCTGGAGGTCCTTCTTAGCCGAATCGGACCTCTGCATAATGCTAAAAAGAATACTCTGTTTAATGTTCTGTTTCCCAACCCTTTGTCTTTCCTTCACCCAGGATAACTGCCAGCATGTTCATGAGTTTTTCATTTGAATGAAGTTTTGATCTAGCTGAGGGCAGAATATAGAAAAAAATCAATAGCTATTAAGATACGTGATACTGCAGGATATGGGATCCTACTGGTAGAAAAAGCAAGAACCATTTATTTATTCACATACCCGAGTGCTTGCATTCACAGTCTGACCTCACTGCCCAGGTCCTGCTCTTCCCCCAGGTTTTAGTGGGGTGTTTTGTTGCCAAAGCTGAGCAGAGGATGTTTTGCCCGTTGCATTCTGCTATGTTCTGTGCTGGTTTCTTGTGAAAGTGCCTTCAGGTATTTTCCCAGGGCTCACATTTATTTGTTCAAGAACAAGTTAAGAAAGAAGAGTGACTGGAGGTTTTAAAACCCATTTTCTTTTTATCTAGTGTTCTGTTAAAGCTTTCCTCCTAAGCAGCTTACAATAATATAAACAACCTGCAGAAAAAACTTCCTGTCAATCTACTGCTATAAATTCCTACAAGTCCAGGGGCTTCAGGAGCTGTATATTGCACCGAGAGCCCTTGGAGTCAGAGATAACTATCAGATAATTCACTCCTCTAGAAACACTCCCCTATATTCAGAGTGAGCAGGGAGCAGGAGGGGGGAAGAGAAGATGGGAGGAGGTGTGCTCAGAGCAGGGGCAGCAGTGGGTGCCTGGTGTGGGACGGACACCGAGGGACACTGGGGTGCAGCAGCTGGGCAAGTGCTTGCCTCTCCCGGCGCCCCGGCTGTGGCTTTACCCGGCTCCTTGGCTGCACAGCTTCTCGCTGCCCTAAAACACACATTTGTTTCTTCCAGCTCGTGTGGGTGCAGCTCAGGATTCAGCCCCTGGGGCTGCTTTAGCACGGAGAGCAGCCCTGGCTCTGTGCTGCTTCGGCTTTGGAGGGGCTCAGGAATAACGAGCGGAATGTAATCAAGAAGAGTGAAATACAGTAGGGTAAGTCAGCTGCACTGGAGTGTGAAATGGAGCCATTATAAAACAAAACACTGTGGAGCAGCCACTCTGCAGCTCCACAGGCTTGCAGGGTGCTGAGACTTCCCCGGCAGCAGGGCAGGAATGCAGGGGTGACAGCGGGTCGGAGTGTCGTGGGCAGGGATGGAAGGGATGGCAGGGACAGCAGGGATGGCAGGGCTCTGCAGGGCAGGGACAGCAAGGATGGCAGGGCAGGGACAGCAGGGATGGCAGGGCTCTGCAGGGCAGGGACAGCAGGGATGGCAGGACAGGGACAGCAGGGATGGCAGGGCTGGACAGCAGGGATGGCAGGGCTCTGCTGGGCAGGGCAGGGACAGCAGGGATGGCAGGGCAGGGACAGCAGGGATGGCAGGGCTCTGCTGGGCAGGGCAGGGACAGCAGGGATGGCAGGGCGGGGACAGCAGGGATGGCAGGGCAGGGACAGCAGGGATGGCAGGGCTCGGCTGGGCTGGGCTGGGCAGCACAGCTCCCACTGATGGAGCATCCCAGAGCAGCACATCCCATGGACCGCACATCCCACGGACAGCAGGGATGGGAATGGGCGCTGCGAGAAAGCACCAGTACAACCCAAAAAGGATGGAAAGGGAAAAAAGTGAGCATGAAGGGCAGGTGTGGGGCAAGGCTAGGCCTTTGCCCCAGAAAAGGAAAAACTCTGCAGCTGCTAGAGCATGGGTTTCCCATGGAATCCCCTGGTAATGGCAGAGCTGCCATCTCTCAGGGTGCCATGCTGAGCACGGGCATGTGCTCTGCGAGGGACTCAGCAGCTCCATGTGTGTGCAAATTCTTCAGTGGCAACTGTTTTTGGAAAAAAACTCCAAAACAACACCCTTCGCCCCCCCACCAATTCATTTTTGAGTTGGCAGTCTTCTGAGATCAACCAGTAAACCTTTAAAATATAAAAGTTGTATTTATTCTTCATGATGCTAGAATTTATTAAATAATATAATTGGTTCCATTATTTGAATATAAGTTTTTTTTTAAAAATTAAAAATCATTTGATCTTGCTGGAAAAACATCTTTTGAAACAGGAATTAGTGGTTTCAATACCCTTAAAATATTTTTAATAGTAATTGCTTGCAGTTGCTTCTCTCTAAAAGTTGGAGAAAGGGCATCTTGAATGCATTGCAGTAAGTTCAACCCAAGTGAATCTGCTTTCAAGTATGCTAGAAAGGATATCCACAGTAATAGGATTAGTACAAAGAGAACTTGTTGTCTTTGTATTTAAAATCATAAGGTTAATTTGCCTTGGTTCCACCCCTACAAAAACTTTTGTAACAAATTTCTATTGCCAGTCATTACTTAATGATGCTTCACTGTTAAATGCTCACAAGAAATATCTAACACCTGCTGGGAAAAATTATCCATAAAGGTTATCTCAGTAAGGCGTGGATGTAAAATGTCAAAGGACAACTTCATCTCTTTCTAGTTCTTCATCCCCCACCCCACCAGAGGCAGGAAAACCAGGGGAATGTTTGCAAAGCTGTCAGGCACAACCTGCTTCCCTCTGGCCTCTCTCTGCTCTCAAGAGAGCCTTGGGATGTCCTTATTTAAGCTATCTGGGTGTCTGAGGGTAGAAAACTGAAGGCAGAGGAAATGAATAATTTACTAAAGCTTTGCTGTAGAACAGCTCACCACAACACCTGCCCCTGTCACCCGAAGGACAACTGAACAAAAAGGCCAAGAGGCACCTCCTGCCTGTGTGCAGGGGAGCAGCAGCCAGGGACCCTGCTGCCACAGGGCACAGGAACACAGGTGGATTACCCCTGGCTTCAGGATAACCAACTTGTTGGCTCCAATCCCCTTTTCTTTTGGATTCAGAACTCTGCTATTCCCCTGTCTAGAAAAAACACTTCCTTTAAACACTTCCTTTTGTGACCTCAGAAACCCCAGTGTATTTAATGCACCAACTTCAGTCTTAGTGGTATGTAGTGGGCATTGTGATCCTGCCCCCCAAAACCAAGACACTGCAGACCAACTGAAAGATTCAGACTCAAATAGTGATTTTTTTTCTTGCTACATTTAGATGTTTTGAGTTTATTTGTGTTTGATAGCTGCTAGTATTTGTGAATTCACTTGTTAATGTAGGTGGTAGACCTATCCAGGAGATAAAAGCTGCTCACAGAAAAGTCTTTGCAGGACCAGTTTTATGTTATACCCCACATTTCCCTGAAGCAGCAAGGAAGAAAGTCTTTGTGCTTCTGAGATCAGGATTCATTCCCAGAATAGTCTAGGTGTTTGTTATTAATCATCTATGTTACTAACCACCTTGGTCTGTTTGTAGGATGGAGAACCAGCAGCAGCAATTATGATCAAGCCTGGCTCCAGTCTTTGGCCTTGTGTGTTGGTTTTGGCTGGGGTATAGAAAACCTTCTTCATCTTACTTCCGTAAAGCCAGCAGTGCAAAGCTTGACACATTCTGTACTTTGCAGCGCTCTTTTTGACCTGTGTCCATCTTGCACCTTGGATGAGGACCTCCTGAAAGCTGGGAGTGCTTTTGTTGCTCCTGCTCAGTGGCTTTGTGCAATGGTAGAGTCCCTTCACAGGGCTGATCATTCTGCCACCTTGTTGTGGGTGCTAGCAAGGGCTCACAACTGCCCTTGGAGCTTTGCAGTGCAAACTGATTAAAGCAACAATGTCCTGGAAACCAGAGAATCTGAGTCTGATGAAGCTCTGGGATTTGTGACTGCAGAGATTTTTCACTCTGTAAATGCAGCCCATGGCAGGAGACACACTGGTTACGGTCAGAACTTCAATGTTTTTGTCTTCTCTGTTCCTGACATTTCTCATATTGGTTTTACCTTTTCTGTTATTTGGGTTTCAAGTATTTTTTTACTTTGTCTCCTGTAGCCAATGAACAGAACAGAGGTCTGATTGCATTCAGTGGGTGAGTGTTACAGTCAATGCTCTCTGCTCTTCCTCTTGAGTATGCTGTGCTGTGTATTGATGGAACTGGGTAAAATACCTCTTGTGTATCTCCTGGAATCAGCCCAAAATAGTTTTGCCAATGCAGTGTCTCTGTCAGTACCATCTTTCCTATATTGATGTTTCTGTGACAAGATTTTTTTTTTGCCTACACAATATCTTGATAATGAGGTCTATTGACTCTACTTGATAGAGGTATTTTGCACCTATACCAAAGAATTCTGAGGAAAGAAAGTCTTTACAAGCCCCCAGAAAACCTGTCCAGGTAGTCTGATGGGTGACATATATGCATGTTCCCATTCATTGTGGTTTTAGTTAAGTGTGTTCATGGTGGGTAACAAAAGCATAGAAATACCTTGGGAGTATGAAGGGACTGTTTCTGTTCCTTGAGCTTTGATAAAACGTTGACATCCTTAGTGAAACTACAGAAAGGGTCAATATCCTTTGCTGTCTTTTCCAGTGACATGTTTTGGAATATTTCTCTTTTTGTTCACATGCCCTCTCTGTTCTCAGGTGAATACAGTTGTAGCTCTCTCTTCTGGACAGCTCTTCTCTATTTTGTGCTGTGTCATAGAGATACAGATATCTGACAGCTGCAAAACATGCCTCAGATAATTCACTGAATCCTGGTGGTGTGACAAGCAAAACCCTTCAAAATCCCTACTGCTTTTGTAACTGCATAACAGGAAACCCCTGATGTTGGGTTCATAAAGGATGGCTTTGCAGGACTATGAGAAAATCCTCACTGTGGTTTTGGAGGTTTAAAAAAAAAATCTCCGCTATCATTTTGTAACAAAGTTTGCATCTCTTTTCAAGTTCATGACCTTGACAACATAAATGCATTCCAAACTTCATCACTGGGATACATTTTTTGTATCCTTTTTTCTTAAACAGTCATTTTCCCCTGCAGATATTTCTTGTCCCTTATGCCAGTCTCCCCTGCTTCTTTTTTTTGCAATATGTGAAAGCATTGTCTCCAGCTGTTCTGTTGTTTGGAAAGACCTCAACACAGCTGGTGCTTGTAGAGAGAAATGCTGTTTGATGGGCTCAGAAGGACCTGCTGGCTGCCAGCAGGTTCCTGGTGGGTGGCAGTGCTGCTGCTGGGACAGGCCAGGTGCCAGGGCCCTGCCTGGGTGTGCTGCAGGGCACAGCCCTGGCACTGTGGCACTGATAGCTGCTGCCACCCCTCAGCTCCCAGACACCAGCTCTTCCCAGCTCAGTAAGTCCCTCACTCTTCTAGTCCATGTGTTTCCCTGGGTCTACAAACCTACCAAGAAAAGCAGATGTTAATTCTGGACCCACTTTTTCAGTGTGAGTGTTGAGAAGGGAGAGTAAGGTGTAAGCATGGGCTGTCCCCTGCTGGGATCACACTGAGCACTGTTACTGTGGTTTCTGGCATGGCACAGTTTCCCTTTCCTGGGTTAATCCCAAAAATATAGAAAGGTTTCTAATAAGGCTGGTTGTGTTATCAAGTATCTTTATAATTACAGGAACATGAGCTGTGGCATGCACATCTGTATCCCCCCAAATGACACTACTGCAAAGAAAGTTTCTTATTATATTCTTAAGTAATAAATCTTTTGCAGCCACCCCCATATTGCTAATATTCATTGGGGAAGGCTAGACAGTCAACAGCAGGTTCCACAGAAGGGTTGCCTGTATGGTCACAGAGAAGAAGGGTTGTCTCTTAGAGCTGGAGCACTCTCTGTGTCCCACAAATGTCTCCTGAATCTGTGTGTGCATCATGGCCATCCCTGAAAGCTGGGGGTATTAGCAGCAGTTCCTGTGCACCAAGTGATCTCACCTGTGGCTTCTCTGCTGCTCACCCACTGCTTTCAGGTGCTCATTCCCTTTTTTGCTCTTGATCTGCATGTATTTGGACCTACTGACTTGGAGGGGAAAGGCTTGTGTGTGGATGTGGCTTGCCAAGGAGCCAGCTTGCAGCATGCTCTCACAATGCAAAAACTCTTTCTGAGAGTTTTCTGCAAGAATAGCTGAGATAATCAAGCCTTCAAAGCAAATGGAGGGACAAAAAACAACCCTCAAACCAAACTTCAGAATTTTAGCCAGGGTTATTTCCAAGCTCTGTCAGCGATGGCTAAGTGAGCTGGGACTTCTCTGAGAGCAGAAGATGTAGGTGGAAAAATTTCACACACACACACAAAAAAAAAAGAAAAGAAAAAGCATATGCACAGCAGGCCTGTGAAACAGCAGTGCTAGAAGACAATTTTTAAAGGTCAGAATTATTATAGGACATTAATTAGCAGACTGATAATGCTCAAATTGCCTTAGCAAATTTAGACACTGTGTAAGGCCACATGCTGGAAGGGGTGCAGCCACCTGAAAAGAATTTGGACACTTTAACAGAAAATATGTCCTGCTCAGAACAGAGCTAGAAGAGCAAAATGACAAAACAATATGACTTCCCTGAAGTAATTAGGAGGTGGTAGTGAGAGTAAATAAGCTTTTGCAGAACATAGTGAACCAAATGAGAGCAAATAAACTGTGTGTCAGTGCAGGAAAGAGAAGTTAGCTAATCCTGGATTGGAACAGTGGTACTTGAGCTTCTGGCAAAAAGCAAAAGTGTGTTTGCAAAGTGGGGGAATTAAAAAACAAATTGAATAAATTTACCAATTCCTGCTCCCAAAGGTTCTCCAGTCATCCAAAGTCTTTGATGCATCAGTGAGGTCTTCATTTGGCTCCTAGAGAGCTTGGGTAGGTTACATAGATGTCAGGAGCAGTAGTTTCCATGCATTTGCATTCCTAAGAGAAATGAATTAAAAGTAAATCTAAAATATATTTATTTTTTCTTGCTCTTAAATTCAAAGTAGATCATGGCTGGACATGTATTCCTTGCAATTCAGGAGTTATTTAACCACTTCTTTTTTCATAGTATCATTTTGGCTAAAGAAATACGTAGATACTTATTTAGGGGACTTATCTGTTTATCTGGACTTATCTGTTTATCTGGTAGTTTTGTGCATATTTTAACAAGATAGTAGCTGTTGGAAGGGACTAAGAATCAACTTTTAAGTTTTCTTCCTTTTTATGGGATGCTGAAATGCAGAATTAAAACTGAATTTTGAAGATGGTTATATTTAGGGAATTGGCTTCATTAATTGTAGACAGAGTATTTCTGAAACTTGGAGTACATTTGGCTTGCATCTCTAGCCTTTCAGCTTGTAAAAGTGCACAATGCAGGGTAGGTGTGTGGATATATTTTTACTTAACTTATCTATAAATATAAAGGCTTTATAGGCTTTGTATATAATACATACATATGGAGGACATGTATGTGCATGAGATATATATATATATGTTTGAGTCTGTGTATATTCTTAGCAGCATTTGCCAAGAACTGGTTCTAGTACTGCAACATTATCTTAAATTACCTGTTCAAAAACTATAAAAAAATCACCTGCTATGAAAACTATATCTAATTTGTCTTCTCAACTGCATGAAGAAAATTCTAGTTAATACCAGTTCTACTGTGGGTTCTATGATAGAGTATAAAGTGACTTGGAAAGAGAACCATGTCTAATATTTTTCCATTTTGAATTTCCATTGAATTGGCTCAACAGCCCAAGATAAAGTCAGCTGAAGATTTCTTTTTTTTTTTTTCTTCATTTTTGATGGGGACATGTAGATTGAGGTTAGAACTCTCCAAAGATTATCCTCTGAGTGCCAGCTTTTAATGAATCCCATTTGTTTTCTTGATTAAGTCTGCTATTACCCCTGTTTAGTCTTGTCACGAGTCCATTAGCCAGAATTTTCATATCATGGTTTAGAAGAGAAATTAGCCTAGAAGAGCAGCAGTTAATTTTCAGTGTATTTAATACAGTTTGCAATTTATGAATTCAGGAACCTGTAGCCTCATACATATCTATTAAAATAAAAACAACCCAAACAACTGTTCTGTGTGGTGAAATTCAGAGGCCAGTAAGGGCTGCAGTCAAATACCAAACTGTG
Source organism: Catharus ustulatus (assembly GCF_009819885.2). NCBI lineage: Eukaryota > Metazoa > Chordata > Aves > Passeriformes > Turdidae > Catharus > Catharus ustulatus. The sequence goes on from NC_046229.1 coordinate 18,984,563, forward strand.
GTGATAACAGTGTGTATCACCAGTGCACACAACAGCCACGAGGGCTGTTTGGTAAACCTGCATCTGTCAGGCTATGTCAGGTCCCTGATTTGTGCAGCAGAAGCTTCTTTAGGAAGAATCAACTCTCAAAAGGTTTGACCTCTTATTTTCAAAAGATAAGTATACAGGAGGCTTAGGGAGCCTTGTGGTCAGTCACAAAGTACTCAAGAGCTTTGGAAGTGCTTAAAAGCCATGGGTACAGTGAAAAGTGTACACAGGCATAACAGGATTTTTGAAATTCTTGACTTTCTTGGAAATGTTGTGAGAACAACCCTTTAGGAATTTAAATATCTCCATCCCTTTTCAGATACTCTAAATGAAAAGAGCAGCACAGTGTGAGGTGTACTTTTCAAATGACATTTTGTAAACCTCAAGGGATGCCATTTCAGCTTCTCCTGGAAGTGTGAAAACTTGGACAGTGGAATTTGCAGAACTGCCACTGAAATATTTCAGTGGTGAAAAGAGCCAGAATGAACTGCAGCTGAATCAAGGGGTTGTGCCCTGCCATTATTCTGTAATGGGAAACATGACTTGGCCATGTGCATGGGAGCCAACATTGAAATATTTGGACATCATGCCATTATTTAATATTACCCATTCAATGCCCTCTTTCTCTTTTCTTGTTTTCTTTGTGCCACTCTAAATGACTAGGCTGGCCTGCTGGCATTTCCCTTTCTCTGTCTGCTTTTTCTGTTTTCTACCTCCTTTTCTGTAATTTCTGAACAGAGTGGGATCCTGATGCTTAGAGCTTAGAGCTCCCACATCACTTTGTATTGGATGAACAGTGTGAGAAACATCCAGTAATCAAAGTGAAAACAATTCCAATCATATCGCTGTTCCACAGGAGCTCCTGAAGATACCTGGAAGAATTTGCTGCATTTCTGGCCCCAGAGGCTGTTATGGAGAGCACCAGTTGGTAATCACAGCTTTTTTTTTTTTTTTTTTAACCTATGGGAATTACTGGAGGAAAATCTTTTCCCATATCCTTACCAGAGTTGCACTGAAACAGAAGGACACATTTCATCGCTAACCATGTCTAAATTACTTAATTTCTTGTCTGGATGGCAGAGAAATATCTTTACAGAACTGGTAAATGGCCATGACTACCCCTCCAAAAAATTATCTCGTAAGAATAATTCAGATGCTGTAAGAGAAATGTACTCTCACAAAAAGCAGCTTTTCCAAACCCCTGTAGTTTCCCTGCACACTATTCTCTCCAGCTACAAGCCTCTCTTCCTTTAGTAAATGTATTATAACCCTTTCAGTCTGTTCTGCTTTACATACTCAGCACCATGAATCTCTAACAAGGTTATGGGTGAGTAACAGTTTAAATTACTTTCAAATACAGCTGAAAAGCCTATTATAGATGCAACCTTGAACTTTAATTGTATAAAGACAGCTACTTCCTTAGCATTCACACTAGTGATAAGAGTTTCTTGCTTGTAAGTCTGCCGGGACTTTCTGGCTGTGTTGGCAGCTATTTATTCTGCCTCTAGACTCTGAAAAAAGAAATGCATACATTTAAACACTGTAGCATCACAATATCTATTGAAATTTGCAATGATGAAGGTTGTAACATATTTGAGTCGGAGAAGTCAGTCTGTTTAATTGTATGTTATTCTTCCTGCTATTTTACCAGGCTACACAAGAGGTTGCTGAAATCCAGCGTTTGTTTTCAGCTATACATTCATGCTTTTTAAGGAAATGATTGTAAAGAGCCAGAGAACCTTTGAAATGATGTTGCTCAAAGATTTCCCAGCATTGGCACAAACTAAGCAAATAAGGGTAAGCTCAAAGGATCCATGAAAGGTAAACAAAGAATCTCCTTAAGGCTGGCTTACAGCTGGTAATGGAAAAATCTGGAAGTGCTTTTGTGGTCTCATAAGTGCTTTTGTGGTCTCATAGTTTCAGAGCTTTTTGGTGCTTCCATTGAAAAAACCACTACCAAAACAAAACAAGCAAGACCCAAACAAACCACCCGACACCACCCCTACCCCTCCCCAAAAATCAGTGTATTGGACTGAAGCATCTGTGGACTGAAAGCTCTCTTAGCAGCAATGGTGCCTCTCCCATGGCCATAGGCATGGACTTGATGGGAGGGATTATTTCCAGAGCTGAAAGTTTGTACTTCATACCTAAGAAATTTCCATTAAACTTCACAATGAGGGTAGCTGCAGCAAAGGTGTTAACATCTTGATTGAGGTGGAAATGAGTTTGCTGCTCATGCAGTTCCAACAGCTTACAAACACATCTCAGACACTGTATCAGCCAGGGGTCTGCTCGGCCCTGGAGCAGCTGTGTAAAATACCAAGTGAAGTTTTCTTTGTTTTGTTTTTATCAACAATGAGCTATGCTATCTCATGTTTGTTAAGCAAAGGTATAAAAATTTTGCCTTGGATCTATTTGATCAAATAATTCACATCTTCAGTAGATTAAAATACATTTATCAAACTAATTCACCTTCATTAAATCAAGGATAATGGGGTATGAGTATAGCTCCCAGAGAGCTACAAGATGGAGAGCCCTGTAATCCTTCCACTGCCTGCAGTATTCCTTGAGCCTCCAAGACACAAAGCAATGCTCTTAGCCACTGATCCCTCTGAGGGAGCACATTTGCTCTCCCTTAGTTGAAACTTTTAAAGACATTTTTATGCCTTAGAGTTTGATTCTAACAGTCAGACTTATTAGAACACAAAGAGTAGCACATGGAAAAAGAAAATTGGATTCAGAGTTGCACTGAAATTTTGTGATCCCTAGACAGAGATTTGAGATCTCTGTATTTCCTCTTCATTCAGAAAATGAGACGTGAATTTAAAAAATGAGGCACATTTTGGAAGATTATTTTCTAATTTTATAATTCAGCTAATGAAATGGAGCTAAGTGAACACAGCACATGATATTAATTAACAGGAAGATGCATGTCCTCTTTAGGATACTTATCAACAGCACTGGTGAAGAGATGTCAGCAGGAGCACTGTGGTGATAGCACTGGGATATTATCTAATGTTGCATGGACCAATCCTGAGTAATATTGACTTATGCCAACTCCTGAATCAGCTCAGCCCCTTTCTCTTACCCAAAGCCTTCCCATCTGGAAAACAGATTCATTTCTAGGAAGAATGCAATGAGACAGTCCTCATGGCTTTTTTTAAACAGTCATATGCCAAGTGCCTTTATGGTGCCACAGAAGGAAGAAAAACTAGTGAAAAAATAGAATTAATATACTACATTCAATAACAAACAGTGTAGCTTTCCTGCTATATAGTAAGCTACTAGAAACATCTAAAAATGCAAAGAAACACTCTACTACCTTAAATGTTTTTTTCTTTTGAGTATTGAGCAATTATGCATCTTAGAGGTGGTTAATTTTGTGAGCAGAATATTAATAATTTATGAGTGTGTTAAAGGTATTGATCATACAAGGGTAGAAGCATTATGCTTGAGCTCCTTCTGTAATCCATTAAAAAGGAAGTAAATTGCTTGAGTTTCCTATTAAAATACAAGGCTAGCAGGCTGTAGTTTAAAACATGTGTACAGCTGTTTTCCTGTTTAAACTGCAGTCATCCATCACTGGTGTGGTGGTAACACAGCAGGATTTGCTGGGACTCAGCCACAGACATTCAACCCAGAGGCTCTTTCTCCTCCCCCAGTGCCCTGCCCATGCCCCTCCAGCCCTGCCTGCCTGGCCCATGAGCCCACTCCTTGCTCTGGGCACCTTCAGGGTCTGATCTCTGCAGCTGAGCTCCATTTCCCCTGTCTGTGGCCTTGGGACACTACACTCACAGGTCAACAGGAGTTATGGACATTCTCCTGAGGAAATGGTGGGGAGATACCAACTCTGGAACCAGATCTATAGCTTGTCCTTTTTGGGTTTTACCAGCCCTGACCATTTTCTCATGGTTGAGCACAAATACCATAAACATTGTATTTATGCAAGGTAAGTACTTGCAGCAAAGTCCATAAGGCTACTATGGACCCAGGAATTTACCTGAATGTGGCTGCTTCAGAGACTTAGTATGGCTTTGAATTGTTCCCCATTTTATCATGGTTGCATGAATAAAGCTTTAATCCTCAGGCTCAGGACTGTAGGGTGTTTCTGACAGGAAGGAACATAGGCATTGAAACCAGTGAGTGCAATCCCTCTCCTATTTCTGTTCTAAGGAAGAAGAAAGAACGATATAAATGAGAGGAAATAAATAACTGGTGAATAATTTTATTAATCAAATTCCTTCTGGACCACCAATCTCATTATTTGTTTATCAGCCAGGCTTCTATTAAATCTATTCACAATTAAAAAAAAAATTACCAAGTGAACAGTATTGAACCAATCCTTAATTAGGGCAGCTTAGATGTCTTGTATAATTAACTGGACTTTGTTCATAATTATTTCCTGATAGTTGGAATTGTTTTCCACGAGTAACAGAGCAATAGTAATGGTAACACCATGAAATCTTTGATTTTTCAGAATAGAATAATAGCCAGGCTTATTGTGCGTAAGTTGCATAAGACCTATTTGTTCCCACTGATAGCTAAAAGTAATCACATCAATTTGTCTGGGAGGTTTTACAAAATCAGTTCTTCGAGTGTAGAAATAAATATGCATCCAAATCTTTGAAATGTCTTTTCTCTAATGTGTGTTTTATGATGTCCAGCCCGAGGTGACTCCTCACACAACTGCATGTGAATGTTGGTCCTTAACCAGAGAGAGATTAGAGAGAGAAATGCCCACTATGGCCATGCTGGGTCCTGCTCAGTGAAATAAATAACCAAAATCAGCTATTGCTGATACTACAGAGATTAAAAAGCTGCAACTCAACAAAGATCTTCCTGGCAATGCCACAGAGTGCCCCTGCACTCTGCACGGAGGCACAGCACGGAGCGCACCTTGCTGGGTGGCTCTAGAAACTTCTGAGTTTAACAAGACCTCACCAAAGTAAGTGAATCTTTGTGGGAAGCTGGAAACAAGGTGAACAGTGTTTATTCACAGTTTATCACCACTCCTTCAGTTCTCCCTTTTGAAGCTGGCTTAGGGCACGGTGTCAGAAAGCTGGAAGAAAGCTGCAGGTACACACCCATCCCGCTGTGGGGAAGCTTCAGCAGCCTCCCATCTATGGGCTCCTTGGAAAGAGGTGTTTGCTAGACCACTGCCTCTGATTTCCAGAGAATGAGTATCTGCTCTAATATGAGAAAATAGTAGTCATGTTACAACTCAGGGTTGTTTGGAATTCATTATGAAGCTGCATGAAAGTGCATGTGGGTTAAACAGGTTCACTGCTAATTAATACCTTTACTCCTAACGAAGTAGCTCCTTGCTCCTGGGGTTAGGCAGAGTGTGAGAAGAAAAACAAGCAGGCAGTTGTCTGCAGGCTCTTCCAGGACTGAAACAGCAAATGAGTATGTGTAAAGTTTAGGGAGACAAGCACCAGCACAAGGTGTAACTCATTGCCACCCAACTTATAACAGCTCTAAAGCAGCAGGGCTGAATGTGTATGATCAAAATAAGACTTTGGTTCTAAAACTCCAAAGTTCAGAAAACCAGCATGAGTTTTCTCTGTATAATTTTCTGCGAGATTTGCTCAATGAGTAGTCTTTCTGCGAGAGGCCTCGGATGGTGCTATGTTGTGTTCAGGCTAGAAAATGCAGAATGAGTTATGAGAATTGTTCATCAGCCCCTGTCCTTTCTTCCTGGCAAAGATTCCTCTGATCTGCTCATCTATAAGGAACCTGGTGAATTTGTGTCATTATTTCAGATCTCCCTGTTGCCAACAGTGTAGCCCAAATCCATAAGCAGTTGAACACTTTCAGGCTGAAGGGATGTGAGCAGTGTGACTCCTGGAGGGTGGAAAAGCATGATGGGCTGTGTTGCCCTGACAGCCATTCCTTTCTGTCCTGTTCATGAATCAATTTACCCATTGCTTATGCATTTTATGTTACTAACTAACGTCTAATTATTTTTTTCACTGTTGAATTCCTTGCAGCTCTCTTTAAAGTTTAGTAGGTAAGAAGATTAAAACATAAATGCCATTAAATATGCTTTAAATATCAGACCTATTGAAATACTTCCAGGTTCTGTATCCTCTTAAAAAATAATCCCTGCTCAAAACAGAGAGGAAATGTCATCTGCATGAGTGTCTTCTGAGTTTAAGATTGGATTATACAGGGAATTATGTAAAATAGCTTTAAAAATCTGATAATTAAAAAAAACTTTGGATGCTTTTATTTCTGACATTTTAAACCTCTGTAACATTTGGGGAAGTTTTCTGTGTCGTACATGTGCTGTTAACCTCGTGTGTAAAATTTTCTTGTATAACTTCATATGAATTAATGCTCATAGAGTCTGAATTCAGATTCAGTCAAGCTGAATGTGCTGGGATTTGAAGGCAATTACTGGATCTACAGGAAGTTAAAGCTGGGGTGTGGGCAGATCAGGATGTTGTTGTCAGCCACCATGTGGAATGTCCTCTGTCTCCACAGGGAAGTCAGGAAGAAAATAACCAGATACTAATGTTAGCTGAATTACTTTGGAATGTCCTCCCATATCATCCCCAAATAGAAGTCCTCAAAATTTCAGTGCCCATTTATTAATGAGCATAGTTACTCCAGTGATTCTCTCTGAAAAGGGTGAAAGGAAGTCCCCTTACAGCCATTCCAGTTTGCACATTTAAGTGTTGTAGCACAAAAGACAAACAGGACAGGGCTTCTTGGCTGCTGCAAGCCCTGCAGGTTGTGTCCAGCACAGAATGCCAAAGCATCTGTAGGATGCTTTCCATGGATCTGCTATCAGATCTGGGAAACGAAGGGGTCCTTACATCAGTGTGATGTGCCAGGGAACAGAGCTCATTTCTGGGGAGGACAGACAGGATTTCTCTCCAAGGCTGGTAGATATTCTGCTCTGTGGGGAGGCAAGAAAAACCCTTGTACCAGCTTAGTTTTTTGGATCAATGAATACCCAGCACAGGCTTTGGCAAAATGTCACAAGACCTGGAGGAGAGTGCTGTGATGAGCCCTGGAGCCTGGGTGTGGCCTTGCCATCTCTCTCTTGCCAGCACACCCCAGTGCTGGGCCACACAAACCATGATGGCTCTGTCTCCGTGGTCCCCTCCCCAGGTGCTGGAGTGTGACTCCCACTTATATAAAAGTGCTCCTGATAAATATTGACCAGAGAATTTAGCACAAATACGCAATGAATCCACGAGCTATTGGGGAATGTTAAAGCAAACATATTTGGGACAGAGGCTTTCAAAACAGGCCAGGAAAATTCTTATTCCAGCAAGAGGTGACATGCGCCTGTTCTTTCTTCAGCTGGCTAAGCAACAGCGGGAGTGTTTCCTACTAAACAGCCTCATTAGCATAAGAATAACTACAGGGTAAATTTTCAAGCTCATTCCAAGTGAATTCAAAGGGAGGGGGGAATATTCTTTTAATATGCGCAACTCATGCAAACAATGATATGAAACTAATTCATTTCATCATATTATCACCATATCATATTAACTTAAAAGAAATAATAATGCAACATGAAAATGTTTGCATATTAGAGAGAACTCTCATTGTACCCTATTAGCACCATATCGTATTAGTATTAGTATTAGTATTGCATTAGGCTATTATGCTACAGTGCTAAAATGATGAAATCCCACTGTGAAAACTGATATTGAATTCTTGTAATGTTTCGGAACCATTTTTAGCACTGAATATAAATAATTCATGGGAGCAGATCTAATGAATTGATGAAAACCCCCTATCCCTTGACATTGTGAGAGTATTTATGAATGTAAAGTCATGAACAGATTTTTTTTAATGGAGATAGGCTGGGACTGAAATGTCTGGCTTATCATTTGACCCAGTGTGCTTATGTCACACAGAGCATCAGGCTGAGTAGCCACATTTCTCAGTTAACATGGCAAAGGTGGTGTCTAAAAGGTGGCCTGTTCCAGGATCAGGGGTGCACTGCTCACTTTCCAAATGGGCTGTCTCAGGGAGCTCTGAGACCCCCGAGCAATGAGACCTTTCCCAGCACAGGGTCACTGCACTAATGCCACTCTGGTCCATCTGCACTGGCTTCTTGAGTTGTTAAGATCTGAGACTAATAGCTAAATGCTAATGAGAAAATATGTATTTAACTTGCAGGCTTTTATGGAATTATCCTTTCACTTATCCAGCATTTAGCGCTATGGTGTGATTGCAAGGGTAGTTATTACCACAAGCAGTGCTGAACTTTGTCTTATGCAGATATATTGCCGGCAAAGCGGATCCCATGACTCTTTAGGAAAGTAGAGAGCTGTATGATGAACTAGTGAGAATTAACTCAGCCTCCAAGGGCCCCATGAGGAACAGCTGAAGCAGACAGCATTGCCCGTCCTTGTGCCTGGGAGAAGAGGGAGCGGCTGTGCTGGCACAGGAAGCAGGTGAACTGTGCTGAGTTAGTCACTGATTTACAGCCTAAATTACCATCACCTCCTTCCTTTCTTGCTGCTCTCCAGCATCTCTTGGCTTATGCTGCAGGTCTCTCCTCTCCTCTGGCATCCTGCATTTGTGCCTGATCTCATGCAGCACTGGTATCCCTCAATCCAAACTGTGCTGCTGCATGACCTATAGGAGAAATGGTAACAGGGGACCCCTTCACAAATCCATTAGTTTCCTTCTCACTGAGGTGTAAATTCAGAACAGGAGATGCAGGGAGAGCAAAGCAAAACTGGATTACCATTTCCTTTGCTTTCCAAAAGGACGTGAGGATGCTGGCATGCTGTGTACCCTGCCTGCCAGGCTCAAAGAGAAGAGCCCTTCTGAGCCAATGCATGACATGTCTTAAAAGTTTATTGTGCTGTTCAGGCTTGTCATTTCTTCAGCAGTCTGGGATGCATCTGCTGTGCTTGCAGTGGGAAACATCAATCAGGTGGGAGGAATGACTCTGGTTTCAGTGTAAGAGGCTGCAATGTGGGGGAAGTTTCTCTAAAGGTCATCAGGAGTCACACACTCTCAATACTTTTACCTAGTCTGGAGATTTCAAGGGAAAAAAATCCAGCAGCAAGCTAGGGGATGTTTTTTGTTTTGCAGGATACAAGGTCAGTGCATTATGACCTTGCTCAGAGCAGAGAAGGGGCTGACGGGGAGAGAGATCCCAGGAACAGCATTATGCAGAGTAAGGGTAGTGAAGAAATATGAACTGTATCCTGTAACCCTTGACAGATGTGTTATGCACATTGCTGTTTCCTTCACGACTGGCTTGAGCAATGGATCCATTCAGGAGAAGTTTGATGGTCGGGTAGTGGGGGAGTGTTTGTTTTCTCTCTGTTCATTTTTTTCCCACGCGCAGTTTTGGTTTTCTGTACTTTCCTCCAGAAAATACTGCTGTAATCACTGCAGAGATGAAGAGAGAGTTCTGCTTAGCTCCCATTTTTTAGTTGAAAACTGGAAAAATTACAAGTGCTTGAAGTTTATCCTGGGCAGTTCAGCTCCTAGTTTTCACTGGTGATATTAAATTACACATATGTTGCTAGTGAAGATAATTTCAGTTTTTCCTGTAGTCAGTATATGAAGTGTATAAATAACATTAGAGAGCTGCTTTTTCTTTTCCTTGTGCTGTATTTTTCTGCTAAGTTGAATAGTGGACTTTATATTTATTTGTAAGGTAGGTAGAAGAGAATTTTCCTCTAAGAGCACAGAGACACTTCAGTATTCACTTAATTCATACTAAAAGCAATGGACTTTTTTGTGGATGGATCACAATAGCAACATGCCATCTCTATACCAGCAAATAAAAACGTGTGCTTATTTCACCAGAATACTTTTTACATAGATAAAGATAGATAGGAAATGGACCCTGAGTTAACTAAACAGTCAGTATCTTTTTGCTGTGCTTCCAAAGCAGTATTTTAAAATAGATTCAAGCAGCTTGTTGTGGCTTACTGAATTTGTTTATATGGGTCAGCATGGCCTAATTTTTCATGTGGAAGCTCTTCAGCAGTTATAACCGTGAATCATTTAAGGTGAATGTGACAATTTAAGAATTTTTCCAGAGCTCTAAATATTGGACATTTAGAAAATGCACCTTAACCTCCAAACGTTTAATCCTACAATTACCATCAAACATTGTGGTAAGCTGGAAACAGCTGTTGCTAGTGAAGATCACTATATTTTGTTGGGAAAAGTGAGTGAGATGGTGGCTGAGATGCTCCCTTTCCCCAGAAAGGAAAAATTTGTGCTCCTGCACATAGAGAAGGCAGGTCCTGGTCTTGGGGCACAAACAATCCCCAGGGATGGAGCCCACGGGGTGGTTTGCAGTCACTGCCACTGGGGCTTGGTCTGAGTGTCACGGAGGGTACAGCCCTGGCTGATGTTCCACCTGTCCTTGCTGGTGGCACCTGCCAGGCTGCAGGAGGGGGAGCTCCCATTCTGGAGAGACGCAATTTCCTCTGCCCTTGAGGTAAACTGCCTCCTGTGAGCTGTTTGCCAGTCAACAGGTATGGTGTATCCCAACTTTAGGAAATGCCTTTTCCATTATTAACTAAAAATTGCCATATGCTTTATTGAGATTCTGGCTGTTGCAGTGAAATATCTAATAGAAAATATTTTTGCAGATTGGACTGTTTCAGTGCTGGCATTATTTTTGACATTCATGAACAGCTCTTCCAGTGGCATATTGGATCTCCCACAGAGACTGGTATTGAAACAGCCTACTGTTTTCTGGGCACAACTCTTCATGTCTACTTGCCACTCTAAAACCCTATTTTAATCCTTTTGAAGCTTAGATTTTGCTTCTGCTCCCTGAGAATGAATAAGACTGGTGAGATTCAGCTTTTGCACTTGCTTGCATTTGGCTGCTGTGGGGATGGGGATGGTTGCTGTATAAGTTAGCAGCTCCCAAACACGTTTCACTATTTCAGAATTCCACAGCTCTGTGCTTCCTATCATCCCCCACAGCTGAGGACTGCAGATTCCTCCTTGCTGCTGCAATTTTTGGTCCTGATGCAGGTGAGGGAGACACATCTGCATGGCACATTGCAGTAGGAAATCGGGAATAGCCCAGTGGGGCTGTGAAAGAGCCATCAGATCTACAGATTTCCCTTCATTTTAGGTAGCCTGAATCTCTGTACATTTCCCTGGGATGCAGACACACTCCAGTAATAACTGAGTTGTATTGCTCTAGGAAAAACTCCTCTTGTGTGTGCTGTACTCCTTCATCTTGCCAGGGATCACTGAGAGACAAGGGCAAGGGCCAATGTCCCAGACTGTTCCCCTGGATATCTGCCCAACCTTTTTTCTTCCATACCTCTGATACATCTCTACCATACATCTCCTATAGTCTTTGTTTCCCTGTTCATTCATGTTTCTGATGCCAAAAATCTAAAGCCAGACCCCCAGTAGTATTGACCTCCTTGTGCCTGTGTCTGTTTCTAAATAGCAGGGGGGGAGAATTTCTATCAGAATCAGAAAGTACATGGGTTGAAGATGTCTGTAGCTGTGTGTGAGCTGGATTGAAAGCAGCTCAGCTCCTTAAATATTCAGTTTGGCTTATCATGGTGAATACAGCAAACTTGTCTTGTTTTCCAGCGTATCTCTCAAGCAAGTGTGTGCTCAGCCACCAAGGCAGGCCTCCACCTGAGCTTTTAGGCTGGGACCATGAGCTGAGGTCTCCAGGAGCTGCTGGAGAAGCCTGGATCCAGTGTGATATTAGTGCCTCTATCCAAGGTGCAGCAGGAGGGAGGTGGGGCAGTGCTGAGGTGGGAGACAGCCTCTCTCCAGCACCCACCAGGATGGTAAGAGGCAGCCCTGCCACCCCAGGCAGGCAAATGTGACAGTGCTGTCATGAGGGGTAAAAATGGCGAGTCTCCAGAAGTTACCTTTAGTTTTTTGAAAACAAAAGCCATAATCTTAGGAGGCTTTAGGAATCTGAGCAATTTTTCAGAGCATTTGGTTTATATAAGTAGAAGTCATCAGTATCATCTATTTTTTGTGGTAAGTATTATGAGTGCTCATCTGATGAAATGCTAAATGAGCTATGCCCTGTCACTGCTGGAAAGATTTCATTACATGGAGGAAGTTCTGGGTGCTCATTTTCTGAGAAATCAAAATTTCTCAGAACAGTGACTCTCCAGCAGCTCTGTTATTTGAAAGGAACACCAAGATTGGTGCAGTGATAAAACCGTAAACTTGTGAACAGTCATGGATGTGACAGTGAGGGGACAAAATCACGGCTATGACATGGGACTTAGGCAGATGTTGAGATGGTTCTGAAAACAGTTAATGAGCTGGAAGGTTAGACTAATAGAGGGATGGCAAGACTGTGCTGGTTCCCAGTTCAGAAAGGGACTGAAGCCAGGAGGGAGCTCCATCCACAGATCCCTGTGGGGGTGGGTGGACTTGGTAATACTGCTGGGCCCGTGTTTGACTGTGCCTGGACAGAATTTCTTGGCACTGTGGAAGAGGGCTCATACATGTAAAGAAAGCAATGGCTTGGGAAAGCAGACCCAAAATTGTCACTGGAAGCATAGCCCAAGTCATGGCCTGGCCCTGCTTTTGGTGAACTCCTAGGGAAGGCTTACACTGACCTGGGACCAGGTTTAACCCCAGCTCCTGAGACAGGAATCACCTGCCAGCCCATGCTGGCCTGGCAGGATCCTGGCAGGCAGGGGATGCTCTGCACCTGCTGCAGCACAAGGCTCTGCCAAGTAACAGCAAAGGCAGTGGTAGCATGCCCTTGGATTTCATGTGGATGTCATGGGAATTTAACAGGCTTCTGCACAGAGAAAACACCTTGCACTTGGCAGAATAATAGCTGAATTGCTCAAAGACAAATTACAATCAAATCTTGCTAATTCGTGCCCATAACTTGAGATTCAGTGAGAATGGCAAAACTTTTGCAAGTTATGGAGTAAGTGGTACACACATTTTAAGAAGTGTGGCTAATGCATTGCGAATTCATTATCACCTTACAAACTTCTTTACACTCTGGAAAAGGATGAATGCTCTTAATTCATTTATTTTGACAAGGTTTGTTTCTTAAACATCTTTTGTTATAGCTGACAAGTTTGTACTGTTAAAAAAAGAAGTAATGAATCGTAATTAAGACATTATAATAGCCCCTTCTTAGCAAGCCTGTGCCATTTTTTTGGTTACAGCTCGTGGCAGGCGTGGACAGAATTGATTGTGGCACTTCACTCTGCTCACAAAAGCCACTGATGCAGCCAGTGCCTGGGAAGTCCTTTCTGCAAAACAGCAATTGCAGTGACTCCATTTGTCTTTCTGTTGAGGAACTGCTGTTTTTACAAAATCGACAAAGTAAACAAACAAAAATAGTTCTCATTTGGCATAATATCTTAGGGGGAAAAAAATAAGTTAAAAAGGAATCTTTTCAGTCATGAGGAGGGTATCTCTGCCTCTCTGACAACGTGCCCATGGAAAGAGTTTGTTGCTATTCTTAAAATCTTACTGTTTTGTTCACTGCTAACATATTGTATCTCATTGAATAAGAAATGCAGTTTGGAGGAAAACAGATCAGATTTGCAGGTCAGAGGCTCTGCAAAAATGGGATTTGAAGCTAAGCACAGCAACCTTGAGGCAAGGCTGCCCTTCCCTGAATGGCAGATGTGCAGTGAGGGTAATTACCATGGCCCAGGCCGGCGTGGGGCTGGGCTGGCTGGCGAGCAGAGGTCAGCTCCTGGCAGGATCCCTGCGCTGCCCCGGGCTCAGGCTGCTGCTTGTCCTCGCTGCCAGCAGCAGCACAGGGCTCACAGGTACCTGTGCCTGCCTGTGCCGCTGTCCAGCTGTCATTAACCACCAGCTCTAACAGGCTGAGCAAATAACCCCCGTCTTGCTGAGGAAATGTGATTGTCAATACAGCAAGACCCCTGAATTAGGAATTCAGCAATGATTGCTATTACAGAGATGGTGTTAGATGAGTATCATTTTGTCAATTAACCTTTTACAATTCATAGTTTATTATAGCCTAGAACAATTCACTTTTAAATGCTTTTTTTTTTAAACATTACTCTTGCTGCTTTAAACACTTACTACCTGCTCTTTAGCCTTTGAACACAGACTGTTTTACTTGCTTAGCATAATGTATAACCCTAGGTCACAAAGCTAAAGAAAGCCTTTTTAATTTATGGAGGATTTTATTGTAGCTGAATATTTCGAAGAATTTTCTAACTTTTTGATGGCATTCAGACTGACCAGGGGATACAAATGTATCTGTGTTCCTGGGTCCAACCACTTTACCCTACTATAATTTAAGCTTTTAATTTCATAACCTACCGTGCCCTGGCTACTTAGCAAAAGAAAAAAGCATTCTTAGTCAAAACTATGTAATAGAGAATTCTTCTGCTACAGGAGATAAAATGACAATGACCAAGTAATTATCATAAAAATTATTTTCTAAAAATACTCTACTTTAAAAATAAAATCTCTGTTGTCGGAAAGGGAACAGACAGTAGTTTTGATGAAAAACACTTGAAAAATGGTGATATGGTTCCTTTGCTATATAAATACAATTATTTTTCTGCTAGAAATAGTGTTGCTGTAGCTGCAATGGTAAAAGGGTAGGAGAGGAAAGGTTTGCAGAAAGAAGTGGTATTTTTTATTAGAACAGTTGATATAGATGAAAAAAAGCAGAAATGCTTTCAAAGGGCTTGTGTGACTGAGAGCTTTTTCTTTTTTTCCCCCCCAATATCAGCTGGTCTAATAAAAGATACTCTCTCTGCCTGTAAACCTTGCTATTTCTGTGCATGTGATTTCTCCACTAAAAGGACAAATAATTCTACAATTCCTGAAACTGGTAAAATTCAGTAAATGTTGATTATGAAATACTAAAAAAATTAAAATGGTTCCTTCAAATGCTGAGAACTTGGGATTGGCTTTGTGTGTGAAAGAGGATAATTGTAACCTGTGAAGGAACGGCATACAAATAATAAAATGTGGTCAACTCTTCCTTTCAGCAGCTTTGAAGCAGCAGTAATCTAACAAAGCACCTTGCTCTTGCTGTGCTGACAATGAGTCCAGTGTACAAAAAAAGAAATTAAACAAAAAAAGACATTTTAATTTCAAGGTTCACTGGAAAAAACATGAAAAAAAAAAATCAATGTTTGCCAAAGAGAAAGACAAACTCTGAAGGGAAATGAAAAAATGTATTTACAAGATTCAAAGAGAACTCTATAAATAATGGGACAATAAAAAAAGGAAATAAAATATTTGTCCCTCTTAACTCTAAATATGCAGGTAATATTCCCAATAAATCTAGTACACAAAATTGCCTTAAGAACTCATCCAATTATATTGTTATCAAGAAATTATTAGGAAAAGCAAAATAACCCTCAAATCAAAGGAATGTTTGGAGCAGTTACATCTCCACTGCATCACCCCAGGGCTCGAAGTCTGCCCTGCCATTCTGTGCCCCCACAGTGCCTGTGAGCACAGCCCAAGCCTGCGTGCTCTCTGTGACTGCATAATTAACTCAAATGGGTTTTGATTGGATTCCCCCAATGTGTGGTCTTCTCCCGGGGGTGATTCAGGGATGAGCAGGGTCAGCGTCAAGAGTGCAGTGAGGAGTGTTGGGGTAATGCCTTCTCTACCTACACCTTCCTCCCAAGGCTGCTTTCCTCTGAGATTAAATTGATTTTCCACAAGCACTAGTGCCAAAGATCAGGTCTAGTCTCTACCAGTTCTCTAATGCCTTTCTCCCTATTAGTTTTCTGATATTCAGCTATTGGAGCTTTCAGTAAGAATGTTTAGGTCTTATATATACTTTGTCTGACATATATTTTATAAACTTTATCCATTTAATTCTCCTACAGTGTGCAGTGTGCTGAAGTGGCATTATCTTCACTTCACTGATAAGAAGATTTACATCCACACAAAGCCAGACTGGAAGGTCTGGGGTAAGGACTGGGCTCAGAGCTCCAGATGTGGAGATAACCAGCTGCCTGCTCATGGCCGTAGCTCAAATGGATCTGTTTTACCCCAAATTGACCCTGAAGGTCAGGCTTGGATTCCCTTATTACAGGCACCTTTTTGTTTCAGCTTTGGCTAAACCTCACTGAATGTGGGGGGTTGTATTGACCCTAGCTAAAGGCTGCTCTTCATTTCGGATTACAGAGCAGGTAAGCTTCCTTAGGAAACTAAGAGGGCTCTAAACTGAAAAGGAGGCATGCAACAGCCTCAACAACTGCATGTGTAAAATTCTTCAGAAATTATCTTCTAGGTACATATGCACAGTGATGCTACTGTCTGTGTGAGAGAGAAAGAAGCACCACAGCAGCTCAGGGAGGGAACAGCACAAGTGTTGTCCACTAAATATTTCCATGTCTATGGCCTGGAGGAAAGTGGCAGGGATAGGATTTGTTGGCTAACTCCTGTAAGAAAGACCTAATCTCTGGTGTTTAAGTGGGTAAGTGGAAATTCATCCTGAACCCAAAATCCAAACCACTTCATTTGATCTTCCTAACTCAAAAAAGCCAACTTGGTTTATTTTTCCTTCCTTTTATTTTTTTTTCTGGTTAATTGCTTGTGTCAGAAGGGATCATAGTACTTAATTTATAGTCACTATGTTGGGCTGCCTGATCAGCATCAAAACCATTTACAAACTGTAGGGTCACCTAAGCATATCAACTATGCTGTGCTGTCCTCAGCCCTCCAGAGCATGCATTGATGCTCTTGGGTTTGGAAATGGTGTCTGTGCTGCTTGGCTGGTTTGCATCTTATTCCAAGAAGCTTTTAAAGAACTCAGGTCCTGAGATAGACAGAAATTTAATGGTTTAAGTGAAGCAATGTCAGCTGAAGAATTGGTTCAGGGTCTGTAAAATGCACCGAATATGGTTCAGCTTGGATTCACAACTCTGGGAGGAGAAATCAGCTCTTACTGGACAAGGGGATTTTATACCCAATAATTAGGCTAAATGAAGCTGTTGCACAGAATGGTGGCAAAGAGCCTCATTTTGTTGGCATGCTATAACATCACATAATACATGAATGTGTAGTGGTAGGTGCTGCTTTCTCCTTCCAAAATTTTTATTACAGCCCTAACCATTGACACTTCATTCCCTGCCAATTCCTCTGCTCCCTTCCCTCATGCTGGCAAAATTATAGCAGGAGACCTAAAGCTGTAGGCCTTGGCAGGATCATGTGAGTCTGCTGAACACATACATGCTGATTAATTCATTGCCTTAGCAACTGGAAAGTCTCAGATTATTCTTCCTTGTTTATTGGCCCTTTCAGAGCTAATGTGAGCAGTAACAATCATACACAAGCAAAATACAGCATCCATTAACTGACTGCACCTGCAAGGGCCAAAAAACTCCTTTAATCCCAAAGTCAGGCAGATAATCACACAGGTCAGGCATTCTTTGGAGCACCAGCACCATATATGCTGACTGTACATGTCACCCAGCTAAATTGTACATGGCAGCACATGTGTGCATGTACAAAGTTTGCCTTTGCTTTGTAGGCACACACAATGTACAGGGGAGGAAGGAATCTGCCTTTGGGAAGGCAGTGTGCACTTTGTGCAATTCACCTTTGTTTCCTCTGAGAAAGCTCGTGGATCTGCAGAGGAGGAGATGCAGGGTGGTATTGTCAGCAGGCACAGGTGGTGTCTGGGTGCCCTGGCCATGGGCAGCAGCCCCACAGGTCCCACCCTGCACGGTGTGAGGTGGCAGCTGGAGCTCGGTGACACAGCCCTGGGCAGCAGGGCCTGTGGCTGGCTGGCTGTGGTGGCCATGCAGCCTTGGCTGCTGTGCTGCCAGTGACAGCTCCGTGCTCCCCTGGAAGAGCTGATGAGGGAAGTGCAGATGGGCTCGATGGGTACTGAGTAAACACTGCAAAAGGAGCTGCTTCAATAGATGGGGATGTCTCTCTTTGAGTGCAAACATTATGTTCATGTTTCATTCTTTTGATTTAGCTTTTATAGTGCTTATTAGAGCAACATTCTTGGCTGAACCCTTACTGCCTGATGAGTGTGTTCCTTGACTCAAAGTCCAAGAATGAAAATCCCTTCAGCTCTGCTGTAATGGATTATGGCAGCTCTAGACTACTTTTCATAGTCTTTTAGAACTTCTGCATGGTTTTCACTCTAGAATGACATCCTGTCCCTCATTCAGGTAATTTTGTTACTGAGGGCATCTAAGAGAAGCAATTGGACTGCCTGATTCTCCAAGCTGTCTTTCATCCTAGATCCAAAGGCTGTCACACGAGCCTCTACACGTACATCATCCTAACAGAAGCCCTGTCTGTTTCTTCAGGAAGACTTTCCAAAGTCTCCTTTTCTCTGACAATCCATGGCTGTGGACTCCCTGTGCAGCTGTCCTCACGCATTGCATAGTGCTTTAAGATCCTGAAAATGCACAGGCAAAAAGCACTCCCCCCTTTGCTCTGGCATCTTTCATAACCTGCCAGCCCTGTGGCAGATTCTCCTGGTTTGGGGAGCCCACACCAGCAAAGGGTCCTGTCATACTTGGAAAGTACAGGTGAGTCCCAGAGCTCATGTTGCTTTCTTTATGAGACCTACATCATTTTCACCACCTCTACAGTAGCTGCTTCTCTATTTTTCTATTTTTGTGTAAACACAAGCTGCCCGTTGGTAAACTCTGAGCTTAAACATCCAAGTGCTGTCAGGAGGAATCTACATTTGCTTCGAGGCAATTAGGTGACTCATCACTGTGTCCTTTCTTCAGCTGCATGGAGCAAAGTCAAAACTCCCATGGTTGGATGAAGCCAACTCCTGGCCATCTTTCTATGATTAAGCCCAGTACAAATGCCTAGAAACACTTCCCAGACTGAACTCAGGAATGTGCTCCTCGACACAGAGTGCCCTGTTGAAGGTGTTGAAGTGCAAGTTGTGTAAGCCTGAGGAAATGTACAGAGCCAATGAAAGGAATGCTGCATACTCCAGACCTTTTAGAGTATAATATGAAATAGCATCTGGATTTCTTCACAGACTTTTTTTCATGTCTGTGAAAACTCTGATTCCATATTTACTAAGAAATAACTAACAGCCTCTTACTCTGGTGAGACAATTCCATACAGGGAGATTTACTTTAAATTTGCAACTGCTAGCTATCAGATATGGTTTGAGGGTATTGGTTTTGAAGGCAGGTATTTATCTACATACTCCTTTCACATCTCTTCTTAAAAGATGCACCATTTCTTGTGAGTTTTCAGGAAAAAAACCCAAAAACTGAGTTTCAGGCTACGTTTTTT
This sequence comes from Catharus ustulatus, assembly GCF_009819885.2. Classification (NCBI taxonomy): domain Eukaryota; kingdom Metazoa; phylum Chordata; class Aves; order Passeriformes; family Turdidae; genus Catharus; species Catharus ustulatus. The sequence continues at coordinate 19,003,793 of NC_046229.1, forward strand.
ATGCAAGGAATGCAATGCATCCTGGAGCTCAGAGACTACTGGGGTTGTATTAACTGATGTCCAGAGGTGAGGAAGTCTTCTATTTTAAATCAGTTCTCCTCCTGCAAGAAGCATGGAATAATAAGAGGGGCAGCAGAGTACCAGGTGAATGTTGCCATGCACCAAAGGACTCTCCCTAGAGCTCTTTATAGAAACAAGCAGCTATCAAATCAAAACAGATTTACTTGATGGAACCAGTAGATGTTTGCAAATGCCACAGTACAAACAACAAATTTTGCCTCTAATAGACTGGTTTCCCCAATATATTTTAATGGCTTTTTAATGGTTAGAACGTGGGCAAGGGGAAAGCCAATGTTTTAGAAGCTCCCCTCAGCCAGATAAAGGTGAGGAATTAATGTTATTTCAAGTCAATGCTCTTCCAAAAGAACTCTGATAACAGTAGTTAGTTAATCTTTTTGTTTCTGCCTGTTTGTGGGAGATCACATTGAGTTTATCTTCAGCCTGGTTTGCTTGAACAGCACAGAAAGCCCAGCTTAAATACTTACTTTGGTCAAACAGCACTTCAGAAAATTACTCATGCTGCCTTTGAAAGCTTTGCCTATTTTATAAAGGGGGGAAGGGGGAGAATACTTAAAAGTCAATGATATGAAACTAACTAGATATATTTGAAATATTGATTACATATATCTTCTGAAATAGGGTAATGGGATATTCCTAGATGCTGTATGCATGTTTATATGTCTCTGAAATGTTTGATTAATGTGCACCTAATCTTTCTTTCTGTTAATAGACCATCATATTTCTTACTAAGAAATGAATTATTCGACCACTGGTACAAGTGGCTGAGAGAAGACCATTTATAATGCTGCATCTTCAGCTAGTGTTTCTTCAGCAAGTAATCTTTGACCCAGAAAGCTGTTTCACTGAAAATGACTAATTTTGCCAATTTTATTTTTTGCTTTGAATATGTTTTTCTGGTGGCAGTTTAATCTATCCTAAAAGACTTACTTTATACTTTACAATATTGGTAAAACATAAATAGAAAATAGACAAAGGAAAACCTTCATTAAGTAAAACTTCAATTCCATTTGTGGAGATGTTATTCCAGAACTCTGAATTTGGAAGAGCAAAGTGATGTATTGGTATGCAGAAAGTTAAAAAAACTCAAACAGGGAAAAAAAATTAAAAACAAAACCAACCCAGAATTACTAACTCATGCTTTTCTTTGTTCATGAAATATATTGTCATTCTACACTGGTTTTGAGTTTGATTTTCATTTTTATTTTAAAATTATCTTACATTTGAGTATTTCCATCATTTTCTGTACCACTTGTTTCAAGGAACACCACTTTTCACATCTCTCAAAATTGCCAAGTTAGGAGATTCAACAGATCACAGGTACTGATAACAACAGTTGCTCTCTGCCAGCCTTGTCTGTATCAGCCCCAATCTTGCCATTAAGGCTCCATAAGCAGCACTTCTATATGCAGTGATTTTCAAAATTACAGTGCTAAACTTCAAGAAACAGGGATGTTCATCACTTTTGCACATTCAGTCGTAGGCTCAGCTGGAAACACTGAGCATTCTGCAGGCAAACAAACCATGACAAGCTACAGCTGTGGGACTGGGTGAATTTTGTGGAAAGGCTGCTGAGGGTTAGTTTGCTCCTTGGCAACGTCTGCAAGAGAAACTGAGCATTTGCATTTGTAGTTTTGAGAGTTCAGTAAAGATCAATAGGTAACTAATGCAAAGGTCCAAGCACTCTGAGTTTGGGTCACAGACCTGAAGTCAAGTCCTGGTGTCCAAATTCTCCTTTCAACCCTCAGCTAAAAAGTAGTAATTTGGAACTTCCATCCACTTTAATTAATTTCACAGATTTCAGCTCACCCCAGATGACATTCAGAGCCCTTTACAGAATATTGAGTTGTCATTAAAAAGCGGAAGGATTTTAAATGCAGACCTTTTGCTTTGAAAACAGAAAACACCCACTGATTCCACCTATCAGTAAAATCCAGCCTTGCATTGACTTCAGCTTCAGTCTGGGGATGGTTGGGCCTTTTCTGCACTTGATTTTTCCCTGGAATGACAAGAAGTAGCAGTAGGTTGCATGGTATCTGTTGGCTTTGACATGGAGCTTTTTTGATCCATTTTATGGATTAAAGTTCTTCCTATTGTGTCAACTCTGACTTTTGCAAAGCAGAAGAGGAGAACTTTAAATAAGGCTTTCTTCCTACCCCTCTCTTCAGCTCTCCCCAGACCTTAGACCTCCCAAGGGCTTTCGGAAGCAGGGGAGGAGAAATAAAGTTTACCCTGGCTGGAGAAAAGTACAATGGATGTGATCAGGCTCTTAATAAGGTATTTTAGAACCTCTGTTAAAAGGAAGGTGGAAGGGGAGGAGAAAGTTTCCAGAAACCATCTGTGTAGGAGAGCAGAAAATAATGCGTAACTGGAGCATGTGAGATAATGAATTCCTGCCCCACCCCTTCCTCTTCCTCCTCTTCCCCTCATGCTGTTATCTGGGGAGGTGATAAACTCTCTGGTGATGAAAAAGATCAAGCAAAGTGTTTGGTTACTTTTTTGCGTGATTTTGTAATTCAGCCAGCCACTCTGAGCTGGGAAAGCTGGGAAGGAGCAGCTGTACCTGCCCAGGGAGGGAGGAAGTACTTGTGTTAAGGGCTGCTATTAATACTTTTTAGCTACTCTAGTTGGCTATGTGTACTTACTAAATGAAAGGTAAAAAAGTCTTCTTATAATAGAGAAAAAAATAATTAAGAAATGGTTTTTATTCTCAAAAGCTGCTACTGAAATTGAGAAGTATCTCTGTGAAAAGCATCCACTTCTTTCCCATTAAAAATATTCCAAAACATTGCCATCTACACCACTCTAAAAACTTGGGGTAAATCTCTACTCTGTCTTTTGAAGCATAAGGAATGCAGGAGAAGCTGGAGAGGGTCTGACCTCCAATGAAGACAATTCTGCTCTGGTAAGTCATAGTCCTTTGGTTTGCAAAGGAATCAGAGAGAAGCCTTGCTTGAGGGAGATGATGTAAGAAATTGTTTCTGGAGATTTCTAGTCCTCTCTATTTTGAAAGAGGCCAATACTTTCTTACAAAAAAGAAAAAAGCAGTTTTTATTATTTAAGAAAGATAGCTCCTAAGAGTTTTTGACAAGCTCAACACTTAAAAAAGGAAGCATTGAGCACAGCACAGCTTTCAAAAATTGTCTATTACAGGAAACATTATCGTAAAGTACATTTCTCTTAAGAACATGCAAAAACGTTCTCTTATCCATTTTTCTGCCTTACTGCTGAGGTCTGGCAGAGGCAGCTCCTGAAGTGCAGCTCCTGTACTTGAGGTGACATTGAAGCCTGCTGGCACTGGGACTGTGGGTGCTGGGCTGGGTGCTTCTTGGCCTGAGCTGGGGACTTGGGTCCTGATGATCCAAAGAATGAGTGACACCAAGCCAGAAGCCTTGTCCTGACAGCCCCAGCTCCTGCAGGCTCCTTGGAAGTGTTCCTGCCCTCGCTGGGCTGGCGCTGAGCCCTGAGCCAGACCCTCCGTGCCAGGGTGTGAGGTGGTGGCAGCAGATGCTTCAGGATGGCACCACGAGCTGCTAATTAATGGAAGGGAAAGGCAGCTGCTGGGGAAGTGCCTGATTAATCCACATTGGAGAAAAGGAGGGTGTATGAAGCCTCTAAATTTAACACAACTTTAGGAAAGTGTGTCTTTCTTCAGACTTGCTTGTGAGTCAACAGCTCTTGACATCCAGTAAAGCTGAAGGAAAACCTGGAAAAGCAGTGCTAAGCTTTTGAGCAAAGAGTTCAGACACAAGAGGCAGAGAAATGCAGATAGTTTGTTTTCCTCCTTGCTCAATTGCTTACTTTTTTTTCTTTTTTTGAGCTGTGACTGATATGTTCATAGCCTCTCCTAAGAGAAAGCCCCAGCAGCACAGCTGGACCTTGGCTCTGGGCAGGAGCTGGTGCAGCTGAGCTCTGCTCACAGAGCTGGGGGACAGCAGTCCCAAACAGTGCCCCTATTCCAGGGAAACGTGATGGCATGGGAGCAGCAGGCAAACCTGCTGCTTGTGTGGAGTGACAGGCACCTTCCCACAGAGGTGAGTTTTACCTCCCTGGAAATGAGCTTGCCACCATTTTTCTCTTCCATAGATTCTTGTTCTCTTGCATCCATATTGATCTGTTCCACTTGGTTTGGTTTTAGAAATAACTTTTTATGCATGCAGCTTCTAACCCTTGGGTCCCTGCTTGTCACTGCTCAGCAGCAAGGAAGGGCAGGCCAGGGCAGGGTCCTGTGGTTGCTCAGGCACCTCTTGGACTGATGCTGTAGGGAACACTCCACAGAAAGATTGTAAGGGGGTAGTTAAGCTAAGAATAATGAATATCAGTTATTCCAGAGGGAGAACTTTACTGGGTACTTAGGCACCCAGTCTGATAGTTAAAGGATCTTAATTTTCCCTAATTAACTTCTGTTACCACCCCTTCCTCTCCAGTGGGGCTACTAGCAGAAAGGAGACAGGGAATTCTGTAAAGTATCCCACAGAAAGCCTCCTGTAAGGTCTTCACATGTCACAAATCAAGCTTTTTGTCTCCCATGCCTCTTCAGGTAGAAGGTGTTTCAAATGACAGTGAAACATTAGAAATAGGAAAGGATAGGGTTTTTTTCCTTCCTTACTGGTTTCTGAAAAGTGTGATTTATAAGCTGTCAATCATTTCCAATGATCTCAGTCCAGTATTTATTCAAAAATCATGTTTGGTGTAGCTGAAAGTGTTGTTACTAACTGATGAGCAAGTCTGAATGCTGAGGATGAGGAATGATTGACATTCTTTAAGGTAAAGGGGGAGACTCTTCATCCAGCAGAAGCTGCCACTGCAACAGATGCTGTTATAGCTTCTGACACTGATCGTGATGAGTGGTGTGTAATGTCAGTAAAAGATGAGAGGCTACAACAACAAAGTGAAAAAGAAGCCTCTGAACACGAATCCCATGGCACCCTGGTAGCAGTTAATAGCCATGACTTCCCTGGCTAGAAATATGACTTTAAAAGGTCAGGCATATATTGGTTAACTTATAACCTATTCAGTAAATAAGCACAAGAGCTTGCTAATTAGCGATCTATTATTATTTGACTCTAGGTTATTTTTTACTTTTAAAAATAATTTTAGTTCCATTTTTTCTATGGCTTTTGGCAAATATTGCCTGGTTCTCCTTTTTTTTTTTCTTTCTTTTTTTTTCAGGTTCTCCTTGTGGTTAAATATAGTAGATATTTACAGAGAATAATTCATAGCAGAGCTGCACATGGTCCTGAATACTGTGATGCACTCAGGGGTAATGCTGCATTTTGGGCATCTTGCTAGCAATATCAAGCAGCAAGTTTCCATGTGCAGTTATAAACTTTGTCCCTAAGAATGAACAGGTTTAGGTTTCATACTCCCTCTCTCATTTTGCTACTGAGAGTCCCTTGCCAGGTGTAGTGGAGCAGCAAGTGCCTGATGAAAGCACCCAGCAAGTTGTTTGGAGTGGGACCAGGACTCCCAGTCTCAAGGAAACCTCTCCTGAGCAAGGAACCTTGAGTTACCATGAATGAAGGCCCTTTTGGGGAGTAGCCTTTCACTAAACCCCCAAAACTTTTGACAGTGTTCACTTAATGAACTATAATGTCATCTGCCAGATGACAGAGTAGGTGAACTTTTTTTATTGTCTCTCTTTCTGCATGGATGTTCAGCTTTAAGCCATGATCTAGCTCTTGTTCTCCCAGCTTTATTTTTACAAGGGGAATTAAAGTCTTCAAATTGTTCTGTAAGTTGTACAAATATTTACACTTCTGCAATGTGTAAATCAGTCCCTTGTATACATTAGTAGTAAAGCTTGATGTGGTCATACCCAGGTCTCTTGGCAGTTGTGCACTTGGTGAGAACGAAGTGAGAGGAGATCCAGGGCTGGAATGTGCCTCCCCTGGCAGCCCACAGTGCTGTGGCCATGTGCTTGTCCCTGGGTGACATGTGGCCCTGGCCCTGTGATGGGCATGTGTTGCTCTGTCTGCTCCTCCAGTGAGCCAGCCCCACTCTGGGGGTGCCTCTCCCATCTCCCCACAAGGACAGAGCCCCCACCTTCAGTGGGGCTTGGCTGGTGCCAGGCACCCCTGGGTGCTGCTCAGGAGCCAGCCCTCGCCTCTGCTGCCAGCAGGCAAATGCCTCAAGGCAGAACAGGGTCACCTGCACTCCTGCCCTTCATTTCTCATCCTTCTCTCTTTGTTCCTTTGTGCTTCATCTTTAATTGCTGAACTTGCTGTTGGACTCTGGGGTATCGTAACTCTGTTTTCTTTAAATGCAAGAACTCTCAGTGCTGCCTATTTGGGAGCAGTGTGCTCAACAACACAATTTTTCTTCATAAAAGTGCTTTCCCTCACATGATGAATTTCACATGTGTTTCTCCAGGAGATACAGCAAATCCAGTTTGAGGGTACATGTTTTCATATGTTCAGGGTTTTAAAAAAAACCCCACTATCTTCTTCCTTATTTTTCTCTTTTCCCATTTTTCTTCCTTGGGTCTGGGATTTGTGGTGCTGGGGATCTAGATGGATTCTGAAGGACTGGATTACTGCTTCCCACTCTCTTCTGTTGTTGTAGTAGTGCCCCATGAAAATAGCTGTGGAGCTGGGTGGTAGGATCTGGGTGTGTAAAAAGTGGTGACTGCTGCATTAGTCACGTTTAATGCCTGTCATAAACAACACTATTTTTGTCTGCCAGTAGTGCAGAGGGTTTATTGCAGTGTTATTTTTGTGTAGACACAGACTCCCTGGATGTCCAGAGTGAGCCAGGACACCTAATCCATTTTCTTTCCCTCCCATTCCGGGGTGTTTGGCCTCAGCAGGTAGATAAGCTCAGGATTCTGCCCCCAAGGAGCATGCCGTGATTTGTAAAGCACTTTTCCCTGGACAACAGGGACAGGTGCAGGGAGGTGGCTCTCTCCCAGAGTCACCAGTGTGCTGGTGGGTGTGCTGGCCCCTCCTGTGCTCCTGTGCCATCCACCCCGGGCGCTGAGAGCTGCAGTTACCCCAGCCTGTGAATTCCACACTTCCAGCACTGAGGCTGGCACTGCTCCTTCTCCTCCAGGGCAGGAGGCAGGGGGACAACATTTTAGTTACTGTCGGTGAAAACAGACAAATACAACTTTTCAGAAGGCCTCTTGCAGAAGCCTGGTAAGGCATTTCTCTCCTCCCAGCTGTGATTGCTGCTGGTGCTGTGACTTCCTGGAGCTCCTTGGCTGTCTGCACACCAAACAAGGCTTCCCTTCCCACTCCAGCCTTCCCCTCGGGAACTGTCCCTCCTTCAAAGACTCCTCTGTAGGTCCGTGGGCCTTCAAAGAAGACCTTTCCTTTGTATGGCAGCTTTGATACAAATGAACCTGGGAGGTTTAACTGCCAGATAAAAGTAGAGTGCATTAACCCCCACAATTGCTCTAATGAAGCCAGGGTGAAGTTGTGAAGTCTGGGTCACAACTAATGGATGAGCCATTAACACCTCCCAGGCACAACAGCACTTAAAAATATCAAACAGAAAATGCATTTAGTGACTTTCAGGTGCAGAGCTGGTCGGTGTTTTGAGAGCAAGCCATCATGAAAAGATTGCAATTTCATTGCCTGTCCCCTACTCTGCTTCCTGCCCTACATGTATTTACATTTAAGGTCAACTCTTCACAGGCAGGTTTTCGCCATCATGAATCTGCTAGATGGCAGGTAACTTTTGTGTAAGTGCTTAACACTTCAATAACTCGTGTTGATCCAGAAACTTTATTTCCAAACTTCAGTTCTGATTAACAGTTCTGTACTGGCAGGTATTATTGCTGGCTTATTCACTGAATTTATATCAGAAAGGTTTGAGGTCCTAGGGTCTATATGGAAGGATATCCTGCTGGATGAGGGAATGTTTTCCTCTGACACCAAGAGACTGGATTAAGATCAGCTACTTTCCACATGATGCTGAATGCCCTGGGTGTATGGGTAGTGGAACCCTGTCCCAGCAAAGAGTACGATTTGTAGATGTTTTACTACAAAAGTTACTGCTCATCCTCAGTCTACTTTCAGAGACAGAGGAGCCTGTTTAAATAACCTATGTGGCTGTTGAATAATGGAGAATGTTTCAGAGGACAACAGGCTTTTCCTGGCAGGGGTTTGCTGCCTTGGACTAGGATTCAAGCTCCAAACATGGCTTTGTGGAGGTGAAGACCTGAAAAAACTCTCCAAAATTCTGTGAGGTCACCTGTGGGAAGATAGTTTGTAAGGATAGTGCAGAAGGCAATTTTCCTCAATGAATTACAGCTCTACTGATTGCAGAGAAGTGGAGACAGCCTTGTCTGTCCAATGAGGATGGGGGCTATAACAAAGTGGGTCAGCTGGCTGAGAGATGGAGCTTGAGAACCAGAGACTGCTGAAGTTTGGGATGGAGTCTGCTGGCTCTGCTGTGAGCAGGAAGGGACAGATAAGGTAAGAAGGTTTGCTGGTCACGCAGAAGGGAGGAGTCTGTGCTGTGAGAAGGCACGAAAAGTTTTTGATAAAGACCTGGTGATGGTGCCAGTTGTGTCTGTCTTGGCATAATTATTACAGTTGCTTCTTCCCTGGTTATGCTGTAGGCCTTGTTCTGGGTCTTTGGCACTGACTGCAACCTGGATTATGTTCTCCATCAAATAGAGTTGAGTGGTTTTCTTTCTATTTTTTTTTTCTGGCAAAAATAAAAGGGCTGCAGGTAGCCTGTGAGCTGATCCTCTGTTCTGATGGCTGTTCTGCCCTGCTCACACTCCCCATGTGTGGGGAGAGGCTCAGCCATGGATCTCCTGTCTGTCCTGAGCAGCTGGGCTGGGGCATTGCTGAGGTGCCTCCCTGTGGTCCCTCACACAGCCCTTACAGGTGCTGCTTCCTTGCTGGTCTGTGGAAAGTTTTCATCCCTGGCACTCCTGAAAGACTCTTCTGTTGCACTTGGGAAACACTTCCATGCTGAGGTTGAGTGCATGTCCTGTGTGTGTGGCCGTGTTGCAGCTCTGAGTTAAGTCTGCCCACCTGGGAGAGGATGTAGGTCATGGGGAGAGCTGGGGGGAGCAGCCTGTGAAACTGAAGATGCACCAGCCCCAAGAGCTGGATGACTGTACAAGGCTGTAAATGAGGAATTCCCTCCCAGCTCAGCAGTGCTGTGATAAACTGTGTCACAAGTTTAAGCTTTCACCTGCATGTGAATACCCATCTTTTGCATCTGCCTGGCACACACAGGCTGATGCAAAAGCCCCTGTGAAACCTCACTTTGCTGTGCTGGCATCTGCTGGAGCTGCAGCTGAAGGTTTGTTTGCACAAAATGCTCCCTGCTCCTCCCTCAGTGTACCAGAGTGCACAGGTTGGATTATGGAGTTGTAAAGAGAAGATGTGTGTCTTAATTACCTGCCAGCAGTTTGTTAGTCTATAAAAGTGAGATACAGAATTCTTATTTAAGCCTTCTTTGTATGATTGTTTTCATAGTGAGCAAATACTGCATACTGGGACAAGAACAGAGTCAGTAGCATTCCTGTTAAAACCTCACCCTGCTTGGTAGGATATATCTCCTGTCTAATTCTCCTCTTGCCTGTCAAACTTGTACCACTATCCACAAGCAGAAGAAGGAACTGCTGCTGTAAAACTACATAGCCTTTAGACTTCCAGATGAATCCTTAGGGCATAATTTAAGGAAACAGGGTCATGTGTTGGACACCGTGTCTTGCACGATGGTGTCATTATCTCTTATGTATTAGCAGGCTACTAATGCTGACATCTAATTAGCACCAAGAAACTGATTAACTCTCAACAGGGTCAAGAGAAAGAAGAAAAATAGATCTCAGGCAAGCAATTAGGTCATTTATTTAATAAATTAAAATACTTGTGATTATAAGCTCACTCTGTCATTTTATTTCTGTACTGCTCAGCTGAAGGCAGAAACAATGATAAAATAGTAAATGTAATGCCACGTTAATGGCAGCTTATTCAAAACACGGAACACAAAATAAGCCCACCTGAATTTGCTCTAATGGACAATTTATCATCCAAAACAGATGCATTTATTAGGTGAAAAGTTGCATTCAAATACCAGTAAAATAAATGGAGTCTATTCAGATTTCTTATTCTCCTGATTGGGCTGTTACACACTATGGAGACCAAGTATATAAACGATGCTTCAACAAACATTTGTTACATGGCAGACATTTATGTTTATTGTGTACTTTTTGCAAACTGTTCTGAATGCTCAGAAATGGCAAGTCAGATGAATATTGTGCAGGCAGCAGTCACCATCTTCTTATACATCACCTTTGCCAATTTTTTTTTTTAATAATGCAAGACTTTTTGTTTGTTTGTTTGTTTTGTGTAAAAGAAGTAAAAAGCAGCTATCTATGCTATCAGGTAGTGCATTCCACCCACAGAACCTGGTGTTTTCTGCCCTGGTTATTGTAACCCAAAAGGGTTTCACTTTTCATGCTGGAGTAGCCCTTCAGAGCTTTCTAATAGACAAGTTGCCCATACTCTGTTCTTGCATACTCAGTTTAAAACATTGCTTAATTGTGTTCATTTAAATGCTAATTTTATTGAATTCAGACTCTTCTAAATCACAGAGGTGAGTTCTTGTCAGACTCCTCCAGTGGCAATAATATTTCAAAAGCTTTGGACCTCAGATTAGGTTTGGACAAGCACTGGAAGGTCTGTTTGTATGTCCAGCTGACATTGCAGACCATGAGGTTTCGTGTGCCTTGTTTCCTGTGCAAGATCTCTTCTTCCCTGCTGCAGGCTCTGCTTCTTTGTCTCCTACTTTGAATCTCTCTTGCTTACAATTTAAAGATTGCCCTTCCCCCTCCAATAAAAGCTGTCTGTCTGATGGAACTACCAGGAAGTACCCAAATTTTTGTTGATTGAGAACTATACTGCCCTTCATAGCTGTTTTTATAGTTTGCTGACTGTAACTTTTTGCCTGAGTGCTGCATTTCAGTGCAGAGTTGGTGCTCCCTGTGGTTACCCTGTGTTGAGCTCACCTGTGCAAGTGTCTGTGAAGCTTGTGCCTGTGCTGGAGACTTGCAGCAGTGTGGTTTTCTGCTCAGTGTAGGAGGTGATGCTGCAGTGCCTGCTGGAGGGGGCAGGTGATGGCATGCCTTCTCCCTTGGGCTCTGGCCATGTGAAGCACAGGTTCTTGGAAGGACAGCTTTCCACACCTTTTCTCCAAAGATACTTTCAGAAGACCAAAAAGGATAATCAGACCTGTAGCAAGGCTCAAGATCAGTTTGGAGCTGCTAGGGACAGGCTTGGAGGGAACTTGCTGCTTCTTCCTAACTTGTTTCAGTGGCTGGGGAGGAACCTGGTGGGGCCAGGCTCACACTCCCATGAGCAGCCCCCAGAAGCTGCCCTGTCCCCTGTCTGAGCTCCCTGACTGCCAGCATCACTGTGGGCATGGCGTGCTCCTGGGGCCAGCGAAGCTGAGTCACTGCTGTGCTCCCACTAGCCCTGCTCCTCCAAGGAATGGTCTGATGGGTCCCTGAAAGCAGCAGCACACTCTGAATGCCTGTGGCAGGCCCAGAGTTAATTCAGGGCTTACACAACTGTCTCTAAATGTAAAAACCAACACAACAAAGGTCATTTAAAAGAACAGGAAAATAACCTCTCAAAATGCTTTTCTTTTCTTAATGTTCTCTTCTTGTTATTAAAACAAATATATCGAGGATGAAGTAGAGTATGTAGCATCAAGCAGTGAGAAATTAATCATTGGTCTCTAGTCTTAAACAGTGGCTTTTTTTTTAGAATGTCTTGAAACAGTTGTCATAAACACCAACAAATGCAAAGCAGCTTTCAAGATGACTTTTTGTTATAGGCATATTCCTGAACTATTCATCTGTGTTAAATGCATTTTGCCTTGAATCATATGTCATGTTGCCAGAAAAGAGTTGTTTCCATGCCAACTCATTTGCAACATGGGGGAAAAAAAAATCAAAGCTACTAACATCTGCAAGATGTCAGTACTGATATAAGCCACTTGCAATGAAAAACACAGAACTGCAGGAGGGTTTGCCAAATAGGCACTATATATAGGGTAGAATGTCATAAACTAATCGCCGAACAGTGCATTTCCATTCCTTTTTTGGCTGTATTCTTGATCTAATCTCTTTGCCAGAAAAGGCTTGCAGCAAAAGGAGCATCAATGTCATCCACATGCATTTCTCTTGTAAAGAAGGAATTACTCGGATTTGTTTTTCTGACTCAAGCCTCCACAAAAGCCACTTAATTTAAAACATATAAGAACTTGTACAAGAAACTGCTGCTTCACTTTCCATACTATTTCCTTTCAATTCTCTCGGCTGCGGGGTCTCCTTTTATAAAGGTCCTATTCATCAGCAAGATTAATGAGACCTGGTGTCTGAAAATGTGGATTCCATTTCACAGCTACTATTTCCTCTGCATTCTCCTTCCCACCCCCATCCTTTTTTTTTTTTTTTTTTTTTGTGAAAGAAGATTGTTCGTTTATTATCTAAGTATTATGAAATGCCAGAGGCTGAGGCTCTGAAGCCTGAGCAGTTCAAATATCAAGGTATATTTAATTTTAAGATGATCCAAGCATTGCTGTATTTGGAGAGACATTGGAGGTGGCATAACCTTTTTTTTTTTTCTTTTTGGAGGTATTAAAACCGTTCTAATTTTCAAAAAGTGTTTTTAATACATTGTTGAAAATCCATTCTTTTTATATCTGGAGGGCATACCTGTTGCATGTGCTGCCAAGTCCACTGTATCGTCTCACATCAGGGCATTTGCTGGTTTGTGGTACCCGAGGTTGGGTTTGTGGTACCCGAGGTTGGGTTTGCAGGGTGGGATGGGACTGGGGGCAGCCACCCCAGCAGGTGGATCTCCTCAGCCAGCTGCTCTGGTGGGCACTGAGCTGGGATGCCCCAGGATCCCAGCCCTGTGCCTGACCTCCCTGCTGGCCTTGGGCAAAGGGCAGGATGTTTTGCTCCTGCCAGCCCCTCCTGTGCAGGGTGCCACGGCACGGTGCTGCCCAAGGGCTGCTGGCACCGCCTGCCCCTGCTGCAGCAGGATCACAGGGGATCACAGCCCACAAGGCTTCCAGTTAGCTGCTGTGGCTGCTAAATTTCACAAAGAATCTTCATGCTTTCTGAGTATTGCTTACCCCATGAAAGCAATTACTGGAGTTGTCACGGCGGCAGTGAACAGAAAGGAGTTAATTTCATGGGAGTCGTCTTTGCATAAGAGAGATTTGAAATACCAAATTGAAACATTTATGCCAAAACCTTTTGTAAAGAGAAGGTCTTGACTACCTATACTTGTTAGTAAGGTAGAGGGGAATGGGAAATAACTGATCTACTGCATTTCAGGTATTTCCATAATTTTACTTCTGCTATCTTTAGAATGATAAAATTCTCATAGAGATCATTTTTATACTTCATAAAGATCCCAATCCAAATTCATATAACTTTGCTTTATTAAAATGCTTCTACTGAGACTTTTTAATAGAAGACTATCACAGGCAAGCAAAATTGAGAGCGAATGTAGGAATTGATTCCTATAGCACATTATTTATTTCACAGAGTTTTGAAAGTTAAATCTCAAGTAAGACCACTTAAGCATATGAAAGATTACCTGATTTTCTTTTTTTTTGAATGAGAATGAAATACTGTGAGCTTTGCTATTACTGAGCAGAAGTTTAGGTTATATCACCAAGAGTATATAGCACACACCTCATAGTGTTGTTTTTCCATGCAAGTTCAGTGTGTGTGTGTCCATTTCTATGAATATACATACCTTACATATACGTTAATATGCACATGGATATACGCAGTAGTTAAATTGTATATGCTAAATTGACTTCCATCTGAAATAAATTGTAGGTAAATTTCTGATACAAATATAATTGAAAGAGATTAGAAGGTATTTAGCTTCTGCTTTTTAAAATGTATGTGCTCTGTGCAGTGACAACAGCATCCTTATAACTAAGCAGGTTTTTTTTTTTCCTTGTGTGTGTACTAACTCAGTAGAGCAAGAAAACATCTTTAGAAGAGGGAAAATATGACTGTAAAATGATTTTTAAGAGTTCATTTGAAGTCAGTCAGGCACAACACCTAGAAATGCTTTAAATTGGATTTCTTCTTAAATCAGATTTCAGGTTGACAGTGTCCTATCCTGTTATGCCTAGAATTATAACCTGGAATTCTGTTGTGCTTTGCCTATCGCCACTCTCAAACAAGTGCAGCATCTCTTTGCACAAGCATTAATGCAAGAACAGCTCAGCCTGTGGATGCTGTACCTTGAAGAAAATCGAGTCTATTTTAAAAAGGGTTTCCGCTTCTAGAAAACTGCATGACAAGGCAGTGTTTATAAGGAAGGGCTGGGTGTGCTCTGATGGAGGCCTGGCTCAGTGAGTCTGCTGGGAAGAGCTGGGAGCCCTGCCTTGCTCGTGTCCCCCCAGGCAGGGCAGCCAGCCCTTCCCCTTGTCCCCTTTTTGCCCCGGTAACGATGGTGAGACCAGGTCGTGGTGAGACAAGAGCAGCGTTGGCCTTTCTGCAGCAGGGCTCAAAGTGCTCCTTGTGGGATAATTGACACAGTTATGCAATTACAGACACTTAGCATGAGGTTGGATGAGCTCTTGACCAAAGGGGTTGATCGTCTCGTGCTTCTCGAAATAAATATTCAATGCTGCTTAGATATGCTATTGAGAGGAAATAACCAGCTGCAGGAACCTGAACACACAAGTTTCCAGATTAGAATCCTGTCTGAGAACAAAATGCAGAAATGTGTGTAGGGAAGTGCAGACAGGTAAAAATCAGCCTGTGCTGTGGCTTGTGATACTTGATACAATTCCTGCAGCATTCTCCATTCTCATTCTAGGTCTGGCTTCAAATGAAGTTGACCCAAAACATAAGTTACAGTATTAAGGCACAATTGTGCCCTAACAGACTATTCTGGTAGCTAGGATTTCTTAAGGTGAAACTCTCATTCTGTATTTTTCAGAGAGATGAATAATGGCAGACAAAGCAAATCTGCTGCTACCTGTCTCTAGCCTTTTGCTTCATCTGAACTCCTGTGGCTTCCCCTCTCTGAATGTCAGCCAGTGCCATTGCCCAGGTCCTGCTCTATCTCCATGCTGAGCCTTTACCCACCATCTGATTCATCACAGTGATTTTTCATCTCAATTTGATGTGTGAGCTGCTGGCTCCACTGCTGTGTCACGGCTGTCACTAATTTGGCATGACTCGCATCGTGGTAGGTTATTCAGTCTCTGTTTTTTCTTTTTAAGGATTTTGAACCTGAGTCCATCTCCTAGGTAGGGCATTGTCCTCACTTAACACAAGCACTTCACTGATTTTGCTGTGTTGTGGTCACAGAGTTAGTTTTAAAATAACATTTGTGTCTACTACCTGCATTTTCTAAGGCAGTAGTTACTTGATGAAATCAAGGATTGTTGCTAAACTCTTCAGCTGGAAGTGCCTTCCTCTCTCCTGCCTGTAACAGGGAGGAATTAAAAGGACTCACTTCATTGAAATAAAAAATCCAGGGTAGCTTGATTTTTATCAAGGTTTTGTTTCTGTGATTCAGTTGTCCTGACATCGTTGATCCATCAGTAGGAGAGGTTACTGAGCTTTTGAGGATTTCTGTGTGGTGGAGCATGGCAATGGAGCCAGCAGGTGATGTGTTCTGGTGCTCTTCTCTGTGGAGACTGGGGGCCTGTCACACTGGTTTGTTTTTCAGGACAGGTCAAAGACCTGTTCTTTGGTGTAGTCCCTAAGCATTTCTTTTCTTAACATCTTACCATGGTAAAGCTAGTTGCTTTCTGTAATTCTTTGTACCTCCTCCTTGCAACAAGCAAATTTCATTGTGCCTTCACCTGATGGTTTAATATTCTGATCAAACTACCTTTGAACCCTGAGCCTTTGAGAGTTTTTCTTACTTGGATGATCTTCCACATACAGCCTTCAAGAGAATACTTCTTAGAGGGTTTAAAGCCAATCATTCAAATGAGGTCTTTACAAAATTGCTAATTCATCAGTTGTTTGAAATTGGAGTGGCTTTTACATCAGACCAACCATTTCAACACAACTGAGCCTAGGCTGAGCCTCCTGTAACTGTCCCCTTTAGGCTCCCCAGTGACTGCACACTGTAAATCTGTGAGCTTTTATTTCTGCCTGTATTTTCTGTGATTCTGTGTCTTTCTTTCCCTCTTGCTTTGGGTGAAGGAGTTGCTCCTTTTTATTTAGAAAACATGCATCTTCCTCAGGTTTTCATGCTGTGTTCCTTACTGTCTTTGCTAGACATGCCAGCTCCTGCTATCAGTCCTGAGTTTGAACTTCTTTGCCATTTGAGGACCCAGGGTGCCAGGTATTATCTCAGGATGTCATTACTCCTACTCTCAGTATTTTTGGCTAGAATTATTTCTGAGTAATTCTTAAAAAAAAAAAAAAAGAAAAGACACTCAAACATTAGCCCTTTTTCTTTATTCTTAGTAAATCCTTTTTCTTTAAGTCTTATTTTGCTTCTGGTAGGCTTCACAGGGAGAAAATTCCTGCTGTAGATTTCAGTGGGTTGCACAGGGCTCTTGCTTAGGAAGCCATCAAGAGCTCTCTAATCTTTATGTTCTATTACTGATGGTAGTGCTTAAAAAAAAAGGAGGCAGTAAATCACGTTGTCATTAAAAATATGAATTTTTTTTGTAGTGAGGTTTCAGTACTTGTAATTTTTCAATTAAATTTTATTTAAATATAAAAGAATCGAGGAACATGTTCCTCTTGCAACTCTTTCTCAGCATCCTGGTAATTTTGAATGAGCTTACCTACTATTTTCTTCTTTGTTAATACAGTAAGAGCCTTGCAACTATTTTTGGACTAGCTTTTTTCCAAGGGTTCAGTCACATTTAAGCTACATGAGGTTCATGAGGAGGTATCTAGTTTCAAAGAGAAAGTAAACTTTGAAGAATTTCTTGTCTGTAGAAAGATTTGTATGTCTGAACTCCTTTTCTCCCTACCCATGTCTAGGGTAGGATATTATTTCAACTTATAAAACTTGGTTTGCCTCAATCTTGAGATCATTAAGTATAATGATTCTCATTGCTACAGAAACATTTACACACTTTAAATTTGTTTCAGTTCTAGCAGTGCCCATGACAGGTGATACTTAACACTTAAATGTAGTTCTGAGGAGTTTATAATCATCTGTCTCCAGGAAACCACATCAGATGCTTGTTTTAAATGTCTTGCTATCCACTGAGGGAAATATCTGTTGGAGAACCCTGCAAGCTCTAGGGGTACCTGTGTTCCCTGCATCTCTAACAGATAAGAATTATCTCCTGTGTGTCTGTGTGGATGGGTTTGCTTTATAAGAACACATGATTTGAACAAACACAGTTGCTTTAGGTTGTGGTCAGGTTCTGATACTCCCTGGTTAAACAGCAAGGTACAGCACCTCCAGTCTGGGCATCCCTGCTGTGGAGATTGCCCCTCAGAAGCATTTCTGAGACACTAAACCTCAAGTCCCCTGAGCTGAAGGAGTATTTATTTGCCCTGTGCCTTGATAAAATCAGTCTCCCGTCCTGATGGAGCTCTGCCACATCAGAAGTGGCGCTGCTCTGCAGATGTTAAAATAGCATAGCTTTGCTTCCTGCAAGCAAACCTGACCATCCCCTGCATGTAGGGGAGCCTACATCATCATCAAGAAACACTATGCCACTTTCTGTCTGCAAATGGAAATGTACTCGCTTTGATTTCCTCTGTAAATGCTTTGTTCTGTATTTCAGCTCATTTTAAGCTTTCTGTTCTATGTTAGCAGTTAGAATTTTCAGATTGGAGCACAGGTATTACAGAGGAGGGCCAGAATTAATTCTGTGCTAAAAGAGCTGTTCTAAACAGAAATAGTGCTGATGCACTTTCCCTTTTCACCTTACAGGGGGAGATTTGTATGCATCACCTTGGGTTTACTGTAGGCTGTGCAAATATCCCTTTTGCAACATCTTGAGGCTATGTATGCCGTATTTAAATACTACAAATATGCAGTTGTTACGAGCATGCTTTACTGCTGTGAACTGCTTTGATCAAATGTTCACTAGATATTGTGACTGAGCAGCACAGGAGCACACAAAGCATTAGCTGATATTGTTAGTGAAAATCAAAACCAAACAAAGCCAACATTATGCAGCACAGTCTACTCTGGAGATAGCATTCTTATTAAGACTGTGGTTATTAAGTTCAAAAAGCCCAAATAAATGTACTTATTTTAAAATTTTAATCTTGTCTTTGAGAACCTTATGTGAAGCCATTAGCACTAAGAAGAAATCTACTGTTAAGAAATTGCAGTAAGGGCCTAAATTGAAAGCAGAATGGGAGAGTCTTTTTGCTCCACTGTGCCAATTATGTTGCCACTTTTGTTTCTGCACTGCAAGACTGATAGGGATCTACAAATGCTTAGATCCCAAGGGATTTGAGCACGTCTGGTGAAAATTGGAAATCAATAGGAGTCTATAATCGCGAGCAAACTGCGTCATTTTCAGGGGGGTGAATGATGGCAGCTGTCCAGAGGTGCCATGGATGTGGGTCCATCAAGTGTGTTTGTTGGAGCCTTCTGCTCAACATGAGAAGTACAAGGTCCTGGTTTCTTGGCAAATTAAGCGTATGACTTGCCTCTCAATTAGCATGGGAGGGGAAATATGTTCACTGACCTTCCCATTCAGATGAATATTTTGAAGCTAAAGAGGAGGATTCATTTCCTGGACGTGAATTTTAAATGTATTGGCAGTCCTGCTGAGGAGGCAAACGTTTAGTTTTCCGTCCTGCCACTAGACTGCAAATTCATCCCAGGTCTGGCTTGAAGCAAGTTTCATCTCCAAAGCTGGGAGGTAATTTACTTTCCAGGGTTATTCTGTCCTGGCTTTTGCTTAAGCAAAGGCTACCAATTCAATGTGACAATGAGAATTGCTATCCACTAGGGGCCAAACTATGCCCACCAAAGGCTTGATTTCCTTTCTGAAGCACATTTCTTCACTAGCAGTTGAAATTGCATGCCTTTTTTTTTTTTTTGCCTTCTTTTTTTTCCCAAGCCCACTACTTGATGTATTCAATTCCAGACTGTCCTTGAGCTCTCCAAGTTTCACCCTGAATCCACAAGATACAGTTCACTTGTTGTAGAGAAATGTGCAGCAATTATGAATAATATGACTGTATTTGTCTATAGGGCAGGCAGGCAAGATATAAAAGTCAGTCTATTGATGACAAACATAAAAGAGATGTCAGTTTTCAGAGATGGGGGAAATTATGTCCATTGAAGGCTCAAATCCAATTTTTTCAATGTGTGTAATAGCTGAAATGATCCTGTTCCCGTGTTGGAGAAGTGATTGTGAAAGAGCTCAACAGGAGATGGCTCATAAAGGCCTGATTCAAAGCTCAGGGAAATCACTGGACAGTCTTTCAAGCCAGACATGCTCCAGGACCGTGTGCCCCTTGTGCATCTCTCTGCTTCCTTCAATGTTTGAGAAAACTGACAAATGGAGGAAAGCACTACTGAGGCACACCAAAGCACAGACCTGTTTAAGTGTTGATGCTTTGTGGTCACTGCCAGCAAACTCTAATGCTGTAGGCTGTTGTTAGGAACTCGGCACAGCCATTATCATGTATCTTTCCATAGACTCCAAACCTAAGAAGTCTGAGATTGTTCTTGAGCTTTTCTTTCTCCCACAAGGTACTAACAAATGAGCTATTGGATTAGTTACAGCTTTCATTAAAATGTAATTAAAAGATGTCATACTTTTATAGTCGGACTCAGCTGTAGCCAAACATATGGGCATAGTAAAACATTTCAGAGAACTGAAAGATTTTGTGGTCCTGCTGAGAAAATGATAGCCTTACAGCTCCTCACTTAATTATTTTAAAATTAATAATAGCAATTGTTTAAGTTCTCCTCATTCTAACAGAGCAGCTTTTAATATTCCTGGGTGAAATGTTCAGTGGTGAAGGTAGTTACTCTGCTGTGGATATGGAGAGCAGCTCAGGGTCCCCAGTCCTGCTGGTTCTTACAAAAGACATCTTGGCAGCTTGTGCACATGCATGAAACATTGCAGGTGCTCACGAGAAGGGACCTGAAGCCCTGCCAACCCTGTCTGGAAAAGACATCCTTGGCTGCCAGGTCTGACATACTTGCTGTGCTCTCCACAGCTGTAGCTGTGCCTTTGGCAAAGTACTCTGAGATGGAGACAGGCTGGGATTTAGGTCACTTCCCTGGAATGGGGAGTATGTCTGTGGCTTTATTACAGCAATTTGAAGTTCTGCAAAGTCTAGTAGCTGGAAGAGGAGGGAGATCTCTGCTAATAGCCTGGTCGTGGTGCAGTGAGGTCTCAGACAGGATGAGGCACTGGCCTGCTCTGCCTGGACAGCTGGGGATGGGGAGCCAGGCTGCCCCTGTGCCAGGACAGGGCTGGGCAGAGAGAGCTGCTGCAGCCTGGAGTGCAGGGGCACTCGGTGTGACTGCCCACAGCAGCCCTGCTCTGCCTTCTCCTCTGCTTCATTCTCTGCAACAGCAGCCAGGGAGGGATGCCTGGAAGGGACACCTTGGCATGCAGGCTTTGTTCCCCTCTTTTTTCAGAAAAAATAATATGCAGCTTCTCTGAAGATGTTATCTATATGCAATGTTCTCTGTACCCCACTCTGGGAGACAGCTAGGGCACTTTGAATTATAAATGCAGAGAGAGCTCTCTCTGAATGTAGTCAGGGGGATGCTCATTTATTCTAAAAGGTTCACAAATTTTAACACGGATTCAAAAATTTAATTTAAATATGCATTACTTATTGTTATACACTTTTTCCACCTGCTTGTAAAACTTGTTCAGAAATGAGAAATCACATTCTGTACCCACTGCAAAAGGAAAAAAAAATATAATAAACAACCTTACCACAATCTATTTGCATGGATTACCTGAACATTTATAAGTAACTAATCTGTTCAGGGAAGCCAGAATCAGCCCTCATACATGAAAAATGCAGAAGTTGCAAAATATAATTTGAGGAAGAATTAATGACTCTCTAGTAGCACCACGTATTTCTAGTCTCAGGGGAAAAAAAAGACACTGTCACCTTGTATGTAATATTGGGATATTGAGAGCACTTGCTCAGTTAGGCACTGCAGTCAGTATGTGTGCCACACACCAAGCCCTACTCTTATTGGTGTTAATATTAATTAATTATCATTAGTATCTGGGCAATGACAACAGGGTAGAGAGGTTTCCCTGTGCCAGTAGCTCCTGCCCATGTGCCCCTGCCAAAGTCCTGCTCAGCCAGGGGGGAGCAGCTGGGCACTCTGAACCCATGACCTGGATCATGCAAGAGTGAGACTGTCCCCACTGGGGGCCAAGATAAAGGTTTCAGTGGGACAGTAAGACCAGTAGCATTGTCAGGATTTGAAATAGGAAGAGAAGGAAGTACATTCCTGCACTCTTTTGACTGGTGCATGGAAAACGTTTCCTTTTCACAAGAGCTGTTCTCCTGGAGGAAGCTATCAAAGTATTACTTTAAACCAACTATCTCCTTCAAAGGACAGAGCCAAACCTATTTCATCATGTGTGTAGTTTTAAAAAGGCCTGAATGTGAGCTTGAGCCCATCAAATGCTGCGAATCAGGGAAGGCTAGAACACAAAACTGGCTAAAATATCCAGAAGTTAGAAATTAAACAGGTTGTAGTAAAGTCAGTTTTATTTGGGGTACAAATTCCAAATAAATGATACAGTGTGGGACTGAGTGCTCAGCTATCAGACATCTGTCTGGAGATTATTCCTTAACAAAAGAGTCTTAGAAATCATTCATATAGTTTGTATTCATGTCAGGTTTTGGTCACAGACAAATTCACACACTCAGCAATGTAGTTAATCTCCTAGATACCCACCACAGAAGAATAGGGATTAATACATTTATCTTGTAAAACAATGCAGTCCTCCTCTGAATTACAACAAGAAATTAGACTGGAGTTATCAAATATGCTCAGTGAGGTTATGGCTCAAGTCACTCATTGCTAAAATTCCCATCTCTTGTCACCTCCTGTTTTGAAGGCTGAAGCCATTGAGTGTCAGCTGCCAGCTGGGTTTGCTGGACTCAGGGAAGTGCCTTCTCCAGCAGAGGATTTCTGCACGAGGGCTTTGCCTTGCAAATGTTATCCACAACTGCAGAAAAGGTATCGGGAGACACCCCTGGAGTCTGTGATCCATAAAACCTTTATGAAAGTCAATGACTGCTCCGTCAGGGACTGAAGCCATCATTTACATGGCATGCCAGCGGTGATAAATCTGTCCTGCAGATGTGTGGAGGACTAGTGCGTGTCATGCTGTTTGCTTGCTGAAGTCTCTGTTAAGCTCAGAAAAACTTATACTTAACCTAAGAAAAAAAACAAAACAAAAAACCCCCAGACAAACAAAACCAACCCGAAATAGAAATCAAAAAATAAAAACCACTGCTATATGTGAATGGAAGAAAATTTCCTAGCTTGTAGTGTTGTGGAGGGGAGAGAGAAAGGACTCCTTCATTTCCTATTCCTTCTGAATGTATGTGGCACATATATTTATAGGTTAATGGTACCTTTGAGGAAATACAAATCTCGCAGTGATTAACAGAATTTTTATTTTCCACAAGCTGTGTTACAAAACCCCCATAGTTGCTGCCTCCGAAATGATAACTAATCTGCTGGCGTGTGCTGTCCGTCTGCAGCTTTCCACAGTGCGACACTGGCGTTTCTCATTAAAATGAATCCTGGAGGCACTTTGTTATTGTTTAGACTGTGAAAACCACGGGCGGGTTTTTCCCCCCCCCTCTGTATGTTTTGTAAGTGCTAAACGCAGGAGGAATTTAGCACATTCTTTAAAGGACTGCACATTAATAATACATTCCCGACCACAAAAAGAAAGTCAAACTGCTAAATGGTAGTTGTTTAAGTCAACAGCATACAGGAAAAGGCACTGTCCCTTTAATCTTTGCTACAAAGGGATGCCCTTGTAGTCGAGACAGTATCATCTACAAGTCAACCAATTCTTGCTTGATGGTTGCTCTTGTGCCTTTTAACAGTGCTTTAGGGGGTTATTTCAACAGCATTGTAGATGACAAGGCTCAGATTAGTGAAACTTTTCTGTTCCATCTTTGTTTTTGAAAAGGCTGCCTGCTGTATGAGAGCACTTGTAAGGCCTTTTTGTGCATCTCAGTCTCTTGCCATAGGTAATTATTTATTAATGTAAACCCTGCAAGAAAGATTGACTGTGTCAAGAAGAGAGCAAGGAAATAATAACCTAATAAAATTCTACCCCGATGCCCTTGTCTGATCCCAGTGTGAGAGTCAGTAGTTCTGTCTTTTTACCACAGTGCATCAGCTAATTCCCAAATTCAAAAGCAGTTTTGTTGGGCAGTGCTAAGGCTGTTCCAAAGCAGTGCAGCTATTGGGATGGTGTTCTGCCAGCGGATCAGTGCTGATAGTTAGTGCTGCTGTGCCTCTAAGCCTGTGGCCATGCTGCAGTATTTGCACAATACAGAGGATTAGGGCTGCTGGAGCCACTGGTGCTACTCTGCAATCAGCTGTCACATGGATCAAATGAGCAGGGAATACATGCTAGGGAAGTGGTTTGCTTTGGGGTTGGGTTTTGTTTTCACTCCTAGCCCAGCAGTGCTGTGCTGCTCTCACAAGTTGCTTTGGTTTCAGCACTTTGTGCTTTGTGCTTGGACAGGCACTGCTGCCCCTGCTTGGGGCTCCAGCCCTGCCTGTGGGTGCAGAACCAGCACCTGACAGAGCAGATCTTGGGGCTCTGAGGAGGTGCAGTGCTCCTCACTGCCCTTGGAAGTTGGTTCATTTCTGATTATCTACCTGCTCTGTGAGCTATGACCTGCCTGGGCTGACACAGCTCTTCAGGGACCTCGTCCATGAACGTGTTTGAACACTTCTTGCCTCTGCTGACATGGTCCTCCAGGAGGTTTGCTGCTCCCTGTGGAAGGAACTGCTGTCTCACCTCTCATGAATTCATCTTCATACTCCACCAGATACCTCCTCATTCTCACACCACAGGGGTAAAATCTGACAAAACCAGGATGCTGCTTTGCACTTGTTCCACTCACAAGCAGCAGACAGGCTTTATTAAAAACTAAATTTAAATCTTACAGCTCTGTGGAGAGTGAAGGTAGAGTGAGGTTTGCATAGGCTCCTGGCAGACAGGGAGGTTTTGAGCTGTCAGGTTTTGAACAGGCAGAACTTTTGCAAAGGCTCTTAAACTACATGCAAATGTTCAGTTTCATATAACTGAATATAGATTCTTTTGGTCATTTTAGGGAGGATTGCTCAGATCACACAAAGCTTCATCTTCTGAATTTTGTCTTAAAATAGCTGGCAAGTCAGCTGTCCCCTCAGTCAAGCTATGTGGCAGAGGGATAGTGGGGCTTCATCAGGTAAAGTTTCCCTTATGCACAAAAACTTTGGGTTAGTTACAAAGCAAAACTTTATGACTTCTTTCTCAGGTTTTTGATTTATTTTTTATTTTTTCCCCCCAATGGCAGAATGCCCGGTGCAAATCAAATCCTTCAATTCAGTTTCCAAAAAAGAAGCAGCTATCCTGTATGCCTGAAATATTAATTAAAAAGAAGCAAAAAGAGAAAGATTTGGACAGATCCCAAACCAGCTACTCAAATATAAATGTCTGCAACTGTCATATGAACTTCTCAGTAAATGAAACTATAATCCTTCCTTTCTAATGTGGAAATAATACTTGATTAGCCCAATTAAGAACAGATTTCTGACAGAATATTACTTTAGGGTGTAGTTTCCTTAAGGATGGAAAGATGCCAATTTAGGAACAACTATATGTTACTGTTGTTAATAAAAAATAGAAACAAGGAATTACACAGTAAATTAACCATTGGAATTAAACATTGGCTTGAGTTTCACTTCAAAGTAATATAAAATATGTAGAGCAATTAGGCTATTTTCACATGGAGTGATTTGGTAAATCAACATCCTCCATTGAACTTTTAATTTGCACAAGTACAACACTGAAGCATTTTGGTTTGTTTGGTGGTGCGTTGATTGGTTGGGTTGGTTTTTACTGCTCCATTTTAAGACAGAGTTCACTTGAACAAAACCTCTTATTTGACCCTGGTAGCCTCTATCTTTTTGGTGTATTTTGGTTGGCTGTCATAGTGGTCTGCTGTTGATGAGCGCTGCTTTAGGAGGCCTGTGTTTAATTGTGATGCCCATGCATGTGAGCATCTCTGAGCTGCCCCCTCGTGCAGACAACTGCAGGTGATAGCCCAGGACCCTCACTGCTCCCAGCTGCCTGGGCTTTGCTTTATTTCACACACTCAGCTGCCCCAAGAGCAGGTTAGCCTGAGATCTCCTTCAGGAATTTATGAGTTCTGCACATGGCACAGAAGTGGGGAAGCCATGCCCCTTGCCATGCCCCTGGGCAGTGCTGGGGGCTCCCTTTGGGGGGAGCAGGGGGATGTGCCAGCAGGATGTGCCAGCAGGATGTGCCAGAGGGTGCCAGGCAGTGCCAGCAGGATGTGCCAGCAGTCCAGGACATGCCCGGTAGCCGTGGGGCGAGCGCCGAAGGGACTCTGCTCTCGCCCCAGGCAAGGCCAAGCTCCCCTCGGCATCTGCCACGTGGGGAGCCAATTTCAAAACCTTTATTGTTTTGTACAATTTAGTGTAAATATTTAAAAGGGTTGCTTAAAGTTCTTTGTGTTTGCTTAACTGAATAAAGGCAAGGAACATCAATTTTCTGGGAAGATTTCTGCTCTGCACGATCAACAGAATTTCATATTGAAAGATAGTTTATCCATGCAGTCACGCTTATTTTCCAGTTGCCCAAATTAAGACAATCTATAAAGAAATGTTCATTTATTAGCAACTGGTGTTTGACAGTTTATTTCATGTAAGCCTCCAGCTTTCCTTGGCAAGCTTATTTGCATAATGTGTTATTATGTCTAAATGGAAAACTAAATGCCTCCATGTGGTCTTTAAATGACAAGTGCTTGTCAGCTTCATGCAATATTCAGAAGTAATAGATCCAAATCACAACAGCACTCACTGTGATGTACAAGGAGAAAAAGAAACAAAGCCCAAAAAACTTGTTGCATATCCTTCCCTGACAAATTTACACTTTGGTACAGAATTGTCAATTAGAGTTTTCATTTGTTAAACAGTTGAGTTCAACTGTGAAGGCATTTACTGAAGCTTTATTCTGCACTTCTTTTGAGTAATTACAATTCACGCTGCTGTTTTTTTGTTTCCTTCTTTTTTTTGCCCCCTTTCAAACAATGCAGCTCAGGGAATAAGATTCAGAAAACCTTGGCAAGGTATACCCAAGAATTTCTGCCTTGATTGCTTCTTAATTACTTCTGGAAACATGAATGCTCCCTGACAATGGTTACAATAGCTTTGGAAGATCTATTATGAAGTTCACATTTGAAATAGTCCTTGGGTCTTCAATTTGTACAGTTATGTATTAATAATTTTTTGAAAACAGAAAAGTGGTGAGTTTGTGTGTGGTTTCTCCAGGTAATTAGAGGAGTCAGTGATGATGAAAAGTCACAGTGCTCATGTAAAACATTGTCTTTATGCCCTTTCCTGGCATGTGCTGCTGTCCCTCACAGCCCCTCTACCCTGAACACACCACAAACATCACAGTGGCTTCCACCAAAGAAGGAAAAGCCTAAACTCTGCTTTTACACCAGGGTGGGATGTGGCACAATAAAGGGCCGGGGTTCAGCCAGGAAAAAAACCTGCTAGCAATTAATGCTACAACATGATACTGTAAAGGGCAGTTGTGACCTTTAGCAGTGCCACATCTTCTTTTTGATAAATGCTATTATTTCCATCTCACGTTAAAGGTTAGAAAAAGTAAACAGTATTTTACATATAAAATTAATTTTTAACTTTTAAAATAGATTGTTATCTTGTTTCCTATTCATTGTGCTGCATGGAGTGTTCTCAGTTGAATTTGACATTAGCAAGTTCTTTTTAGGTTGGCATTAACTGAATAAAATGGTTTGCAGCCAAGGTTGGGGCTTTTTTTGTGTTGCACAACAGAAATCCAGGAAGAAGATAGGAAGGAAACAGAAAATATTAGAAGGAATATGCTGTCTCCTGGGTAAATCTGGTGCAGGGAGAGAAAGAAAAATGGCCAGATACTGCATGGAATTTTAGTACTAGTCTAAAACCCAGGAAAAAATGTGTTAGTGTTGGACTGTTGAGTTTCTAACTGTCTAACTGCTTCCAACTGTCCTCCTTGGTTGCTCAGTGTTGCAGGGCAAGGAGACAAGGAGATGTGGCTTAAAAGGACAGAAGGAAAAGAGAGGAGGCATAAGGTGACTGAAGGAAAATAGCACAAGGGGCAGGACAAGCAAGGACTCATGTCACAACTCGTAGGCTGGCTTTGGGGTCAGACTGCTCTTGGGTACATCTGGTCACTTTGCCTCTTAGTAGCTGAACAATGAAGGCTCAGAGAAATGTCTGATGGTGTAGGTTTTAAGGTTTGGGAAGTGATGGAGATAATAACCAGGCAAACAAAAATAACACCAGTTATTCTCATGTGCTATCCTTTCTAACCACCACTGAGCACTCTGGCCAAACATCATCAGCCACACGCCGGTGACATTAGTGACTAAAACATTTTGGGGGGTTTTGTGCCTGTTCTCTGCATGTGCTAGGTTACCTTTGTGCATTGTGTTCAATAAAAAGGGACCAAATTCTGCTTCCAGGAGCCAAGAAAGGCTGGAAGCACTGTGGGTTCATGGCTGACGTTGGATGCCTGGCAGTGGTGAGCTGCCAGGGGCTGGCAGGCTCCTGAGACAGCCCTCATTAGGGGAGCACAACAGGAGCTGCACTTAATGAGAGGTGGGAGCTCCTGGCTCGGCCGTGTGTCCTCTGAGACAGAAGGTGCTGTGCTGGTAATTCCCTTTGGGAGCTCAGGGTCAGACATAAAGTAAGGGAGCAGTTCATCAGTGTTATTAAATGATGTTTCAGTCACAGGCCATGGCTTCCCAGGATGATTTCAGCAGCAGCTCTGCTCGTGAGTTGGTGTAATTAAAGTGGTATCGCTTGTCAGCGGGGCAGGAGGCGTTTCCAGCAGTGGTGACCTGTGCCTGTGCTGCCTCTGGCTGCCTGAGCTGACCTGGGGCTGGTGGAGGCTGCTGTGGCTGTGCTCACTGGGTTTGGCATGAAGCCACTCACACAGAGGGCATGTCATGCTCCAGTGACCCACCCTGATGAGGACACTGTCATTTCCTCCACCTCAGGTTATCACTTTCACCCACCCAGTGACAGAAAGCGTAACAGCAGTTGCAAGCAGCAGGAAGGTTTTGTTGGCTTTGGCTTGTCCTGCACCTGGATCTCCCATTAAACCCTGGCAGTGCCTCCCCAGGGCAGGCCCCAGAGGATATGGAAAGCTTCTGCCAGGGGTTCCCTTTGGGCTGGGATGCCCCAAATGTGTCCCAGGCAGCTGACTGGCTTTTTGACCAACAGAAACCATTAGGGGAATGCTCAGATATCCTGAACAGCACATAAGTTATCTGGGAAAGTCCAAAGACTTGCTCACAAATATGTAAAAAGTAGCAAACAAGGTATTAAAAATGAATAATTTCATTTGCTGCATGACCATGCAAATATGTGTACTGCTGTAAAAATCAGAGGTGGATTGCACAGACTTGATTGCACATATGCAGGTGACTTGCATGCTCCATCTTCAGCTGCTCTTTTTGATTCTTTAACTCAAAATGCTGTGCAGCACCATGTCTTCTGCATCTCACAGCCCACACAGTTCTTGTGAAGAGTAACATAAGAGTTATCATCTCATCTTGGCATGAATGGTACTCATAGGTGCATGAAAATAAGAATGAAGTACAAACATCAGTATGTACTTCTTCCCTGCCAAAAGTACAGGTAAAATTATCTGAACTAAATGGCAATCAGACTGGATCTCAGAGTAAAGTGTCCAACAGGGTGAACTTTTCAAAGTACCACCTCTGATTTTACAGCTATTAAAACCCAAGGGCATTTAAAAAAAAAAAATCCTCACATTTTTTATGGTACCCTTATTTGAGATTAATTATGTATGTAAAATTCTCAATGAAGAATGCAGCATTCGAGGAACTCATGTTGAGTTTCAGCAGTTAGTCCAGTGATATTAAAATGAAACAGGACCAACTTTGTAGGGAGCAATTATAACATATTACGGTGTGAATTGCACACTGTGATTAAACTCATAGGAGGTACTCAGCAGCAGCATTTGCTTTGAAAGGGGCACTGATTACCATTTGTACTATGCATTTTGGTAATCAGAAATCATTATGGAAAATATTACATCAACTAAACAAATACCCCCTTAGCAGCATGAAATATACAGATTTATTTTTTTTTAAGTAGCCTTATGCATGTAAATAAATACTTTTTTTCTGCATGGGACTAGCACTTGATCAGCACATCAAATTAGTATGCTGTCAGGCTACAGCAGGACCATGAGCTACAGAATGAATGGTTTAAAGGTAAAATACCTCCTGGGGTTGGGTTTGTCTTCATGACTTAACTTCAGGCTGGTTGCAATGACACTCTAAACCATCATTTACTTGTGATTTATAAAAATAGCCTTGTGAAAGAATTAAACTAGCAAGAGGTGTTAACATTTACTTTGGAAGTCCTGAGTTATTTCTATTAAATGGCTTTCCCTAGGATTTAAGATAGGGAAGTCTTAAGGTTCTTACTACCTATAAAATACTAATGGGCCTGTGTTGCAAAGGTACTATATTTTTCTGGCATGTTTTGACACCTCATATTTCAAGGGATTTGAAGAGAGCTCTTGTCTAATGGCATTAACCAGTTTTACTGAGGCATTTTTGCCACTGGCTTCTGAGGGTGCTTCAGACATTCGCATGCAGCAGCACAGGGCTTGCACATTCCCTGTGAGCCTCCTGAGCCAGGGCCACATCTTCCCAAACAGGAGGGCTCCAGTGCCCAGCAGAACAGAGGGGCCAGCCTGCCAGCAGGTCCCACCTGCCATGGCTCAAAGCAAAGCTTTGGCACAAGCTGACAAACCAAACAGCTGCTCGCTCAGAGATCTTTCCTCTCCTTCCTTTCCTCGCCTTCCTTTCCCTCTCTCCCTCTCTTTTGACACGCTATAATATAGATAAAGTGTAAAGCTCATCCTGTACCATTTCTGGCAGTTGCAGACTGTGTGATTGCTTTAGAGATGTAAACTCATCTTCACTGTTTCTTGATCGTTTTCCCTCCTTCTCTTTCTGCCATACCATTTTGATTGCTTAACATAAGGTCTAATGTCAAGTAATAATAAAGCAATTACAAGAAATACAATTCATTCTAAAGTGCATTAAGCAAGAACTAAATTAAGGCACATAATTAACAACAACCAAAAAAAAAAAAAAAAAAAGGAAGATACATTAAGGACAAAATGTTTTAACCCCTATATTTCTTCCAGCATTAACTGCCTTGGCATTAACTCAAAACTGGTAGGGAAAAAATATAGATTCTATGCAGACACAGTAGGGCTTTTACTGATTTATGAAGGGAGATTCACAGATCTGTCAGGCATGATCCTTTCTATATAGTAATAGACTCAGTTTAAACTGTCATGCTAATTTTTTTTCCTTGTCCATCTGGTCCAATTATTAGAAAATTGTACTCAAGAAGGCTCCAATAACAAACATGAAACAGCTCAATATTTCAAGTTGCCAGTATTTTTCTCATATTTGTTCTTTTTAATTAGAGAGCATACCAAGTTTCAACCACAGGACCCAGGCATTTATTACGTGATAGAGAAGCAGCACTATTTTATTGACTAATTCCCCAGGCTTTTATTATGTTTCCTAGCAAAATGTGATTTATAGGAAAGTTAATAAAGGTATCCTCACCTACTGCACCTGGAGACAGGACATCTACAAGGGGCAGACATTCAGACTAATAAGTGAAATCACAAATCTGGAAGCTGAAATTGGATTTTATTTCTGTGAGTGCAGCAGAGAACTGATGCAGGCCTGGGCATTTAACATCTCTATTCTTAACTGGCTTTCCCTATAAAATGAATGTAATAGTTTTTCTAGATTTTCAGAAACTCCTTGATAATTAATTATAGTGCTTAAATTTTTTAAAATTTTCATGCAAAAAAAATCATTAAAGTTTGGTTTCCTCTATAAAATGACGCATTTCTTCCTCGCAAATGTCTGAGACATTTTTAGTGACTGCATTCCTGAATTGAAAGTAACAGCTTAAAAAGTGTGTTATTCCCAATTTCTTGTCACACTTGGACTGATTTCTTTTCCCTTTTTATAGCATTTCCTGCATGATTTGTTCGTGGAGGGAGCATTGTGCCATGGGGCATTCTGTGGGCTCTGCTGATGCCTCAAGGGTGGCATCAGGACAGAGGCACACTGGAAGCTTGGCCCTGGTACATACATCCTTTCCAAACCCAGCTAGAAAAAAAAAAATAGTACAAATTGGACAAAGGCAATTTAAAATAAATGCATTGATTCTGATTCTTAATAAGGTTAGGCATGCAATTGTGTGATGACTAATTTGTGTGCCTAATTACCATGATTGTATGTGCAAATCAAGTAATTATGGAAGTAAATAACCATAATCATTTATTTTCATGGGTAATTATTCAATTTTATGCACAATGGCAATAATTGGGTGTGCAAATTAAGCATGCAATTGTGCATGCATATTCAACACACACTTGTGTGTCTAATCTTTTCATAAATCTCTTTTTTTCTGATGATTTTTCTTGTCTCCTATCCTTTACTCTGGTGTAGCATTACTGGGACACTTTTGCTTGAGGTAAGGATTTGAAAACTCTTCTATTCCAAGCCTTCCTGACTTTTTAGTGGCTAATAGTCCTCCACTGCAAATGGATTGCTCTCTTGAAAGATGGATTTTCATTCTTGGTCTTAGTGCAGGTGTACTCTTCTCCTAATTAGGCAGAGAATTTCTAAAAGGGAGACTCAAGTAGATACATTCCATAATTTCCTAAAATTTCAAATACCTAATTTTATAACCTATTAAGGACATTTCATAGAAAAGGGGTTTTTTTGCACACATATACACAATTACCTTGGGGTTTCAGACATAGCAGTGCCTTTGCCATGAAGAGGGACTTCATACTGCACTGCACTGGAGGAGATGTCCCTAAGCTGCCATTAAAGGCAAGGAAAACATTGTACCTCTTTGCTTACCAGGCCTGATTTACAAAAGCACTTTGGCACTGACCTAATTCAGTTCCCACTTAAGACACGTAGAAAGAAATCCCATTGACCTCAATACAAGCAAAGTTTATCACTGCTGAGCGCTTCTAAAAATGTCACCCCACTTTTCTGTCTTAAGACCTGAATTTGTAGGCACATAATTATCTGGGAGCATATATGCTCAAATCCTTGCATCTGCAGGAGCCCTCTGCCAGCAAGGTGCTGATGCCCAGGTGCCAGGGGGGCTGGAGCTGGTCACTCTTTCCTCCCAGCTCTTCCTGCAGCAGTGAAGCACCCTGGCTTCACTCTGCCTGGGGAGGAGTGGCTCATTGCTCTGTTTAACCAAGGGATTTAATTTCCATTGTTTGTCTTTTGTGTCCCTTTTCATTCAGATAGATTTCCCCAGCCTCACTGGTGCTAATCTCATTGTTCAGGAATCAGCAAAGGGTAATTAGTCTCTGCAATAATGATCTATCTGCCACAAGTTCATGGCCTTTCATCACACACCATCTCAGATGTTTTCTAAGCAAGCCCAGGCAAAAAGGAGCAGAGCTGTTCCACGATGTTCAGAGTCAGCTGGGGAGGTCTGCACGCTGCATGGGAGCAAGTCCCACCACCCAGACTGGGGCATCCAGCCAGCAAAACCAGCCCCACTTGGCATCTCACCAGAAAGGACTTCCCTAATGGCCAGAACCTGACCTTCTGGGTAGGTAAAAAAAAAAGTGACAAGAACCAAACCTCCCATCCTCAACCTGTTTTGATATTTCAGAGGAGAAATTAATTATCTTTTTAGCTATGAAGGTATTTTTCTCAGTGTGGTATGGTTTCCTGTGGCAAGATGTTGTAAAGGTCAAAACCAGAATACAGCTCATTTTTATTGAGATAAAACACCTTGCTCATGTTGCAAAGCATTTCTCCCAGCTGTTTCATTTCACAGGAAATTTTTACATTTTAGGGTTAAAAGCATTCTGAAGTGGAAAAACTGAAAGACTCCAAAGCAGAGCTTTGTATCAAACAAAGCTGTTTTGCTGAGTATTCTCCTGGCAGCAGTGTCAGACCTTTGTACAACTGGGCTTCCCAGCCTGGGATGGGACTGCTGCCTTGGGCAGAGGTGTCACCCACTGTGCCCATCCCTGGGGCTTTGCCATCTCAGCCTGATGTGGTGTCACACTCTCTGCCCGTTCTTCCCATAACCATGAGAGCTTTCTGAGCTCTTTGCCTGTTTTTTCCATAACCATGAGAGCTTTCTGAGCTCTTTCTCTCTGCCAGAGAGGTCCAGATGTTTCTTCATGTGTAGTCTTTAGTTGCCAGACTAACTCTGCTTTCTGCTGGAGCCCATCAGAAGATTGCATGCTCATGTCTGCATTTCACATCACTGAGAAGCTATGTAATCTATTCTTTAAAAATACAAGGGAAAAGGAAGTTTCATTCCAGAAAAAGTTTAGGTACACCTTTAGGAAAGGGCTGTTATTGTTAAATTTTATGTATCCTACCCATAATATTGCCAACTTTAAATACACATACAGACACACACAAAGCCATTTTGAATTAAAATGTCTAGGAGAAGATAGTTTTCAAAATATCCATAAATGAGGATAATTGAGCTGGGCTCCTACATAGTATTATGGCCACTGAAGTCGAAGTGGAGAGATAAGTCACTAATTATAAACAATAAACACTGAATGTTGTCATTTTACAATTCTGCTGACTTCACAGGGCTGCAGCTGCCTTATGGAAAGTCTCACTAAATGTTTCTTTGTGTAAGAACAATTCTGCTTATATAGCCTATATTTTCCATATTTCCCTATCCTTATTCTGAGTTACTGGAAACATTTGCATTAAAAAAGTATCTTTGTTTCTTAAGAGTTCATCTGCTTTCCTGCTTATCATGCACATGCCAAGAAAACGAGCTCAGCAGCAACAAGAAATGCCTGTTTCCCCAGGTCAGAAATCCTTCTGCGATAGTGAATGGGAGTGACTTGGAGACAACACCTGATCTGCTTTTCAGACAGATTCAGTGCCCTGCCTTCTGCTTTTTCAGAGAGATTAAGTCAGAGATACTGCTTCAACCTGGCAGTATGTGACCTTGGAGAACTTTGGAGAATACAGGACAAACTGAAATTCCAAGCTATTTATTTGGAGTTTAAAAATTCCTCTGGCCACTCACAGAACTATTCCTGCTGCAGAAGTACTGATGTCCAAAAATAGCAGAAGAAACAGCTGAACAAGAATCCTAGAAAGCCAGTTGATGGCTTGGCAGGGTTGCACACCAGAGCTCAAGAAGCATCTACATCTGCAAAGAGGCTCAAAACAATGCAGTGGCATTAGTAATTTCCCTGTGTGGAACAAGTGCCTGAACAGAAGATGGCTTTGTGGTGAGCTGAACAGCAAAGGCAAGTGATTTCTCCTGGTGAGATTGGAACCTTTTGTTTCTTCAAGAGGAAACAAGGATTTGCTGGAGAATCAAGGATGCTGCTCTGCATGTTTGGAAAAAGAACACGAAATAGAGCATTCCCTAGGAAATAAAACCAATGTTAATTTAGTAAAAATATTTTAAAATGTCTTTTTATGACAGGCAGCTAAACCTACTAACAGTCATATGTCTTGAAAATTACCACTAATCAAATCATGCTCTTCTCTTCCCCAGTAAAATGCTTTGTGCCCTGCTGTTTGTCACACTTGTCTTGTTACTCCTGATTATACCTGTTTGAGACCTATTCTTTGACTTAAATAGAACAATGCTGCTGTCTCTGTGAGGCTGTTACTTGTTTCTTATGACCACTTAATGCCATCCTGTGGAGCAAAATCATTCCTTTGTTTGTACTTTGTTCATCTTGGCTTATGTGGTACTGGAATTTGAATAATAAGTGATCACTTGGGCATTCTGTTTCATATCAGCCTTGTGCTGTCCTCCTGGCAATGGCAAGAGTGTTCATAAGGTGAAAATAGGGCTTGGTTGAAAACAGCATCTTGGGCAGCAGAGAGAAGGGTGACCACCGAGAGAGCCCAGCTAAGAGCAGTGCTGCACTACAGACAGTGGGTTTCTACTCCATGTGTGTAGGAGAACAGTCTGTAAGGACAGTGCAGAGGGCAATTTTCCTCACTGAATTACAGCTGTACTGATTGCTGAGGAGTGGAAACAGCCTTGCCTGCCCAATGAGGATGGGGGTTATAAAATAGTGGGTCAGCTGGGCACAACTTGGTTGGAGTTGGAGCTTGAGACCTGGAGTGTGCTGCAGTTTGTGATAGAGTCTGCTGGCTGTGCTGTGAGGAGGAAAGGGACATGAAGCTGTGCAAGGGACAGACAAGGTAAGAAGATGCTGTGTGAGGGACAGACAGGGTTAGGTGGCTGGGAAAGGGACAGGTTGGGACTTAGTCATGCAGAAGGAAACTTGCAGAAAGAGTCAGTGCTGGGTGGAGCTGCCTGTAAGAAGTCCACTGAGAGAAGGCATGAACAGCTTTTAATAAAGGACTGATGATGGTGTCAGTCCAGTCTGTCTCGACATACTACAGGGACAGCTGCAGAACTCTGCCTCCTGCTTTACCAGGCTCCTGTTTGTTTCCTCTGGGTGCCTTGGAGAAGATCCTTGGTCTTTAGCAGTAAAAGCTAGAGCATCTTCCTCTTGCTTCCAGCTATACAGTAAGCCCAGAGTGCTGCTTGGCCAGAATTGTTGTTGGTAAGGCAATGAGGAGAACCTGTGACCATTTGCTTGAGGGCAAGATTTGCATCTGTATCTGTCTTGCTATAAAACACAGGAAGTAATCTTTTCTTATGTCATAGGCATGATATAAAGTTTATGAAGCGTGATCTGAGATCCTTTTTAACTCAGAGCTTTACAGATATGCAAAGCAAGATTTTCAGTTGTTCATTACTGTTTATGACAGTTCACATCTTATTTTTTTCAAGTAGAGCAGTACCTGGATCAGGAAGTAAGTCTGATTTCATGGAAAATTACATGATCTGAGGAGACAAATGTGGCAGTTACTAATTACATATTGTAGATTCCCTAGCACATATTTTTATCCACATACATGTGGATACTATGTGGACTGGATGGTAGGACTTCATGCTGTGAGTTCTCTGCTTCAAAGAATATCATGTATGCTAGTCTGTGGAAATACACATGGAAATATTTTGGGATGTAGCATCTGATTTTTCTGTTGACAGTGATCTGCCTATGGTCATATAAAATACCTCCTAGCTTAGATCTGACAATGAACACTGAGGATTTGTTTGCAAATGGTTTAGAAAAGAAGATTTACTTTGCTTTGAGGGCAGCTGGAAAGACTCCTTTTATTGGATTACAGAAAGTGAGAGCAGTAAATAAAACCTGATCCCCAATATTTAATATATGAGTGTCATGAAAGAAGTAAAGATTAACTGTCATGTCAAGATGCAGTAACTGTAAGTCTGCTGGTTAGCTATTTAACTGATAAAATTAAAGGAGGAGCAAACAGAACCCATCTGCCCACCCTTTGTTTTTCAGAGGATGAGAAATGGAAGCTTTGAATTTTAACAGGCAAGAGGTTTTCTGATCATTTGCCAGCTTTTCCTCATCTCGCTGATCTGAGTGATCCTGCCAACATAAAAACAGTATCTTTAAACTGTCTCAAGACACTCTGTTTGATCATTGTAGCTCCAATATTTTAACAAAAGCATGTAATTTTCATCATCAGAGCACTGCTCTTTATTTCTGCTCACCAGTAAACAAGGAAATCCTTATCTAACAAAGTTGGTCGTGTAGCACTTGTGGCATTATTAGGAGCAGGTGGAGCATCTCCAGTCTAACTCACACCCCCTACATTGAATCTGAGTTTTTTGGTTCATACTTTGGAAAGATTGAAATGCTAAAGGTTTTTTTCTAGCTTCATTTGAGCCTCTATCACAGCCCTGAATCAGTTGTGGAGCCCCTGTATGAATGAATAAAGTGAATTATGTACATGGACTAAAAATAACAGGGTGATACACTGTGACCTGCCACAGACTCTTTCTGCATTTATATGAACCAAAATACATTAGCAGTGAATAACATCCTGTTATGGAATCCTTAGAAGTGATATAAAACCAGTTTTGTTGGCACATCACAGTAAGAACTGGGGTCATGGCAGCCTATTTGATGGAACAGCAGATACAGTGGAAAAGTTGAGCACTGTGCCTCAGAACCTGCTGTTGTTTTCCTGAGATAACCTAACATCTGTGGCTTGAAAACCCTCATCATTTCAATCTGCCTTTGGTTTATATTAGTAAGTCCTGTTAATAAAGGAATATCTGATATTTTACTTAAATATCAGGCATTTTAAAAAAGCATGGGTGCATGATCATAATTACCTTAAAACTGCATTTTCTCTGTCATCTTTTCTGGGGCTCTGTGTCAACAGCCTCCATACAAAAGAACTGCTAAAGGCACTCTGGTTGTAGGCTCAGTGCTGCCACTTCAGATTTCTGGCTTTTGAGCTAAGATTTAACCACAAAGCCTCAGCTGAACTTTGTGGCTATGTACTTAAAAGATGAGTTGGCACCTTTAAATCAGTTCAGCCCATGGGCCCAGAGGAGAGAAAAGTCAGCTCCAGAGTGCACACAGATGCACTGAAGCCTTTTCATCCACATGTGGGCAAACTTTTATGTTGAAGCTATATTAAATTGCTAAAGGCAAACAAAACTACTTTGCTAGGTAGTCTTAAAGTTTATTTTTACCTGATGATGACATTTGCATTGGGAGTGAGGTACAGCAGCAGAAAGCCCACAAGGGCAGCATCAATGGAACAGATATTGAAAAGAACAAAAAAACTCCTGTTTCTTTTTAAGTCCTTCATACTTGTAAATGTGAGACCTATTGCTGTGATAAATGAAAGGGTCATGAGCCAACACACTAGAGGAGGATGAAATAGCACAGCTGTGTGGAATACAATACTGACTTTTCAAAGTTTGTTTAAAACCAGGGCAGCCAGTCCAGCCCAGTCTGGCTTTGCCAAGAAGGCACACAAAGCACTGCCCTGGGCAGCTCTGCAGGTTTTGCTGTCTGGGACAGCATTTTCATAATGAGCAGTGTGTCACCAACTGTGTATCTCACAGCCTGCCCTTCCCTGGGGCCTGAAGCTCCGGCTTCCCATCCCTCCCCATCCTTTCCCACCAGCCTGGCTGCCATGCAGGGGGAGCAGGCTCTCCTTCCCTCTCCCAGATGGTGCTCACAGCCCCAAGTAAAACCCCAACCTGGGTCCCACTGCTCAGGGCTGAGGGGCCCTGTGCTGCTCCACTGAACTCCAGGGGCACCTCTGGAGTTGGGGACTGGGAAAAACTGGGAGCAGCGATGGATGATTAGCTGCACCTACAGGGCTGCTGCCAAAGTATCTGCAAAGCTTGTTTTAGAAACCAATCTGATTGCAAGTAGGAATAATTTCAGTGGTCTGCACTTCTTAGCTCTTATTTTGTGTATTGCAGTATGTGTCAGTGAGCAGAACTTAATAATACTTCACCTGTATGAACCTTGGTGATTGCATGCAGCTTCAGCAGAATAACAAAATTAATTCTCTGATGACTTCACAGTAGTTTTGGGGTATAATAAGCTGACCTTTTGCATTTATTTTGTACATAGAAAACACTCCAAATTTGTGGAAACAGGGATCTGCAGATTAATGTTTTAAGTGTTATTGAAAACAACAAATTTTGTTATTTATAAAGATTTAAAATTCTACCTACTTGAACATATTAGAGCACATGATTTAAAACGTAAGTATAAAAATGTGATATAAGATTCAAATATTACAAGCTTTTAAAATGTACATGCTCTGAATAGCAACTCCAAATAATGTTGGTGAAGAATACAGGTGATGTAAACCTTTACTGGCTTCTATTCTGACAATAAATCATACACCAATCACTGTAAATCTATTGCCTCTTTTAAAGATCAGTTATGTAGTTGAATCGTGCTCACTTTTAGGTAATTCTTTTAATGAGTAATTTCACTGCTATGTCACTATACAATGTCACAGTTTTATAATCAATTAAAATAAAAACAACTCGATTATTTAGTAGCTAAACATAGCAAATATTGTTCTGTGTATATCAAAACATCATTTCCACCAGAACTAAAGCAGAGCCTTGTCCTAAGAGCCAGTATAATTTCTCATTTTCAATATTAAAGAGCTGTTATAGCTTGAGAGAGAAATTTCTAGAGATGTGATTTCCATCACTTGTTATAATCAACTGTACAGTCTGCTCTGGAATGTTCTGGTCCCCAGAGTGGGGACTGTGGCCAATGCTTGTACTATGATCTACATTGCTTGAATTCTCTGGCCCTCTTTCTATTAGAAAAAAGGCCCAAGCACACAAAAGAACAGTCTGATTGTAACTCAGACAGGAAAACTTGTCAGGAGGTTTGCTGACAGCAAATTTCATTTAGCTAGTTTTACTACAAGCAACTCAGTCTACAGGTGCATTTTGCATTCAAATTATTTTTTATTAAGATCTTTTCTTAATAATACGAAAATCTGCTTATAAAAACTGTAAGTGGTTTATATAATAAGATTTTTAATGAGTTGGAATATTAAATGAAGTTCTGTAGAAGCGCTTCAGGTGTTGATATAACTAACTTACACACTGTACATCATTAACTTAATGATAAAGTTTAGGTTCTCTTCATGCACCAACATGCTCTGCAGTAGTAGCTATCAGCTACTTTGCACTGCAAATTGTGTTTTGTTGAGTGTTTAGCAGGATTTTCCAGTCAGCCCTGGGCAGTCTCATTCTGGACAGGTTCTCATTCAGGCCCTGTGCTCTTTGCTGCAGGACACAAATGAGAGCAGCCCAGGGGCACCTCAGCCTGATGTGCTGAAGCCCAGCTGAGGTCAGCTCTGTGTCCAGTGGGGGCTTGCAGAGTCACATTTTCATTCCTCTGCTGAGGTTCCTTGAAAGCCAAACTGTGGAAATGGCCCCCCACGTTTGCTGTGTGAATGGCCAGGGCACACCACATGAAGCAGGTCTTAGCCTTACCCTGCAAATCTTAACTTTGAATTACCTTGTTTGTAAGTCAGAATGAGAGATGGGATTACACAGCAAGCAGAAAGCCAGAGTTGTGCATTCTGTAGTTAACACTGAAGTGTCTGACATGACACGTGCAAGTTAGATTGTCCTTTCATTATTATCTACTGGTTTTACAGGAAGCTTGACTTTTAAAAAGCAGGTGTTTCCCTGCTGAGGGGAAATCTACCTCAGGGTTTTCCAGAGCAACTAATGTTCCCTGTGAGCTCCTGTTCTTTTTGCTGCTGGCAAAGAAGCCATGTGTTACTGCATGATGATCTCATGCCTGGTCACATAACTAGGACTTTGAATATATCTTATGACCAAATTGTCTTTCCATAATGGGAACAATTCCTCTTTACCTGGTGGATGAGGGCATAGGTTGTGCTCCAGTGTTTGGATAGCTGGCCAACAGTAGGTGAGGAGTGAAACAATCCTCATCATACTTAATTGGCTAAAAGTTGCCTAAAACAGATGATGTGAGTGGCAGCATTTGCTCCATTGTCCACATTTTGCTTCACTTCATATACTCTTAATTTGCCTTCTTACATTGTGTTCTTCTGTCTGATGTTTGTCATATCTCAAAGTGGCAGGTCACTGAAAAATCTCCCAGTGAGTTGGAAGCGTAACATGTTTTGTCTTGATTTTGATTTTGTCTTCAAGAAGCTTGAGATGGTGTGAGAAAATCTGCATTTCTCCAGCACCCTTTGCTGGGCCAGTCACAACAGCTTACCCTGTCTCAACTCCTTGAGCCACCAAATGTTAATGATAGTACCTCTGGCAAGTGCTGGGAGAACAGCAGCATTACAGATAAAAACAAAGCAGTGTAGTGCTCCATGGTGCACCTGGCATTAGCTGAAGTTTCCTACCCTGGGGAACCGAGGAGGTGCTGGCTAAGCAGGCTTGAAAGTGCAACATTATGTGTCAGTCACTCTGGCAAGATCTGCATCTCACCAGAGAATAAAATAGCAACAAAGGATATTTTGTGCCATAGGGATGATAAAGGCAATCTCACTCCAAACAAAAAAGAAAATATTTTTTTATTGGTAACATTTGGTTAAGGTATATGGTTATTGCCACTCACTCTTAATTAAAAGGTATTAAACGGTGTCAGTGAATTGCTAGTGCTGAGGAGCACAGAGCCACTGCTGAATATTCAGCAAGGTTAAGTGCAGCTATCGAGGCACCTACCATTGCAGCAAATGGGCTGCAACATCAGATTTTAATATCTAGGGCCAATGCTCTCAAACTGTGGTGTAGCTCAGCTGTTCTGCCTCCCTTGATGAGATTGATGGGGACTCTGCTGTGCTTGCCACACTCCAGTGCAGAGCACTGGAGGGCATTCAGCATCTTGAGAAAGGTCAAAACAAGACTACATCAGCTTCTGAACCTAAAAACTCTGAACTTTTTGCTACCTATCAGGATAAACGAACAAAAGCTGTGTTTTGATGTGTGGCATTCCAAAGAATTGCTTGAGGCAGATGAGAAAGTTACTGCTACTTAAAGGAAGGAACAGTTGTCTGCAAGCTTCATCCCTCAATGCAAGCACCTCAGCACAGCTCCAGCAAGCTTCAAACAAAGCTATGTCCTCAGTGAACCAGCTGTAGGTTTGGTAATGAACTGCTCATCCCAGCAGTCATAAGGATTTTGACATCCTTTAATTTG
This sequence comes from Catharus ustulatus, assembly GCF_009819885.2. Taxonomy (NCBI): domain Eukaryota; kingdom Metazoa; phylum Chordata; class Aves; order Passeriformes; family Turdidae; genus Catharus; species Catharus ustulatus. Next base: position 19,045,738 of record NC_046229.1, read on the forward strand.
GCAAGCAGAAAAATATTGTTTATTTTCAGGTACTATGGAAACTGGGATAAACAATGCTTAAAGAAATATACCATAGCTTGGCGTGTGCTGCCAGTAAATCACAGTTTCTGCATTTTCCAAAATTGTAATATGCCCTGTTCCAGCTGTTGAGAAATATGGGAATCTCTCTTGGCAGAACATTGAAATGAAGCTAAAATCAAGATGGCTTGGTGTGCAAACCCTTGGACACAGAGCAGAACAGCAGCAGGCGGGAAGGCAGCCTCTCCCAGCCTGGGCTGGGTCCCACAGCAGCTGCAGGGAGGTTCTCCTCTGTTTGGGGAAAATGCTAATTAAATAGCTTGTTTACTCCTAGCCAGACAGCCTCTCCTCTCAGAGCTGAGTGTCAGCACAGGGCTCCAGCCCCACCTTCACTCTCCAGCTCTGGCTGCTTCTTCCGTGTGCCAAGGGCTCTGTAAGGGACCCCTCCTGGGCTGTGAGCCTGGGCTGCACACAGGACTGCCACTGCCATTTCAGCTCCTGTCTCCATGCAAAATGGGGACTATACAGTCTACACTTATTTGTAAATATTTTCATTTTTTGCAGGTCACTAACTACCCTGTTTGACTTTGAAAAAATATTTTTCATGTATTTCTTCCTCACATAAAAATAATATTCTAGACCTTGGCTTCTAATCCCGGCTATTATGCTATCAGCACTGATGGATTTAAAACTAGGAATTAAAAAAGCAAAATAAATGTTTAGCTTTTAGCCTATGCACACTTATTAATTCAAATATACAAGCTTTTTTTTTTTTTTTCTATTTATATTACAATAAATGAAGGTTGCTCAGAGGAAAATAAAGACCTGTGCTGGACTGGGAGGAATGTGATGCACAACAAGCAAGAGACTGACCCTCTTAATGTCATGCTGCTATTGATGATGTGTTTAAGTACTGCTTCTTTCTTTATATGGATGTAGGCTGAGGCAGGGCAGCCAGGCTGCACAGTGTGACTCAGGGAACAAGTATGTAACTAAAAGCTCGCTGTGGTCAGCATCACACCCGCCAGGAATTTCTTCTGGCAGCTCCAACAGCTTGTGAAAGAAATACTGTGCAAAGTTTCTGTTCCTCAGCTTTTCCTCTCATCAGATCAGAAATTCCACTGCATAAATGTAACAGATTCATAGAGGCTTCTATAGTTGCTTTTCTTCTTGGTCTTTTCAGGAGTGCAGTTTTCTAGTTTTTGTTAAAATTTTAATCAAGGGTGAATTAATACAGTGTATAATGTTGTTCAGCTACAAGTCAGAATTCCTCATAGTTTAATTACAGTTACATTAGGTAAAAAACTTGGGTGTAGGACCAGCTCTCCTCATCTTCAGACTTGCGGTGTTTAACAAAAGTCCCATAAATCCAGAATTAAAAACAACTTAAATTCTGCAGCCAGATCTGTGGAGTCAGTGCTGCTCTGCTGAAACTTCTACATCACTTTCAGCTTAATTAAAATCTGCCTGCTTTTATTAATGGACAATTGCAAATGTAGAGACTAGACCAGAATGCAGTTAATTTCTGGCACTCTGCTCTCTCCTTTCTGCACGTTCTGCTGTCTTCATGGCTCACGCAGGTCATCCAAGGGAACTTCTTGCCTCACCATTGCCTAAACTGTGCAGCTAATACAATGCCAGATGTTTAATGCTTTCAATACCTAGAGAAATGGAGAGTGGGCATTCCAAAAGGGTTCCAGTAAGCTGGATTTATGGATCATTACAGCTACAGACATGGAAAAGTGTGAATTTATCCACTAACCTTGAAATTTTGCCCTTAACAGAAACAGTGTTCAAGTGAAGCATTTCTTTACAAAATATAGAACAAGTTACAATGCCAAATACAGAAAGAGAAGTACAGTTGCCTGAAAATCGCCTTTAATAGCTTGTCCTTCCTGTCTGTGTGCAGCTGACAGGCTGTGGGTGGCCGGTGAATCCATGCTGTAAGGCAATGCCTTCCCTCAGACCCCGGGCAGAGAGCCACCAGCTGCCACCCTCCCGCCAGCTTCCTTTCCTGCCCTCTTCCCTCTCTCCTGGATTGCTCTGTGGGTCGTTCAAAACCACATCATCTCTCTTCACCTCGTGTGTGACTGATTCTTAGCTAATTTAGGAGGCGATTTCAAAGTTGTTCTGGGTGATGGAAGGCCCCTACTTGTTTGGAGATGCCTACTTCCCTTTGGTAGATTTGGCACCAAAATCCCCTGTACTTAATGAGGAAACTTAAAACTCATTGGCCATTGAGAAGTGATTTACTTTTGTGGTAAATGTCCAAATCTGCACTGCATCTATATATGTGTAATACTTTATACAAACTAATAATGGAGATTAATGCTTGTGGCTTATTACTGACTCTTGATAGGCACCATGCATGATAGAGTGATTTTTTGGATCCCTTTAGGATGATGATAGATTTGGGGTGTTCCACCTCATGTGCTGTGTTTTAGAGATGCTCTGAGAGTCTCTCTATCAGTTAAAAATCTTGATACTTGTATTGCTGGGTTGATGTTTCAGATCAGTTTAATAAAGCAGCTCACACACTTTAGACAGCTTCATACATCAGACTGGCTGTACTCCAGGAATGAAATGGTTTAAAAATTATCTTTTTGACAATGACCATTGAGATCATTGTATTATTTACTGAAGACTGATCACAGAGTGTAAAATCACCAAAAGGGAAGGAGCCTATAGCTGATCAGAATCTTCTTGAATACTTGGGAATTCAAAATACACATTTTTTAAGTCCCATAAAATTTGCATTTTAATTCATTTTTTGAACGGGGTATTTTATTGTTGCAGATAAGAAATTCAAAGGCATGACTGTCCAGTTACCAAGGACTTTCACTGTGTGTATTACAGTTTGGAAGGTAACATTGTGGTTACATTGGCAGTTTTGGACTCGTTCCTAAAGCTCTTTTTCTTCCTCAGCTGCTGCACTGCTGTTCTCATGACTTGAAAGAATCAGTTTGTCCAACAAAAAGAATATATACAAATAATAATTATTACATGTCTGACAGAGGACAAATTAGACTTAGTTTATACTGGTATGGTATTTTTGATCTTTGGACGTGTAAATAAAACTTTGCATCTTGTTGCAAACCTCTCCAAAGCAGTGCTTCAGTCCAAGCTTGGTTTACTTGTGTCCCTGAAGAGAAAAATACAGCGAAAAAGAAAACAGAACACAGTGAGAATCAGTCCTGAAGTTTTTGTTGGCTTTGCCTTTTTGTTACTCTTAACCTGCACGATTAATGCATTATCCAGCTGAGTATGGTTTCACCAGGGCACTGGGGAAGCATGATGCAAGTAAGAAGCAAGCTGAGGAGCAGACACTCCTTGGATTCTATAATCACAGCTTGGTGCTTCCTTCTTTATTGGTAATAAGTATATGTGGTGTCTGAGTAAGAACTGTTGTGTACTAAAATTTTCCCTTTAACTGAACATGAGTGGCTGTTGTAGTCCTACTATTAAGAACTTGCCTTTAGCAATGTTAGACAATCAAAATCCAGAGGTTTTAGGGTTTAGGTCTGGTGGTCCCAGAGCTTGAAGTCTGAGATTATCTCAGCAGCATTTTGAATGCAACTAAGAGTGAAAATCAGTTCAGGGCAATTCCTGCCTGAACGAAAATAAGACAGAGCTGAAAAAAGGGGTGTAGAGATAGGTAAGCAGAGTCTCTACAGCTTTCAGAACCACATTTGTGCAGAGCCACATTCTGTTCAGCAGTGTGTGCCTTTAATCGGAGCGAGCTGCATTGCCTCAGGTTGGGCTGGAGCTGGGAGATTTTCTGTGCCTCCAAATACCCCACTCATCCTGACCAGCACTGGGATGTGTCAGAGGCCTTGATCCCTTCTCACTCCTGTCAGTGAGTTCCTGTGCCCCCAGGCCAAGGCTTAGCTCTGTCTGCCCTTGTGCAGAAAGCAGAGGATATGACTACCCTGACTCCAGTCCCCTAGAAAAGCTGCACCAGGACTGCAGCAGTGCAGTGATCACTTACTACAGCATGATGACTTCTGCTTTACATGCTCTGTGCTACAGTGGTTGTAAACTATCCATCTCGCCCTTTTAAAACAATATTTTACATCTGCTAAGTCGCCACACTGGACAGCAAGCACCACAGCTGATAGCTGAACTAAGGAATGAGTAAAGAAACATTGACATGTAAATTTGACACAGAGGTGACTGCTATAGTCCAAGCCACGAGGAATCAGCATATCACTGGGCTGCATCTCATACTGCTGATGGTGTTTGTTAAAAGTTGCTGCTATTCATGGTGGAAGTTGAGATGTTAGCTGCTGTTTATTGTGAAAATGCAGATATCTTTGTTGTGTTCAGATATTGCAGAAGGTTAATGTAATATTCTGTAACAAGTGGCCAGAATTTCTCTGAAATTTGCGAGCAGACTGTTGTAATGCAGTGTGACAAGCTGCTCTTGTTCTCCAGCTACATCAGCATTCCTAAAGGACAGTAGACTATACAGAAGATTACTCTTGAAATTATGAAGTAAATTAGTTTTGGGGATGGCAAACTGATTTTTTTTTTTTTTTTAATAATATCCACTCTGGACACCTAATGAGTCTAGGAACAGAATTGTTTCTCACTTCCATCTCTAATCTGTTGCTCTTCTACTCAGCAACCATTTTCAAATTTGCATTGGTTGGATGTGCCTTTTATCACTTAACATTTCTGTAACTGTTTATGGTACGTATGAAAGAAAACTATATCTGCTTTGTATGGTTGATAGAGCAACTTAGTTTTTAAATGGAAAATATAATTTAGTCTAGAGAAGAATATTTAGAACCTCAGAAGCCTTGGGATTTTCTATTATTTCCAAATTAAAAAGACAAGAATTAGGCTGACAAGGAAAATTACTGAAGTGCCTTGATCTGTTGCCCCTTCTCCACCACGAGTGAGATTTTTGTTTGCTGTAGCAGGTCAACTTTAAATTACAGCTAACATACCATGAAGTTCCTGTGGAGCATGAGGAACAGAAAAAAATGCTGCAAAACATTAGTTTATGGATTGCTTTCTGGTGCTTTTTTAACCTTTCAGCCTAAGACATGGCACAAGTCACTAATTCTACTTGTGACAGTGATGTCTCAGTTTCTGATAATTCAGGCACTCATGTGCCACACCAGAGCTGCAGGGTTATTCACCTCTCCAAAAACCTCACTTGGAGCATGGGAGTACATGCATCAGTCCCAGCTTGAGCAGAGCCTGGGAAGGGGCTTTGGTATTTCCTCAAGGATTGATGAGAGGCTCTGGTATTGGTCCTTGCAACCTGAATTTCTTTTTTGCTCTAAGCAAAACCACTAATCATATCTACTTCTTAGCGTGAAAGCAACTTCTACTTTTTGTGGTCATCTTTGTGGTTTTTTTTCTAAAATGCAAACCCACATCCCAGCTCTAAGCTATACTAAAGAGCTTTGTTGTGTAGTCTGTGTGAGCAGTCAGATTTGCCTCCTGTGTATACATGTTGAACCTGCCAGTACTGCACACCACAGAAATCACAGGTCTGTGAAAGTGATGTGCGAAACACTATTTCAGCTGAGCAGATCTGAGAGTAATGTTATCTCTAATATTTAATACAGAAAGATGCTTATGTGATATCTGTTAAATTTGCTGCTAGATAAACAGACCAGTGGGGAAAGTATGTACAGTAAAGCAATTAAAAACCAGAGTGTCACAATGCATCCCCTTAGCTGCATTTTCCTAGGAGTATTCATGATACCCAGTGTCTCCCCAGGATCCTTTAAACTCCAGAGCCTTGCCCTGCAAATCTGGTTTGCTGTTGGCTTTGGCTGCAGTTCCCACAGTCCTCACAGTCTAGCACCCCAGCAGTCAGCCTCTTTAAAGGATATTTTAGATCCACCTCCCTGCATTGCTCAAGGGGACGCTTCAACAGCAGCCATCTTCAAAGCTGTGACGTTTCAGTGTGGCAAAATGAACAAATTGTCTTCTGATTGTTTTCTTTCTAGGCTATATAAAGACTACTCACCTTGCTTGTCACAACTTTGCCTCTCTAGCACTTCCCTGTAAAGCTTTTGACCAGCAAGTACTCCATGGAATGTGCTAGCTAGAAAACATATGAATATGGATTTCAATTCTGTAGAAATAGTCCAGATTCCAAAAATCATATAATTCTTAACTGGAAAAACATACTGTAAAGCTGCCATTTCCTGTCTTTTGAGAAAGAAAAGGCAATTCCATGGCAATATCATTCACAGAAATATTTCCAACAAGCTCCACTTCATGGACTTACTTACATCTTCAAAAATGATGAATTTATTTTTAAGTCAGCAAATACCTGCCCAGTGATAAGAGCATGCTGCCACCAATGCTATTTATTGATTAAAATATTGTAATAATGTATTTTAGTAACTTTGTGAAGATAAGGATTTTAAATAACACTTATTCCTCTTGTAAGAGAAGAAGCATTGATCACCTCTACAGTTAACAATGGTGCAGTTATTTCTCTCTTTAGGAACACCCTATACTCACCCAAGGAAAGAGTGCTTTCAGTTTTAGGAATGGCTTAATGCTTTCAAAGTTTTCAGATCATTTAAGAGATTTCATTTTCAAAGATTCTCACTCTGGAGAAATGCCCCTTTGAGGATTTCCTCACAGAAAGAGGTGTCTGCTTTGAAGATTTTCATTTTTTAAAAAATAGTCACATTTCTGGGGTGTCCTCTTTGAAGACATTTTCTGTATCACTTAAAAGATTTCAATTTTAAATATCTTTTGCCACCATGGACAGCATCCCCTTGAAAATACTTTTCCTCTGTGATATTCTTTTAGATAATTCATATAGTCTTGTAGGAATCCATAAAATAATCCCTATTAAAAACTCAGGAACATAATGCTGTTCCTACATAAGGTGCTAAAGCATGTGGAAGAACTTCGGCTAGGATGTTATGAGAACACAATTTTGGAAAAATTGTACAAAAATAATTCCATTTTCTAACATCAAAGGGTAAAGTGGAAAGGTGAGCTCATCTGTCACTTATATGGCCTTTTAAAAATTACTGCAAGACACTTTTACTCCTTTTAAATTATTTGAGTTCAGAGTTCAAGTTCTGGTATTCCTGAAATCAATAGCAAAAGTCCCATTTCAGTCCAGCTGTGCAAAGAATATTTTTTGAAATTGCTATGAGTTTTCCTTCTTTGTTTGAGAATGTATTGCTTTAATTTACTACTATATCATTGGAGATTTGGAATCTTTTCTATGCTGGTGTTGATTTTTTTCCAACAAGGTGTTCTCCATTACTTTTTTGGTCACCATTTTAGTAATCATGATTATCATATCTGCAAAACTAGGCAACCTCAGATGTTGTACAAGACTGGGCTTATTGTGTACGTTACATAAAGTCTTCTGTCTGATGTTGGTCTGGGAGTTAGATAGAGGGCAAGTCAAAATTCACCGTAATGCACCCTTAAGTTTGCCTCTAAGCCTAGTTTGGGATATTTACGCAGGCTGTGGCTGAAACCCCAGGCCTTTGCCTGCTCCTGTCTGCAGGGCATAGAGCAGGAAAGGCTCCCGGACTGCACATGAGCAGCTGGAGGCAGGGCATCACTGCACAAATGCTTCAGCTCTGTTAAGTTAGTGTATAACTTAAGAGTAATCTCTTATATGTATCAGCAGCCAAAATTTAGGCAGCTTCACTTCAGAACAAAAATTAAAATAATCTACAAGTCTCTAAATTTGTTCCTTGTCTGATCCTCAAATGGAGAACCTTTGTTGCCTGAATACTGATTGGCACTACTATTGTAGTAATGAAGGACTTGCTAGGAACAAAAGCCAGGGTTTCTTTGATTGTGGGTCTTTCATGTAACCCAATCATGAAAATAAGCATTAAATATTGATTTTGAAAGTACAGTGCTTAGAGATTTTTTCCTGGGTTTTGTGACTCCTGGCAAGTGGGACTGCCCTGCTGTCTGCCGTGTAAAGATCTAGGTTGGGAAAAGCACCATCATTAAGGGAGCAGTCCTCATCAGAACTGGCCAGCCACACTGCAGCCAGCAAAAAACTAGGTTTCATTGTCCATTGACTACATTACTTTAGTGATGTACTTGGAGAACAATCACAGTTTTGGTGTTGGAATATTTCACCTGTGTCTTGTAGAGGGCCAGGCCAGCACTTAGGCAGCTGCTTGTGACAGCAGAAAGATTCATCACGTTTTTTTAGACCAAGAAGCAGAGATGTTCTACCCTTTGTTTATGACATCAACAGACACTCTTGCATTAAAAAAGAAGAAAAAAAAAGATTCATTTCACTTCTTTCCCCTGACAGAAAACAGCTGCAGCCACAGCTGTATATGACTCACAAACATGATCTTTACTCCACCACCTCTCCAAGACAAAACCAAGGAAGCCCTATGGAATGAAAGACATTTGCAAACACTTCTGGCATATATTGTTTGTAATAAAACATAAAAGTGGTCTCCAGTCCTGAAGAAAGTAAACATACATGTTTTTAAACACAGTGGTAGAAAAGGGTGAATTTGCTGTGGAATATAAATTTCCAGGTGGATATGCTAGAAGCAAGATAAGGAGAGTGGGCAGACAGATAATAATCTGGTTGTCATGAGCAGACCTGTGGACCCATATGGATGCTCAGCTAAGTACAGGATGAGCCATGTCACATGTTCCAGTGTTTGAAATGGTAGAGAGCAGTAACGCTTCCAGCTTGCTCAAGATAAGCTGTCTTTCTAGCAAGGATGCTAGAAATGAAATGCTGGAGAGCAGCCTGTGGGATTCAGGCCAGCAAGACAAGTTCTGACATGAGCTTGAAAAAGAGACATTTATTTAGGTGTTTGTAAGAGCTGCACTATAGCTTCAAAACTTAGTTTAAGAAAACAAAGTAAATCAACATAGACTGCTAGGAAGAAATGTTGATTAAGGACATTGTTTACAGGAGCACAAAAAGATGAATAGCTACTAATAAATGTTGGGACTTTGCTCAAAGGCATCTGGGGAATTTATGAAGATGATAAGAACTGGCTTAAGATAGAATAATGTGGTTTAATATAACAAAGACTGGTAAACCAAATGATCAACCTTTCCCATAATATCCTGAGGATCTGTTCTAAGCAATACCATTTAATGACACTACCATTAACAATTTGGGGAAACTGAAGGATGGGGCTGTTTGGAGATAAGGACAAATGAAGAGTTGTTACTGTGTAAGTGCCTCTAATAGCAAGAAGCATCATATTCTTTGAAGGAGTCATTGAGTTTTAGCATAGTCTAATTGAAACAACATGATAACATTTTCTTAAAAAAAGAATTTGTTGAAATTCTTTGCCCAAAGCTCTTGAGAGAAACTAAGCTGACACAAGCTTAACAGATACATTCTTTGATATATTAATAAATTGTTAATTATGAGTTATTAATACTGGATTAATAAAAGATATTAAATGAAGGACATAAAAATTCTCCATTCAGTTACAGTACAGGGAGGTCATTGGTAGTGTACCACAGGGACCTGTGTTGTTCAGCATATTCTTAAATGATCTGGAAAAAAAGAGTGATTATCGAGGCGACCAAGTTTGCTGATGATGCTGAATTATTCATGGTAATAAAAACAAAAGCTGACCGTGAAGAATTGTGGAAAGCTCTCATGATACTGTGTGACTGAATGATAAAATGGCAAGTTAAAGTCTGTGCTGAAAAATGGAAGTAATATGGGAGAGAGAAAACAAGCTAAAATACACATACAAAATCTTGGAATCTAAATGAATGGCTCTCACACAGCAAAGAGTGCTTGAGTTGTGGGGGGCTCTGTGAAAACACCAGCTCATGGCTCAATAGGATTCAAACATGCAAATGAGATTGGTATTAAAGGAAAGAAAAATAATATAAAACCAGAAAGCATTTATTATGCACCTATATAAAGCCACTGAGTGTGTAACTTGAGTAATGAGAACCATTATGGCCTTCTAGAATAGGATTATGAAAGGCATAAAAAAACCAAAACAAATCATTGAAAACAGGGAATGACTTCTAATAGAGGGAACACAAAATTTACTAGAACTCCTGAAACAGAACTGAAGACAGTATGATGGAGCTATATGCATTCAAAACAGCAAGTACAAGTACACAGGAAGAATGGTCAGTGATTTCCTATATCAAAAGACATGTTGCCCTAAACTGCTGTGGATGTCAAAAAGTGCTCAGGCAAATTCTCGGGCAAGCTGTTCTCTGAGAGTGCGGGTGCAGTTTTACCCCTAGCACTCCAGAGACAGTCTGGGACAATGTACAGCAGAAAATATCTTTGTGTGCTTTCTAATTTCTACAACCTTCCACGAAGCAAACATCATTAATTACTCATACTGTTACTGAACTACACAGATGGTTATTTATTAGCTGTTCTAGATATAAAACAGAAACAACCAATCAAAGAGAAACATCTAAGTGTATCAATGATCAAAGGAAATTATTTAGGAAAACAAAACATTGCTGTAGCAGTAAGATTACTGTGATGTTAATAGTATGGAACTTTTGAGCAGCTGATAATAGTATCTGCGCTTACATTTTAGTTAGAACAAAATGGATAGAGAATATAAGACTGCTTTGTAATGTAACAACTGAATGTGGAGGGTTTTGCTTGAGGTATTTTACTTAATGGTTGTCTCTTACTGGACATTTCAGCTGCCTTCTGAAACATCTGATGCAGGACTTCAGCGGAAAGCTGACAGTTCCTAAGGACAAGGTGTTTTTTTGGCAACAACCCTTTTTCTGACTTTCTGAAACATAAGAAAGACAAAGCAAAATCACACTCTAGCAACAGAGAAAACAGATGACCACATAAACAGATGATTCTATCACAATATACGGCAGACATTTCACAAGGCCTTGAGAAGTGAACTAAAAATGTATATGCTAATGTTTATACTAATAGTATAAAAAGGCAAAGCTACATGAACAGGAAAATGGAATATCCCACTGCATGAACAACTGACCAAGAGGGTGCTCTGGCATTTTATTAGAAACACACTGAATGCTCATTTCTTATCTCTTCTAAAATTAAATGCTCTAGGTAAAATCCTGATTATCACTTTTATTGATGCTTTGTGGGGGAGCAGAGTTATGCTGTATAAGGTCACATCCATTATTTCAGCCAGATTTGCAAACTCAGTTCCAGTGTCTTTTCTGCTATACTCAACAGGTACTCCTCAGCCTCCTTTATATGAAAGAGCTTCTAACTCAGGATAAACTGAGTGAGTATTAGCTCACTTAGATAGATTTTGGTAGGTGTCATGAAAGAAGGGGAAAAAAGAAATATTTCAGAAGAGAAAAACAGGTTTTAAGGTGGCATTACTAAAAAGGTAAAGAAGGTAGGCAAATTATGCAGTTAGAGAAATGAGATGGAAATCAGATTTTCTACTAATTGCTAGGAAGTGGAAGGATTAGTATTGCTAGCAATTCAAAAAAGTGTAAGATGTATTTAGATTTATAAGAGGGAAAAAGACAAAAAAAAATTTCACAGTACAATGTGGCAACAAACAATGGAAAGCAATGGAAAACAAGAAACCAACTATACACCCAGCCTCCAATGGTGCAAAGCCTGGAAAATATGCCACAATATACAGTGATTATACATAGAGAGAGTAAATACATAAATATGCCCTGGATTTACAGAGATTGTTATGTGCACTTCTGTGTCTCTGATGTCTTCAACGCTACTTTCAATCATGATCTTTATCACATGTAATCAATAAAGAATACTACAACCACAGACTTTAAAAAAAAAAAACAAACAAACCCAAAACATAACAATGTAGAAGGCAAAACCCTTAAAGCATAGCATGTGGCATGATGAACTTTATATACAATCTAGTCAAATCAAGAGGGATTTTCTAACAAAGTGAAAAATAGCTAATTTAGTCTAGTGGTCAGTGATGGGTGCTGAAGACAATTTCTGATACAGGAAGCAGTTGCAGATATCCAAGTGATAATGGCATTTAGGAGAAGCTTTATCAGTAAGCTGCTGTAAAGAATCAGAGTGGCTTTTCTAGAACAGAACAACAAGAAGTTAGAGAGTAGATTGAGAATTTGTTTACACTCCTAATTGTTACTCCAGTTACTGAGCTATTTGTGGTGTTAGAGGAGAAGGATACTGGAGCATTAAAGCATTCTGAAAATCTTCTAGTTATGGACGCATGTATGGTTTTATAGTTTTTTGGTTCCTAAAGCATCAGGCTTCATTGCAATAGTTTTGATTACAGACTCCAAGGAATTTACACTAACCTGAAAAAAATTAAAGTGCAATCAGGTAATAGGCTACCTTCTCTAAACATACCTTTGCTAGATCAAAATATGAAAATCACAGAAGACGTTTTGAATACTGTTAAAGATTCTTCTGGGCTTGGAATCTTACAGGAATATTGGGATCACAATTTTACATTTTCTTTCATTGGTATAAAATCTTTAGTTTGATTTTTTTGTTTGAATGCAACTTAGGGTTTTCTCATGCATAGCTGAGTGTTCTAGAAAATCTGTATCAATATTTGGATTTGTGATGAAATAGAGATCTGGCAAAAAAATAACGAGTAGAAGATGCGTATTTCGTAATAGCCACGCATTTCGTACCCTGACGGGACAGCTTACAGAGAACCACGGGGACACTGATTTCTGGGAAGAAACAACCCAATTTCAGTGCAGTAGTTCCTGTGTACGTTCCTCTTTATTATTTTTATGCAGTGTTAGCGATCAGTTACACAGCCAACAGGTTGTGTTCTGCCAAGTGATGCGCAGCCGAGGGCGGGCGATGGGGACAAGGCTCCCTGTCGGGGCTGTACACGGGGGGCCCAGGGGTGCCCGGGTCCCTCCGAACGCTTTCCCTGAGGAGAGGGCCGAGCTCCGGCACCAGGAACCGCTGGCACCAAGTGCGGAAACTCTCTGCCTTTAACAGGTGGGGTCCGGGCGGGGCGGAGGGAACGCCCATGGGCTGAGGAGCCCCCGCCGCCCCTAGCTGCCCCAGAGCTATCCTGCGGCTGCCCGCCGCGCACTTCCGAAGGGGCCCGGGGGCAGGAGGGGCAGGAAGGGCTGGAGATGCAGGAAGGGCGGGCTCGGAACGCGCCGCGCTCCCGCCTCCCGGCCCAGGCGGGGCAGGCTCGCGCCGCCTCACGGGCCGGCTCGGCCCGGGCAGCTGAGGGCAGGAGCTTCAGCGGCGCGCGCGGCGCATGCGCGTCGGGCGGGCGCGTGCGCGGTATCGGCGGGGGACGCGGAGCGGAGCCCGGCACTCGGCAACGCTCGGCGGTTTCCGTGCAGGCCAGGCCGCCATTTTCTCTCAGCCTCCCCGTGCGCGGCTCCTGTCCCGCTGCCCGCGCTCTGTCCTGCTCGGCGATGGACGGGTGAGTGGGCACCGGGGCGCTGGGAGCGAGCGCAGCGCCGCGCTCTGTGCTGCCGGCCGGCGCTGGGACCCGTCCCGGTGCCGAGCGCTCGCTGGCTGGCGGCGGGCGTCTCCGTGGGTGTGGGGAGCGATGAGCTTCCCGCCGCGGGACAGCTGAAGCCTGAGGCCCCACGCGGGCTGGGAGCGGGTCAGGACGGGGCCCAGTCTTTCCTTAATTCGGGCCCCTCTCTAGGGTCTCTCATTTAAATCGCCTAGGGCCTTGGGCCGCCCCTTCTTAAGTGTAGTGCCCGAGACGCCGCGTCTCGCTGTAAAGAAGGAGCGCGATCTCCCCTCATCCTTGTCCCCCAGAGCCTCTCGCTCCCTCTCCTCCCCGCCTCTAACATCTCTCCCCTGGCCAGGGGGTGAGGAGGGGCGCGCTGCAGGGCTCGGGTTTGTTTTGGAGCTGGCTGGATGGGAGGAGCGATGCCAGCAGGAGCCAGATGTCGAGCTCTTTTGTTTTCAGAAACTGCCTAATAAGCCCTTCGGCTTCCCCCCCTCCCCAGGTGGAAGGATGCCTTTGTATATGCAGTGGACTGGCTGTGAAAACCAAAGAAGGGAATGTTGGAAGGAGCCGTTCTTATGGGACAGTAAGGGCTGGGATGGGCAGGCACTGCAAGCCAGGCCTGCATTTTGTTGGACCTGGAAAATGGGGCTGCTGGCTTTAGCCTTCGTCAGTGTAAATACAAATAAATTCAGTTTCCAAATCTCCTATTAGGTTGTTTACTCTGCCTCAAACAGAGAAGCCATCTCTTTGGTATGCTTTAAGCATATAACCTTTGAACTGTGAGAGTTCCAAAGGCTTTTTATGGTTGTGATTATAATGGTAGGAGTTACAAATCCTGTCTGAGAACTACTGTCACTAATGAGTACTACACTGTGGAATGCTCTCCCATATTCATTGTGGTGTGTGTTTGTGGACTAAGGTTTCTTTTAGGATTGTAGTATACACTGTGAGTGATGATGTCACAGCCTCTAAAGAAAATATGTACCTTGACATACCTGTTGCAGCGTTTTTCTTAGGTGTACCTCATTAAGTTTCATATGGGTGTAGGTGCCAATGCGTTGGGAGTTTTTTCCAAGCTAATTAAAAAAAATAAATACTGCTTTCTGCTGTTCAAAGAGTAGGTCTAACAAAGATTCAGCTATGTTGCTGAACCAGCTGTTTAGTTAATAGAGGTGTATGAGAAGTTTTGTACTTACTTTTAAATTACTTTAATTTATTTCCACCCTGTAATCTTATGTAGTCCAGAAACCCGAGTTTCCTAAATAAGTGTTCTGGCAGTGCTGCATTGGAGTACCTCATTTACTTGAAACTTTGTACTCTTTGGAAGGGCCTATAAGCTGTGGGAGCTCAGTGGCTTTTTAAAGTTTCTTTTGTATTTCAGTCCAAATATTCTTTGAACAGTTTCTTGCTCAGGGAAGTTGTTACCTGTTTGTTTCCTCCTTATTTTATCATTGCAATACATTGAAAAGTTGGGTTCATGAGGATAAATTGGTTGACTTATGTTCTTGTTCTTTTCTTTTTTTACAGCATTGTCACTGATGTTGCAGTTGGTGTGAAGGTAGGATGTACACTTAAATAAAGGGGTAGAGTGCTGATACAAAATTAACTGCTTTGAGCATCAGTAACTGCATGGTGGAAGATTTTAACTGGTCATTGTGAGCTGATATCTAGTCAGCCGTATATGCTTTATTAAACAAAAATCCCTAGAGGTGAATTGGAGCCTCTACACAAAAGACTTTTCTAGGCACTGAACTGTAAACAGTGGTTCTGGATTAATGTAGTGGTGTCAACTTCTTACTTTAAAACTTGATTTATCATACTTTTTTCAAAACAACACTCCCACATTGGTACATGGGGCCTGTAAAAGTCATACTTTCTCTGTCTCTCCCCCTCCTTTTTTCAAAGCAGTTCCTACTGAAGTTAAAAAAGAAGTGACTGTCTGTAATAGGACAGAATAATGGGTGCCAGAATTTGTTATGTAGACACAGAAGTAGGTATTTGCTTTGCTGTACTTTTTATTTCTAAAGTTCAGTTATAAATTTATCATATTTTTATAGTAATGAAAGGGGTTCCAAATAGCTGTTAATTTACTATTTATTTTGCTTTTTTTATTCAAATCTATCACAGGAATTAGATCAGTACTCCATAGTAGCAGAGTGAGAAATCATGTTAATGCCAAGGGATAGTACAGAGAACTTTAATGAATGCATGAGAGCAATTCTATTTCAGTGGTAGAAACAGAAGTTTTCTAGTTAACTCTTCCCATTTGTCCAGGGATTTTGTAGCCTGTGCTATGTACCTGCCTTTTCACCTGAAGCTGATCAGTGTTAACTGCTTGCTAAGCCCAGCTTTGTCTAGGAAGGGCCAGTTGCTCAGATTCGGTATTAGTCCTGCTGGATTTGGACTAGTTCTTGTATAATACAGCCAGCCTGTGGATACAGCAACTGTTCTGTCAGATGTACCTGTATAATGTTTCTGGGTAAGCTTGCTTCTGAAGGAAGAGCTGTGAGAAGGCAGTTCCATAGATTCGGGACCCCTCCAGCTCCATATGTTCACACACTGTTGGAGACAAGCTTAAAATCACTCTCTGAATCGTGAGTAAAGAGTAGTTGTTAAGTGCTTCCGTGGGAGCTAATCACAATAGAAATATGAACTGATGTGATTATTTCTCTGATGCCTGGGAGGACAAAGTGTTAACTCATTAAAACTTAGCAATGTATTTAGTAGTTTGGAGGAGTACCTGAGGATGATCCGAGTCTTTCAGCAACCAGCTGCACTCCATGTACACAGCTCCAGGGCAAAACATATAAAATCATAAATTACCCTAGTAATTTTTCTTCATTCTAGTGAAGAAGTAGTTTCAGGTAGACCATGTATTACTTGGATGTTAAATTCTGACGTTTCTCACTTCAGGAAAAGTAAATGGATTCAGTATCTCTTTCACTCTTTACTGTGAGCAACTTCAGTCTATGAGAGTTTGAGTGTTATGAACTATGTCCTAGGTGGGTAGTGCAGTTTTGGACCCAAATTTTGAGATACTAACCAACCAATGAAATAAAGATGCTTCAGATGATGTAACTGCTTTCTTCTGTTGATGGTAGAAGTTTTATTATGAATATAAGAAAGAAGGCAAGACAGGTGTATTGAAGGCAGTGATTAAAAAATACAGCAAAAAGCTCAGAAGTATCAAAAAGTTGTGCTCTTTGTTTGTAAAAATGGACTTGCTGTCTGGTTTTTAAAAGAAAACAGTCTGTGCATGGAAGTAGTGCAGATAAATAAGGATGATATCCTGAAGAAAACTGTTAAATATGGGAGGAATAAACTGAATTGTGTTGTAGAGCTTCTTTAATTTTTTCAAGATAGTGGCAAGAAATGGGATTTCTGTTGAGGTATGCAGTGTGTGTGGTGATGTAATGCCAGCTTCACTCGTGTTTTGTGGAAGGACATGTGAAATGTTTGTCCTTATGGTGGCTATTCTTCACTCTTGATGGACTGATGTTTTAAAGTTGAGGAATGCTTTGTCTATCACGTGTATATAAACAACTGGGATCAGTCATCTGGCCACCTTGGAAGTTTTCTTTTTCGTGGGGTGCCATGGGAGTGTGTAAGGAATAAGTTTTGAATCCAAGGAGTTGCATTAGCAGTTTAGTGCTCTTCCAGCACTACTTTTATTGTGACTGAATAGTCATTGGATGTGAGCAGGGATTTACCTGAGAAGTCACCTTATCCAGGATTTTTTTTTTACTTGATACTTTCTGAGATTTTTCACTTACAGTGTATATTGTGATCACCTGCAAAACATGTTTGTGATATCTTTAATTATACTTGGAGAAATGGATGGTGACATATGACTCTTCTGTTTGGAAAATTTGTTTTATCATCATCAGTCATGTCAATACAAATTTAAAAGTTAATATTAACTGTTGTCTGGCTGTTCTCTTAAACAGAGAAGTGAGCACGTTGTATTTTAAAACCCATTCATAAAAGAGTAAGGAAAGTTAATTACTGTAGTCTGGGTATTGTCTTTCAATTAAAGGAGGGCTTTTTAGCTTTGGGGACTGCATATGGTCAAGGTAACTATAAAGTTAAAGGAACAGTTTTATGATTTGAGTTACCTACAAATGAGGGATAAATTCGAAACTATTACCATTTATTTGTAATGTATACTTGATTTGATTTAAAACATTTTTTTTCATCTGATGTTCAGTCTACCTTTGATTTTCATGTTGAGTCACCAGAAATTAACACCAGAAACCAATATAAAATATGAAACTTAAAATGGAGGTGGAAAAATGATGAATACAACTTGAAAACTTGGTTTACAAAGAGTAAATTTGGGGATTTTCTGCAACTCAAAATATGCAGTGGAAACACACTTCCTTAGCTGAAATCTGTCAGAGGAGCAGCATGCTTTAATTTCTGAAAGCATTAGAACATGTCAAACCCAGTCATCTTGTAAGTGCAAATGAAATAGCTCATACTTGATTTGGTCTGTAATGTCTTGTTTTGCTTACCTAGAATTCATGGAGGCAGGGAAATGTCACTGCACACAGTTCACCCCTTACATTACATTTTGCAAAATAATGCAAAAAGGAATGAGCTTTAACTCTCTGTCTGATGCTGACTTGTGAACTTGCATTGTATATAAGCAGTTTTTGCAAAGTATACTTGAATAAAGGAGTGTTAAGGATTCCAGTAATGGTAAAATTTACATAGTTCATCAATTTAAAAAAAAATCAATTTCTTGGAGAAATTCTATACATTTTATAGATTTTTTTGTGCATAGTTAAAAAATTACCATATTATAGAAATGGTTTCCTTTTTCTTTTTAAAAAGTACATTGGAGTTCCTCTGTTCTTACTACATCAGGTCCTTAGTTACTCTCTGGTTATATATTTTGAGTATCAGCATCTAATAACTGTACTTTGAATTGCTCTCTTGTGTTCTCTCTACATTACAATGCTTTAATCTCAATAACTGATTTGGTACTTGGTGTGATAGAGCCTTTTTCAGCCATTGGATGTATGAAGTATATAGTATAATCTTTCCTCTGGAGTAATTAAAAGAATCTTTGGAGGGATATCAAGCATGGTGTAAGGAATCTATGTCACCTAGGTGTAGGGAATCACTTAGGTGGACTTTGGGTGCATATTGAGGGTGATGTCTCCTACTGTATTTCAGTGTGTGCCATTTGAGTCTAATGGATGATCTTTCTCCTGGATGGGATGGGTAGCTGTGCAGTAAATGGGGCTTGAACAATTGAGTGACTCATATTGTGCATGTGCATTGTGTGTTTTGCAATGCTTCTCCTGT
This sequence comes from Catharus ustulatus, assembly GCF_009819885.2. NCBI lineage: Eukaryota > Metazoa > Chordata > Aves > Passeriformes > Turdidae > Catharus > Catharus ustulatus. The sequence continues at coordinate 19,064,457 of NC_046229.1, forward strand.
CTGACAGGAGAAAGAACCAGTCCAGTTATTTCTTCCTGGATGCATTATTTGGTACACAGCATTTGGGAAATTTTTGTCCTTCTTGGCGGTGCTTTGGATACTGGTCAAAAATCCAAGCTTCAACTGCCAAGCATGGACAGCCCCAGTTATGACTAGGAGGGAAAACTCCCTCCTGAAAACACAGTTTTGTAATGTTTAAAGATGTGGGGATGGCCTTCTTTCCCCCAAAGTCAGGGCTTTGGCCTTTGCAGTGCACTTAAGAGACGAGGGAATTGGTGGTGTGTATTTGGTTATGTTTGGGATGGGTAGAAGATGCTAAGAAACAATGTCCTAGTACTTTCTAAATTTTCCAAACAGAAAAGTATCACCTAGTTCCCCTTTTTCCGGGTCACTGAAACTTAACATGGAGGAATATAATAGTGTGGGGGAAGGACAGTAGCTAAAAACTGACAGAGCCAGGAACTGATGGAGAAAGGGGAGACAGCACAGAGAAACAGTCTGAGTGCTCTTTAAACGTGTCCACTTTGGATTTTTAGCTCATGTTCTGAGGAGTACTCTCCTCTTACAAAATTATACTCTGAACCTTTTTTGCTAGTAATAACTGAGAATTTTTTCATGGTGGAAACAAGCAGATACTTTAGATGTACTGTGATTTTTTTCAGCAGTGCACTGTATAATGAAAATAGGATTGAAAGTCAGATCCTAGCAAGTTGTCAGAAGATAAATTTTCCCACTTCTGAAATTTAGTCTAAACTTATTTCACAAGCCTATTCCTTTCAGTTTTTTGCTCTCAAATTGCCTTCACTGTGGTAATTTTTGCTACATAAAAAGAAGGGAGTGGTAGGATAAAAATTGATTTATTCATACAGATAAATGCCATGTGATGGTCTGTTGCATTTAAAATGCTAGAATTTTGGCTAACCTTGCATGTCTAATATAATAGCTGGTAGATTAGACAAAGACACAGTGATACGAGGAAAATGAGTTGTTTGTGAATTAGATGTCTTTTAATCTTGCATTAGCTGTGATAATGTTTTTAGACAACCTTTGTATTCAGTAATACTTAGTTGTGCTAGCAGCAGTAAACAGCAAAAAAGATGTTAGTGTTATAGCAGTGAAGTAGGTAAACTTTTGGCCATGTTCAAAAGTTTAGAACTGGTATCTGACTTTGTCTTTCCAGCAGTGGTGTGGGCAATATGTCCATAGTGACAAAAAAATAACTTCTTATAATGAAAGATACCTGTTAACAGGAAGATATCTGATAACAGTAACTTGAATAAATTGACCCTGTTTGAAATGACTTTCACGTTTATTCTCAGAACAACTCATTCCAGTTCTTTTTTTCTTTCTGCTTTTGTTGGGTTTTTTTGTAATGCTCATTCTGCCATTGTAATATATGTCAAAAAGTAAGGAAAGCTGAAAATGGAAAGAAAGGAAGCACGTTGAAACTTAGTTTGTTCTCTGTTGTAAGTATGCAGCAATGTAAGGAAGCTTTAGTATACCTGTTTGGTAAGTTTTGGTATCTTTCACTAGTTCGAAATCACGTAGTTATTTGTAGCAGAACACTTAGACTTGCATTTTGAGGGGTTGTGCAAGGAGAAATGCAATCAACTGCACCATCTCTGAAAACATGCACTAATACCAGTATGGAAAGACCCTTCCCATTTCCTAGAGCTTCAGGCCATGTTTTCACAATCAAACTGCATTCCATTTTTGTCACTGTAATACTTGTGCAACAGATGTTTTTGGAGCCAGTTCACAAACCTTGCTTGGGACCTTAACCAGGATAAAGCTAAGCTGACACAACATCTTTTTACCCAGATTTGTACCGAAGTGTGTGGTTGCATAAGTGCTTGTAACAATACAGAATTAGGAGGGCACAGTAGGAGCAAGTTGCTGGGGTCAGGGAGAAGGTAAGGTTCTTGCTTTTGGTGGTAGTGTTGATTCAAATGAGTTGATTCACAAGCTGTTCATGGGACTGTGATGTCCCATGAATTTAGGGGCTTGGGTATTTTTTACAGCTGCAAGTACATTTAACCATGTTTAGCTTTTCATAAAACCAGTTTTTCTGTGAATGTGAATGAGTATTGAGTTATAGACAAAATAGCATCAGCACTTTTAATTTATTAGTGAAAAATAGGAGATAATCGAGTAGAGCATACCTTCCACGTGGATCACATTTTGGAGTGTAGAAACTGCTACTAAAGGAGCAAATCTGTACATCCAGGTGCCATGGTTGTCTGTCTGGAAGGCAAAGAGTGTATCCAGGTGGTAGCTCTAGTTCTCACCTATTCTCATTTACTTCTCGTAATGTTTGAGAATAGTACTTTCCTGATAGAAGTGGAATCGAAAGTCTGAAATGCTGGAATAAATTATTTTGTTGGTGTACTTCTCTTGGATGTTTAAAGCACTGACTTACAGTAGAAGGGATTCTTGCCTGCAGTCTTTCATTACAGTTGAAAGTTTGGAAGTTTCCAAGTGAGACCACATGTGTGACATGGTGTAAGTTGAGATTTGATTCTTTATTTTTTGGCTTAATAGTCCATCTGCATCTTCTGGAGCTTTGAGAAATTTGTTTCTTTTCAACATTTTGTTTTAGGAACCTGGAGATTTTTTAAGGAAATTGAGTTTTGTCTCCTGTCAATATTAGACTTTTCAAATTTCCTTGATTACTCTCAATTTCTACCAAGTTTATCTGCTTTTATTAATATTTTATTTATTTCTCCTAGCCCCTTTCTTATTGAAAAACTGAGTGTTAAAATGGCATAGTTGTTAGGCTATATAAACATTATATGCTTGACTGAGGAGAGTATGAAAATACTTGAAGTAGGGTAAGAAAGATCATCTAGATAGAGTAAGTATGTACAGGGGGTCATATTGTATACAGTTAACACTGAAAGAAAAGCAAGTGATGTTATGAGCGCGTTATTAAGTGCCTGTGGAGTTCACAACTGTAACTGACTTCATGCCAGTGTAGTTAACTGGTGTACTCTTGAAAACGATCCATGCATGTAAGCTTCTGGGGAAGTAATAGCAAGCCTTTAGTTAAACTGTATGCTTTGTAAAATACTTAGGAACCTGCATGGGGTTTCTTTTGAATGTATAGTCTTGGCTTGCCCTGTCCTGAATGGGCCTTCTGTCATTCTGTACATACGAGGTGTAACAAATTCCTCAGGGTAGTTTGGATTATGTGTTTTGGCAGTTATGTGGGTAATCAGACTTTAAGGCAGATCAAGGGTTTTTTCTTCATGAAAGATCATGTGAGGGTATATTTATGCAGTGTTTCATATAAAAAATTGCCATATTAAAAATGAAACATCCTTTAAATTCTAATCCATCACATGTAAACTGAACAAAGTTTATAAATGCTGTATTTTGGGGGTTTAAAGTGTGTTGTCGTGTTGTTCCAAGCATCCAGTCTCCAAAGTTACTTCAGATATTGAAGCGGTGTATTTACAGTGTCTAACTGTTAGAGGAACATGTTTTCATGTCTTGGTTGAAACCAGCATGTGCTTGTTCCTCTCCCATACCATCAGGTTTCTGGCTCTTACTTTTAAACTGTTGTTAGAAATAAAGTGGTTTACAGTGCTGTTGAATTTCCTTAAACCACGAGATCTGTCTCCTGGCTTGTCATACCCCTTGGGAAATTAATGCCTGTAGGCTGAGAATGACTCTGGTAAATGTGCAGTGCAGCTGAAGTTCTTGTACTTATCTTTCGTTTGGGGGGAAGGGAGGAAAGCAGGAAATGGGAAAGGCAGAGGCATCCTGGTTTTGAGAGAGGTCTGTAATGTCAGCAAATATAAATACTACAAATGAGAGTATTTGTAAAAAATGTATTTTTCAATGTCTTTCTTGAGTGTAATGTTTTTATTTCCTGGTGGGAGTTCAATAAGTTTTTTTAATTATACTGTTGACTTTTTAACAAAAGTTAACTGTTTCTAGGAGTACTGTAGCGCTTCTACACATGCTTGTAGTAAGCTCTGTGTAATACACTGTTAGGTTAGATTTAGCCATAACTTCTGATCAGAGTCTCCATAGCCCTGAATTATTGGGAAAAAAGCCAATGTGTCTCTGACATAAACAGTTGTCAGAAAGTATTCTGATGCATAAAAGACTAAATGCTTGGATGTAATAAAATCTGGGGAACTTGTGAAGTATTTAAAGCCTGATCTGGAATGTGAGGAAAGTAGTTTGCAAAGACTTCTAAATAGTGTATTTTTGATTAGCCTGGAAGCATGGTATGACAGTAATGACTTCCTGAAATTATACAGCTATGTAATAAAAGCAGTGATAGCATGAAGCTTTATAGTAGTCTTTTACTGGGGGAAAAATCTGAAATTCTGCTTGCGTAGTGAGGGATTTTGAGTTAGCTATAGCTTAAAGCAAGGACTTAGGACATTCATTTGCTGAGCTAGGGGCTTCTTCTTTCTCTTTGTTTAATTGATTTTGTGAATTGTAGAAGTGACAGTATATGAAATAAGTATTCACTTAGGGAAATTAGCTAAAAAATCAAAATGGTGTCTTTAATTTGCAGTATGTAAAATAATTTTTGTATATATAATTCTGAATTTTCACTTAAATGTGCACTAAAAGTCTGACTTGGTACATTTTTTGTCATTTTTGGAAGTGATGCTACATGTCAGTTTTACATAAATCCATTGATTGAAGTCATGCATTAAACATGATGTTTTCCCATCTTGCATGGAAATGCTCTCATGGGGTCGTGGGGGTGATAACATGGGCTTCAGTGAAAGGGCACTATTGACTCTGTGACAAATTCAGGGTTCACTCACTGCAAGATGGTAGCTTGGCAATTCCCTTGTTTATTTTGTATACTCACATTTTGGTAGATGCTGGGTTTCATAAATAAATGGTTTAGATAATTCTGATCTGAGCACTTAGTTGTTAGTTTTTGTGGAAGATTAATGTAGATTATTCTTCTTGACATTGGTAGGAATAGAAATATGGCATTGAAAACGTGTGCTGTTGAGGACTAGATGTCAGAAGATTCATTAACTGCTATTAATAGTATAATAGCAGTTTGTACTTCCTATTTTGTTCTTGATAATCTCCTTGCCTCATATTAAAACGGGTATTCAATTAGTCTCTGCCTTGTTGCTATTACAGTAACTTTCCTTTGCAGTATATGGTGAAATATAATCGTTGTGGTAGATTTTTATTTGTTTGTTATTTTAACTTTCATGTGAACATTTTTGCCATCTCTGTATTTGTGATCTTCATTATTGTTATACAATCTCAAACTTGCTTTTATTCTTCAGACCACAGCAGTTTGCACAGACAGGGAAAAGAGTTAAGTGAAGGTTACTCTTGGATCTTCTTTCCTTGAGTCTGATTCTCTGTGCTCTTCAAAGATCTGAGTTTGGTTTCCTTAGCTCTGAAACACTCAATACAATTACCTAATTTAGTTTAAAGGTTTGTACCATTAAACTGGCAGAACTTCTGCACTTGAGACTAATTGAATATTCTGGATGCTTGCAAAATTGGTTATGTTTTTGAAATTCATAGTAGAGCGATGAGAGATGCTTGTGGAGCATAGTGTCAGTCCTTTTTGGCTTTGCACCCTCTGATAGAAAATGCACATAAAACCAAAACCAAACACCCCAAACCACAAATTGAATAAAGCCTTACCTCTGCTAAATAGATATAAGTAAAATAAGTATTTATGTCTATATAATATGGGAGGGATTGTTAGACAGTAGTGCCAGTCTAAGAGCACACATGGGCTTACATGTAATTGCTTTACTAGACTACCAAGATCTTCAGATAATCCTTTTGAAGTAAATCACAATAACCAGGCAGGTACTGCTTCTGGCTTTGTAATTTAATCACTCTGTATGCAAGTCCATCATGTCTTTTTCTGCAGAACTGGTTTTAAAGTTATGTATGAAATTGAAGTACAGAAGGGACTAGACTGCTTAAGAACCAATTAGGAAAAACAGCCATGTATATCTAATAAGATCACTACTCACACAGTAAGAGACATCTTTGTCTTTGACCAAAAGCTTGGGAAATATGTACAGGAGTGAATTAGCAGAGGTTTGCTATATATTTGTGATTTCATGGGGGAACTTGAAGAACATTTCATGTGTGAACCTGTACATCTGTGAATCAGACTTTTGAGCACTAATTTATGCAGATAAGACAAGTGCAGAGTTTATGATATAGGCCAGTGCAAGAAATTCACATTTAATTGTTCTTCGGAAGAAAAAATGTTAAAACTTTGTAGTGCAATGACAAAAACTTGTGATTGACTGTGAAGGTATTCATGTAATGTAAAATGATATGTTTATAAATGAAGAGAGAACTGTTCATGAAACACAGATGCAGGAACTGAATATTCACTCTGTTGAGTAATTTGTGCTCCTTTTGGGTTTTTCTGTTGTGGATTAATTCTGTTGAGTAATTTGTGTTCCTTTTGGATTTTTCTGCTGTGGATTAAGAAATTAACAGGTTTTTTTGAAAGCCTGATTTACTAGGAACCAGAAGTTTATATAATCATTCTTGCATGCTTTCGTTCAGCAGTTGCTGTTGTAAGTAACTTTCTGAAGGTGAAGACAACTCAAATTTGGGATATTTCAGGATTATAAAGTTCCTATAAGTTTTGGAAAGAGCATTCACTTGGTACTGGCGTTGCTTCAGCTATTTATGTAGTAATTATTGTACCATTACAAATGTATGCCTGCCATATAAATGAGGGGAAAAATGCTGCTGAATGATCTTAATCAGCCAAACTATGAACAGATTCAGTGTCTGCTGCTACTTCTGCCTATTCTGAGCTGGCCAGGCTTTAGAGAGGGGCTCCCAAGCTGAGCTAGATGGGTATTGCAAGCAGAAAAATCTGCACTTACCACTGAGTAACCTAATGCTGCTAGTACTCTTCAACTTTGCAGCATTCTACCCTTGTCAATATTATGTTAGAAAAAATAGAGCATGAAAGAGAAAGAATGTTTATGTTTCAGCTTACACCAAGTACCTGCGAATTGCATCAGCAGTGGAAAGCAATGTAGGTAGAATAACAGAGTTGCTCTAACTTACCTATGTTGTTTCTCCGTTCTATCTAGCTAAATTTTTCTTAGTTATATCTGATTAGAATTGCATCCTTGCGTTGAAAAGGACAAGACATGGTCTTTCTCATGGTTCTACCTGATCTTGGTATTAGGCATGATGCAATCTTAAGGGACCTCTTCCTGATTTGATAGGCACAGCTTTGTTGATTGCTACAGACCCTTACAAGCTTAGAGCATTCAATAAACTGTACAGATTCTTCAGAGCTGATGTTGAAAACCAAGTAAACTTTGATGACTCTATGTGTGTACACATATATAAACTTTAATGTACTGTTCTCTGTGTGGACACAGATATAGTGCAGTAGGAGAAAAAGGTAAGGGTTTGATTTTTATAAGTCTTTCAACTGTGCTGTCTATGGAGGTAGTAGTCTCAGATGAGTTTATTATGAAGTATTGAAGTGCCCTGTAAAACCTATTCATTAACTACTCTCGATTCTCTTGTAGTGTCCACAGCAGAATTAAACTCATTTATTTTAATAAGGATGGGTACAAACTGTTTTTTTATCTCATTACCATTTTAGCACTGACCTGGATTAGTCTTAAGGGTGCTGCTGAAATACTTTTGAAGTGGGAAGGAACCTATAAGAAATTAAAGATAATATTCAAAGGATGGTTTAAATATTTCGTTTATTGAAAGATCACATGAAGATTTTGTAGGCTTTTTGAGAGATGAAGTCTTGAGGGTGAGGAGGGTTGGGGCATAAGAGAATTAAAGAAAGAACAAGGTGTGAAAAGAAGTGCCTCTTCAGCTGTGTCAAATGCCCATCTTACCAACGATTTGTGGAAAGGGTTATCTTGTATGGTTTCAGTATAGACCCTCCTCTAATTTTTGCAGCCCACTTTTTAAGGTCATTCATTAATTGATATTTGTCATGTTTTAAGAACTACAATGAAGATGTAATTCCCTGCCCTAAATGATGTTTTGCAGAACAAATGGATATCCTCAAAATGAAAACTGATTTCTTTTCCTGTCGACATTAAATCTTTTTGTTTTTAAATAGGGGTGTTAAAAATGAACTAAACTCCATATTTCTATTTGCATAGGTTTCCCTTGTAGTTTCAGATAGATATAATACTTTAATATATATGTGTATTAAAATATTAAAACTTAAATTAATTTAAATGTTATTGAAGTAGAGTAACTATATTTAATTCTATTTTAATTTGAAATGCTGGGCACCATTACTGTTCAGCAGTTCTCATTGTGTCCAGAAATGGCTTCATTTCAGTGGTGGGTTAAACAACTGTGCTTAAGCTGCTCTCATTTCAGATTGCCATGTAAATATTCCGCTTTACTTAGATTTCAAACTGTTGCACTTATCTGAAAAGAGGAAGTATCATCTTTAAAAATCACAAAATAGGAAAAAAAATCTCTTACTGTCTCTTTCTTTTTAGAGAGGATCTGACGAACTTCTTTCAGGCAGTGTACTCAGTAGCCCGAACTCTAACATGAGCAGCATGGTAGTTACTGGTAAGTGATGCCCTTTCAAAGGAGAAATCTATAATTTATACTTGGACTCATTTCCTGTTTGCAAGGGGAGAACACCAAAACAAGAATCCGTTGTGCTACAGAGGGATAAACTGTTGGCTTGTATTGGAATATAGTGACTTTGTATTTCCTACAAACCTTGGATCTCTGAGAAGACTAATCCCACAGAACAACAGGCAATTTTCAGATGTCTGCATACTAAATTGTTGGTGGGTGATGGGATGAAAAAATCACAACTACCTTTGAAGTAAGGAATCTCAACTGCCAGGCAAAGGTAAACAACCCAATTCCTGTTTAACATCATCTTCTTTGTACATGGACATCTGTAAGTCTGGGCATTGCAGGGAAGGCCACTGTGCCAGTTTCATAATACAGTGTAGACTCAGGAAGAGAGAGTTCTACTTCACTGCTAAAGCAAGAAGCTTCACTTTACTCCTTCACTTGGAGATTGCAGTGGTAGAATCTCAGAGTATCAGTGCAGTCACTGACTGTTCTTGAATCATTTTTCTGGTGATGCTAGATAGAAAGGTGTTTTCATTAATTGGCACACACTAAAATGCCTTCTATCGCAGTTGATGCTTCTATGTTGAATGTGCATTGAGTTCTTGGAAGGCTCATTTCAGAGGTCTTGATTGTTCTCTTTTTTTTCTTTTTCTAACATACCATTAATTTTTGTGGGTTTTTTCTTTTTTTTTCTTTTTTTTTCTTTTTATTTTGCCTTAGAGACGTGGAGGAGTTGATTCATGGTATCTGAGGGGTTGCTGCACTTTCCAGTCACTTGCCTGTTTCACTGTTCTACTGTGCCTGATTTTCTGTATATTCATGGGGTCAACAGTATAATCACTGACATTAATAGCAGGCTGTGTCCATTCTAATTTATTAGTGAGAGATTGGGATTCAGGGTGCAATTTCATGTTACAATTAGGGTGCTGTGGTGACAGGTCTTGCCAGAATGGGTAGCTCTGTGCTTTCTTGTCCTGCATCTTTAGCACAAGCAGAAAAACCTCCAAATACACATGTTTCTGCTACAGTCTTCTGTTGGAGTTCTCATACACTTGCAGAATAAGGTAATGCAGCATTAAACTATTCTAATAAAATAAAGTAGTTTTTCCTTGGAGCAACTTACTGATCAGTCATGTGGTTGCACAGTTGTAGACACAGGGCAGTGTTGAGTGGAGGAGTGTGGCAGCAGAAGAAAACCACTTCCACTGACAGTTCTGTAACCAAAGGTGAAGAGGTGGTTGGGCTTTGGAACAAGTCAGAAATGCAGTATGGTGCATTCGTAGCCATTTTGGAACCCCAGAACACTTGTTTCTCTTCCCTGTTTTTCTTACTTCCTTCTGGTTCTGAAAGAGATCCCTCGTTTTCATTTTCTTGATGTTCTCTGCAGTCCTGGATATTAATTAGTGCTTCATCAGTTTGCTTTACTTAAACAATTGTACTAAAACAATTAAACTACTATGGAAAGGAGTTGTGTGCGTTAGGGATTGGGTGTGGGCAGTGGACATTAGGACAGGACCAAGTCCTTAATGTTACCAAATTTTTTCATATATTCTTAGATAAACTTTTAGTTCTAGGAAATTAAATACAAGTTAATTTACCAAAGGAAAAAAGAAGTAAAGGAAAAAATCAGTAAAGGGAAAAAAAATGAAATAAGAATTATAATTTTGAGGTTTCAGAAGAAGAAACAGAGAAGCTTCTCTAAGCAGCCTCTACATAGAAATTCTTCCTAAACAATTTTGAGACTGGAAAAGCATGTTTTAATCCCATTAGGTTGGTGTATGGGATGGAAGTTTGATGTATTTGACAGAGATTTTTGCTTCCCATTTTGTTTTTATTTGCACCCTCTTTAAGCTGATTAAGGGTTTGGGTTTTACTCTTGGGAGTTTCTTTTTTATGTGTGGGAGATTTTTTGTTGTGGGTGGGGGCTTTCTGTTTGAGATTTTTTGGCATCCGCAATCATAAATGACTACTCAAGAAATGAGCTCGTTAGCAGCCGTGGTCAGAGTAGTGGTCTGGCTCCTGTACTATCAGATGCCTGGTACTAAAAGTTTCACATAAGTTCTGTAATATGGAAAGAAGGTTGGTGGAAAAACAATCCCAAACAAACAAAACCCCATAATCTGAGTGCATTGCTTTAATTCAAGTAATTCTGTATAGCAGTCAGTGAAAAGGGAACCAATTTGTTTGGGTATTTTACTTTTTAAACATTTTCTTGGTATTCAGATTTCATTCTGTCTGCCTTTTTTAAGTACCACAAAAACCCCCTGTAGAGGGGATAAATCCACTGTTCAGCTTCTGAATATATCCTCCCATAGCTGTATTGTTTACTGTGGACCAGGAAGTACTTTTTCCAGACTTGCATAGTTTCCAAGTTCAGATTCTAAACTCAGAAGCAGTTAGATGTGAAATGGAAACCTGTGTGTTAATTTTTTCTGTAGCCCCTCTCCTGAAGCCAAATGTGTTCCGAGTATTCTTTCTGTCTGAATTTATGTCCTCCTTTTGCTTCAGTTCTGCTATTACATTTTTCTCCAGATGAATTTAAAACTTTGGTTAATGAAACAATTTTTTTTTTCTTGCTGCAGCTAAGGTATAGTAGGATGGGTCTTCCCCAGATTTGTTAGGGCTTAAGGGAACCTGTGGTAATTTTTTAAGTCCCTTGTAAATGAGATGTGTTGTAGATATCTGCCTATGTAAAACTAATACCTGTTCTTGCCCTTTCATTCTTAGAGTTGGGAAGTGTCAGGATATTGTTAGACTTGGCCATTGTTTTCTGGAGAATATAGAAACTTATTCTGCTGTTGACTGTGATATTTATAGTATCTGATCCTGTGATATTTTTCTAAGTAGATAGTTAGGAGAACAGAAGAAAGAGATGGTTTGTCTTTGTAATCCTCTGAGCCTTTTATTGGTGAAAGTGTACACAGTCAAAAAAACAGTGGCCAGTAGCAGTGCCTTAGCAGGCCTAAACTTTGCACAAAAACTTGTAAATCACTGCCTCGTTCCTTTCTCTGCTATAGAAATACAACCTAAACCAAAATGCCTAAGCTGTCCAAAAACCTACCTTTTCTTGGAAGGGAGGGGTTTTGGTGGAACTGAGGACTGTGTTATTTGGGTGAGACTGAAGATGATTTTTTAGAAAATGAATTTTATCATGGGAAAAGTTCTATTAGTGTGTTTTGGTTTTGTTTTCTTTGTCTTCAGCTGCCATTCAGTGAGAATACTGTAATACTTCAGTGCTTTTATGAATACTCATGCTCTAATCTTCTCTCCTAGTGAAAGGCATGAAAGAGGAATGGTTTCTCTGCCCTGTAGGGGGTCTTGCAGATGAATCCTTTCCTACTTTTTTGTGAGAGAAGCTTGTGGAATTGGTGTACAGGTGTTTGATTTGCATTCTTACTGGTAATTTGAACTACTGGTAATTCTCTAAAAAAGGCTAGCATGTTGGACATGACTGAAAATACAAGGCCTGATCCTTGGGCATTTTCTGAACAGTTTTGTCATCTGCATCTTCCAGACTGTGTAGGTGGCAGCGTGTTACATTCACTACAGGTGAAGTTACTGTTCTAGGAACTTTGTGTCTTTTACAAAAGAGCAGAAATGTAGACTTGGTTTAACACGACTTTTACCTCTTAACTCTGAACCCTGTTTTGGACAAACTTATTACTGTCATTGTTGAGTAATTTCATTTCATGAAGCATTTATGTTTAAATATACAAGAGTTCTTTTTGTTCCTGAGCCAGGTTGGACAGGATGGCAGAACATTATTTTGTTAACATTAAGGGAAGGATCCCATCCACTAGATAGAATCTGTAGCAAGGGAGAACAGCTTGTAAAGTACAAGATCAGCAAATATCTAAACTTTTTTAAGAAGTTCATTTTTTATGTTACTCGTGTATGTTTCTGGTGTATGTTTCATGAGTATATTAAAGCTGATTGTCAGAACCAAACCACAGGCCTTTTACTATTGCTTAAATTCCTGCTAGTTTTCCTTTAGAGTTTTTGAAAATATTGTCAAAGTCTGTTCTCATTTTCTGTCATAATCTTGCTTGATTCTGATTTCTTTGGAGAACATAATCTTCTCATAAAGATCCATTAGGTAAGTTTTTTTGGTGTTGGTGCACAATGACTAGAAAGGCTCTTTAGGTAAGCTAATAATACTATTTGGTAACAGGATTCTGAGAAACCAGAGCTGAAACCAGGATCTTTAAGTAGATATTACTGATCCTGACATTGCTAATGTTTTTCAAGACATTAGTAAGGCAGATTGCAAATGATTGTATATAAATATTTTTTTACCTTTTAGTACTGTATGTCCAGTAAATACATAACTGCAGTTGTTAGTTCTGCAGATTTTAAATGCAAGAAAAAAAATCCCTTACCTTTAAAAACTGGAAAAAGTGTTTCCTCTGTAAAGGGGTTACTTTTACACAGAACTTTTTGGGAGGCTTTTGCTGTTCAGGATGGATTACTTGATGGAAGTTGTAGGAAGAGGTATTTGTATGGAGATGCTCATGCCATGAACTCTGTTGCTGAAATCCACACACAAAAAAAGTAAAATTTTTAAAGGATGTAGATAAAAAGTGAAAGATGTTGATCAAAGTTTTATGAAAATTGGCTTGTCAAAGACAAGAAGAGCTGGTAGGTTTTCTTGTTACAGCTGCTGCAATTTCATTGTTCACATTACTGTGTTTAAAGTAGATCAGTAGAAACATTCTAAAACCATTTTGCAACTGAGTTCACCAAACTCCTGGAACTTTGAATGATACCATTGATCTTGTTTTTACTTAATTAGCAGGGAATGTTAGGAGTGACTTTGGTAGGTAAATCATTATATTAACAGAATACTTAGCACTGAGGCATACTAGCTAATAATATTTCAAGTGTTGTATTAAACTTGGGCAATAAACATAGATGTGCCATAGATGTGCCATTTTTGCTAGCACATTAAGTAAAATTGGTTATTAGTTAAAATTAATGATGCCTAAACTTAGGTAATTTACTTCTGAAGTTTGCAAATTGATTACAATTAATAATAATTGGAAGGATTTTAAGAAGTACGTTACAGGTGATTGGAAAGTATAGTAATTTAATAATACTGTATATTTTACATATTTCTACAGATATGCAGATTTAGAAACAACAATCTCAGGATGGGATAAGTAAAATGTGGCTACTATTATCAATTTAGGTAATTTCTGTCTACATTGCTATGCCATGGTAACTTGTTCTACTTTGTTTGGATTTCACTCTAGCCTATGGTATTTTTGCAAAATTTTAAGGACTAAATTGAAGTGCAGTAGTTCTAGACTGCAACATTGAACAGTCACTATATCAGACTGTAAATGTGTTATCATCTGCTTAGAAAACTCAGTGCTCAGTGTGTTTTGAAACAGGTGCAACCTATGTGCAGATGTGCCAATTGAAAGTTGTAGTTAAGTTTGCTTCACTATATTTGCTTATTTAAACTCAAATTCCTCTTAAGCAATAGTCTCTGTAGTGTAAGATAATTTTAATATTGATTGGTCAAGATTTTCATATGCACATTGCTTATGTCTGTAAACAGCACAAAAACCTCTATTAACAAAATTGTAACTAACATTGACCATGTAACCTAACCTTCAAGGTTAACAAATGTGGACTTCAGACAACTTCACATTCTATGTGTTTTTATTGTATTTTTGAGTGTGGTATCTCCTTTTCTTGTTCTTTCATACATTTTGAATTCCACATTTTAAGTTGAACATGCTAAAGCAAAGGTCCTGTTTATTTGCTTTTGGGAGCCTGGGAGAGGTCACTGGATCAGACAACAGCTCTCTTCCTAGGTTCTGTCACATCAGGGTAGGATATATACAGGAAAACTTTCTTTAAGAAAAGAACTTTCCAGAAATGAAACCACAGCGGTCTCTATTATACAATTTGTGATTGTCTGCAGCTTGTTGCTGGTTGGTTGAGGCAGATGATTGGTTCAGTAGCCAGTGCAACATTTTAATTATTCTGTCTGGTTATTACAGCTGTAAACTAGATATCTTCAGTTGCATTGCCTTTCTCTTAGTCACTTATTTCCGTTCTGGATATGTGTCTCATGTTCTACTAGCTGATAACATTAAATTACATATATTTAGCCAAGGTGAAACAAGAAGTGCTTTCTACATAGAACAGCACTAAATACTTTGACTACTGCTATTAAGCTTCTTTAGTATTTACAAACGTGAAAGTTCCTTTTTTTTTTTAAGTTGGTTGTTGGTATGTACTGGCAGTTGTGAAACAGAGAGTGATTTCTGCAGAAAGAATGTTTATTTATATGTTATTTCGCTACTGTAGATATGCACAGATTTATAGCCATTGTCTTGTGGTCAGTTTTACTTTTTTCTGTTCTTTTCAGGAATTGATGGATAAAAACAACTTTATATTTTATCCAAAATTTTTTGCCTGTACCCACAGTTACGTTTCTGTATTAGGAGATTGTGTGCTTATGAAAAAAAAGTTTATTGTACAGAAAAATTACGTATCTAAAATAAAGGTTTCTGAACTCTCAGGTCATATTTATATTTCTAAAAAAAAATTGCAGAGAAAAGGTCCTCAGGCATGCAATTTTATTAAAATATGTTTTCAAAAGCATTTGTTATTATCAGGAAGTAAACTCCTCATTCTTCTCTAGGAGTTACGCTGAACTTGAACAGTTTTTCTGCAAAAACTCCTTGGTTGCATTGAATATTCATAGCTTGAAGATTGAATGACTTGGAAAAAGAGAAAATATTCCTAGTTTATACTGTTGTTAATTTTGTTGCTTTTTTTATATAGGTTCCTGTTTCTTTGTTTAATAAAGTAGGAGTTTCTAACTGGAAATACCAGGACCCAAATTGCTCTGATTATGGCCGTCTAAAGGCTTTGTCAACCTGTAAGCATTCAATTTCAACAAGTTGATTCATGCTGAATTGAAGGGAGCTCTGTGCAACAGGGATGTGGCTTATGTGTCAGTTGTATTTAAATTGTGGTATCCTATTTGGATGTGAGAATAATGCTTTGAATAGTATTAGTAAAGATGAAAAGATGAGATCTTGTTTAGAAATAGTTGCCTGATGTCACATGGAAACTGAATTTTCCGTCTCATTGGTGGAGAGATGCAGAGGACTTAGATCAGTGCTATGGTTGTTACAGAACATGGTTTTTATGGTAGTCTGAATTGAATATAACCATTCCTGTGTTCAGTAGAAGCTGGCAGTGCAGAGTTAATGGTTGGACTCGATCTTAATGGTCTTCTCCAACCTAAGTGTTTCTATGATTCAGGACTGGGTTTATTTTTCCTTTTCAAATTACATATTTGCAGCTATAACTTGATTTGTAAATGAACTAACAATGTGTTTTAGTCATTCTCCCAGTGCTTTTTAAAACTTTTTCCCCCCAGTGTAAATGTTGTAGCCTGCTGTTTTCAGTGTAAATTTATATTTGTTAAAGCCTTAGCAGTGAGATGTTTGAATTGTGTCAGGATTTTCAAGTCTAGTGAAAGCCAGACTCCCTCATGAAATAACTTACATGCAGTAAGTCTTCAGTTAATCAGCATTTTCAGCAGTAGTTATTAGTCAGCTTGTGAGGTCTCCTCCAATATCCCTTGGCCTCCCCCCGGTTTTCAGCAGTTTTATTTGGAATGCTATATAGGGAAGGATCTTTCAGGTTGTTGCTATTTAGGCTTAGACTCTTACTTTTACCAGAAGACCATGTTATTCCTCTAGTACCTTGCTCCCCTTGACTTAGCTTTTAGTCTTTATGGACACTGATTCTGTTAGTAAAAATTTGTTAGAGAATGAGATGGTTGTTCTAATAGTACTTAAATCCACCTTTCAGTGGCTCTGAACAAGTCGAATTCTTGCTGTAAATGTGGTTTTCTATTCCCAAGTGCAATTTAATGATGTGTCTTCAGCTGAGAAGTACCATTTATAATGACAAATAAGAGACTACAGTTAGAGAGGTTTCATACAGTGCCAGAATCTCTCAATAACCCTCCTAAAAGCTAAATTTAATTTGTTCCACAAATATCTTGAAAAGTTCACTTGTGTATGTGCATATTTAGTGTATGATGCACACTTCATTACTGGAACAGGAAATTACTGTTAGGTGATGCTGAATGGATAACCAAAAGTAGAAAAAGTACACATTCTCTTTGCATTCAGCAGCTGACATGCACATTTCTTCTGTCTTCAGAAATCCATTGTTAAATCTTTTGGTATAAATCTTACTTTGAGAAGGTGAGGTTCATTTTTTAATGCATGGTACTAGTTCAGTTTTCATTGTACAAGAGATACTTTTGCCAATAAGTAATAAACAGATAGTTTATTTGCCCTACTTCTAAAAACTTTTATTGGGGAATTCCATAGCATTGAGAAGGGTTGTTGCCAGTCCCCACATCCTGTCCCTCCTGCCCTGTTTTCCGATTGCCGTATGTTCTTTCATGCCTAAGTCTGTATTTTTGTTTATATTACTGTAATATATTCATCGGCTTTTTTATACAAATGTTTTTGCACAGACACTTGTCTACTTAGCTTTTTTTTTTAAAGTAAGTAAAAGTTTAAAGTGTAGTGTAGTTGAGGCATAAGACAATGTAAAAAATAAAATTGTGTGAGAGGCTTGTATACATGAATTAACTTAAAAGTTCTTGTTTGCTGTTTAGGAAAAGGTTTGTATAATTAGTACAGCAAAATACATCTTTTAAGCTTGTTCTTTAAACTTACTACAGCTAAAGTTGAAAAACTGTGTAAAATGCCAGTATTCAATAGCAAAGGTAATAGATACAAAATTAATTGGGTAATACAGTAATTGCTATATGATTGTATTAAAAAATCATTAAAGGAAGTTTTAATATACATGTATGTGAGTGATTATATATTGGCCAGTGATACATTTGCTAGAAGTGCTGGGATTACCTAAAGCCTAATTTAAATAAGAGCTTTAGTGTAACAAAAAGTAAATTCTTGGACATTAGGCTGTGAAAAGGTTAATATGTCAAAATTCTCTGTTGAAAACCACACAAATAACAAAACAGCTCTATCGGTACTGATATGAGCAGTCATGGTGAATATTCTTCTGGTGAGATAAAAAAAGATTTCTTACTTTCAGAAAATTCTTTAGTTTGAAAGCTTTTTCACATTCTCATTTTTGGTAGTGTTTCATATTTTTTTAAACTTGTAATGAATTGAAATTATTCAGAAAGCTGAAGGATGAAGGGCATTGGATGTGTAGTTTCAGTATCACCATAATTCTTTTATCCTTTACAAGTTTGTTTTTAATGTTTTGTTTGTAATGCATTATCCAGCCTATTACACTTGGCCTTATTTCTTCTGTTTGGGTTTTTTAATTTTTGTAGAGATTTGAGAACTAGTGAAGACTATTGTGTGATGAGCTTCAGGTGAAAAGTAAAGCTTTCACAAGCTTTGGCTTTCAGTCTCTTTGAGATAGTGCTATAACGTATAATTTTGAACATGTGAACTCTGGCTACCTGGAAGCACAATCTCACCATGTTTGCCAAAATGGTACAGGGTAGAGTCCTGTGTAGACTTCAGATCCTAGTTCAGTGTGTATTTTTCAAATTTTACTCTTCTGTGTTTCACCAAAATTCTTTCTCTGCAGCAGACCAAAATAAAATACCTATTATTGCATTATCAGTGGGAGATGCTGCTAGCTGAATTTTGACCAGTCTTGAAGGTAGTTAGGTTTTTGTTATTATTTTATTTGCTATAGTAAGGTGGAAAACTCTGTGTTCTTCTGTGCAAGAACTTTTTAAAAACTTAGTTGTGGAAATTTTTTTTGGAGGAGGGTTGATGATGGTGGTGCAGGGTGTGGGTATGGGAGATGTGGAGTTACTGCATGATGTGCCTCTAAGGCATACTGTTTTTAACTAATAGGATATTTCAAATTTTATATTTAGATACATCTAAATATCTTCCTTTTTTGGTAGAAGAAAGGAAGTCTTATACTTGTTTCACTAATATCTAAATGCATGCTGATTTCCAGTGCTGATTAATTAATTGATATCATATCTTATGACAGTGTTGTTCTTCAACTCTTGACTCTGAGGTTTACTCCACTGACATATTTTGAACTAAAGCAAATAATTTTTCCTGGCCTTCTTTCAAAAGCAAGATTTCTTCCATCCAACTGGTTAGCTGCATATGAAACAAAAAGAACTAAAGTTGGAAT
Organism: Catharus ustulatus; assembly: GCF_009819885.2. Lineage (NCBI taxonomy): Eukaryota > Metazoa > Chordata > Aves > Passeriformes > Turdidae > Catharus > Catharus ustulatus. Next base: position 19,083,228 of record NC_046229.1, read on the forward strand.
GAATTTTGCTGTAATTCTTTACAAAAATTCTGGAGTATATTCTGGTCTTTCTGGTGTTTTGTACATTGATGCTAATGCTTCCCTGATTTTATTAGGGAAATTTATCTGGATCTTCCCCTACCCCCGTTTGTGTTGACTGTATCATACTTATTAGTTGGTTTTTCCTTTTGTATGAGTGAGCTCATAGTTCATAATGGACATTTTACTACTTTGTCCTTTGTTGGTTTCATCAGCCCTTTGTGATGTGCTCTGGGTCATCCCCTTTCTCCACTCTGATCTTTCCCAGCATTAATGGCACTTCCAGTCTTGCTTTGTTACTTTTCTGCTTGTTGTGTCCAGTTCCTTGGTGCAAACAGTTCTTAAAAAAACTTTGAGATCTATTAATGGTTCACCACCATTTTATTTCTTTCAAAAAATTCTGGGTAGCCACTAGCTGTTTTTCCTTTAATGTATGTTGGAGTTCTCATGTGAACCCTTGTTACACATACTTAATGTGTTATTCCATGTTGTTATATGAGATACTTCACTGAAAGTGAGGTGAAAGGATATGCTGTGGTCTTTGTGAGAGGACTGTCTTGAATAGTCCACTTTTCATGAAACAAGCATTCTTCTCTGCAGAATTTGTTCTGAACCTTTGAATTTGACTTAGACCAAATGAGGAGATGGCTCACTTAAAATTATTTTCATGTTTATAATTAAAAGCATTTTTTAATAAAGCATTAATAATATCAGTAAACTTTTCAAATAGAGTCTGAATATGTCTTTCAGCCAATGGTAATGACAACAAGAAATTCAAAGGTGATGATAAAATGGATGGGGCTCCTTCTCGTGTTCTTCATATCAGGAAATTGCCTGGGGAAGTGACAGAAACAGAAGTAATTGCTTTAGGTTTACCTTTTGGTAAAGTAACCAACATCCTGATGCTGAAAGGGAAAAACCAGGTAATTTGTTGTTTTCCATTTCTTAATATTCTTACTGTCTGATTTCAAAATATATTGTTAAAATGCTGTTGAAGTAAGTCATAAAGCAGTAAGTATTAAAGAAAAAAGAGCTTTTCTTCCCTTATTTTTTTATATGAGTTTACACCATCTTTTAGTAAATTTTGGGGGGAAGCAGGATGGTTGGCAGCTTTGTTAAGGAAAAAGCTAGCTGCAAGATAAATATTTATTCTTGCATCTTCACAGATAAATTTTTGGAGATTTAAGTAGCTTAGCAAATAAAGTTGGTATGTGTAGAAGGACATTTTCTGAAGACTGATATTTGTTAAAATGTGTTATCAAACCCTTTCTTTTTTTATGTATGACTAATACGAAGATTTCCTGCTTTGTAAATACTGAACATGACCTCTTTTAATTACAGGCATTTTTGGAACTTGCCACAGAAGAAGCAGCTATCACTATGGTTAATTACTACTCTGCTGTGACACCTCACCTTCGTAACCAACCCATTTATATCCAGTATTCCAATCATAAAGAACTAAAGACTGATAACACACTTAACCAGGTATATTTACTGTTCAGTAGTATTACAAATGCAGACAGTAGAAGCTGAGGCATAGCATGTGTTCTTGGCTCATGTGCCATATGTTTGAATCATTTGTTTTGTCCACATTCTAACACTCCTATAGTCTTAGCCACGATTGTTCCACTGTGTGACACTGGAAGGGATTTACTTTCTGCATGATCTTTCCATTACGATAAGTTTTCTTAATGTTTTCTTAATGTCAAAAGGCAAAGGTTCTGAAGTGTGTTTTAATAAGATATTTTGAAGTTCTAAATAACTTTTAAAGTTTTTGTCTTAGTTTATAGACTGTAGGGTGGTAGAATTAACTTTCTTATTCTGACACCTGAGATTGCGGTGGCAATTGCTAATGCCAATGCCTGAGTTTCAGTGCTTTGGGTGATTCACTCCACTAGCACTGGTAACCTCTGCTTGTGATCTGCTTTTTCTGGAGACTAATACCATAATGATCACTCTAGAGACAGATGTACTTAATCAAACACCATTATGTTCTCCATTTTGGTCTTGCCTCTCCAGGACCTATTTCACAATAAATACTGTTTTAAGTAGAATAGAAGAATTAGCAAAAGTAACATGGTGACCAGTTCATACAAACTATAGAGAGATAGACTCGAACCTATCAAAAGTCTGATGGTTATTTGTTATTTTAACTCAAATTTCTTACATTGCATTTTTGCTGATACAAAAAACCATGTAAGTGCCAAATTAGTTTCTATTAATTGTGTCCTCTATTAGGACATGTAAATAGTAAAGTTATAGCTGTTGCCTTTGAAAGCAATTTCAGGGTAATATGTTGAAAGACATTTTTGTTCAGATCAAGTGTAGTGTTGATTTTCCTGTTGGTCTTTCTAAATAGTCTCACTCCTTAGAATACTTTGATTTTTTTTTTCCAGTATAGATTCCCCACAGTCCCAGTTGTCAGTTACAAATTAAAAATAAACACCTTAATTTACCTTTGATAGAGTAGGGGGATGAAATCTGTCTTCACTTACGGTGGATGGACATACTGCCTTAAGAAGTGTTGTCTTGTGTCATCCTCTGGTTTCTCTGCTGATACTCATCTGGTGCTTTACATGTTCACCTTTTCAACCTATAGAATGTGCTGATTTTCCAGCAGCTTTTATGCCACCATGCATATTACTACCCTATATTCCAAGTCTTCCAGAATTAATTAAGAAGCCTATAATAGAAGTAGGTACTTCCATTAAGCATTCTGTAACTACTATCTCATGAAGCATTCTGGAAGACAAAGATGATTAGACATTCTGTTTTCTGTTAGAAAAAAATAAAGATAGTGCAGGTATTGCTTGTAGTCTGACTTTTTTTTGGATATTCAATACTTAGCTTTCAAATCAGATTTAAAATTTTTCAACCTAGATTCATTTGAAATTGTCTTTTTCTGGATGTTCAGGCAGGAAGATGTGAAGATGTTGGAATATTAGTATGTATAGCTGAAAAGATAAAATTTGGAGAAATGTGCGAGTTAAAAAGGCAGGGAAAAAATTATTTAACCAAGGGGTACTTTAACCAAGGGGTACTTTAAAAGCCAGGCCATGGCTGGAAATGTTCCATGAAGCTGTGTTATTCTGAACTGCTCAGTAGCTTCAGAGGTTTTTACTTACATGCTCAGAATGAGCTGGTTCTGAATAAACAGTTTGGAAAGGTACCATTTTTAATTTTCATTTCAATTTTATAATTCTATGAAAATTCTTTTCCTATGAGACATCATAACATGGAGAGGAGCATTTAAGCTGATATACAACAAGTATCTCTTAGTGCATTATCAAGACGCAGGAGAGTTGAGAGTAGAATGGCCTCTAACTGTGCTTCTTTTTAAGCATTAGCCTGCCATAAATGCATGGGTTTATTCCTTCTGCACAGATACTGCAACATTTAAAAATAAATGTACTTTGGGTGGTATATCTGATCTTTTGAAGTTAGTTTCAGATTTTCAAAAACAAGAGAAAAGTGTTAGATACTTCTTAAATGTCTTCAAATTGGCTACTTATATATGATGCTTGATATTTGAACTCGTTTGACAAAATACTCATAAGAATTTTAATATTTACCATTGTTTAGTCCTGTATTCCTTCATGTACTCACATTAATTTTAATGGAATGAAAAATGATGTGTAAGTACAGATGGAGAGTGCTGACAAGGGTCGTTTGTTCAAATTGGCTTCAGGAGTTGTAGTTCATTGGGTTATACAGTTTAAGCTTTTCCAGTCACTGTAAGGACAGACATATAATTGATATGTACTTATAGAAAGAGTAGGAAATAATTATGCAATTCAGCCAAGCATCTGGCCATCTTGAAAGATGTGTTTCATATATTAGGGAAAAGAAGTGTAATCAAAAGACATTTTTATACAGTTAAAGTAATTAATGTTAAATGTAGAGGTAAATTTTGTTTTCCCAGCTGGTGTTCACCAGGTCTTTTTTTTTTTTCCCACTTTCCTTATTCATTGATTTGTTTCAGTATGAGGAGTATCATGTAAGTTGAGACATGAAATTGTGTAGTATCTCTAATACCTTTAAAATATGCAGTATGCATTATTATGATGGTTATTATTTTTACCTGGCATGCTCACTTGTCTCTCTTGTTTTGTATTGTTTTGCTTCATAAGGCAACGATGAAAGTATTAAATGGAACCCCTTTTTTCTGCACTTTTTCTTTCTCAGAAAAAGACCTCTAATATTTCTGATAATGTCAGTTTTGGCAGTGGAAGTAGTTACATAGATGTGTGTTTTTGTGGCATCATCGTGTGGTTACCTTTGAATTTCTAAAATCCTGCTTGTTTTTAAAAACAGAAAAAAACGTATATGGAGAGGATTTTGTTTTTCTTTTTATAAAAGAGGGTGGATAACAGACACCAGTTTGTTTACCTCTCTGGATACTGCTTTCTGATACTTGTTAGTCTTGTGTATTATTTATTGTGTTAAAAATGAAAACTTGAGGTGTTAGTTTAGCATTTTTTTTCGTACTAGAGCCTTATACATAATTAAAATGGCAGTGAAATGTTAGATGAGATACAGTCTTTTGAACATAAGATAAGTACCTCTGCTTTCTGTTGGGATTTTTCCTTGGTTGGTTTGTGGGTTGGTTTAGTTTTATTTCCTGTAGAAGAAAGAATCTTGAAACCTAAAAAATCCTCACTTTCTTTATCCTTGCTAGTAGAAAAATAAGCTTTCTACTAGAAAGACTGCTGTTGGTGCTGTTTGAAGCCCCTCCTTAATGTGACATAAGGATTAATTGATGTTTTTCTGTTGGCTCTTCTCACGGAGTCAGACTGCATTGCACTTAATGTTGTGTGATGTCTGTAGCTCTGAGTTTTAAATAAATAGACTATTTTGTGTTTCTGGAGTTAACTACATTAATATTTCAAATTGATTTCAAGCTATTGAAATATTAAGAAAATCTCTCTTCTGTCGTATTTTTTTTAAGCGGGCCCAAGCAGTTCTTCAGGCAGTGACGGCTGTGCAGGCATCAAACGCTCCCATTAGTGGGACCACTGTTAGTGAGAGTGCAGTGACTCCAGCTCAGAGTCCAGTACTTAGAATAATTATTGACAACATGTACTATCCAGTAACCCTGGATGTTCTTCATCAGGTAAGTCAAATTTCACTTGAGCTTGAACTGTATTGGGAGAAACAGATGTGTAAAACTGTACTGTTTTTGGCAGATATTCTCTAAATTTGGTGCTGTATTGAAGATAATCACATTCACAAAGAATAACCAGTTTCAAGCTTTACTGCAGTTTGGTGATCCAGTAAACGCACAGCAAGCAAAGCAAGTAAGTATTCCTGTACCCTCAGCATTTGTAAGATGTTGATCTAACAGTACTGCCATAACAATGTGTCATACTCCTCCACCACGTGTGTGAATTTTTTGAGATTAAAAAAAAATAAATGAAAGTTGTTATGTAATGTGTTGTTATACCTCATGAAACCAGTGTTTAATGATAGTATATTTATGGATACATCTAAACTATTTTTGACATTTGTATGAACAAATATTATAGTAATACTACACAGAGATGAAATAATATGCAAGACTGCAATAGTAAAAATGTCAACCAGAAGTAAGAATCTAGGATGTCATGGTGATGCATAATTAATTCACTGTAAGCTGCAAATTTAGTAACCCTACTGGATTGTTGTTGGTAGGTACTTTTAAGCATCCATACAAAGATGTGATTTGTGGATAAGTTACAGATTTGTGAAAGTATTTAGTTATAGTATCCTAAAAAAGAATCTAAATGTATTTGTAACCATAAATGCCCAGAAGAGAGAGTGCAGTTTACTCATGTGGCCAGACTGTGAAGAAGCTTTGCAGCAGTGATGGGTGAGCAGGATCTTGCTTTTGTTTTATAGGAAACTCTCCTATCCTGGATAGGAGAGGCAAGAACAGGTAACTGTTATATTCATTATAGCAGGAGACAGCCTATGGATAAATTATGGCAAAGATCAACAGCATGTCATCTAGACCAGATGGTTTGAATTAATTGAATGGGATATATTCACATTTGTGGCAGTAGAAAAGTTGAACCAAAGGGGAAGGTGAGATTTTTATTATTTTTATTATAATTTTGAAGAGATAAATGGAATTAATTTATATTTTCAAACCTTCACATTCAGTCTCAGTTTGAAGAAGGCTGATTAAAATTGATGTGCTGGTTAAGTGTTGCTTGGCAGCATAGAAAGTGCTTATTGGCTGTAGATGACAGACTAGCTGAGAACTTCACAAAAGTGGAAAGCTCACACCTCAGGCTAAGTTGGCAAATTTTTCTCTTAGTAGAGGAAAGACAAAAATGGGCTTAATTTTCTGTTGTAAAGAATAATAACTATTGAAATAAAGACTTCATTAAGTGGTGGAGGGTGGTCATTTTTGTCTCTATCACCAAGTGAAATACTGAGCATTGAGTAAAGAACTGTGAGATGGTCAAGACAGGGAATTACAAAAAATTAAACATGTTTTTAAAAAGCAGAGTCTGGTGCTATTGTCATTGCTGAGTCATGCTACTGAGGAAGAGAAGAGAGAGGAGATGATTTGTAGCTTGATTTATGGTGGTCCACTTTAAGATAATCTACTCCTGAAAAGCAGTCTGGAAATACTTGTAGATCTGGAACACAAATTAAGGATGTCCTTTTCAGAGTTGAAACAATATCACATATTAGATAATGCCTCAGTGTAGAGAGAGATGCAGATATATCACTGTACTGCCTAAGAATTTGTATGGATGGGATGGACCTTGCAGGTTTAATATGGTGGTACAGAAGCTAGATCATAACAAGTTCTGCAGAAATCAGTTGTAGACATTTAGATTTGTAATTGAAATATTTTATAAATAGTTGGATGCTAAATGTGTTTGTTACAGAAGACTGTAATTCAGGCTTGACTTGTGTTTGAAAGCCATTTTTGCTTTTCTGATGCAAAGTATGGCATCAAGTGTTAAATCTTTTGACCTTGTTTTTTGAGTCATGTATATTATCAGGAAATTTAGTGGAAAAATGATGTCTGCAAAATGGACTCTAGTGATATGAGAATTATCAGTGTAATTCTAGAAATAGATTATGAAGAAGTTTCAAATGAAAGGATGGGGTATGTAAAAGTGTGAAAGGAATCTAAGAATCTCTTGCTGTTGGTCTTTAAAAAAACCCAGCAAGTATTTGTGTCTCCAGTTTCACATGTTTTGATTGGAGTGCCTGTTCACTTGTAGTAGCTTGTGTGTGAATGACTAAACTTCATTGAATAAGTGTCAGAGTGATGTTGGGGCCTTATTGTGAAATTGAAATAGTCTTAGGTTTATAGTTTTGTATTTTAACCAATCTGTGTGTAAATACACAAAATGTTAAGAGTAGTACCAGCTACTGTTATTAAAGGATGCTAAATTGGAAGGAAGGTTTGATTTCCCGACTATCCTCACAAACTAAATAGAGTAAAATACAGTTCTTGTGGTTAACCCACTGTGATTAAACATGAAGTGCCACCAGAAGAAAAATACCTAAAGGAAAGAAGCAGTCAGGTGATAGGAAAAAAGCCCCTTCAAATAATAATGTTTAAATACATCTGGAAGCAGTAACAAGATGATATGGTGGCTACTACCCAGTTGCATGGAGTTCAATATCAAACACATGGTAAAGGAGTAAAGTTTTCAATTTGTTTTCTGTCCAAGTTACTGTAGAAGATAATGAGGAAATTTCATTTTCCGGTGGCCCTCTTCACAGGAAATCAGCATGTGGGCTTAATAGAAATTGAAGACTTATTAAGGAAGTTAAGGAACAATTTTAAAAACTCAACTGGTCTAAGTACCAAGGAGAGATGCTATGCATTTGAAGGTTCTGAGAAAACAGTGACACTAACAAGAATGTGCAGTATGAAGCCCTGTGGGATCTCTTTTGTGATTTGAATGAGCAACTAGTGAGAAACCTGATTCCTGCTCCACTTGTTTTGTGAGAAACTCATTTCCTGAAAAAGTAGATAATGGCTCCACTGATACTTGTTTCATCAGGTTGGGTCATTATAGGTTCCTTGGGTGAAGACTGGGAACTGCAGGTTCTGCATAATGCAGCAGTCTATCCAGGGGTGGAGAATGTAACTGAGAATGGGCAAGAGTGGAGCACACTGAACTGCTGTGCTTCTGCTAATGAAGTTTTTGTCTGAAGATGTCTGTATTCTTATGGAGACATCCATAAGCATTAAAAATAGCATGTTTTCATTGTAAATGATCAGTGCTCTTAGCATGAGCAGCAGACTTAAATATTTGAACACCAGTAGTTTGGTATATTGTGGAGAAATGAGAGTGCTGGTGTTTCTGAGAGGCTGGCTAATTCAGAGCATTTCCTTCATGCAGATGTACTGGAAGTATTTTTGCTAAATCATGGATATTAACAGTTATTAATGACTCATCTATGGAAAATTAACTGAGGCTCATATGTAGTGCATGCCTGTCATCTTGACCCAGCACAGATTAAAAATCCCACTGGAGGTTCTGTTACAGTTGGTCAGTTGATCCTTCCTTAGCCCACAGGTGATTCAGAGATTCTGGTGAGTTTTGACTGCACGTGCCACCTTCCCAGTTGTTTTGACTCACGATTTCAGGGTACCTCTGTGCTGGTAGCAGTCTGCAAAAGATCTCTGCTAATCTACATTGCCCTAGAATACGTGATAGGAACTTCAGGTACTCACGGCAGAATGGAAGAAAAGACATCTCCAGATAGGATATTGAGCTGCAGGGCCATTACCCACTATTAGGCTCTTTTGGACATCTTTACTTCTAAGGGGCACAATCTATGCTCAGAAATTATAAGTAGTGTTCAGGTAAACAGGAAAGTGCTGGATTGTATTGTATCAGAAAGTTTAGGAAGTGCAGCAACAGATCCTTTGCACATAAAATATGTAAATTTTTGAGAATTGAGTGCATTTACATACACATTTTAGCCACAGAAACTTCTTGTATCTAAGACACTTGTCTCAAAAGAAATTACTGTCATTCAGGTGTATATCTGTAGAATGCTCTTGGGACACATCTCTCCCAAGAGGTACTTACCATATGACCTTCAGTTACTTTGAGGTACTTGTTTGAGCTGGAGTATGTTTTGTAAGTGTTGCATCCTTGGGTTTGAGGCTTTTTAATGCCTTTAGCTCTTAGGCCCTTCTGAAAATCTTGTTTGTTGGGTTTGCTGACACAGGCAAGATGAAGGATGGTACTCATATTTGTAGGAGGTCTCATGATTCTTGATCTCCTCGGTTTGGCCCATGTATGGTGTGGTATGGTATCAATATCACATGTGAAATAAATACTTGCAAGAACTTTCTTAGCAGTAGCTAGAGTTCTTGGAGATGATGTTTTATATGCACATTCACTAGCAGTGAATGGCTGGCGTCATTTTTTTTTCCCCAAGATGTCTGAGAGGAGCAGTGTTGGAGGGTTTGTTGTACATTCTTTTGCTATGCAGGTAAGAGCTTAGGACACACATTCACTTTTGTGACTTTAGGTATGAACAGTTAATCTGGAAAAAAGTGCTGGTTGGTGAGAATCTTTCTTGCACTGTTAGAGGTATATGATGCTGCTGATAGAGATGGTTGGGGTGAGGATTTATTTTGATTCTGGTGCTTGAATACTTTTCTAGAGTTTGACTCCAGTGCTTATTAAGAGTGCATCTCCTTCGTTTCTAGTTCAAAATGTTCTGTCTGCCCATTTGTCTCCCAACTACAAGGGATTTCTCTTGTGCAGTACCTTTTATGTGTACTTTTGGTCACTTTGATTTTGGCAGAAAGAGATTTTGCTGTTTCAGTAGAAGTTTTAGTTACTTAGCTAACTTTAAACATTGACTACTCTAGAAACTACAAATATATATATCTTGGTTTGCTACTTTTTAAGTCTAAAATATTTTCATCAACTTACCAGCTTTCTGCAAGTCACAAGTCAGTATTTCTACAGACTCCACACACAGGTAAAGTAGGAATCTTGATGGGTCCTGTGACCTGGACAAAGAATACAGCCTTTCAGCCTCATTCACACACAGTTTTCTTCATTATGGGAATGGGTGTTCCCTTGCTGGGCAGTGGCATTGTATTTGACAGTAAGGAAACACTGGCTGGATAATTTGGACATTCCTCTAATCCATATCTTAGTGCATTTTAGAAGGTAGGAAGTCTTCTAAAAGTGATGGCAGATTCTCACTATAAACTTTTTTAGGTGTAAGTGTTCAAGTGATAGTCTTTTCCCAAATACCAACAGAAGTCTTGGATTCTGCTTTGTCACCATGTATAAAAGAGCTAGCAAATTATGTATGCTGTAATGGTGGTGCCCACCACCACCCCAACAACACAGAATTAATTAGTTAAGCTTATTCTGCTTTTGCAATATTGTATAAAGCATTTTTAAGCTGAATTTCAAGCATAGAAGTTTTTCTTTAATTGCTGTTTGTTGATACAATGCTTAGATTTTCCAGTTTCTATAGTTTTTTTTTTAATGTGTTTTTAGAACTTCCAAGCTATGGTAAAATAATTATATTGACTTAGATACTCTTTTACATTGACTGGTAGTGGTGGTAGTTCTTTTAAGTGGTTTCATGAGCCCTGGAGATGTCAGGTGTGATAATACCTTTTGTGAGGACTACCTTGGCCCAGGCCTAGCAGCAGAAGGGTGTCTGCAAGATGTTCAGTTTCCAGATGCATCACTGTGAAAATAGCAGGCACACAAGGTTTGTGCAGTGCTTAACTCTAAATAGTAAACCCTACCAGAACCTGAATGTTTTGGCAAGTATACTGCAGATGTAACCCTAACTGCAAGAGCTAGCTCAGGTCCAGAAGTGGTACATTTCAGCCTAAAATTTCAGTCCAAACATTGAAATAAAATAATCTGTGTATTTGAAATTTTGCTTTATTTTTTTCAGTGTGTGTGTATATATATACACATATATATATCTATATCTATCTTTATATTTAGCATAATGTCTTGATTGAATGCTAATTTTTAAGATGAGCTGGATCTTCACTTCCTAGCATTCCCTAAGAATTGAACTGATGTTGTTACAGAAGTTTCCATAATTTTAAGTCTCTCATATTTAATTGGGAGTGCTTCTAGTGAAAGGAAGATCTGCCCAAAATGTAAATGGACTCAAATCCAGGTATTGACTTGCCTGGTGGATAATGGAGATGGAGGAAACATACATATGTGTATATGTATGTTGGGTGTTTTTAAAGTGTTTTCATAGACTACTACGTATCATGTTAATAGGCATTCTTTCAGAAGTACCAATTAATTGTGAAAATGGGATTTCTAAAAAAATAATATTAGTAGTATCAGGTTAGAAGATAAAGTTGGTTTCCTCTCAGTTTTGGCACTAATTTCCTTTAAGGGGAGAAGGAAAGCATGCAGGAATAATGTATATACTATGCCTTAACAGGTGGCAGTCTAAATGGTACTTAAGTCTAGATTTTTTTTTTTCCTCAGTTGATTTTTCCATGTAAGATTCTTTTTTTTTTCTTTGAGAAATATATTTGGCATTATATCTGAATTTAAACTGTGCTCTGGAATGCAGGTTAATTAGCTGTATTCAACAGACAGAATTTAAGTTTGACAGTGTTAAAATGTCCCTTGCCACTTTAGTGCCTGCAGCCAGTTTTTAGGTGAGAAGGGAACATCAAGCTTCCTGGAGTCATGCTAATAGGTTAATGCATTTTGTTTGGTTGCAAGCTAGACAGTAAGATAGATAAATGTCTATACACTGGCTTTGTTTAAAATAACCAAAAACTTCAGCCTTGTGCAACCAACTGGTATTGCGTGTCTTTTAAGTAAACTGATCTTTTTTTTCAGGCCTTAGATGGTCAAAATATTTATAATGCTTGCTGTACCCTACGAATTGATTTTTCCAAATTGGTGAATTTGAATGTCAAGTACAACAACGATAAAAGCAGGGACTACACTCGTCCTGACCTTCCATCTGGTGATGGACAGCCAACGCTGGACCCAGCTATTGCTGCAGCATTTGCAAAGGAGACCTCTCTTCTAGGTATGGTGTTGACATTCTTCTTCTGTATTGCAAAGCCACTTCATGAAAATATTCATTGATCCTTCTAACCAATTACAGTAGTCTCCAAAGGCCCATTCAGGGTTTAGTTTGTAAGAAACTTAACAAGATATGCATGATTTCTTCATCCTGATGATTACTTGTAATATCAGATTATGAAACTAACATTTTGCTGGTTTCCTTCAAAGAGGAAAAGTTATGCTCTTTGCTTAAAATACCTAAACTTTATGGTGCTACCTGTAGTTTCTGTGAATAAAAGAAAAAAATAATGTGTAGTTGCACGTCTAGTGCTGAGTTACATGGGTTCTATATGCCGTGTCAGCCTTTCAGTTTGTCAGAAGTTGGGGAAATGATCTGAGAAGGGTGGAGATAGATATATCTTCTGACTATTACCAAAATAATCAATGCATACTCCTACTCCTGTCAAATTGGTTTTTGGTGAGAACACCTTTCACTCTTTAAAATGTAATAGCACTCAAATATAGAATCATTACTTTTATAAAAACTGATATATTATGTTGTGATCATTGTTCTTCCCACGTAGTCGTCTTATTTTTTTCTTTCATAATTTCCCATTTTTGTTCTGGAGGAAGCATAAGAACAACATAGATTTCATGGTTTTTTGTGCAGTTTGGGCCAAACTGCAGTAAGTTCGAGTTAATATAGGAAAGAAGGGCCTCTGTTCTCTGTTATGAAAGATAGAAGGCACTTAATGAATGATGTGAGCCCAGGAAGAGGTGACTTGTAGCTAGGGCTACTGAATGTTGTGCTGTATTTGCCCCTTTTCTGAAATCAGGTTACTTGAAGGGATACGTTTCATATCTAGTTGTAAAGTACACACAAAGCCAATTCCCCCAAATTCCAGAGCGCTTGACTTTACATTTCCAGTATCATTTGCAGTTACAGCAGAAGTTTTGAGAAGTAAAAAATACTGTAAGAATCTGAAGTGTCAAGAAAAAACTGTCTAAAGTTTACTTTCTTTTTTCTCCTTTAACTTCCCATAATTTAAAAATTGAAATCTCTCTTTTCATGCTTCAGTTGGGAAGGGGATGAGTGTTCATGTAGAAGTTTGACACCATAGAGATGAATGCTGTGGGAACACCCTTGAGGCAATCAGTAATTCTTTTGTCAGCCTGTAATGACTAGAATGTAGACATGGGGCTATAGTATGAGTAGTAAATAGACAAAAGCAAAGCTGCTTATTAATGAGACCCACAATATTAGGGATTTAGGAGAGAGTAAAGATTCATGAGTTATAAAACAGTGCCAAATGCAGTTACTTATGTAACTCCAGTTCTGACATTTTCCTGAATCCTAAGAAGTTGATTTCTAGTCTCAGGCTTACTAATGTATTTCTTTGTATATAATACTTACAGTATGCATCAAATTAACAGGTTTCATTTGCTTGGCCTGGTGAAATCACACTATGTGGATGCTTGCATCATTGCATTACTGTGGATATATTTAACTGGGATTACTGTATTTTTCTGCAGGTATCCAAGTGCCTTTAGTGGGCTTTATGATCTACTGTTTTAGACCTGAAATTTACTTAGATACTGTGATTTTTGTCTGCAAAACTACAGAGTTTTCTAACATTTTTGTTTTAATCGCTCATTATTAATGTTAAATATTCTAATTTGTACTCCTTGGGTGGGCTTTCATACACACACTGTTTTTCCAAGCAGTAGAAAAAGAAAAGGTGCACAAGCTAAGTGACTTCTACTGCAGCTGTGAAACATTTTCAGAGCATTGCTGAAGTCAGTCACATTTATTTTGATGAACAGTGGAGATTTTATATCATGTTGGCTTTTTCTTGTGTAAAAAGAGTAATTGTTTCAAAAGAGTCTTAAGGAAGCTGGGTGCGTTTTCTACTCTTCTAGTGGCCAGTTGGGTGAGCTTGGTATATTGTTAACTCTTCATCCTCTGTCAAACGGGGATGGTTAGTACAGGGATTTTGTTGTTGTTGTTATTGTTCATTTTTTTTCTAGTTACCTTTTTACTGTTTTTACAGAATTTGAGTTCTACAGCTGAAAAGCTTTGCAAAAAGACTCCATAGTGCTGTTGGTGCCTTAGTCATTAGGACAGTTGTTAAAATGAGAATGGTGCTTGTTTGAGTATGGAAGAACAGGATTCTCATTCTGGGCTGCTTGCTGTGTGAAAAGGGACAAAACATAAATTATATAAATTAGAGGACAAAGGATAGAAAAATACAAAAAGAATGGATGCTTGTGCATACAATTTATAGCTGCCTTTATTCAGGTACTCGAAAGAAGGGTAGGAAGACTTAAAAGTTCAGAGACTCATGGAGGTTGGCAAACTCTGATATGTTAAGTATGGCGGGATGATAACAGCAGCCTTCCTCCTAATTTTTTTTCATCTTAATGTTTATTTCCTTCTGTTTGATACAGAATTTCTTTCTGTAATGTTGATAAAAATGTCTTCAGCATATGCTCGTGTCTGCTGTGCCTTGTTCACATGTGATTCTCAGCGGGCATATTTCCCCATGAAGGAGTAGAGCTCCATTTTGAGTTCAGTGTGTTCTTCTTCAAGTTCTTTTGTATGCTCAAAAAGAATGCCACAAGATGGACCTGTGGCACTCTTGTAAAAATTCTTGCTGTAGCTGATCTTCTATATGCGTATCATGAGATTGTCGACAGAAAACTTTTAGTTGTTGGCTTTCTAAGACTGTACTGTAATCCATATATCAAAAGTGAGATTTAGGTTCAACACAATTTTGTGGTTTGAGTTTTAGTGACAGGATGTAAGTCTTGGTGCTTCAATCTGCACTAATTTCAAACCAAAGATAACCTCTGGTTTTGGGTGAAGTTAATGCTCCACTTGAGTAAATGTAACTTTATGATGTAACTCTTGTAGCTTTGTAAGCTGTTAAGCAGAGATGTTAAACTGCTGTTAAGCAGAGATATTAAACTGCTGTCTTCCCCAAAGCCCTAAGAGGCAGGACAGGAGCTGGTCAGTACAAGCAGATGGTGATTACTTGACATAGAGCTACGAAAAGGATTCATAACAGGTTCATAAAACCCAGTTCTGGGTCAGCTTTGCTTACCTGCAGTAAGATGATTACTAGTGTCTGTGGTTTTCACAGAAGTTGATCATATATTTTTAGCATAGCTTCAGTTTGCCTACTATGAAAATGGCATTAGCAATATGCATTTCAGAAGTCACGCAAAAGGATAAGGTGAGAGGGAATAAATAATGTGACATGTTGTATTTTAACTTCATTGAGGAGTCCTCAAAAGGCTGGAAAAAAGGTATATAAGATTTGTATATTTTCATTAATACCCTGAAAAAAACAAAAGCCTGTTATTTGTACTAGTTCTAAGTAGTTTCATACAAGTCCTAAACAGCGTGTTACATGGTAGCATTTTCATAATAAAAACTCTTTATTTTTATTTATTAAAAAACATTTAATTGCTTAAATCAGAATGGCAAGTCGAAGTATAGTGAGGACTGTAGACCAAAAATTCTGTTCCACAGCTATTTGCTGTGGCTTTGTAATTTGTCTGACCTTTTCAAAAAATGAGATCTATGTGTGCTAAGTAATCAGTTAAAAACATATCAATCAAATAGATGATCTAGCCTGTATGCATCATCACTCATCCATCTACTACAACCTCACCTGTGATAAAATAAGGTTTTGGAAATCTTTGAGACTGTAAATTGGACAATATTCAATGAGTGTTTTTTGAAAGAAGGAGAAAATTACTAGCAAATGAAATGAGCTGGTTTCAAATAAATTATCAGAGGTATTTTTTTTCTTTTTTTTCTGTTTTTTACCTCACATATGGAACAATAGACATAGTCTCCCTCCTCTTCTTCACACCCCCCCCCCCCCAAAAAAAAAAAAGAGTTAGAGACGTCACAGAAGAAAAATTTGGGATAAACAACAGCTGTATTGTACTGAACCACAACAAACAAAATATTTTGTGTAAGGACTAATTAAAATAGCAAATATGCTATATGTTACTCACAGTTTAGTTACTTTTTGAATATTACAGCTGGAAATACGTTGTTGTGCGTAGGGCTCACACAGCTTTATCCCTTGCTGTCAGTGCTGGTATAATTTGTTAGCACTTGCCACTAATGCCCCATTTTTGAGATCCTAGCTGACAATTTTGAAGGATAATAGTTGAAAATATTTCATAGGTATGGTGTTAAATTAGTAATTGTTTTTTAACTTCTTCAGTGGAACCAAAGAATGTCCTTGGGGGAGTCTGATGCTGTGAAGAATTTTGCCTTTTAAAGTATGAGTTACTTGGCTGTGCTGTGCCCAGCTATGGAAGGAACCATAAAAACTTCACTAGTCTTCTTTAGATTCCTTTATTCCTAAAATTACAGGACTGACTTAAAGTTTCTCAGGTTAGGGAGAGATGTCTAGATGTACTCGAAGACTGGATATGCTCTAGTAAGACCTGGTAGCTTGACATTTTCTAAAACTTAAGTGATTGCTATTGACCTAGTATAAAATGAGTTGTATTTCCTTCAGGTGGGGATCTGTCACCCCTTACTGTCCTGGAAAAGTATTTTGATACATCAGTGCTCTTTTCCCAAACCCTGCAGGATGTGCAAGTAGAATGTTGATCAAATAGGATAAAGGTGTTCTTATATAAACTATATATAGTGAATATGTATCACAAGAACCTTTCCTGAATCCTGGGAGTAGCACACTCAGCTCATACCTCAGTGACTGGAACAGACAAAAGCAGTGTTTCTCTGTGGGGTCTGGGTTTCCTTGCAGAAGAAAATGTAAAAGCACAGCTGAAGCTTTAGCTGAGGGTAGCATGCTTCTTCAGGTGACTGAATTACTGAAGCCACAGAGGATGCTGAATCTTGATTTAGAGGGCTGCCTCCCCCCCTCTTTGTGCCAAGGCTGTGAGCGATGTGTAAACCTCGTCACATGGCCAACTGCTCTGTTGGGTACTTAGTCAAGCACCAAGGTGAAGTGAGGAATGTCTCTGAAATGATGATGGGAAATAAGGATGTAATGATGCAGAGAGCACAATTAATGTTTATTCTTGCTGATTACTCAACATTCACTTTAGACCATCTTGATAAACTAGAGACTTCAAGCATTTTGGAGTGCAGTGGAAACAGTTTTGCTGCACAATAATGGTTATTTGAATATTCTTACACCTCATAACTTTGCAGACTTGATCTGAAAAACATTTTCTACATTTCTCTTACATGAATTTACCAACCCATTTCACAACCTGTTGGATGACTTTATAGTGGGATTGTCTGCTCTGTAGAGTGGTGTATGCAGCACTAGTACTGATGTAGAAACTTTTTTTTTAAAACGACTTGTGTGTGTTTCGTAAAATATGCTTTATTTTAAAATTAGGGCTTCCTGTTGCAGCTGTTCCAGGAGCTCTGAGTCCTTTGGCTATTCCAAATGCTGCTGCTGCAGCTGCAGCTGCTGCTGCTGGCCGTGTGGGAATGCCTGGAGTTTCAGCTGGTGGCAATACAGTCCTCCTGGTTAGCAATTTAAATGAAGAGGTAAGTGAAACAATTTTACTTTTTTTTCCCTCCTCTCTTTAGTCACACTTCATTTGTCAGTATTTTATAATTTCTTTGCATTTGGCCTCTTATATTTGGATTTTAAGCTCAAAGTATTTTTTGCTGTTTTTTTAATAATCCCCAAAGCTTATTTTAAGGATAGTGTTTAATACATTTTTTTCGTAGGTAGCTAACAACTTAAAATATCCTTTGACAGTCAGCTACCTCTTTTTTTTTTTTTTTTTAAGAAAAATTTGGTAACTACATGTTTGAATACCACCTGTTCTTTCTTTTGTAACTGTAAATTCATGTAAACTAGAATTTCTGTTTTGTTTCTAATTGTTTGCTGTTTCATTTCATGCTTGTATCTCACATTTTTGAGTCTTAATTTATGTGAACTACTCTAACACATTTTTCTTTGAAGGTTCTCCCAAAGATCTTGACGAGGCACTCTTCCAGTCTCTCTTAGTAATTTTTTTTTCTTTGCAGTTACTCATTTGTCTAAAAAAAAAAAAATAGTGGCAAAGCATTTTCACCTTAACTGTATCTTTCTTGCTAACTCTGAAACCTAAAGGGGTTAATTTAGTTTTGCATTTTTACTGTCCTTTACATTTATTTTGATGGCTGTGAAAGCTGGTATGAAATGTGGGAAGTTTGTATCAGTCTAGCTGTTCCATTTTTAACTGGCCTCTGTCACTGTAAATCATTAAGCTTTTTTTATCATCTAGCACTATTTTGTCATCCACAGTCTTGCATGTTAAAATGTTTTAGATCAGAGTGCCATTTTGAAAGATATTTTGCCTGCATTTCATAACCAGCCATGCTTACGCAGTTAAAGTTTAAATTTTAAAATTTCTATTGCATGCTTTTTTTAATTTATTTTCATGTTGAGATGAAATGCTGTAGTTTACTCTTGATATGAATGTACTTTACCCATATTTGTCTTGGGTGACTACATTTTACTCAGTTTTTCTTGTACAGTACATAAACCAACCATTTTCTGACCAAATTCCTGCATTTCCTATGTACTGACCTATATTTTATTTTTTTTTTGTTCCCCACTTCCTTATTTTTTTTTCTTCTGCATTGCTGTATTCCCTCCCCCATTTCATCCTCTTCCCTGTGTGTTCAACTTCCCTTTCCTTGTCTTTACCCAAATTCCCATGCCCTTCCCTGTCTTACCCTTCTCCTCGTCTTTGTCTACGTTCCCTGTCTTCATTCCCTATGTTCATGCTTCTGTGCTTGAACAAAATGTTCCTCGGACCAACTTGCCCCAATTAACCGCCTTGAAACCATGATCCATGACCACCTCACCATTCTGCGGGAACCACCCTTCGTTATGGATGATCTGTTCATCTCCGCTCTTCCTCGACTCTTCTCTCTTCTTGTCTTACGCTGCTTGCTCTTCTCTCCTTCTAAAGATGGTTACGCCCCAAAGTCTGTTTACCCTCTTCGGTATGTTATTGTTAGCACTATACTTTTATTATTGATTTGATTTTGTTTTTATGGTTTTTGTTTGGTTGTTTTTTGGTTTTTTTTGTTTCACCTTAATTCTTATTTGTAGCTAGCACTTTGGCTTAAAGTTGAATAGTAAATCTTTTGCTATTTTTCTTTTGCTGTTTAAATCTCTCCATAGACACAGATTTTCTTTTAATGCATGCTAATATATTTTGCATGGTCTTTAATTTTGTATCATTCACATAGCTTTGAGGGTTTATCAGAAATTATTCTTTTCAAAATTCACTATTCAAAATCTTTATCTCCTTTATTCATTCGTGAGTGTGTTGAGTTCGAGTGAGTGATCTTGTTGCTGTCTGAATGTTCCATTGATATGTCAAAATATATTACTTAGGTGGCTGGCTTTAAAATGAACTTTTTCTTTTGGGTTACTTTTGACTTTGAAAAGGTGTTTATGGTGATGTGCAGCGTGTGAAGATTTTATACAATAAGAAAGATAGTGCTCTTATACAGATGGCTGATGGAAACCAGTCACAGCTGGGTAAGATTAGTTTTCTGTTTATATTCCCATTAGTCTAAGTATTTGGAAATTAGGCTCTGTAAGATCAGGTGAACTAGATGTGTTTATATTTGTCAGTCTGTCTCTTATTCTGATTATCCACCAGATCCAAAATCTTTTTGCATGCACTTGTGTTCCAGAAGGTGTGCACCTAAATGAATACCCTAAATTAATTCAACAGTTAAATCAAATATGACGATCCTTAAATAAAATAAAATATTGACAAAGAGTCTGCAGATCTAGTTCTTGATCCAGTCCTTTAGCACACTGACCCTTTGATTTGCTTTAGTGTTTTTCTTCTTTGCTTGTGTCATGTACCACAAACTAGTGAAAAGTAGCACTCAGTTGAGTAAACTTGTCTTTTTCAGCCATGAGCCATCTTAATGGACAAAAAATGTATGGAAAGATTATTCGGGTTACCCTTTCTAAACATCAGACAGTACAACTACCTCGAGAGGGACTTGATGACCAAGGGCTGACTAAAGATTTTGGTAATTCGCCTTTGCACCGCTTCAAGAAACCTGGTTCAAAAAACTTCCAAAATATATTCCCTCCTTCTGCAACACTTCATCTGTCCAATATTCCGTAAGTGTTCACTGTCAGTAAGCTGATAACATTCATGTGAATCACAGCACACTGAACTGACTAATGATTTCCTGCTTATGCTTATTTTCTTCCTGTCTGTAGACCATCAGTAGCAGAAGAGGATCTACGCACATTGTTTGCTAACACTGGAGGCACTGTGAAAGCATTTAAATTTTTTCAGTAAGTACCTTTTCTGCACATAGCTCTAAAAAGAGAGTTTTGCAGCACATCTTAAGAAAAAGTGCATATCAGATAGCAAACATTAGGAGCAACCCTGTAGTGTTCAAGTTCCTAATTCCATTATTTTGTTTCAGAAGAGATCACAAGATGGCACTTCTTCAGATGTCAACAGTAGAAGAAGCTATTCAGGCTTTGATTGATCTTCACAATTACAATCTGGGAGAGAGTCACCATCTGAGAGTTTCTTTCTCTAAGTCAACTATTTAAAAAGGCAGATAGAGAATGAAGGTGTATTGCATTGTTTGGTGTTGTCACCTTTTGACTGTTCAGGAAAGTGGGGACCAGAGTTTGTCTTCTTTTTTTAATTTTTTTTCATGCTGTTATCATTCCTCAATTGTTTTAAAAATAAAAAAAAAGAAAAAAAAGAAAAAGGCAGTGATATTAACTGCTTTTCAACTGTTGTTTAGATAAACCATTGTTTTGTTTAAAAGATTTCAAGTTAATACCACATTTTTTCAACTTAGTTGACGTACGTGCCTTAAAAAGGAAAATTAGTACTGCTGGAATTGCATAACTAGTAAAAAGCAAATTTGGTTGTCTGGGGCACATTGTTACATGATAATTTAAATATGTTTAGGCAGGGGTGTGTAAAAAGGTTAAGTTTTTTTCTCCTGCTTGATAGATTGCTTTATCTACTGGCTTGTCACTTACTTCTCTTTTTAATTGGATAAATTGCATTATGCTGAAAAATGATTTTATTTGATTTTTGCTACTTTTTGCTTTGTGTTATTTTTTAAAAAAGGCCTTTTGTATTTCATTGTTCTGGTCTAGATTCAGTTATGAATGTAGGCATTAGTTAAAATTAACAAGGTACAGAATATTAATTTCTTAAAGGACAAAAAGTGACTTCTGTGACTTTAAGCCCTAAGTGAAAAGCATTGTGGAATCTTAACCTTTTTGTACACACTCTTGTGGGATGTATCATATAAATGTCAGCACTAAGTAATGTCTTGTTTGTGGCTGAATATTTTTCGTAGATGTTTTTGAAGTTGACATGACTTACGTGCATTTCAATATATATTGCCATCTTTAGTTTGTAATTAAGATATGGAATATGGTTGTGGATTTCTGAGCATGTACAGACTGGTCAAGCTAGTTCAGGAAATGGTGCATGTATTTTTCAATGATGAAGGAAGTTTGCTGCAAAAGCTTGCAGGAAATTTTGTGGCAGTTTTCTAAAACTGACAACCAGGTGGGACCAAAGTTTATGTGCCTTTAGTCTTAATTTACCTTGCATTGTAATATTCAGTTTTAATAAATCTATTCAGAATATTTTGTATTTAGAAATTGATCTGACTTTACTATAAACATGGCTCAGAATCTGCAGATCCAGTTAATTTGAAAGCAGTTCACTGACAGTCTGAACTGTTACCTTGATTCTGTTTAAATGACCAATACTTTTTGAAATTGATGTACTTAGTTTCAAGATTCATAGATTCTGTTATCTATGTAGAAAAAAGAAAGGTCATGTATATTTTCTATTAGTTGAGTTTTTACATCTTTAGAATTGTAAAATTCAGTATAGTTTGGAAGTGGCACAATTAAAAATTAATTTTCTAACAAAGTTGGGAGGTTTGATGGTTGTTTAATTTCATTTTGTGTGTACTCTGCTTACCTCTGTAGCATGCTCAATAAACACTTCTGTAGCTCTGTATTCACCTTTTCTGTCTTTCTCTGCTGCTTTCTATCTCTCCTCTTCTTTGTTTTTCACTTCTACTGTGCTTCTAAATTCATGTTTATTCTCGCCAGGGTGGGAAAAGCATAATATCAAAAACTACTATTTATGGCTTTTTACCATAAATCTGATGCTGTGAAAAATACCAGCTCTTTATTTCAGATAGTGACCCCTTTGCAGGCATATGTGCAAATTAAACATTTCCCACCCTGTTACAACTTACTGCTTTAAAGACATAACTTTTATTGTAGTTTGTTAGCTCTCTCTTTCTATCTTTTTAGTTTTTAAGCAGATTTATGCACTAATAGATCTCTCAGGTTTGCCATGCTCTCTTGCTGCAAGTTTCATCTTTCATTTTTTTTGTGTCTGCTAAAGATTTTCTACTAATCATACAGTACACTCATGAGTGAAAGTAACAAAGGATTTCACATGAGATCTGTGGACCATACATAGATACATTGAGAACCTCACCTTTTCAGAGTCACAGGTTCAAATGAATATTGGGAAGTTTGGGCACTTCAGTAGTTTTACTTTGTGTTACTTTGAACTGATAGTTGTGGGGTTTTTTTCCCTTTAGAAATAGGATTTTACACAGTTACCATTTAAGAGTAACTGAATGATCCTGGAGCATTTGGTAAAAGCTGTCGGTGTTCAGATCAAAGCATTTTTCAGTCACTTTTCCAGTACAACCACTGTAGATACATTGATGTCAGCATATTTGTCAGCTGATGCCTTCCTTTGGGTGGCTTTCAAATCAGTAAATAGCTGTCAGCTTTTGAAGGTCATGGTATAATGTAGGGGCTTGCATTAGTCTTAATACATTAAATAAAAAGCATTTTATCCAAATTACATCCAATATATGTTTTAAGTTATACTCCAGGTATTGCAGTGGTCGCCCAATCTGAAGTGCTGGTAGAATCCTATTCATACATACTCAAAGCTGTGAATCAGCATCTTTTTATGACTCGAGCACCCAAACGCACAGATGTGACTCTTTCCAATGATTTAGGCAGTAGTTAAGGGTCTGACTGAGCTATCTGTTACGTTTTTCATCTGTACAATATGATGTCCCATATTTTTCTAAAATAAAAGTGTGTCAGATTTCCTTTTGTGTATCAGAATGTGCTTGCGTGTTTCAACTAGAAATGTGAATTGAAATTTGCCATTCTGCGTGTTCAGCTTGTGCTGAATTATTTCCACTCTAAAATGTGTATCAGATAGCATACAGTGATTGCCATATGTGTAATTCTGAAATAACTGTAAACATCTGCACTGTCTGATTGTGTACAAATATAGGGGTTTATAAAAGGGTAACTTACATACTTCTTGCTAGGCTTATTTCCTTAAAAAGAAGTTGCTATACTTTTCTCATTTTGATAATTTCTGTGGCAAAAACCTCAAGGGAGAGAGTATATATTGGCTTTGACTTGTTATAAATTCAGCAGGTTTTATTATGAGGTTATATTTGTATCAGCCAAAATTAAAAGTAATGACAGTCATAATTGTCATGAAGGCATTTTTTATTAATCTGAAGAAAATCACTGTTCAGTTATGGATACTTAGTCTTTAAAGTGGTATCTTTTCAGAAAATACAGATTTAGTAATGTCCTAACTCCTAGAATTTCCAAAAACTTGTTTTTCATGAGATGGTACTGCATTTTGTATAGTAATTTGTACATTTTTGTTGTTATAAAATGTAAATAAGTTTCTGTATTTTTAGCTCTTCAGAATGTGAAAAGCATCACTTTTATTAAAATTTTACTAAAAATAAGATTCATGATTAACTTCTTACACTCAATGGAATGTGAGTTTTCAGATTGTTAGTAAAACTTTACCATAAGCATGGTGATTCTCCAAACTCCATTTCACATTTTTAAAATAATTGTGTTTTGTCAGAGGGCAGTTGCTGATTTTTATTTCTTTGTGTATTGTTACATTTTTCTCTGGTGGAGCAATGAAATTGGTTGGAGAAGTCCAAAAATGATTGATAAAAAAAAAAGTATCAGATAATGTTCAGTAGCGAATACAGTTTGTGAATGAAATAAACCAAAACCTTACAGTATTCTAACTAGAAACTGGGGGAAAACCTCAAAGCTAGGGGAATACTCTTAGAAATGTTTCTGTATATTGTGATTAACATAACAGTTCATACAACTATTTGTAGCTTGCCATTTTTAATGTTTGACATTAAGAATTAGTTTTGTAAGCCATCTTACAAAAACAGTTTCTTTGATTCATTATAAGTTTCCTTACGTTTTCTAATTTTCTTACAGCGTGACAAGATTAATCAGATCCTGCTATCTGCAGGATTTAAGGCACTGTGATTTCAAACACTAGCTTACTCCAGATAATTTGTCTAATTCTGTGCTTAGATAACATGTACTTCTGTCAAAACATTAGAAAAAAGAGTAGGTTTTTTTATTGCCAACAGGAATATAAATCCTCTAGTCCCATCTCAAGAAATGGTTTTCCCAGTATCAGATGTGTTACAGTGAGCAAGGCTGCTCAGAAGGCTTGATTGTGTGAAGTGGGGATGAGGCTGAAGTCCTTGTTCTGTTCCAGACTGAGACAACCTGAAATTCAGTTTTGCTGATGTGAACAAGTTTTCTTTTAAATCATTAGGCAGAATGACCCCTGTCTTGTAGTCCTGATATGTGTAGGAAGGGATATGTATAAATATATATACAGATACATGACAACCTCTGCAGTATTTCTTACCTTCCTGGTTTCTTGGGGAGCTGAGCAGCTGCAGCCTGCTAGTGTGGTTCCATCTACACAGAGGATAAGAAGAAAGAATGATTTTTCTGAAACAATTGGATTTGGCATGGTATTTTCTACTTAATGGACCTTGCAGCCAGTCACTACACTGCAGTAATCTTAACTATAGATAATGATAAACCATTAGTTATTCTGTTAGACCACTGGCTTCCTGGAGCCACTGACAAAGTTCCTGCTTTGCTGTGGAATTATAGGCCACAATAATTTAAAGAATTTTAAAGAATTTCTTTACCTGGTTTTTTCCTTTAATGTAAGAATTTATTTAGTATCACATAATCTGAGTGTTTTGATGTTTGAAATTCTCTCCAGTGCATGTGTTTGGTCTTGAGGATGGTTAACAAAATGAGATTGGTGAGTTTCTGCTTCACCTTGAAGGAATTTTACAGCTTGCTATATCTGTTGTTTTTTGTGAGTTGAGTGAATTTTCCTCTGATCAACAAACTAAATTTGGAAGAGGACTACATTACTTTGTTTTTTCCCTTTCAAAGTTGACAGCATGTGACGTTTAAAATCTCTTCTTTCTTAATTAGTTCTGCAGGCAGCAAAGGAAAAGTGAAGAACTTTTCTTCCTTGGGAAAAATGTGAATTAAATGCAGATTTGACTTAAATGTCTCAAAAAACTTAGCTGAAAATAGCACTCCTGTTATGGAAGAGTTGTGCATGTTTTAGCCCAGTTTCATTAGGAAATGAAGCGTGTGTAACTGCACCATCTCTGTTGTGAATGTGCTGTTTGAGGTAACTCCTGTCTCTTCCTTGGCATTCCTGTGCCCTTTGTTGGCTTCCTGTGGGGCACAGGGCATGCAGGTGTCCAGCAGTAAAGCATTTCTGTTTCTGTTCTCGTGATTAGTTGGCTTGCTAGGTCAAAGTCCTTCAGTGCTATGGGCAAGGGAAGGAGAAGATCTGGTGCCTTGTCCTTTGCCAGGAGTTCTCAAACAGGCACAGATATGGTTCTCTTCCTCTTAATGGGCAGCAGCTGGCTACAGGACATGAGAAGTGAAAGGAAAGGGAAAATTTGCAGGAGGAGCAGAGTATTGGACAGAGGAGCATTGAGGGTGTTGCAGTAACTTGTTTTCAGTTGTTTCATGCATAAATAGATGTGAAAAATTATTAACAAGGCGAGACATACTGCCTGAATAATTTTTAGGGGTATTTTACACACTTGTCTGAACAAAGGCAGTCCAGCTTGTGAGGTAAATGTATTTTCACTTCAGCACAACAGGTACAGGGATGTCAGAGCTCAGCACTTGCATGCAGACTGCTGTGGAAGCTGGTTTTCCTAGGATGAGTACTTACCATCCCTGGAAAGCCAGCAAGACTGACAGCCTGAAGCCTCTAGCCCTAGGTTAGGCTACATGTCAGGGTAGTTTAGGATGATTGACACTGATGGCTGGCCAAAGAGCTAGATAAAGTAAGCTAGTGGGATCCGGGAAGAGATTTGTTAGAGGAGCCATCAAGTGACACATGTGGGGATTGGCATTTTTTGATGGAAAATATAAACTGTAAGATTTCTAACTGACTGTATTCCATGGCAGGGAACACCAGTTCTTTGGGCTAACTCTATTC
This sequence comes from Catharus ustulatus, assembly GCF_009819885.2. NCBI lineage: Eukaryota > Metazoa > Chordata > Aves > Passeriformes > Turdidae > Catharus > Catharus ustulatus. Next base: position 19,109,660 of record NC_046229.1, read on the forward strand.
TCCCTAGTTCCTTAATGCCTGGGGCTTATCTCTGACAGCATCAACACTGAAGATCTCAGCTGTGCAGCTGAAATCATGCTGGACTATTCTGTTCTTCTCTGAAGCAAGAAAGGTTTCTTGGCAGCTGCATCTGAGGAGCAGCAGTGATTTGTTGCGTGTGGTGCTGTGTCAACAAAATACTCCTTTCATCATGCTGTGCTTTGTTGTTTAAACATTAACCTTCAGGTATTGACTTAGATAATTTGAGTAAACTTTTTGTGAACAACATTCATCTTTCAAAATGAGGAAGCTTTTCCTTTTTCCTGTCTTTAGAGAGAGGGAGATTTTCCTGTTCATTATAAAAAATAAACCAGAGGTTACCATTTTCCAGTTCTTAAGTAAATTTTGGTTGACCTTAACCATTTTGAGAGAAGTGTGTCTAACTTGTTTAAACTCTGATGGCAGAATTCACACAACCTTCCTTAGTCTTTATCAATGCTTTGCTATGCTGACTTCTAGACTTCAGGGAAAAATAATCTTCACCCGAATCTTTTGCTGCAATTTAAAAGTCTGCTTTGGTTTTTAGAAAGTGGTCATTTCCAGGTTCCTCTTAGATGGAAGATGGAGCTAAAGCTCATCTTCTTTCAAGTGTGGTTACATTAAAATACATGGTTAACAGCAGATAACCTTTCCATGTTAGTGGCTCTTCACTCAAAATAGCTCTTCTAAACAGAGGTGTTTGTGGTGCCATCCTGTTATAATTGAAAAATTGTTCTTTTAATTAGAGAATGATAATACCAAGCACTTCTGCAGTGCTGTGGGTGAACTCTAAATGGTTCTTTTCCTGCAGGTGGTATACCTTGCTTGAGTACATGTACAACAAGTTTTGGTCCACCTAGGGATGTGCTGTTGTGGCAATGAAAGAATTGCCACATCACCACCCATCATTACTGGCAAGTGACTGGAGTTGCTCAGCAAAACAGAAGTCTATATAGTGCAAGTGATCTTGCTAACAGATCAATATTAACATTTAGTTGCAATTTTCTTAAGGATACCTCAAAATCTTTAAAAGTAGTTTACTTTTCAAAACAAACAGGTAAAGTATCTGAACTTCTTTTCACAGGAATGCAGACTTTTGGTTTGTATAAGCTATAAATGCTACTTCTGAATAAATTGCCCTAAGGAAAGGGCAAACATTTCTAATTCCAGTTTTGAGCCAGTTGAAAACTTGGATTTTTGCTGATCTGAAATAATATACCCTTTCACACACATCTTTTTTCAGTCCACACAGCAGCTTCCTCAATTTCTAGAGATGGGAATTCTGTAAAAACCAGCTTTTTTTCCAGAGTGATTTCAAACAACATACATTCTATATTCTTGCATAGCTAAAGAAAGATACAAAGATTCTTCCTATGCTGGAAGCAGCTATCCAGCTGCTTTCTGGGCTCAGAACTGCTTGGTAAGCTCAGACAGGTTTAGTGGAAGGAAAATATATTGTGCTTGGTGTACCTGGACAGTAGTACAAACCCTAAACTTCCCTCAGTGAGACATCACACTTGAAGAAGCAAAACCTGGTTATCTGCTACAGGTTCCTGGGAATTCAGGCCTTGCAGATTCCAGTGCTTATGGGACTGTTCAGCACTTTTGAGATCCTTAGGTAACAAGGTTACATCCATGATTTCAGAACTTTGGGGGTGAGTACTGTAGAGTGAGATTAGGGCCATCTGCACTTCAGGCTCTTGGATTAAGATCCTGAATAACCTTAGAAAAAATTCTGGCAGTCCTTCAGTCTGTTTTGAGACAGTTCCCTCATAAGAAGGGAAGTTATATTCATTTCAGCTTCACTTAGGATTTAGCAACTTCCTTGAATCCTGAGAAACCAACATCCTTGCAACACTCAGAAGTTCTTAAAATGCTTCATTTTTTGGAAATATTTTTGGTACTTAATGTTATGCTCTGGATAATGCTTTTGTAATTAGAAAGTTACATTCTTCAGTCCCCTACTTTGTATTTCTGTAGTTAATGTTACTTACACTTATGTTAGTAGAATTTAATAATAGTCAATGCAGAAGTTGGTGAACTTGCAGGAGGATTACCACTTGCAACAATAGGCATTTGTTTTCTGTGCTGGAAAAAGCAAGTCCAGGCTTCTGGCACTTAGAAGGTGGTATCTAGGCAACTGCTACGGAGTGCCAGGATCCTCTCTTGTGCAGACAGCTGCCCTGCCAAAACCATGTTCCTAGGGAGAAGAGAAAGTTCATCCAGATGTAGTGACTGAGGATGCAAAGAAAATGAAACTGAGGACAAATCCTGTAAATAGTGAATTGCTACACAAGATCTTCAGCTCCCCAGAGATGAGACAAGTAGTGAAAGCCTCCTCTGCACATACCATGTGAAAGGTGGCTACTGCAGGGCATGTGTCCTGAACTCGTACCCTGTGCCAGCTGCTTTCAGCTTATACCCTTGCACTCCTTTTTATAAGCCTTCTTTTTCCTCCTTTTCCAATTTCAAAAATGAATTTGCAAGTTTTTAAGTTACTGTGTTTTAAGGTTTTGTTTTTAAATCTGTCAAGCAGCACTATGCAGGTGCGCTGTGTGTCACTGTGAGGCCAGGTGTGATTCACTTAAAACTGGAAATAATGAATGTACACTGAATGTAGCTGAGACTTCACTTTTACAGCTCTGATCTTTGGGATGCCTTAATCTATAGTACAAAATCTCCTGTTGAGTAAGTATGTGTACATCAAGTTGCCTTTCTCTGTCAGGGAACAGAATGCCTATTTGCCACCACTCTATTGTTCAGAGACATTAGCATTTCCTTCTGCTGATAAAGAGCTGATGTTTTAAACTGGTTGATTTATATGAGTTATCAGGTTTGTTACAGACTTCCTTATTCTTCTGTGTTTGGCAATTTTAGAAGTGTTAAAGTGTCAAAATATCTTACCCTTCTTTTGCAATCATTTCAAGCAGTAAGGAAGATGGAGCAGTTACAAGTTTTAAATATTTTGGATGTCACCTTTGTTCCAAACTTGAATTTAAGATACTTAATGCTTGTAAAATTGCAACTGGATTTTTAAAGTCTAGCATGTACAGCTGCCTGATTCCTTGTACAAAATGCGATGGCGTGTTTAGCTACACACAATAGACAGATAACTTTAAATATGTTGGTACTAATAATGTAACCTATTTTTCTCTCCTGTCCCTTTGTTAACACGGCTGTCAAGGATGGGAGGTGTTCCAAATGCTCCTCTTGCACTGCAAGAAGTAGCCAGGAATCGTTCAGGAGGTGCCTTCACTTCACAGTTGGGCTGTTCTTAAGGCTGCTGCTATTCAAGGGATTAGTTCTGCTCCTGCCATTCTTGCTTGGGATCTTCTGCCAGCTCTGATGTCTGTCTTCTTACCCTTCATCTGCATGATTCAACCTGCTAAACTGACAGCATCCCTACCAAAAAAGTCAAACTTCTCCTTTGTCTTCTCCCTCTCCCCTGTTGGTACTAGCTTTTGCCCTTTGGTGGACTGAGCCTGGTCCCTGAATGGCTACAGAAATATTAAAGGAGATGGAGCATACTCCTGGGAGGGGGGAGGAAAACAACTCTGCCAGCTTCAACAGAAGTCAAATATCAGCTAAAATGTAGCAAAATCTCATATTTAGAACACTTTATGCTGATATAGTTGTTCCAGCCCTAAAGGCTGTAACTGTCACAGATTTTAGATACAGGTGGAAATACTGAGTTACTGTAGGACTTGAGCTAATAAACACCATGATGTTTATTGACCTAAGTGTCCGTATGAATCTCTCTAGTTTCTAGACCTTAATAATTACTAAAATACTGTCTATCACACAGAGTTGTAACATAAACTAACATAACAAACACATCACTTTGCAACAGCATCTTATGAAATGGTCTGCCACACACTGCCAAATAAGTGGATTACATCAACTTCATGGGCTATGTGGAATGTTTTGCTTAAGTAAAGTTATTTAACTTCTTAATGTTTCAGTGAAAAAGGAAAAAATACTTGTAATTATGGATTAATGATCTCTGGGATGCTGTTTATTTGGCATGGGCTTTTTTGGAGGGGTTTGTGCTTTTTTCCATTACATTTTGCCTATCAAGCCTCTTTTGTTGTGTTTCTGTCATTGCTGTTTCAAGTCCAAGCAGGATTCCCCAGACACAGCTCTTTTCAAGTCTCTGCTTATTATCTGGGTGGGATTTTGCTGTTCTGTTTCCAGACATGCTCTTTTGAAACAATGTGTTAGTTCTTTGTTAATTATGCTAAGAATTACATTTGCTTTTAAATGTTGGAATTGGGCTGACATTTATGCCATAAGTTTCTTAAAGCAAAGCTTCTCTTTGACTTTGAGGTGTCAGACATGTTGTAAAGACCATAAAAATTCCCAAATAAACACTTCTGGTTTTTGCCCCATCAGTAGTGTAACAGGAGAGAGACAAAAAAATGGTGTTACATGAGCCAGGGTTTTACTGCTTTATGGTGACAGATAATGGTAATATTTACTACTTATGAGCCATGCACATAAATCTACATATTTATGTAGTAATGAATGCAGTAAAATATTGTGGCATTTCTACTTAGAACATAATTGCCATGTATATTAACACAGATCTGGATGTCATAGAAAGTGAGCCAAAAATAAAGGTGTTTTACCAAATTGATTCACTACTATGGGAATATTTTAAGAAGCTGTAATAAGGGAGGTTTTTGAGAAATAGACTGAAATATTTCTGTTTATATGTAATGACAATGTAAAGGTGATAAGCAGTGTCATTCTTACAGCTGATTACATGCTGCAGAGGTAGCTGTAGATTAATTCTTGTACTAAATTTCTGAAGTGTATTAATAGCTCTGTTCTTTAGAGTCAAAGCAGATTGGAAATTGAATCTAAAAAAGAAAACATTCTGCTAGTCTTGGTTTACTCTTTTCTAAAACTTTGCACCTCTTTCCCCCTTGCTCTATCATCTCTCCTTTTCCATTTTCCATTCTTCTCAGCCTAAATACACCAAACCTTTAAATTAATGTTTTTCTTTTCTCTCCCTTACCACCTGCCTGTCATCACACCACCTGCCCCAAGTTTGGAGCATTTGCTTTGTTTACATTGACTGGTTTTGAAAGTGCTCTCCTGCTCTGTTCTCCATCCAGCCTTGCATCCTTGTGCCTTGTTCCCCTGGTGTTGCTGCCTCCTTGTCCTCTGAGCACCACCCTTGCCCTGTGGCTGTTCCCCAGGCTCTTGCTTTGGGCTGCCTTTGCTCGTTGGAGGTGTGATGGTGCTGTGGCACACCCAGCACCCAAATGCTCTTGTTGGCCCTCTGCAGGTGTGAGCACGCTGGGAGCTCGTGGGTTTGGGAGCAGTTTCAGGAACTCCTTGTCTTCTCCAGCCACCTTGGGAAGACTAATGATTCTAAACCTGAGCCCAGAGAGCGCTGCCTTGTGATGTGCCGTCTTTATCCTTCGTGTCCTGTGTGTGGAGCCCTGGCCCAGGAGACCTCTCCTACAAGTGCAATAGGGGACTTGAGTAAGACCTGCTGCCTGTTCAGAACATCACAACATTTACCAGCAAGATGTCCAGGTAATGGTGACAGTCTTAATGCTGAGTGCGGGGTGGGAATGTTTTGTATGGCTGTATGTACAGGCTGAAATCAGACTTTATCTTGCTGTATAGTTACAATGGTGGTAGCAGCGCTTCTAAACACACGCCAGAGCTTTCAATTTTATTGATGTGCAAAGCCAAATGAGGGGGATTTTTAAAGGCTCTGACCCAGTCCCTTCCCATCTGTATGAGCCTGTTTCTCAGGCAAGATACCTATGGGATATGGCAGGATTGCTAGTTAGTTTGGGGTTTTTAGATCACAAAATCTACTGCTATACTAAAGGAAGGGCTAGTAATGAGAAAGGATCAATTGACAAGAGAAAGGGTGATTGCTAGTGTTGAGCAGGGAAAATGTACGTGCTGCTCTCAGGGTTTTCTTAAAACAGTTTCTTTCAGCATGTTCTCTAATGACCTTGAAGGTGAGGTTAATTTGATATTGATCAGATTAACAAATGTAAAATCTGGTAAATAAAAGCAATTAATTGAAAATAGTGAGGTGGTTGAATAAAAGTAAGGGGAGCTTTAACATTTGGAAGAACAAGAGGCTGCAGAACTGCTGATGTTCCTGAAGTTATGCACGAACTTGTGACTCCTTGTTACTTGCTAGAGAGAACTTTGATTTGAGGGGCCTCTTGTGCTCCAGCACTGGATGCTGTTCACACTGAACCAACCACTGAAGCACAGCAGAAAATAAGGTCTTGTCTCCCAGGATTTCTAGTCAGATTGCAAGCACCCAGACTTCCTTCAGAGGCTTGTATTTAATTAGTCCTAACACGGCCCAGGAAAGCAGAGATTTTGAGTTTGCTGTCTATGTTACATTAAAGTACTGTGCTATTGTGCCATGTTTATGTTGAGAGAGTTAGAAAGATGTTGAGATTTAACAGATCTGTTTCTGAGCCTTGGCTGCAGACTTGGGGGTCAGACACATGAGTGTGCCTGTGTTCAGTATTAGTGTTGGTCCTTGTCTCTGACCTTTGTAGCAAATATTCTGCTTCCTTGCTGAAGATGTGCAGTGTGAGTGCAGGATCTGGGACACCTGCACATCCTCATTTCCTTGATTCATGCAAATCCTGATTCATTCCTGATGAGCACATCTTTCCACAGCTGCTGGCAGGTCATGAGAGTAAACCTAGCAGCAGAGCCCATGTGCTCAGAATTCACCATCCTCGTCTCTTCCAAAGCAAACCCTGTAGTCTGTTCTTTACAGTTGTGTGCTGGGAGGTGCTGGGCTTTATGGCAAGTTCCACACTCCTGGTGGGGAAGCTCCAGTTTGCATTGTGCACTAACATCTTGAGTGGAAGCATTAGGCAGATGCTTTTCCCTACCATTGCTACTGATTCTGTCCTTTACATATAAATGAGGAGACGTGAGAATATCAGCAAGCGAGCCCAGGCCATTTGCTTTGATGCAGTGGGCAGAGAGAGAAAATGAAGTATTGTTAGCTGCCTACCTCACTGCCTCCTTCAGCCCATTCTCATCCCATGAGTCCACTGAAAACCCTTTCACGTTTCTGTACTGGAAATAACATTAGCAGGGAAAAAAACCCAGCCACACTCCACTCCATACATCGCAGCTGTATCATCTTTTCCCAGGTGCCCGTGTTGCTTTTAAGAAAAATAATAGAAACACTAGTGGGGAAAGACAGAGTACAAACAATTCCCTCTCTTCTCCTTGAAGTGAGCAGTTTAAAAATGGGCTTATTTTGTTAGAATTCAGAGTAAATGCTTTTCAATAGATGAGAGATACTTTTGCTCAGTTCCAATGGACTCCACCAAATCAACCTCCCACTCAATTCAATTAATTCCCTTCCCCCTGTGTGTAAGGAACAAGGTTTGGATATAAAAACACTAAATGTAAGATTAAAACATCTACAGAGATGATCAGAAGGGAGTCTATTTTAATAACCCTCTCAGATTGCTGTGCATGAGATGTGGAAGTAGGAGGTTTAATCTCAGTGCAGTGCCTTTACAATTATAATCAGAATTGAGCTGAGTAGTGGTCAATAGGAAATTTGCTCCTCAGGGTAGGGAGAGGACTGTAACAAGAATTAAGTCTCAGGATGTTAGTGAAGGAAAACATCTGAAAAGAATAATCAACTGCAGTGGTATGGATCTCGGGTTCACAGAAAGAATTGTTCAAAATTAAACAAAAACCCAGAGCAAGAAACAGCAGAAAATTCAGAGAGACTTAGATGGTCATTGTGCAAGCAGGAGAGAAACACAAGTTCCAAATGCCTGATGCTTTCCTTTGGTGATTTTTTTGCTTTAAGATATTTACAGCTGTTGTCAATGTAAAAGGAAGAAATTATTCACTCTTGTGTCCAAGATTGTGTCCTATAAATCAGTGCAGAGTGTGTGAAAATTGTCATTCCTTTTAGGCAGGTCATGGGCTGGGAGCCATAAAAGGTGCCAGTTGAAAACACTGTTCTGTGGGTGCCACCTCTTTATTTGCTGAGATGTGAATTTCAATTCTTGTTTTTTTGCTACCCTCTCAGTAGGCTCTATACTTAAAGAAAGAAAATATGTTAATGATATAATTATGAGTTTTATCAAAAGGCTCTTGGGTTTGCTCTTTGTTCTTGTGGTTTCTCAGGGCTCCATTCTCAGCCCTGTGCTCTTCAACATCTTTATTAATGACCTGGACACAGGACTGGAAGGGACACTGAGAGCACAGATCTGTTCACAGGTCATACAAAACTGGGAGGAGCTGTTGCCTCCTTTGGAGGCAGGGAGGCCCTGCAGAGAGAGGGCTGGGAATCACCAACCCTAGGAAGCTCTGCAAGGGGAAGTGCAGGATTTGGCTGCACTTACAGGCTGCAAATATATATATTGGCTGTACAGACAGACTGAGGAGCGAGGAGCTGGAGAGCAGTGCCACAGAAAGGGTCTGGGGATCCCATCCAAGGAAAGCTGGACATGAGCCAGCAGTGCCCTGGCAGCCAGGAAGGACATCCCTGTCCTGGGGGGATGAGGCACAGCTTGGCCAGGCAGGCAGAGGAGGGGATTGTCCCCTCTGCTCTGCACTGGGGCAGCCTCATCTTGAGTACTGGGCCAGTTTGGGGTGCCACGTTATAAAACTGACATTGAGCTGTCAGAGAGGGTCCAAAGGAGGGTAACAAGGATGGGGAAGGATCTGGAAGGGAAGCCATGAGGAGTGGCTGAGGGCACTGGGTCTGTTCAGCCTGGAGGAGGCTGAGGGCAGACCTCACTGCAGGTACAGCTTCCTTGGGAGGGGAAGAGGAGCAGCAGGCACTGATCTCTGCTCCGTGGTGACAGTGACAGGGCCCGAGAGAATGGCATGGAGCTGTGCCAGGAGAGGTTTAGGTTGGGTATCAGGACAAGGTTGTTCCCCCAGAGGGTGTTTGGGCATTGGAACAGCTCCCCAGGGCAGTGGTCACAGCACCAGCCTGGCAGAGTACAAGAAATGTTTGGACAATGCTCTCAGGCACAGGGTGTGACTCCTGGAAATGCAGGGCCAGGAGTTGGACTCAATGACCCTGTGGTCCCTTCCAAATCAGCATATTCTGTGGTTCATACTCAAAACAGGAAATGGTTTTAGCAAAAGGCACTTGACAAAAAATATTTGTCATTTTTGTTTGCATTTCTGCAGGTTCTGACCATCTACAGTATTTAGCATTTCAAATTTTCCTGTCAGTGTGTAAATATTAACAAGTCATGATGCTTTTAATGCCAAGGCAGTTTTCTGTGAGGATAAGCTATAACATTAATCCTTTTCAAAGCTGAAGATTTTCTAATATCAGTCATTAATCACAGTTGTTAGTCCTCCATGATTTAAAGAGTGCAGTAGAGGTGTCCATTTCTTATGCAGAGGTAGAATCTACAGTGTGGAGTTTCCTTCAGTCAAATCTTAGTCACGTGATACGATACTTGAAATTGCCACTTCAATTTAAAAGTGAATCTTGTTTCAAAGAGCTGACAGTTATGATGACTTTTCAATATATTTATCACTGCTTCTGAATAATGGAATTACTCAAGGACTCAAGGAAGTGGGATCAGGCCTCATCTTTGAAAACTGTCTGTGCTGGGGAACAGTCTGGCAAGGCCAACAGCAGCCAGGTAACCCTGTCAGTCATGCCACATCAGGCTGGGATTGCCTTGGAAAACGTGTCAGAAATACCAGCCTGGGGCACAGAAATCAGCAAAACTGGCACCACTGGGGGAAGAAGTCATTGGAGGCAGGTTGTTTATTTTGTGGGAGGGTAAGACAGACAAAACAGGGTCAAATAATGAGTAGAGGTATGGCAAAGTATGCAAAACTCTATTTTACTGCAAACTGCAGGAGTCGCCTCCATACATAAGAGCTACAAGATGGAGCAGAAAACTTGTAAAGCTGAATATAAAATGAATATTCTGGGGTGTAAGTAATCTAATTATTTGGGAGTTCAGATGAAGGTGATACTAGTCCTTCTTAAAAATAGCACTAGTGCTCTGGAAATACTGAACAAGCTATTAAGGAATTAGCAGATTACAGGCAATTTTTAAATTTTAATTTCCTTCCAGTGCAAAGGCATATGGTGCCGCTGTGTCTCAAGCAATAAATAAGCAGATGCCAGAAATGTAGCCTGTGTTTGACACTGCCAGAGCTGCTCTGCCTCCCCAGAGCCCAAAGCTGCAGCACATTCCGTGGTGCCCACCAGAGCCAGAGCACCAGCTTGAAATGCCAGAGGGGCTGGGGAGGGTCACAGTGCCCATGTGCCCACCAGAGCTTATCTCCCTTCTTGGTAATGAAGGTTTCCCTTCTGCAGACAAGAGATCAGACCTGGGCAGTGCTCCTGAGAGGGAGGAAGGGCCTGAGCTATCCTTTCCATCATTCTGACTGTCCCAGGTGGATTATTTGGATGATTGCAGGATCATTTGGTGGCTTTCTCTCATAAGGCATCTCTGAACCTAGCCTGCCTTAATCTAGTCCTGAATGGAAGTTAATTTAGAGCTATTCAGAAGCTAATTTAGAGAGGTTTACTGAGCTCTCTCCAAGAGAACAGCCTTTTAGGATTCCATTTCTAAATCGTGATTTTTCTTTTTACTCTGGTTTCCAGGCTCTGCATCAGGGAAAAATATCTTGGTTACTATTGTAGGACATGAGATGGTGGTTAATGGTGGTTACTTTATCTTTTAAGGAGTGCTGAATTCTTCTTGAAACACTGATGATACCTTTCCACAGCACATGGGGCACACCTGTGCTCTTAACCCCACTAGTACAGGCAGAAATACCAACAGCAGCTTGAGTGACCCCTGGGTTGCAGCACACACTCAGTTTTCTGTATTTTTCCCAGGAATCTCACTGGTGTCATTCTTGTTACGCACATCTTACCAAGGGTTTGTCATCTTGCCATCAAACAAGCTCCTGAGGCCCAGTGATGCTGTTCAGATGGATCCCTGGCCACCTTGCACTTGGTGCTGCATTCCCCTGACGAGCAGGGGGGTGTGAGCACCGTGTCCTGGGAGGATAACAGGACATGGATTGCCTGGAGAGGTAACCAGATTCTGTTTAAAAACCCACAGTATTTCCAATAACAAACCTAGGAGCAGCTGGCACTGGATTTTCTGGAACACTTTTGATGCATTTTAGCTGGCAGGTGTCGGAAGACTTTGGATGAACCTCATTCTAAACTTCAGGCTCCTGTACCTTGAGGCCATCAGATGTACCAGATGCTGAAGACTGAGCAGTGAGCACAGGTGAGGCCATGCAAGCACCACAGAATTGGCACCTGGTCTGTATGTTGTCCATCTGGCCTAGGATTTATTCTGTGAGGTAGGGCTTTTGACCAAATTATTGTATCTGTGACAGGTTCAGGACAAGGACTGTACTGCATGAATTGTGGGGCAGTGTTAAAACAGGCAGAGGTGAGTGTCCTCTGTTGCTAAGTGATTCCTGAAAAAACCCTTTTGGGACATTGGGAAGCCTCCTGCTCAGGAGGACTGGTGTATTTTCTTGGTGCTGCATCAGTGTTTTCTGACTGAAATGAGTCAAACAATAATTCTCCAGGTAATACAGGGTGAGAGCAGGAAGGATACAGGTGAACCTGGAGGAGGTGGACTTTAGGCTTCCCCCCTAAATCTGAAATATGGCACCAAGACAATCAGGTGAGCCCTCACCAGGCTACTTCTGTGCAAGAGAAACATGCAGCTGAGCCCAGGGCTAAGAGCCCTCTGAGCCTTGCTCAGAGCTCCTTTTCACTTCAGCTGAATTGTATCCACCACCTGATCCCACCTGTGCAAATGTGGCATGACCTCTTGATGGCATGGCTTGCACTGACCTCAAACTGAGATATTTTAATTCATATTTAGTGTGAGGAAAGAATAAGACGTTCAGTGTTCATATGACACATCTTCATGTGCCAATGCAACCCAGTGTAAGGTCTGCCCCTAAATTCCAGCTGATTGCAGGAGCACAGGATTTTCCTGGAGTGTCAGGTTGGGAGTATGAGTCTTGTTTTCAGAGAGAACTTTTGAAAAAACTGTGGTTGGTGAAGTTAACTTGGGCTGAGATGTTTTCTTTTGCTGTTACTCCTTCCAGTCAGATAGCTAAATTGATTAAAAAGCTGTTTTTAAAACAGAGGATTACTCAGTCTTTTGTAGTTCCTTCTACAAGAAAAACGTGCTCAATAGAAAGGAGTCTAAGGTTTGCAGTAGAGAGAGATAGCCCTGTAATCTTTGTGTCTGTGTGTGGGAAGTACTTGAAAATTGCCTCCTACAGACAGATTAGTGAATTGTTGGTAGAGGAAAGTTTCTTAAAAATTACGCTTTGCATAAACTTTAAATTGCAGAAAACATCTACTTTCCTGTTATCTCCATGATTTATGTACTATCTGAAACTAATGTCAGGCTGACACCTCACAAATTGTTTGCTACTGATTCTCCTATTACTTTACAGATGTTGCAAAAGTTTTCACACCAGCTTCTCAGAAAATATGTGAAGATGAGGGCAGGTTTCATTCTGTGGCATCATTGTTTTGGCAGGTATGAACAAAGTGGAGTGGGCTGATCACGTGCTTCCCATCTGTCAGCTCATCACTGTTAATAGGTGCTTGAAGGAAAATTGCAGTTATTTCACACAGCACTGGAAGCTGAAAGTTCATATGTCAAGAAAAGATGGACATGGAAATAACAGACTTTTTTATCTACAAAAGACATCCCTGTGCTGCCCTGTTGGGTGTAGTTATCTCGCGTGCACTTGTGATCTTGCTCTGATTTGGACTTGCTGATGCTCACTGAAAAGGACATTACCCTCAGTCTGGGCCTGTCTTCCTCAAGACATTGAAATGTAGAGTAGGATTTTTCCATAGCAGTTCTCCTAAAGGCTGACAGAGAACTGCAGTGCACAGGTTTTCCTGATTCCTGGAACTGTGGCTCGCTGCTGAGTGCCAGCTATTGACACCTCTCTCAGCCCCTGTGTGTATTGCTGTTCCTTATCCACAGAAGTAAAGACACAGCAGTTTCACAGCTCCATGTGTCCACCATGGATAAGTTCCTCCAAATGCATGTTGGACTCAATATCTTTAGTGGTTTTAATGACTAAACCATAAAATTTCCTTCTCTTGCTTGTCTGAAACCCATTCTAACAACCCAGTCAAACTGGCCACATCTGAGGCTTCCTGGGCTGCAGTTTGTCTTAGAGGACAAATACAGAAAGCTGTGCTTAGCCTGGATTAGAGGCATCCTGCAGTGCTGGGAGCAGCTCAGTGCTGCAGGTTTGGGTACAGCATGTTACAGCATGGCTGTAGCAGGGCTGAGTTGTAGAAATGGCCACTCTGCCATTCGCAGTGCACCAGTCAAATAAAACCTGTCTTGCTATTGATTGTTAACAGCAGCTAAGCAAGCTTTTCAGTGTGATTCATCTCCCCTAAATTTAGCTGCCCAAATATTAGACATCTCATCTGAACCACTCATCTACCACAGTCTCAAAATTAGTCATCAGAGATAAGCAGCTCAGCACTAGCTGTGTCAAGAGAGGTTTCTGGCAGGGATGGGGGTTAAGTCATCTCCAGAGGTAACTGTTTTTCTCCACTCTTTCTGACTTAAATTAGTGACTTTTGACAGCAAGGCAAGGGAAGCTCTCTTCTTCACTCTGTTTTCCAAAAGTATCTTTTCCATTTCTACTATCAATAGCCTTCCTTTTAATTATTAAAAAATGTCTTTGTGAAGCACCACCTGGATTTGCTGCCCTGATTTTTAGTTATTTTCTCTTATTTTCTTATTGTTTCTCCTGATTGTGAATGATAATAATTTCCAAGGTTGGGTGAAAAAGAAATGTTCTTTATTCTTTATTTAAACACATTTTCCCCAGTAATCAATAGCGTAACTGGAACTCTGGGTTTCAATGCTTTCTCCTTAAAAACATAGATCAGAGTATTGTGAAACAATACATCTTCCCTGTCAAACATTTAATTTATTGTGCTGTTCATTTATAGCTGGAGACTAGAGAACTATTGGTTGACAAAAGAGGATGGATGACTCTTTTATTGAGTCCTTACACAGCTGGCAGAAGATAGCAAATGGGGGAAGGAGATGTGCAACACTCATTTCCAAACTTCTAATAAATCGTGGATGGATCACAAGGAATTTATGCTAACTTAAATAACTTTCCAAAGGATCAGGAATTGGCAATCATTTGTCTCCTTCTCTGTGGTTAAACTCAAGCATGAGAAAGCAGGTTAAGAAGAAACTTCAATAGAGGTACACTACTAAATATATCCAGCTGAAGTGGATATAGACAGATAAACAGCATGATCCATCTCTAACTCAGTTATGGCTGTTGCTGGGTCCCTCTGAAGCCAAAGCAATACTAGCATCTGAGCAGTTCTTATTTAGTGTTATTTATCCCATTACACTTCAGTGCTCCTTTCCAAGGGAGGGTTTTGTGGTGTGGCCGAGTGTTTGAGTGCTTCTCTGGGGCTCAGTTTGTTGCTGTGTGCCCAGGAGGGTCCTGCTGTGGGAGTGCTTTGGATGCTGCTGCTGCCACCTCACAACCTCTGGGTTATGAGCACTGGGCATCCCTCAGCCTCCCCTCCTGCAGTTCTCTTCCTGTGATCATTCTGATGTACACAGAGATCTTACCAAGGTAGAAAAATACAGAAGCTTATTGGTTTGAACTAATAATTTCCTGGGTTTAATATCTTTCTGGTTTTTTGCAGTATCAAGTTGGAGGTTTTATCTTCAGCTTTTGGGACCTTAGTGGCTCTGCTCCTTTGCTTTTTCTTGCCATATCTGAACCCATCTTTCTCTGTATCTCTAATGATGTTCCAGAAGATTCTTTATTATTTCTTCACTGTGATATTTTTTTCTTGAGGGAAGTTCTGCCATAACATTTAAAATGTATCTTTTATTTTTTAATGATCTCTTGACTGCATATTATCAGTGGGTATGAGCCATGCAATCTGAACTTCAATCTGCTCTGTTATCTAGTAGCAGTAGAAGTCTTATATCCTCCCTCTCAATCACTAGAGGGGAATGAATCCTATTTAGCCATAGCAATTAAAGAGATTGTCATTGGTTTCAAGTTAGAAATCCTAACGGGTTGGTTGGAATAAAGAGCTGCATTCTACAATTCTCTGACTTCCCCAAATTCCTCATGTTTCACTTTTCTTCAATTAATCTTTTATTTGTGTGTTTTAAAGCTATGCAGTGTAAACCACTGGATAACCACTGGCAAAGAGGATGGCAGAAGCCATTATGCTAAACAGAGGTGAGTGAGTGCCTTCTATAATCATTCTCTTCAGAATTTCAAACAGTGTATATATGAAGTAAGTGCAAGGAAAGTGTTCTCTGAGCTTTTTAAAATGAAGTGAAATTCCTGCTTGCAACATCTTAATAAACAGGAAAAGGCTAAGACACATTTCTTTTAGCTGCACAAAAATGAATGGCATTTCAATCAATAAACACAATAGTGAAGAGTAACTGTTTGTAAGTATGTAGCTACAAATGTCAAATACAGTAAGTATTTAGAAATAAATTGAAAAAACTGGGATTAATGCATTTTTTATTTTTTAGAAAATATATTTACATAGTTATCAACACTGACCATCAAATTAACATGCAGAATTAATAAGGTGTGGTTTATTTCTGAAATGAAGAATGCTTTTATATCACAACCTCATTATGAGTCAGCCTGATAAAATCATACAAAAAGGCTCATAAATGGGACAGCACAAATCAAAATAAATGCCTTTACTCCTATTATGTTCAGAAAGGTTCCTGTTAGGAAGAAAGAAGAAAGGAAAAGGAATGCATGGATGTGATATGATGTAACAGAACTCCCCAGATTTCCATTACACCTGCACATCTGGCTACCTTTCAGGGAAAATACTGGGCCAGACTTGGCTATTTAAAAGCTTTTAAATACCTTGTATTTGAAATATTATGCACAAAAGGAGAAGGCTATGGCACTTTCAAGAATTACCACTTCAAAATACCTGCCTGTGTCGATCCCTGTGCAGAACACATTTTCCACCTTGTCTTAAGAAGCCTTTTTACAGAAACACTGTTTTCCAGCACAGATTTGTCTTCCAAGCTTTATGAAGCCTTTCATACAGATACATTTGTAGAAACAAAGCTCCAGCCTATTATCCAGAGATACCCTTTGAGTTTGTGGAAATGTTCTCTGAAAAATACTTTCACCCTTATTCCCCAAAGTCAGGAAAACTTACCCTGCTGGTCTGTTCTATAGCTTTCTCAACAAAACAGCTTATGAAGCCATTTCCATCCAGCAGTGATTCTGACCCAAACCAGCAGTTTTCAGTTTCCTGCCTGGAGCAGCCTCCTACTCCTCTGTGCTGGGGCAGGGATTTAATTGTTTGCACAATTAGACTATGGCCTGTCCTGAGCAGTGCAGCAGAGCACTGACAGCTTGGTTCTTCTCCAGACCCTGGCCAGCCCACGGGGCTGTGGGCAGCACTTATCACAGTGTTAATGAGCACTCCTGGTAATTAACATGCTGCCAATTAGTCCTGCAGGTAAGAGGTCTCTGGAGGGGCAGGATGGTCTGCACTGGCTCCTGGTGAGGACCAGGTTTGCACACTGTGAGTTCAGGGACAGGCATCGCTGCAATAACCACGGGTACCCTGGACCTGCCAGGACAGTGGGGCTTGTACTGTTCTGCATCTTAGGGGACTTGGTGCATTCAAGGTCTTTGCAAGGAAATTTAGAAATAAAAAAGGAAAGCAGACCTCAGTTACTTCATAGAAACATGTTGGCACCATTTTTTCCCCATTTTTGAAAAACTGTGTTGAGACAAAAATATATGGTTGGGAGAAGATCCGTTAGAATTAAATTGCAGTCATTGTAAACAACAGTAAAACTTCCAGTATTTCTACTTTCCCTTTTCTGTTCCTTTTATTTTCTCAATAAATAACAGACTTGCTCAATAAGTGAAATAGACTGTTTCAGTAGACCATCATGGATTTTATTTTCGTTGTGCTTTTTATATCATGCTACTTTAAAGAATCCATTTTGCCAGGCTGTTTTTCATTTAAGCTTATTGCAAATTATTTGTTTGTCCCAAGTACATCTTGCATTTAGTGCAATAGCTACCCCTGAGCTCTTGATGGCAGGGGGAGATAAAACATAGGATTGCTAGATGCTCAACATTAGTTCCTGACATTCCTGTTACTTCCCCCCCAACACTGCCTCCCTTTCAGCCAGGTTTACATACATTCTCATACTTTTTTCCACAAGGTAAAGTAAAACTGCACTTCCCCTCCTAAATTTCCAAGAGGCACACCAGGGAAAACACAGGAGGAGGTTTTGTTTAAAATAGCCTCAGCAACATTTAGGCAACTGGTGTTTTATGATGTTTCTTGGTGAACTTGCTATTTATCAAACTTATCCTAACTGCAGAAATATGCCTAAAAAATAAGTGTTCAGTGATTTACACAGAGAAAACCTATAAGGTGTTCATTACCTTTTTGGAGAGTTTCCTTGCTTGTCTTATGTGAGCGCAAAAAAAATTAAAGTTATTTTTCTACCCATCTCAGTATTTCATAGGCTCTCCTGCTGTACCCTTGCTGGTTTGATTTCCAGTCTCCAGTGAGCATGCAGAGCAGATTTTTATGAAGTTCAAGAGCTTACATGTTGCTGTGGTGTCACAGCCATTGCCCTGAGTGGGTGATAAAGCAAGTCTGTGTCCATGCACAAGATATTGCACCCAGCATGGAAATCTCAGCATGTTTTGTGAGGAGTCTCAAGTACAAGAAACAAAATAACCTCTCTTTGAGGCATTGTATCACCAACTCTTATCACAAAAAACAATATTTTAATTATTGTAGGTTTTTCGTTATGAATATCTTACTTTCCTACTGAATATCCACTGTGATCTTTTTTGATAAGTCAATGTATTTGTCCCTCCCCCAGCAATACAAAATAGCAAGAAAATAATATTTTCTGAAGGTAAGAGGAATACTGAAGTTTGCTACATGTGTTTTAAGCTTGACTTAAATTTAAAAGCTTTGTTGAATATATGTAGAATATTCACTTTTTGTTTAAATGGTTTTAAAGTTTTAAAGGGTGAGATGAATTGTGCTTTTTTTCCATTGTTGTTGTTTCGGTGCATCTTCACAGAGGGATGTATTTGCCTTTTGGGAAGTTGACAGTGTAAGTGGCTGACAAACTAGCTAATAAATCTGAGGTTAATAGGGTTGTAGACAGCCAAGTACATAGGCGTAGGAAGGATCACCAGCCACAGAATGCTGCACATCTAGAAGCTGTCAATACAGAGTATGAAAAATGCAAAGGACAAAGCAAAAGTAGAAGTTCCAGCTCATTTTTCTGCTTGCTGAAGCAATCTCTCACATCAGCATATCCTGGTCCTCTAGGGAAGGCATGTATTTAGGGTTTGATCTTGCTTCTACTCATGCCAGAAAAAAGCCTCTTTTTTAACCCTAAGTGGACAGGATCAGATTGCTAATGATTGTTCCCCCAAAAAATAAAACCAGAAAAACTAAAAAGGTTACACCAATATGTCATGTCTCTGTTATAAGTAGTACTCCCTACTGCTTGTGTAGAAATTAGTTTGAATTCATTTAGAGGTATTTAGAGATGGGTATTAGAGCTTTAAAGCTGATTATTTGAGTTCTCTTAATTAGTGGACCAAATGTTTGATACAGCTGCTGTGCACTCATGGTATTGAGGACAGTTTCCATCCAGAGTTAAAAAAAAAATCTTTTGAAGACATTTTCTGTGCAGTAAATTAAATCCCTTGAAGTAGCTTGTGGCCAGAAATTTGAGTAAGTCAGCGTGGGGCTCTTGGATTCAGCAGAGCTGCACTGATGGCTGTCACCTGTGATTGTCATTGAATTATGCAATGGAATTCTCTTAATGCCTGAACACAAGTATGAAATAGGAAAGGGTGAAAAGATGTTACTATTCCACCAAAACTCTTCAAAGAAATGACAATTGCTAAAAGCACTGCATCTTCAATGTACTCTCCACTTGTCTGAAGCCACCACAAAGATAGCTGGCTGGAGCCTGAAAGGTGTGCACACAACAGATCTGCCAGGGAAACCCTCCCTGCACTAGGCAGGCTGCCAGGCTGCTCAGCTGGCTTCTTTGAAGGCTTGATGCCCTGAAGGCTCCATTTTCCTCTCTTCTTCCCTGCGAGATGTCTCAGATGTTTTTTGATCATGGAAAGACCTTGCCAAGGGGTTATCATTTCAAAGGGAGCCAGAATGCCACACAGCAGCTGGTGTGCCCCTGTCCCCAGAGGTGCTGCTGTGCCCCTGTCCCCAGAGCTGCTGTGCCCCTGTCCCCAGAGCTGCTGTGCCCCTGTCCCCACAGGTGCTGCTGTGCCCCTGTCCCCAGAGCTGCTGTGGACACCATCCCCTCTCAGCCTCCCACTTGAGCAGAGCAGCAGCAGTTCCTGCTGGCAGCTGGGGACAGCTTCCCACATGGCACAGAGGAGCAGGCAATGCCATCTGAGCCTGCCAAAAGGGAGAGACTCTGGCTGGGAGCTGCACTGGGGTGTTTGTCACAGGGTGGCCACCACGAAGCCCATCTCTGTGTCTTTGTACTGCAAGGCTGAACTAGTGCCCTGAGCTGGGATTTTGTCTTCTTTAAATAACTTTTGAAAAAATACGTATTAGACACATGAAGCCATAAGTTCTTATACAAGAGATCTGGTCATTTAGAAGGGTGTTCTGCAGAAGGTGCTGGAGGGAGGTGTCACATAAACACATGAAGAATGAGTGTGTGGTTTAAGTGCCAGTGCAGGGGCATTGGGAATGACAGCAAATCTCAGTGCAGTGTTACCTGAAACAACACCCTTGTCCAAAGTGCTTGGATGTGCCGTTGACTAGGGCAGGAGTTTTAGAAATCATCTGAGAGCAATTTATAGATGAATAAAATCAGGTGAAATTAAAGTCAGGCAAACAAGAAACGTGCTTGGCAGTGTTTCTCTCTGACCCACAGGAAAAGGCGTGTTAATAAGCACAATGGTTGTATTTTCAATGAAACTTGGTTTGATGCTTAAAGGGGAGATGGATAATTAAGACTTCATCTTCCAAAATATTAAATATTGATTTGTAGACATTTAGCAGCAGGCATAAAGCTCTTCTGAGAACTGGCTCTAACTGTCTAAAAGATTATAAAAGATTTTACTTTTCCATGTAGAATTTAGCATTTATTTTTTTATTTAAAATTTATGAAATGAGAGTAAAATAAATCAGGAGATAAACTTCTAGCCCTCTGAGTGTGTTTCAGTTCTGCTTTATGTGGCCTTGCAGAGTCAAAATGGATATATGATTTTTTTTTTAAGGTTTGTATTGGCTTTTGGTTTATTGAAGTGTCAGGAGGTTTATAAGCTCCTCAGCTCCAATTTTGATTGTTTTATCCAACTACTGTCACTTCTTATCAGTATTAAAGGCAGAAATCAAAAGCATGGGACCCGTGGGAAGCAGCGTTTCAAATGTACACTGCTGCTCCTTTTTGTCCCTGTTCTGAACTGTGCCCCTCTGCTCCTGACAGCAAACCCACAATGAGATAAGGAGGTGAGTGTCATGGCTCATTAATTCATTTGTGAATTAAACAAAGGTGTTTTTAGCTTGATCTTTCCACCTGCCTTGTCCTTTCTTTATGACTTGTGAAAATTGCTCAAGTCCAGCATGTCCCATATCACAGAGGGCAGCTTTGTCTCCAGCCTTTCACTAATTGTACACTGGGAATCAAGACAATTTCTATAAACAGGTGGAAAAATAAGAGTATTCCAGCTCAGCCAGGTCTTGCAGATGTTTCTCCCAAAGAGGAAGTAACCCAGATTCATTACCTGGGAGTGGCACTTGCTGGGCTGGGCAGAGGGAACCTGGTGTGGAGCTCCCTGCAAGGAGCCGGCACAGGACACTGCTGGGCTCCCACAGAGGCAGTGTAAAGGTTGGAAAACCATCTCTCTGCAGGAAGAAAACACCCCACAGGAAAGGGAAAGGAGCAGCTAATTCTCACTAGGCAGTGTCTGGGTGGAGTCTTTGTTAATCCCAGTTCGGCTACAAAAGTATCTTCACTGAGCAAAACTGGAGTATTTTTGACCATGTGCTCATGGCTCTATGGTCAATCTATGTAGTAACAGCCAGCCTTGTAAATCAAGGACTTTATTCATGATAAAACATTTGGGCAGTAACTTCTCTTTTTGAGATGTCTGACATGAATTTTCACAGTCATTTTGTTTGGGTTAGCTAGTGTATTGAATTTAAGAAACTGCATTTTCTGTGCTTTGTTTGCAGTAGTTTCAAGTTGATCGAATCTATTTCAGAATGTTCTCTATTTTATGCAAAGTCACTTTAAATAAGTGTAAGCAAAATACGTTCATTTCACCACTGGATCAATTTATTAGGTTTTAAAAGCGCATTTCCAATCTACCATTGACAGCAGTAAAGGGAAAAAGGGAGGAGCAATGACAGAAAATCTATTTGACAGAATAAATAGTTTCTTTGCACGTATGTATATATGTGTGTGGGTTTATATGGCTAAAGTAATGGTGATGGCACTGATCAAGCAGACATGTTTTAGCATTATAATGACAAATTGAAAAGATGGCACATGTTAAAAAAAGATGATGTTTATTGGAGACTTGATTATTTCCTACCTTCACCAAACAGAAAATTGACTGAGACAATAGAATTCAGCAAGTTAGAGTCCAAATTGAAACACTAAGTCATGTCTACATGGCAAGTAAAAAGTAATTAAAAAAAGAATCACCAGTTTTAGAGCAGGGAAAAGAGAGAGGAAACATACTTAGAAGTCAATACTTAAATCTTACTTACTGCAATATCAAAAAGCAGATATTTCATAAATAAGATTTTGCAGTGCCACAAACAGGGGGAAAGAAACTAGGGTGAAGCAGGCAAATTGTACATTTGCATCTTTCTAAATAAGCATACAGACAAGATGTTTTTGTGTCCTTGGGTGTTTATTACATTTCTTACCTTCTTTGACCATTTCAGCTGGGCTACAGACCCAGGAGGGACATGCATTTTATGTTATTTTCATTTTGACATTTTTACGGTTAAATGTTGTGCAGACTTAAATTTTTTTGTGCTCGACTTCAGCTACTTGAATCCTGAAGTCCTTTTATTTATCCTGTCATCTGTCATTGATGTAACTGACTTCTGTGACAGTGTTGACAGAATTTATCTAAGAGTTTGCTGGATGGCACATTTCACAGAATCAAATATAAATAAAAGGGTCCATCACCTGGGGGATATGGGATTGGAAGTCAATGGGTGTTGAGGGTGCTTAGTTTCACAAAGACCTATTCAAGAACTCACAATCCCGTCTTACAGATTTATCTCTTTATATATGACCATGTTCATATTCCCTCCAGGTCAGGTAGCAATATGTTGTTCTTCTTTTTTTCTTTCCTAAGACCTGGCAGATAATCAAATATGTACCTGCATTTCTTTCTGACATTTCAGAAATGCTAAATATTGTATTCTGGTGATAATGCTTTCTGAAGAAGGAAGGAATGGCCCATTTAATAATGTATACTTCATTTACAGTTTGGAGTGTTAGCCAACTACTTGTGATGATACTTCTTCCAGTCATAATACTGATATATGCAGAGTTCTAACTACATTTTTAAATAGAAAAACAACTGAATGATACATTCAAAATAATTCATGGAGAGGAAATAGATGTATTTCAGCATGGGAGAATATTTATGCATTATTTAACAGCAATAATGTTTGAATTCATACATTATGCAAATGCCATTATAATCAGGAAAATGAAAGAACTTGGACTGCTGCAACATCTTTAAATCTACCATTAGGTACTTATTTGTGCATATCATTTAATACTGCACAATGTTACAGTATGTCACTTGAAGAGAGAAGTTATCAGAGACTAACAGGTTATAAAAAAGTAAAGCTGATGAATCCTGATTGCTACCTTGATGCTAATGTCTATAAATTTATCAGCAAACAAGAGTAAAGGCTTTAATGGTAATTTACATAAACTTCTCTTCTGGAGATGAGTTACTGTGGTTTTACACACGGTTCCCATTTTGCATTGTGATCCTTATCCATCCCCACCCCCACATGACAGACCGGCTCACAGCGTGGGCTGACACTGCCAAATTGTATTTTCTAAATGTATCAGCAGCTATGTTCCAAAACTAGCAAAAGCAGCAAGCCTGACCATATAAAACCAAAGCTGCTTCTGTTTCCTCTTATCTTCAAGACAAAATATTTTTAAAATGGGAGAACAGAAGAAAAGGAAAAGGCTGTGATTTGGGGAAGAGCATGAACAGATCTTCTCTCTCAGTATTTAGTTCTGTTTACACCTCTGCTTAACCGTGTCCATAGCCCCATGCATTTGCATATATGTAAGTAAAGCAGCCCAGTGCAGTCCTGCTGGACAGGCTGCTCTCCCTGCCCGGTGCTGGGGGTCTCCTGGTCCCTCCCTGGCACTCCTGCATCTGTTTCCTTGGACTTTCTGTTCTCATAAATGATTTCTTTTTCTCCAGTTTTTAAATAGCTCTGCCATTTCTTTCTTTTGCTCCATTCAGACATGTCCCAACCACATGGTCCTTACAGCCTGTCCTCTTCAGTACTTCACAGACTGATGAATTCCTCCTCCAAATGATATGTGAAATACATGGCACATAGCACTCCCATGCTACGAAGCAGAAACCCAGCTAGTCAGACTTCTGGTCTCTGGTGGATTTTCTCTCACTTTGAGCCTAAGAAGCTGAAGGTTCAGCTGTGCTCAAGTCATTCTTTGGAGCAGTAATCTCATGCTACACTTATAAGAATGTTCTCTCACAGTCAAAGGGGTGCATGGTGATGGAGAGCTAGACTTTCCCTTGTATTTCTTCAACATTTCTTCAGAATTACTCATATTGCAAAACTGTTCATTTGTAATAACTAATAATTCTGTTAATCATAAAAATGAGAGCAAATAGAACTGAGGAACAACTGTACTGGGAGAGCAATCTATTTTCTTAGCTCATTAAATGAAGCTGGCCCATCACTTGTCCAGGAGATATTTACAGACAGGCACAGCAGAGGGAAATGTTCATTCTGATTTCCATGTGTATTTGTTGTGTGGCAAGCGAAAAAGAATTTGCATGCAGATGCCATCAATCTGGCACATCTCATAAACACTATATTCCCCTAACAGCTCAGGAGTTCAGAACAGATCTTGCAACTGGGTGGCATTTGGGCACAGTTTGGGTGCTCACCAATTTGAAACCAGTCAACAGCCTGGAATTTTCACCGTGATAGAGTCTTCCAGAAATGATTAGTTTTTATGTCAGAGTGGATGCAGTAGTGTTTGTTCCTCCATCATAAAGACTGCCAGGGCCTCTGCTATAAAATCTCTATTGCTAACAGGGAATCACAATTCAACCAATATATTGTGCTCCTGGCTAAGAACTGGCATGCAAGAATTCATCCTGGAAATTTTTATTTGCTGAGAATGATACTGATTTCTCAGAATGCATGAACTTCCTTTTGTTGAATATTAACTGGTGGGGGGCTTTTTGTTTGTTTGTTTTTGGGTTTTTTAATGGCACTGTAGCAATCAGTTGTTGTAAAGCTGGTTGGGAAGAGAAAGGGATGTAGCATGCAGCAGTCACCACGGGTGCAATAACATGTGCCCACTCCAGTGCCAGCTGGAGATCACCAGCTGATGGTGAGGAAAAGAGGACTGCACAAACTGGAGTCAGTAGGTCATGCAATGGCAAATCGTGAAGGAGATATTAGCTTTGGAGTGGTTAAAACAGTTAATGCAGACCTCCCTGATTTACATGGTTTTGACAGTGCCAGCTGCATGCTGGCCATGCAAGAAGAAAGTGGGAGATGCTTATCACTGCAGTTACTTCATGGCACTCTTGGATGGTTGTTGTGTCTGTGCCCAGGTGAACTGAAGTTTAAGCTCACCTCAGGTGGATTTCTGTGTCCTCAGTGCCTGAACACAGTGACAAAGCCCAGCCCTAGCTAGAACAACATTTACATCACTTCAGTGCTTCCTCCTGGCTGGTGTGCCCCTCTTGGCCAAGCAGATGGTACAGCAGTTTGCAGAAGCTGTCCAGTGTGTCTGTGTTTTCTCTGTCATTACAACTCCTGAGATGAAATTTCAGAAAGTGCCAAATCCAGCCAGGCCTCTGTATGACTGACAAGGATGCCATCCCCATCGCAGAGGAGGGTAAGAACTGTGGCACCCCCTCAGCAGAGGAGCTTGGAGAGAGCAAGGAGACAGTGGTATGAGTGGAATTAATTCTGTGTCATGCTGCAGAGATCATCTCTGTTGGTTTGGCAGTGTAGACAAACTGCAGCTGGAGGAAGTGCCTGCTTGGCTAAGGGAATGCAACCTTCTGCAAAGTTACCAGGAAGTAACAGCAGAGCTCTACATTTCGATAGACTTAGAAGAAGGTCTTCTAAAAGTTGACCATAAATTCAATCCAACCAAAAAAAAATTGGCAAAATAACTTCTTTGGGACGTGGAAAAGCATCTCTGGGTTATCTCCTCAGTGTTTCCTCCATTGGATTATTGCTGCCCTTACTCCTAATAATTTCTGATTGCACTGAAGGCATGCTCCAAAAACCACTGAAGTCAACAGAAAAATTTTCTGGGACCCCAAATTACAAATTTATGAGATTTTCTCAATTCAAGACCATCCACTGTCTGGCCCCAGTGTGCCAGGATAGGTCCAGGATACTTGTTTTTCAAAACATAACAATTAATTTCAACATGAAACTTGGCACTGACTTCAAAAGGATTATCCCAGTAATCTATGTTCTGGCAATCCTTGCTTACAGCACAGTTTTAACATATGTTAAATTTTATGCTGATAGTTTGCATATACTTATACTAAATAAATATGTACATTTATGTACACTGTGATGTAACAGTGATTTACATCTCGTATGACCATCTGACATTGTTTCTCCTCGGAATGGCTGCATCTCCTCAGCATGATGAGGAAAATGCTGTTTCAGTCCAACAGAATATTTTAATTTCAGATAACCAAAATGGTGTATCTTTAACATAAGGGTGCCTGCAGTTTGTGGTGTGGCTTTCATAACTTTGCTAATTCCTCTGGGTTTTATTAGAAACATTCAGCTACATTTCCCTAAAACATGCAAATGCTGGGGCCCCCACAAACAATATTATTAGGATGGTTTCTTAATTGTTTTTTCCAAGGGAGCAATTTAGTTCACTCCCATTTTAATGTGGCAAACACTGGCATTTGTCACTTCTTCCAGTAACTGATGCTTTCTACTTTAATAAATGCACATATTAGATGCTATTCTCTTTCTCTGTTTGATAGGTGTACGGTGTCAGGAAGAGGAAGGTCACAATGATGTTAAGTTTTCTGCTAAGCAAAGGATCAGAGTGTAAATGAAATCTTGAAAGCTGGGAAATGAGAATGTGCAAGTGTAAATAATGTATTAATTATTGACAGCTAAGGGACCGAAGAGTCCTGTTTAGTAGTGACATCTTCATTGTCACACTGCCTGACACTGTCTCAGGTGTTTTTTTAACAACAGGTTTTCTCACCGAGATAGTAAGTATTTCAATTTACCAGTGTAACTATTTATATTTTTCATTTTCTTTGGCTTTCCTTTATCTTACTGCAGTCTAGGTGCTTGGTGCAGGAGGGGATGGGGGAGAAGTTTTTTATTGTGGCAAGTGATATTATTATGGTACAAAATAGATTTGTTTTTGTAATAAAGGAACAAAATACTGAGGTGCAAAAGGAGATTCCACTTCATTGGTTATTTATGGAAGCTAATATATAGTTTAGGAAAAGAGGTATGATAGCTAAGGGCTCAGTTTTGCCAACAGGCCTTCCCAGCAAGTGCTTAATATATGCCAGAAGCAGAATTGGCTTCACCATGGCTTTTGAGTGAGACATTAGTTATATTAAGGAAAGGTGTTTCTGAAGTAAAAGGCTTTTAATATTCTGTACTTTCCAGCCATTGCAAAGTCTAAGAGTAGTAGTGAATTCCTTCATATTTAAATTATTTTTGTGACAAATTAGAGCAGAAGAAATTCCCATGATCCCAGAAAAGTTTTTGTATATTAGCTGTTTGCACAAGACTGCTAGATGTAAATAGCTAGGAGCTTTCAAGTACTGAGATTGAAACTGAAAAGGAAAAAACCCACCACAAGTCAACAAACAAAAATAACAACAAAACACCACCACAGATACCTCCTGATCCTTCTTTGCGAAATGACATGTGAACTCTTCTCCCCTCAACCCCCTGGCAAGGGGCTCCATTGCCCTTTGGCAACCCTGTGCCACCTCCAGACCTCTGCTGGTCCTTGACTGCAGCTTTAATCCCCCCATTGGCTTTGCCCATAATTAGATTTTGTTTTTCCTGTGGGTGGAACACACTTTGGATTGAGGAGGCTTGCAAGGCTTGGGCAGGCACTGAGGAAAGGCTGGATCCCCACCCTGCAATGTCCCTGGGAGCAGAAGCTGCTACTGAGGGCTGGGGGGTTAAAGAATAAGAACAGGCAACTACTTGAGATGCTCTCCACACCGTGATATTGTCTTTTTTTGACAATTGATATTGATATTGCTATCTGATCAAATGTCAATATCAATTAATATCAAATTGTCGAATCTTCCTTCTCCTGAAAAATGTGAGTTCTGATCTGTGGAATTGCTTAGCAAATTTCTGTCAGCCCCAGTGAATTTATAGGGTGGTTAAATCCTGGTATGTGGAGAACTGGAAATAATTAATTTACAGTAATTTCACAATTACAAGTCGCACCTGGATTACAAGCTGCACTTCCAGGGTGTCGGCAACATTTCGTTCTTTGTCCATATACAAGTCGCACTGGATTATTAGCCGCACTTTTGTTTGCAGCGAGGATGCCGTGCAACTTTCACAAAGTTGCCAATTAGAATCGCGGGAACACGGGGTTTACTGGCTCGGGGCTGTGCGGACTCGACCCGCCTTCCCCTGTTGCCACCAGCCCCAGTCCCACTCCCCCGCGGCCGCCGCAGAGCTGCCCCGGCCCAGCACGGCACCCCGCCACCGCCGGGGGTGGCCCTGGCCCTGCTTGGGACAGGGTGGACTCGGCTCGGCTCAGGGCTGCTGCGTGCTCGCATTTCCAGTTGGCAAATTTCTCAACTTTTTTTCATATATAAGCCGCTCTGGAATACAAGCCGCAGTTCCGGGTACGGACCAAAACTTTAGTCCAAATGGTGCGGCTTATAATCGTGAAATTACTTGGTTTTCAAAGCACTGTTTTGGAAAGATCTACCACTTTAAAAAGTTTTTTGTTTAACACATATTAATATTTTTGCATAAGTTAAAATTAATGAACCATTTCACCTGCAATTTCCCACTTTTCAGCTGGATCATGCCATTGGTTCCCAGGGCAGGGATGCCTGGGCTGTGCCAAGAGGGGTTGTTGTCTCTGCTGTGCTGTGTGTGGGCAGGGTGTGTGTGTGTGTGCAGGGCACCCTGCCCCTGTGTGTGTGTGTGTGTGTGTGTCTGTCTGTCTGTCTGTGTGCGTGTGTGCGTGTGTAGGGCACCCTGCCCCTGTGTGTGTGTGTGTGTGTGTCTGTCTGTCTGTGTGTGTGTGCGTGTGTGTGTGTGTGTGTGCAGGGCACCCTGCCCCTCTGCAGAGCAGGGCTGTGTTGCAGGGATGCTCCCAGCTGCACCACCAGCTCCCAGGGGATATTTTCAGGTGCTGGCATCAGGAGGGAAAATGCAGCTCACCCTCCAAGTCTGTTGTTGTTTACAGAACATGTGTCTCAAACATTAAAAAATGCCATATGTGATGCTGAATATAGAGCCTCCTTCCTCTGCCCAAGAATAGAACTTTATCAAAATGAAATTTCCTGCTCATTTGAGCCCATCTCCATAGCAACAGTGCTGTACACCTGTGATGTACAGGCAGAAGCTGTTACAACCTCTGAACCAGGCAGAATGAGCCGTGCTCCATCCCCCCGTGGCAGGCTGAAGTGCAGCTCTGATGCACCCACGGCACATTTTGCTATATGTACCTATGTGTGGTCCCTATATGCAATCGTTTTATTCAGGATTACCCTACTTACATTTGGTAAATAAATACAAATATGCTACTTACACGAAGTTGTACACTTGCAAAAATTCAATCTATTCTTGTCCTGAGGGAAGACTTTACAATGCAAACGTTACACAAAATAAAAGCTTGTGCTCACATTTGCTTCTGTAAGAATTTCCTAATTCAAAAAATACATAAAATGCCTCACTCTTGCAAATCTGCCAACCTGTTAATAGTACATCATTAAAAGAAAAAAGCAACTGTATGCTGAATTATTTAAATATTATTTTAATAGTAAACTGGAAATAATTATGCACCTTTGGCTATCCAATATTGCAAATTGCTGCTCACTCCATAACTTTTAGTGAAATTGAACTCACCAATAAGAAACAAATGGTTGCATTTTAAAGCAACCTGAAATTATTTCCCCAGGTCATTCATAAGGTAGATCATTACAGAGGAATGTTTTCTTATGCAAATAAAAAATAGCCTGCTAATGCAATGTAAATTATATTTTAAACTTCCTACATTTATTAGCTTATTTAAGAAGAGGCAAACTTCAAAGAAGGATTTTATTTGAAATACGTGCAGAGTGAAAATCTCCATAATGATGGCTATTGCTCTCGGATATGCTGTATAATATAGATGAATTGTCTGTTTCTGTCCTGACGTTTGCGTGTTCTTGTCTTTGCTTTCAGACCTGCCCTCTCTTCCCCTCCTAGCTCAGCATTTCCCACTGCTGAACGCAGGGCAAGCTGCAAGCAAAATGGGTGAGATATGATACATGATGCATGCATCTTGGCAAAGTTCATTGCATCAGGTTGCCTGAATTTTTAATACCACACCATAATACAGTGTTATTATAACCCTTACTCCTATGCCAGCAAAAATGGGACTTCTGCTCTCAGAGCAAAATTTCTCATCCTTTTTCAGCAGATGGGTGGACAGTGTTCTCTTTCTTTTGCAGGGCACAGAGAAGCCAGGGTGTGGGGACTCCCCCTCGTGCAGGCTGCAGCCAGCACAGTGCTGATAGAAGACTGATGGAAAGGGAAGGGAACTGATCTTCCATCCACACCTTAAGAGCAGGAGGCAATGATCCCAATTTTTTTGTGGTATTTGTAACAGCTATTTATTTTCTCTTCTTCAACTCTGGCTGTTTTCAGATTTTCTGCTAGGAAATATCTGTCTTATATAAGCTGCTAATACTCTGCTCTAGGCAGAACATGGTTCTTGGAGCTTATGTAGGCTGATTTCAGGGAAACTAGCAGCATTATTGATTTTCATTGGGCTTATTAGGATCAGTGTAACATGCACTTTTGCTATACTAGATTGTATTTGGCTTTCATCATGAAATCTCATTACACTAAAAAGAAATGGAAACAAGTTATGCAAATAAAAGATTTTGCAGGGTACTCTAATGAAATTACTCTGTATCTGCAAAAACACACTTTGTATGTAGGTCATTCAAACCCTGAATGCTGCTGGTCAGACTGTTCTCATTTGCTTTTGAAAATTAAGAATAGATTCTCCAGCCTTAGCAGAATTATTTCAGATTTGTGCTAACATAACTGAAGTTATAGCTTGATCCTTGAAGTAGTTGTGCTGTCTGAATTCTGATGTTGAGTCGGTGATTTACTAGGGAAGGGAACTTCCAGTTGTTTGTCTGCCTGCGGCTGGTATGGATGATGGTACCACATTATGAAGGTGTGACATCCACGTGGCTGTGGGCACACTCCTAAACCCCCAGGCAGGATGAGGAATGAGCAACAAGCTTGTTTTGACCCATTTTGCTCCTGTGGGACATCATCTTGTTGTGGTTTGCCTGCTGACAGCATGAGGCAGCATGAGCTGGCAGCACAGCACATCTCAGTGCAGCATCAGAGGTAAAGTCCTCCCTGCTGAAGCTCAGAGGAGATCTGGTTGCCACCTCAGCTGCCCTCTTCCCAGACCAATTCACCACCAAAGCTCATGCCTCCAAACCAGGCTCCTCACAGTTTCCTGTAGCTGCAGACAGCGCTGAGACTTGCCCATACGCTGCTGGCAGGGAGAAGGTGAAGCTGTGTGTGTGGTTCCTGCCCTGGGAGAGCCTGGGCTGTTTGGGAGAGCAGAACTGCCCTCTTGCCCACAGAGGGCTGCAGAATGCCTGGGCCATGTGTCTCTCCATGGGCCACCTCCTCTGGTGGCTTGAGGAAAGGGGGGTGGGCTTTGTTTTTGTGTTTTATCGCCTCATTTTCTTGTCACTTGGAATCGGCGGTAGGGAAAACATTCCTCCAAGACTGATACTTTGTAAGAATGGATCAAGACTTGAGCTGTCAGGAAGAAATACCCTCCTTTGACACGTTTTGGTGGTGCATCTCAGACTAGCACATTTCCTAATGGTCAGGATGCTTTTATTTTCATAGATGTTCTATATCTGGAGAAAGCAACATTCTTTTGAGAAAGAGAAAATGAATTTTGAAGAACTCTGAGAAGTGACTCTCAGGCTTCCTTTCCTAAAACTTTAGTGTATTTCTGATCCTAGAGGGGGGCCAAAATTAGCAGAGAGCACCCAGTTAAATTCCAACCTACAGGGTATTGCTAAGAAGAACAAATTCAAGGTACAAAGCTGCAATTGTGAAGTTACTTGGGGAGTACAAATTTTGCATTATTGACAATCTGTGATTGCACAGTCAGCTCTTGAGTCATTCATTCCCTGTTGATCCAATGAAGCTGTACTCTTCTGCTTGGACTTGCCTACTGGTTTTGTGGGATTTTATGGAGAAAATTTGGTATGGACTAGACATGAAGGCTTTTGTTTCAGAATTTTTCAAACTCAGCAGCAATGTCCTAAAGGGGAAGCTATCCTAATATACACATGACAGTCTTATGTATTTGTGAAAAGGAGTGTCAAACTGCTGAACACACAGGTTTATGGAAAAAAGCTCTCCTGTGCTTCTGACAATTAGTATATTTTTCACTTGCAAAATGGTGCTTTCTGCTAATGCTATGGTATATTAATCAACAGCACCTAATCCAGCTGATTAAAAATTCCCCATTGGGCTTTGCTGACCAAATGAATACAATTAGTAGGACATTTCAAGTAGGGACTTTCCTGCAAACACTGATATTTGTAGATGTTAAATTAAAACTAGGGTATGTAAAATTGCATATCAAACGAAGAGATATTCCTTGCATCTGAGACCCATTGTTGATATGTGGCAGGGAGAGATTTTATTCTTTAAGTGCAGGTAAGGTTTTCACTCAGACCTCAGCTTCAGAATCAAAGTAATTGTGTGATCAAAGTATTTCTTTTTCACATCCTCCCAAAGAAACCTAGCAAAAAATAAGTCCCTTAAGTAAGTTAGCTCATGTAGGCAATGGTAACAGGTGCTATGGGTTGTTGTTGAGCTGTTGTTTGTTTAATATTAATCTAAAATAATTTAAATGGCATCTTAATAGCCTTATTTTATGTCTCTTATTTTGATTTTAAAAATCAGCGCATTCCCCTTAGTGCAGTTAATAGGGTCAGCCTGTGAGCCTGTGCTGGTTACCATGCCTTCAGTCATGTGGAATCCAAACAGCCATTATAATTTGTTTCTAAACAGATCAAGAGCTATTTACCATCTCAATGTTTTGTGCACAGCTGGGTGTCTGGCAAACATCCAATATCCATTAACATTTAAAAATTAGTCCCATAATGCATCTTTTCCGTGGCTTGAGGAGTATACACACTGACACATGTTGGGAACCAATTATATTTGCACCACCATTAGTCTGGCTGCATTCAACTTCCCAGTAAATGAGGGCTAATTTAGTTTCCAGAATGGTGTATCTTAAATTCATGCAATGACCTTAGCAAAAGGAGAGTATCTGAAGATATAAAGAGGAAGGAAATGTTCAGAAAGAATAATGCTTCCTTTTTTTCTGCCTAAACCATAAGAGTAGATTATTATGTGACTGTTTCCAGTATCCATGCCTGGCCTTAAAACCAGATTCCTTTAATTCAATACTGCTAAAATTCATGAGCAGACTTTGGTTGGGAAGAAATCACACTAATATGGTAAACTAGCACACCCTCCTTGCTCAGATCAAACCTGCTAATGGACCTTTTTATAATAGCAATTTAGACCTGCCTGTAGCAGGTCTAACTCTTCAGGTTCCCAACTGATTTTAAGTGTTCTATTTTCCTACCAGCAGGAAAATAAGAAATACAGATTTCACAGTAGGTGCTGTCTACATTGCTTGTGAAATATATTCTAAAAATGCCATGGAAGTGAAATGACCCTCACAACTGGCAGTTTGGCATAGAACTTTAATGAAAATGGAGAAACACAAAAATATTTTGAGAAGTACATTTGCCAAACCTCTGCAGCCGTGAGAAATTCCTTCAATAATATCTGAGGTGAACTGGGATGCCTGGCCTGGGGGAAGGGTGTGTAGCACCTTCCTTGCTGCGTGTGTCAGCTCAGCTCCCAGTAATCAGGTTCCAGACTGATTGACTTTGCTGCTGCAGCACGAGGCTCCTCTGAGCTCACCCAGCCCCTGGCAGGCTGCTTAATAAAGCTAAATTGCTCCTACAAACAGCACTATTCAGCAGCCTTTTAGAATTAAGGGCTGGTTTAGAAACAGTGTTTGGCCTTAACACTCATCTGAAGCAGTCAGAAGCTCAAGAAGGCAGGAATTTTCTAAATGGGTGTACAGCAGTGCAGTGAGCCTCCAGGTGAGGGGTCTGTCTCCTCCTCCAGCTGTGCACATCTGCAGTAACTCTGTCCTTTTGGCACAGCTGGATCAATGGAGTTGCTGTAGGATGCAGTCTGGAGTGAGGCTGCAGGTTTATAAACAGCTCTAAAGTTTAGTGTATAGAAATAGTTGTTTACATATGTAAACAATGTTTAAAATGCAGTATTTAACAGGTAAAGCTTGTTCTTCCATTACATCCCTATACTTCAGAGTTAGCCTTTGTTAAGTATTTATTGTATCAGCACATCTTTCCTTTTGTTTTTCGTGCAAGAAAGTATCTTTCAGTAAAACTGCCTATTCCTGAAGCTGCCCTTTTGGAAAAGTTCACTGTACAGTCAGTATTTACAGATGCTGTTTATACTGTCTTCCTCTCAAAAGACATGGCTTTTTATTTTATTGCTTTCAGTGAAACCCATGCTTGTAGTCCCTGACAATAATACATTTTCATGCATCATTGGCAATACAAGGCTTCATTTAGACTATTGATTTACA
Organism: Catharus ustulatus; assembly: GCF_009819885.2. Taxonomy (NCBI): domain Eukaryota; kingdom Metazoa; phylum Chordata; class Aves; order Passeriformes; family Turdidae; genus Catharus; species Catharus ustulatus. The sequence continues at coordinate 19,143,949 of NC_046229.1, forward strand.
TTCTTATTGTATTAGGACTTGTTAGTGTTTCATACCTTCTTATTGTTTGGTGATTGACCTTTGCAGATTTACAGTACATAAGCAATTAGCCAGTAATAGGTTAAATTAATAAAGAAGATTCCTATCAAATTTGGGGGATTCACAAATCTATCATGTGGTACTGACCATTTCTCTATTTATATTCCACACAGCTGTAGTTATAAGCTGAATTCCAAGTGCAGTAAATCCTGCTGCAGACTCCTGAGTTACATGCAGAAGAAGATGGTGCATGGCATGTGTACAATTTGCTGGGTAAGTTTCTAAGGATAAGAACTGGCAGAAAGGTTGAACTGTTTTCTCTTTCTGTCTTGACAGTCTCTTTTGTTTTTCAGCTGTGGATTTAACAAAACAAAACCAGAGCTAATTTTAATTTTTAATTAAAGTCAATAGCTTATGTTCATTCTGATGTATTTGGTACAAAGAAGAATAAAAGAAAATACAGAGAGAAACTTGAAAGAGAAATGCATTTCTTCAGCTTAATTATTTAGTTTCCAACTAAGAAACAGCTCTGCATACGTCGATTATCCTTCAGGGATATCTCAGAAGAAGTGAGCAATTAGCTTGATTTTCTGTTGAATATGTAGCTTGTGACTCAGTATGTGATCTATTAAAAAGATGATCATTCCTTTTAAACTGTCCTGATATACATGGAGCCTGTTGCTGAAGATAAAAGTCAGTGCAGTAATCCAGTCCATCACCGTGTGAGACACAGCTTTTCTGTCTTGCTACACAACAGACTGTGGTAATTTCAGGTGTTCTAAGGACTGTAAGAGAAGGGTGAAAGAGGAGGGTAATGCTCTCCTGTTAAAAGGTAACCTGGGATACTGCTGAGCACTTTTTACAGCTTTAAGCATGCTTTCCCTTAGAAGCAGAGCCCAGAAAGTCTCCTTGCAGCTGTTTCTGTAGGAAAGCAGCAACTGTTCTGCCCCAGTCAGCCTGGAGCCATGGATGGGGCTGTGAATGGAGATCAGCAGCTGGGGAAATTCAGCAAGTCTGTGTGGGAAGGGCTGTGGAGAGGGGCAACAGAGGGTGTGGAGCATCCTGCTGCCATCCTGCTGCCATCCTGCTGCCATCCAACCTTCCGGGGAGCTCTGGGCCTCCCAGGATCAGTGCTGGGTCAGCATCCACACACAGCACCATGGTCCTGGCACAGGCTGCACCAGGCACACTGGTAAGTAGAAAGCAGGATTTGAGGGGGGATTTGAAAAGTTTGTATGATAAGCACATTTTCTAAATACCATCAGTGGTGATACCAACTTGCCCGTGAGTGCATGGATTTTGCTGCCACTGCCCTGCTTCCAGATTGCTGCTGCTGGATTGGAATGCCCAGACTGTGGAGCTGGGGGTTACATGTCTGTTGGCACTTCTGTTGCACAGCTGGCTGGAACATATAAACTCACAAAGTGCCCAGATTTCACACAGGAAAAGCAGAATGCACATTTTTTCAGTTCACGTGTTTTTTTGGCTGTGGTATTTTGGTTGGTTTATTTAGTTTGGTTTGTGTGTCTTTTATTACAATTATGACATTCAAATTCTACTACAGGGAGATAGTGGAGGGTTTGAGCTTAAAAATGGACTTTAAGTAAGTGACTTGCATGAGGATGAAGTTTGCAGATGTACTGGATGTAGTGCCAGATTTCCTGTTCACCTGAGTCCCACTTTGAGCACCTCCACTGTCAAGCTGTGCTCCTCCAAATGCACACCGAGCAGATGCTCTGCCCTTGATGGGCCTAAATTAGTAGGCACCTGTATTTCTGACACTGAAGCTTCCATGGTATCTGAAATCTTGCTTCTGGTCATGCTTAAAAGTGCCACAGTCCTGTCAGGACTGAGCAATGTGGTGCCTAACTTGTACCTTCATCTAACAGGAACCCAATGCTTTACTGTTCCATGACAGCAAAACCTGGGTCTCATCCCTTCAAGGCCAGACTGCTCTGAATCCTGTCTGCACCTTCCCAGCATACCTGAACTGTGCTCTCTTTCCCAGAATTGTGGCAGGATGTTGACTAATCCTTTTGCCTTTCTGCAGCTAATCTCAAGGCTATGTAAAGGAGGGCTCTGTGCGCTGGTGTGGCTGTCGCTGGTGTGCCTGTGGCACAACCCCTCTGCTCCTGGCATGGGATTCTGCAGCCCACATGTGTGCACAGCAGCGTGGCCTCCTCTGTCCCTGGTCCTGTGGAGCATCCTTCTTTAACCCCCTGTGCTCCTCCACTCCAGCCTGGGATGGGCTGTCCAGCCTGGGGAGCCGTGGCATCCAGCTGTTTGTCAGACTGGACACAGGTCTTTTTTGCATTATTACTCTTTAATTTACAGCTCATCTGTAAAGAATAAAGGTAAGGAATGCTTGCCCACCTCATCCTTTACTTATCTTCACCAATTATGCATCGTGAAAGCCACTGGTGCAAAACAGCCTGTCCTGCTTAAAGATATGTTTAACAGATGATAATCAAAGTGACACCTACTCACTGCTTAAACCCTGCAAAAACCTCCTGTGTGGTTTCCAGGGCTAGCTGCAGTCCAGAAGCAAATTAGGTATTTTCTTGTGGCCAGGAGCCCAGACTAATAAACTCTGCAGACCTAACTTTTCATACAGATGGGTTGTGGCTTCCTGCATTGTGTTTCCATTTGTATTGAAAATTACCCTGGATCTGGCATCACTGGATCTCTGCCAAGGCTAATCGGCTATCCAGCCACATGCTGACTCCTGAAGAGCTCCTTGAATCCTTCCTGCACTGCTGTCCCCAGTGCTGAGGAGCAGCCCAACCCAGCACCCTGAGCTTTTGATTATATATAGTTTTATTTGTATTTGTATTTGCTTTATTATTATTTTAGAAGCTTTGTGGCTCTGCTGCTTTCTGCTGTGCTCCACGAACGCAGTGAATGTGGAGTAATGCCAGCGTGACAGCCATGCCATGGGTTTAACCAGCTGGGCAGACTCAAGGAAAGGCTGTGCACTGCCCAGAAGTGCTTCCATCCAGCCATCCTGCTCATGGACACAGCTGAAGGGATTACCTGTGTCAGTGCTTCACTGAGGGGTGTGCTGGTGTGCCTGATATTGGGAATGCAGGGCATCTCTCAGGCAGTGTCTGAGCACAGAACGTGATCCCTGGATAAGGTGTGGTAGATCAGGGGGCAGCACTGATCTGTGAGTGCCAAGCTCCAGGCTCTGAGCTCTGGCAGAGGGTGGCACGGGTGGAGTGAGAGCTGCAGACAAAGTTAGAGAAGCCCTCCTGCTGAGCCATAGGGTGCAGGAAGGACTCCTTGCTTTCTAAACTCCTTCATACAGAGGAGTCTGGGAGTTGCTGGATCCAGTCTTAGCCCCAGACTTTGCCAACAGTCTAAGGAATTAGAGAGGTGTGACTAAAGCCTTCTACTACTCTTTCCCACAGGATTAAGGATGGCATACTAGATATATTTGTATAAAAATTAATTATGATAAAGGGTTAGACAAAAATATCTTAATCTGAATTATTTACTACACAGTACTGAAGATAAATCTACTAGTATAGTATAAGTGTAGTATAGTATAGTATAATATAGTATTCTATATCAAAGCAATTGTTTAAAGCTAGCAAACCCCCCAGTTATTGAGTAGAGTGATGTTACTCATCCACACCAATCACTGTGGGCAAATCCCTTCTGCTCATCCTGTAGGACCAACCTTGAAGGGCAAACCCCCCGAGGGAGGAATCTCCACACACAGTCCAAGAAGGGCTGTGTTAGGAGAGCCTGCTGGTAAAAGTGGGACTGGACTGTCAGTCATATGTCTCCAGGCCAGCTGTGCCAGCTTAGCATTTTTAGATAAGGATACTTCCCCGTATTTGCCATATCTTCACCTCATTATCAGGATGTTCAGCTTTGAAGAGGATGAGTTCACCCCCTCTTAGTTCACCACTGATAGCTTTGTGAAGTAGGGCACTGTTGGAGCTGTGTTACCCCATCCCAGGCAGAACATGCTGCTACAGAGGGCAGGGCAGCCCAGAGCCACACGGGCAAGGGCTGGCCACAGTCAGGAAAAAGCCAGGAGACACTGGGTGCACGAGATGGCTGTGAAAGGCACCCATGGTGCAAAGAGCCCCATGAGCAGAGGCAGGTCTGCCACAGCACTGGGCTGCTGCAGGGTGGGAAGAGCCAGCTGGGAGCACCCAGCCCTGGCAGCAGCAGGGAGAGGCTGCAGAGCCAGAGCCATGGCCAAGGCAGGCAGTGCTGGGCTTCACTGCAGTGTGGGGCTCACTCAGTGAGCCTCTGCAAGCCTTGCTTTTACATCTTAAACAAGGAACTGCATTAGTATGTGAGCCATTGCTCTGTGTTTGTGCTGAAGTGTTACAGTGGAAATGTTCTGACCCAGAGAAACTGAGTATTCATTTTTCTTGAATGCTTTTGTAGGGAAATAAAACTATAGGTTATTTCTTATTGTATGTCTGAGAGGCTTTACAAGAGAGTTAAAATTGAAGGGCAGGAAGAATTTAAAGGAATAGGACCTCTGTCTGTTCAGAATGATTCCAGCTTAAAGATAGGACACTGCTACATTTTCCCTTCAAGCATCACTTCATTGAGATTTCTGACGTTTTGGAGGAGCAGAGTGAAAAAAACCCCAGAGATCTTTTCAATCCATTGGAAAATATCTTCCTGCTGTTTTACCAGAGTACTGAAAGACATTTCATAGAAATAAGTGTATGTGCAAACACATCTATAAATATTAATCTTTATTAGTGACAAAATGGCAAACACAACTACTACAAATCCAATAAAGAGAGAGAATACCAGGAGGCTGCTTTTGTGTTGAATGGAAGTTCACTCAACATTGCCTCCAAATACAGAATGAACCCAAGAGCTTGGGTTTAACACTGACTGGACAAATTATATTTCTCCTTAATGAGGCTCAGCTCTGAAAAAAAGGAGGAAAAGAAAAGGGTCAGTGATAAACTGCAATGCAGTAATTGGATTAAGCTGAGACACTGGTGGCCTTTAGGAGCAGCAGAGACCTGTATGCAGGTTGGCACAAGCAAATTGTTTTCTGTATAGAATTGCTTCAAAACAGTTTTTAGTTTTCTTCAAAATAGGGCAGGCAGAAAAACTGGTTAGCGGCTTCTGAAAAAATTTCATATTTTACTTCTCAACCGAGTAGGATGTGGGAGGGTTTTTACACAAATACACCATTTGCATGCCTAAAAAATGATCATGAAATTTTGGGAGCTATCTTCAGTGTTACTTAGTAGCTTAAGGAGGTTTGGAGGCTCTGACTTCTGAAGTTAAACACCTACAAGAGGAGTCAGGTGACAGCTACACAGGTTTAATCCTGGCAAGCCCAGAGCAGATGAGGGGTGTCAGTGCAGTATCTGAAGCACAAAGATCCTCTGTGAGTCTTTTCCAGCTCTTATCTAGAATTTGGGGAGAATATCTTTAGGTGTAATAGAAGCCTATAATCCTTGTGGAAGTATGAATTTTGATGATTGTGTTGGTTTGGCACAGCCTGGTTTTGTGGCAGCGGGGTGGAGCCACAGGGGTGGCTTCTGTGAGGAGCTGCTACCACGTCCAACAGAGCCAATCTCTGATGGCTCTGGAGATGGACATGCTGCTGGTCCAGTTAGAGAGGCTGGTAGTGCCTGAGTGGGAAGTATTTAAAAAGAAAATCAAATGAGTGGTGCAGCTCATGGCAATGCACTGCCATGGCCATCACCATCCCAGCATGGCCAGGCAGGAGGTTCCTCTGCAGGCTGGGGTGAGGTGAACAAACTGTCCCCCTGTAAGGCTTGGAGTCCATGGGGATGCAGAGATCCACTCACAGCCCATGGAAAAGTGCTCATGCTGGAGCAGGTGGGCAGAGAGAGCTGTGATCCAGTGGGGGATCCAAATGGAGAGAGGGGGGCCCTGCAGAGATAGAGAGAGGGGCACTGCTCCCAAACTAGAGCAGCCTGTCCTTGGAAGACTGCACCCTGTGCTTGAGTGACCCATGGCACAGCAGTTCTGGGAGGGCTGTTTGCCCATGGCACAGCAGAGAACAGACTCCTCTCCCTGAGTGAACAGATCTCGAGTGATGGACTGACCAAACCCCCTGCCCTGCCTTCTTGAGCTGTTGGTGGGAAGGAGGGAGGGGCTGGGGGGAAAAAAGGTGTTTTAAAGGCTTATTTTTAGTTCTTGTTATCCTCCTCTGAATTTGTTAGTAATACATTTACTTTATACCTTTAAATTTAAACCTGCTTTTCCCTCAGAGCATTTTTTTTCTCCCAGTCCTTATCTCAGCTCATGAGCCCTTCATTAACTTTTTTCCCTCTCCTCTGCCCCACTGTAGCAGGAGAGAGTAAGAGAACAACTCTCGTGGGTACCTGGTGTTTGCCAGTGTCAAACCATGACACTGATGATTGGTTTTTTCCTTGATTTCATATTAGTTGCATTTCAGGAATAGATTTGATTGTGAAAACAGGATAAATTTAGTTTCTAAACAAAAGTGTTTGAGGTAGATAGCTCTAATCTGGGCAAGACAGTGCAACTCTTTCCGAGGTTAACTTCAGTCCAGCCCACAAACAAATCAGTAAAAATGTGGAAGATAAGTGTCCTGTCCTGTTCATTTAATGTGGTAGATGAAAGAACTTTCCTTGAAGGTTTGAATTTGACACCCATTTTTCTACTTGCAGTGTACTTCTAAGGCTGTGTCCTCCTTGGCCTCCCTTTTACAGCTCAGCATCCACAAAGGTACAAACTGGCCAAGGCAGAGTAGCTATTAACACCAGTGGGAAATAAAAAGAAAAAAATCACATTTCAGATTGGCAGTATTGTAGGGTTTGGTGGTTTTTTTGGTAATCTATTAGGAAATCAGATTTTAATAATAAAATCAGTGTTATGCTTGTTTAGTGTGCCTGTGATATTGTGGAAGGAATTTTGGGATTGGTCAAACTTCAGCTATGCAGCAAACACATCACAAGCACATTGCTGGGCACTGTGACACTTGCAGCTCAGAGCAAGAGATAGTAAGAAAGACCTCACCAAATGTCTGTGGCAAAGTCAATTCTGTCAGAAGGCTCTGGATCTTCTGCTTGGACTGACCATTTCATCTACTGCTTCTTGCTGGTTGTTTATAGATTGCAATGTTGCACCAGGTTTCTTGGCTCTCCATGCACTAAGTACTTTAAATGTATCACAGAAAATTTTCTCAAAGCAGTGACAGTGTCATTCATTTTTTTCTCATCCACCAACTAAATATAATATTATCCTCTGGATAAAAATGACTGGCATTCTCAAGTTGCCACCAGCAAAATTCTTGAATCCCCAAATACTTTAACATAATGAAGTTATCTTCATATAATTTCTTCAGGGATCAAAGTGGTACTACTGCTGAATTTCCCAAGGAAACTCAATCTAGATACTCATGCTACAGATGTGTTAACTCACAGCTTTTCCTTCTTTTGGACTTTTCAACCATACCGTCCGATTTCAGATAAGTGTGACAGTAAAAACAGCTCAAAGATCTCAAATTGCCACAGGCTCTGTGGCAATCTTCGGTGCCATCACTCAGGGACAGTGTGTTTACTGTCAGGGCATGTGGGAAAGGCCATGCAGCTGCTGCAGCTCTGGGACAGGCTCCAGCTGGAGCACAGGCAGTGCCACAGCATCCTGGGATAAGGTGTGAGCTCAGTGCACAGCTCCTGCCACTCCTGGAATGGCTGCTTCATGCAGGAAAACCTGTTTTCCAGAGAGACCTTGGTGGCTCCAGAAGAACAGAGCAGGTCCACATGGCTGCCTCTCGATGCTGCTCTTGTTTCCATTTGTCTGGATACGAGGGGCCCCAGCAAGGAGCCCAGGCTGTTCTGCAATGTCTTCTCAGGTAATTCATGGTGTGTTTGTAAAGGCCCATGGTCCTGAGGTCATACACAGGACTTAGGAGTGTTTTCAAATTCTTTTGGGAAAGAGAGAATGCATTATAATAAAGTCATCAGCTGGAAATATCTAGAAAAAAGAGCTGGTTCAGATTAGGTCTTTTATGAACTCCAAGTTTTTATCAGTGGTTCAGTTCAGTTGTGGTTTTTTTTATTTTGTTTTAAGCATATGCAGTGATGCCATGCCCAATGCATGTAGTTAAGCAAGAACAAGAGTTTATTACTGAGAAATGGCCAGGCTGGCCCAAAA